>NC_090266.1:1212877762-1213502762 GCF_040414725.1 Anabrus simplex | reverse complement strand
TTAATAATGCTTCGGCTGACTTTGACAGCACAGCGATACGTCGCAGACATTCTGTGTCCGCACGTCCAACACCTTACGGCACAGCACCGTGGGACAGTGTTCCAACAAGATAATGCGCGTCCACACACAGCACGTGTGTCTGTGAACTACCTAAACAAGTTGAGGTCCTCCCGAGGCCAGAAAGATCCCGGACCTCTCCATCATTGAACACGTATGGGATGTCATTGGAAGGGGACTTCGTCCCAGTACGAACTTGCGGGATCTAGTGGGACAGCTGCAACAACTGTGGACAGCATTCCGAACCACATAAGGGCATGCATTGTGGCAAGGGTGAGGTACGATACACTACTCACCTGGCGCCAGCATTCCACCTGTAACTGCCAATGGCCTTGTCTCTTTCATCCCATATTGTAATCAATTCAATAAAGGCGAATGTTCTTTCAGAATACGTAGTTTTCTTTCACTTTCAACCACTACTTCTGGGTGCTTAATTTTTGTCAGACAGTGTAGTCTGATGACTTGAGTTTGAATAGAATCCAGTTTAGCTTCAGTGGAAGTAGATGCCATACCGAGGAATATACAGCCGTAATCCAGAACCCATCTGACAATGTTTTATAGAGCGTAAGCAGGATGGCTGGAACAGTTCCCCAATTTGTTTTGACTTAAGACATAAATACACCCGTTTTAGCGTAGATTTTAGTGGTTACGTGATTAGTGTGAACCTCCCGTAAAAGTTTTCTGTCCATTATAATACCCAAGCATTTAGTCGAATTTTAATCAGCAATATATATATATATATAATATGGGCGGGAGGTTCTCCTTTCTAGAACGAAAAAACAAACTGTTTGGCATTTAGCGGGAGCGACCTTGATATTTTCATTTAGGCAGATGTGTAAGGCTGATAGTGCTAGTCCCATGATCGGGTACATGTTCTTCACAGAAGCATGGGAGGAGTATAAGATAAGGTCATCAGAGAATTGAGAAATCTAGCGTGTAGGGCAATGGCTCGTTCCTGGTACAAATAATAAAAGGATTAGGACTTACAACATCACCTTGTGGAAGTCCTTGCGAAGTTATTTGAAGCTGAATATCTGGATATCTTAAGGTGCAGATAACGATGTATAAGAACATTGTACAAAATAGTGATGAATGAAACTGGAAAGCGATAAAAGATAAGTTTTTGTAGTAGGGTGTGAATGTCGACATTGTCATATGCTCCTTGTATGTCTATAAAAAGGCTAAAACTGACTTCTTAAGACATCGAGCGAGAAGTGAATCTGTTAAAAGAGTATTAATTGTATCAATTGCTGACCGTCCTTTTAGGTTGCTGTCACACTGAACCGATCAAATGACTGCGATCAACCGACTGAAAATTAAACCTACAGAGGACAGTCGTACCAGTCACTCATCATTGATGGTCAGCAATCAACCACGAGAGATGAAGGTCGATTGGCTAGTGAAAACAAGCGTGTCCGTTTTCAGTGGCAGTCGGTTGATAAAGGCGGACGTAGCATTGTGGTCTGTGGATGAAATCGAAACATGAAGTTGCTAGTGTATGAAAATAAAGCGTTGTAAAATCCTAAACTCAATGGATATAGTAGTAGGGAGACTGTGGATTTTGTACGGCATTCTATAGAGTCGGTAATTGGGAATTTATCATCAGCTTTATTATCGTTATGGTTATATTATGAGTAGTGTTATTTCAGATTAATTAGTGCTAAAATGTATTATACGGAATAGACTGGTAAAGAAAGTTACACTAGGAGAAGTATGCCTAGTAATTATTCTTCTCATGACTTAATTGAAGAGAATTTTGTAAAACATAAGCAGTGCTTACCTAATCTCCATTTCGTACCTAATGAAATGAACACCATTGTTGGCTTCAATGACAAATAAGTGTATGCCATGAGTACTACGTGTATATTTTCTTTGTTACAATATTGTAATTCATTGTTTCAGGAAAATATTGTGCCAAAAAAACTGTCAAATTCTCGGGGCAGGGTATCGAACTCGGAGAGATAACATACCCACCTCCCTCCAGGTTCTGCTGTATAGAAAACAAAAAATGGATCTTCCTTGATGCCCTCAACTTTCCAGAACCCTCCATTGCTGGAAGAAGGTACAATTCTCTAATATTTATTTTTAATAGTAGGCCTACAGTGCAGACTAGTGTTCTAGTTGTGAGAGAGTGAGGATAAAATGCAGTGTGTAGGCCATAAGTTCTACTCATCTGGTCATTGATGTATCAGATATAACTGAAACTAATATAATATAATCTAACCTAACAATCATCTTACTGAAATAATTATTGAAACTAATAATGTCTTAAGCAGAAGGTTTGTGTGCAGACTAAAATTTATCTCCAGTTTAGAAGAATTGTGTTAATATGGTGTTAATTTTTTTAGTTCTATAACAAGCACACCTATGGAAGTAGCACTTGGTGTAGGAGAGCCTTCTCACCAATCTGAAATGGAGGAGGCAGCAGTAGCGTAGCCAGGATTTCAGTTTGGGGGGGGGGGCATTCATCCAGAATTTTATTTTGATAGGTGTCCAAACTTCCATAATTTAGGTGGTGTAGAATACCGAAAAAGGAACTGGGTGTCCTTGGATCCAAGTAAGAGTGGTGGATTCGTGTGGATTCCGGAAGCTAATAGTATTTTTCTTCTTCTTCTTCCTCCCTCCCCGCTTTTCCCACATCTGTGGGGTCGCGGGTGCTAACTGTGTCGCACATGTGGATTTGGCCCTGTTTTACGGCCGGATGTCCTTCCCGACGCCAACCCTATATAGAGGGATATAATCAGTGTTGTGTGTTTCTTTGGTGGTTGGTAGGGTAGTATGTTGTCTGAATATTAATATGTTGGGACAAACACCTAGTCCCCAGCCAGAAGAATTAATCAGACGCGATTAAAATCCCCGACCCAGCCGAGAATCGAACCCGGGACCGTCTTAACCGAAGGCCTCAACACTGATCATTCAGCCAATGAGTCGGACTTAGTAAGCTAATATTAATGTATATTATATATAAAATGCTCAATAAAAGTGCATTCGTTAAAACTCCTGGGATGCTTGACTTCTTGGGCGGCAACCCCCGTCCCCCCAACCCGTCCCCCAGCTACCTATGTTACTCCCATCACAACATAACTGCAGCATTTCATATATTCCGAGTACAAGTGAAATGAATGCAAGAATAAACAGTTTGAGTAAGGATGCAATATTCTGGTTTAGAATAAATACGGCAATGTTATTATAATAAAGGCCATGTGATAAGCAACAAAGAAGTGACATTTTATACAAATAATGCGGCAAGGATATACACACACACGCGTCGAATACAGGTTTCTCGTCCTTCTTGTCCATGGCTAGATGATGAAGGCAAGAGAATGATGGCCCGCCGTGACTCGTTATTTCGACATTATAAACAAACCCTAGGTGACACAGACTTCAAATCTTACCGCATCTTAAGAAATCGCACAAAGCAGTTAATTAGAAATTTTAAAAAATGTATATATTTGCGGAATTTAGCTAACAACTTAAATTCTAATCGCGCACGGGACCAGCTTAGAGCTCTGGGAATAGGAAAACATCAACAGAGACAACTCCTGACATTCCACTTGACAAACTGAACGATTACTATAGTAGAATAAATATTCAACCTACCCAAATTAACTGCACCGACTCACCGCCCTCCCCTCCAGCCAGTCCACCATTCACATTTCACAGTGTCACAGAAAATCAGGTTAAAATGCTTTGTACTCGATTAAATCAAAGACTACAGGTGTAGATGATATTCCTATTACTTTTGTACATAACATTATGGGTGCTATCTCGCCTATACTGACGCGCATACTGAACTATTGTTTACTAAACGGAACTTTCCCTACTGTCTGGAAAACAGCCAATATTATATCGGTACCTAAGAGTTCAGACCCACAATCACGCTCTGACTATCGTCCTATGTCCGTACTCTCTGCGCTTTCTAAAGACTTTGAACGTTTAATATACGAGGAAGTTCTGGCAGAGGGATGTATTTCCATTTGAGCTACAGGCCAAACGAATACAGACACTCATTCTCCCTATTCTTGATTATTGTGACGTTGTTTTACTTGACATGACGAGAGAAGAAACACTTAAACTTCAACGAGCACTGAATTCCTGCCTGCGATTTATTTACAATATCGGGTACGATGTTCATATCACCCCATACTATCAGGCTGTCTCATGGTTGATGTCTGATAAACGTCGGCAGCTACACACTTTAACGATGGTGATCAGAGTGGTAGCTGAAAGTCAGCCAATGTATATTTCTTCTAAATTCATCTTTTTATCATCATTTCACAACTTAAATACGCGTTCTAGATTCATTCTTTCTACTTCACTGCACCGCACAAATAAAATTAATAGACAATTTGTGGTGACTGTCGCCAGATTATGTAATTCCCTGCCAGTTCAGGTCAGAGAAACTAGACTTTTTAAATCACGATTTAAGGTCACCTGCCGAGACTACCTGCTGAGGACAGCTGACTGAATGGTTGAAGTATGAATGTGTGCGTTCCTGAAGATTAACCATTTTTAAGAGTTTTTAATATTAAATAGTTCTAATATTAATATAGTAAATGATTTATTTAAATGTATTTTCAATTCTATTAATTTATTTAGTTTTAACTATTTTAAATATCTCAGTATTTTATTTAAGATTCTGATTAGTATGTGGTTAAGTGTACGAGAGGGCCTGTAGCCCTAACTTCGCCACTGTACTGAAGGCACTAATAAATAAATAAATAAATAAATAAATAAATAAATAAATAAATAAATAAATAAATAAATAAATAAATAAATAAATAATGTAAAGCGTATGGGTATAGATATTTTGTTAGTTGGTAAAGAAAAACACGCGTTACAACATATGCTATGAAGGGTTTACCTTGTCCTATTAGTTTCCAGCGCGGTTAGGGCCACGCAGCTGTGAGCTTGCATCCGGGAGATAGTGGATTCGAACCCCACTGTCGGCAGCCCTGAAAATGTTTTCCCGTGGTTTCCAATTTTCATACCAGGCAAATGCTGGAGCTGTACCTTAATTAAGGCCACGGCCACTTCCTTCCCACTCCTAAGCCTTTCCTATCCCACCGTCGCCATAAGACCTATCTGTGTCGGTGCGACGTAAAGTAAATTGTTAATTACTTTCCTCGCAAGCCTGGGATACCGAATATAGTAGTATATAGTAGTATAGTAGTAGTTTTGTGACGCTAATATTCGTATGTATAATTTGTATTAACGTGTCAGAAATCAACGACACTGAGCTGCTGCCATTTCAACACCGTTTTAAGGGTTACCGATCCAAGCCGGGATATGAACCTGTGAACTAGGACTCAGAAGGACAGAGACACAACCAACTGAGCCACATGAAAAGAAGGCGTTTGTGATTATTGCTATAAATAGATGCAGTTAGTATTTTTACAAAGGTTTTATGAGGAGCATTTATTAAGACGTACGTTTTACAACTGTCCTAAATGCACGAGGCCGGACAGAAGAACTAGCTGGAAGCTAAGGAACCTTGCAGGGGTGTCGCTTCCTTCTCTGTTCACTTTTCCAAACCGAACTCCATGACGTAACAGGCCCGAAGCGCCATCGCCTACCAAACGACGGCTGTTCAGCCCGGAGGCCTGCAGATTACGAGGTGTCGTGTGGTCAGCACGACGAATCCTCTCCACCGTTATTCTTGGCTTTCTAGACCGGGGCCACCATCTCACCGTCAGCTAGCTCCTCAATTATAAACACGTGGGCTGAGTGTACCTCGAACCAGCCCTCAGATCCAGGTAAAAGTCCTTGACCTGGCCGGGAATCGAACCCGGGGCCTCCGGTAAGAGGCAGGCACGCTACCCCTACACCGTGGGGCCGGCTGGTTACTTTTAGATCTCCTTATTTTCGAATTTGTCTTCAGGCATTGTGCATTCGATTCCCGGCACTGACAGAGTTAAGAAAGGCATGGGATCGGGAGGATACAACCTTGTTTTTGAGTGCAGTAGAGTTTTCCTTGCGTCTTCCGTAATCAAAATATCTACGGCCTGGAAGGTAGTCGCCTTCACGGAGTGTAGTACTAACGTGGTTCCTTTTTTAATAAGACAAATTAAATAAAGATTCTACTTCCTCACAAACGAAGAACGATATTATCAGTTTTACGAACAGTTTCAATAATGCAGCCGGTGCATGTTAAGAGTACAGAAGCTATGATTGTACATGGTAACAATCAAAACCAACAATATCTACTAAAGATCTGTCACCACACTCGGTAGGACCAGCTTTCTTTTTATATCCACCGGGCGAGTTGACCGTGCGGTTAGGGGCGCACAGCTGTGAGCTTGCATCCGGAAGATAGTGGGTTCAAACACCACTATCGGCAGCCCTAAAGATGGTTTTCTGTGGTTTCCCACTTTCACACCAGGAAAATGCTGGGCTGTACCTTAATTAAGGCCACGGCCGCTTCTTCCCACTCTCAGCCCTTTCCTTTCCCATCGTCGCGATAAGACCTACGGTGCGACGTAAAGTAAATTCTAAAAAAATGAAAAAAAATTCACACCCCCTTCCAAGGAAACGTTGTATCCACACTACTGGCCTGGACTTACACCCCACCCACTGAAATTATTTTCTGGGTACGCCACTGCATCCACTCACCATTTAAGGTACAAGGTAAGTCCGAAGAATGGTTGGATACTCAAAATGCGTCACCATAAATGATGCGGTTCTGGCTCAAAAGTGTAAGGAAACGTAAGGGACGGGATCTGTGTTTTAAGTAGAATCCGTATCAATAGAACGTGACTTCCCATTTTAAAAATGTTTCATGTATCGACTGCGAATTCAAGCCTGGGCCGTCCTGATGAGAAGATAGAACCATTGGAACTGAGTTATCACGCCCGCCAATTACAAAATAGTTACCCGCACTTTTGATGGTGCCATTTGAGGTTCCAATCAGTCCCCGCGCATTTGACAAAATATATAGGCCTACCCATCGAACTTAGGCACGACTCCGCGATTGTCTTGCTATTTTAAAAGTAAAAAAATCTTTTTCATAACTTACCGAGGATGCACATGGTGTTGGCTTCTCAGTGATAGAACGGTCCCTCTTCAAAAAAACTTACTTATATGGCACAAAATGAGGAACTAACGTGCAACTCACAATCCTGTCACAGTCTTCCCAGCGCTGCAATTTAAACACAGCACATCTCTCAACCACGGTACAACCCGAGGATCCCTAGGATATTGTTGTTTCCTGGAACCGATATGCAAAAGCTGACACGATGTTGTAAGCTTGCAACTGTTTCTGGACGTGGCCCCCCGTTATGTCGATGGTCACGTTCCGGCCCCCTACTGAGTAATCCATTGCTAATTGCCCCTTTCTTCATGTCTTGACATTTGTCAACACACGGTTACATTCTCAATACTGAGGCCTCTACAGGGAAATATCCCCGCGCATCACAGTCCTAAGTGTCTTTCTTTCATTCAAGCAGTACAAATATGGAGAATTGTGTATGGTCCTATTGAGCCCTGCTAGTAGATTCTTGTCGCTACGTTAACTTAACATTTCGGCGTACGTTTTTAAGTTGTTCGTACCGTACGTAAAACAACTGCTGCTCCTCGCTCTAGTTTCAGGAAATATTTTGGGGGGGGGGCCCGGCCCCACTGGCCCCCCCCCTTGGCTACGCCAGTGGGAGGCAGTAATAGAGTTTGTGCTGGAGGGGTGTAACTCCTGCAGTTCAGATATTACTGATGGGACTTATACTTCCAGTCCAGTGACCTCTCCTTCTACAAAAAGCTCTGCCAGCAGTTACAAAAACCAAATGTGAAAGTGATAGTGATGTGTTAAATAAATACTTAGAAAAGAAACTGAACCCTGAAAGAAAACATCATCGATATAATTTTTTTAGATTATCTCTATGATGACATTGAAAGGCTGAGTGACTTAGGTCAAAGGGTTTTAAGAGTTAAATTTCAGGAAATGTTGTACAAGATATTAGATCAAGAAAGATACCAATAAAATGTATGTCCTTGAGAAATGTTCTACCGAGCTCGATAGCTGCAGTCGCTTAAGTGCGGCCAGTATCCAGTAATCGGGAGACAGTGGGTTCGAACCCCACTGTCGGCAGCCCTGAAGATGGTTTTCCGTGTTTCCCATTTTCACACCAGGCAAATGCTGGGGCTGCACCTTAATTAAGGCCACGGCCGCTTCCTTCCCATTCCTAGGCCTTTCCCATCCCATCGTCGCCATAAGACATATCTGTGTCGGTGCGACGTAAAGCAAAAAAAGAGAAATGTTCTACTTTTTAAATTAAATCTGTTATCCTTGTACTTACGTATCAACATTTATTGGAATCCTCAGTATGCATATTAACACTTGATGTTAAAGTAGCCTTAACTCAATTTTTATTAATTATGAGGCAATGGCATTATTACAATATATTAATGTGCATATTTTATGTGGTAGAACATGTATATTAACAAAAAAGGAGTATTTTGAAATACTGTTAGTGGGTCCTTTCTGTGTGTATGTAGTAAGCAGTTGCACAGTACAGGTGGTCTGAAACCAGACTG
This sequence comes from Anabrus simplex, assembly GCF_040414725.1. Lineage (NCBI taxonomy): Eukaryota > Metazoa > Arthropoda > Insecta > Orthoptera > Tettigoniidae > Anabrus > Anabrus simplex. The sequence continues at coordinate 1,213,494,179 of NC_090266.1, read as the reverse complement.
GTGTATTGATAGTTTTTTTCCAGGAGCTGACTTCTTCATTACACAATACTGTTGATCACAGCTGTAAGCTCATTTCATTAAGTTTGTACAGCACAGGTGTTCTGAAACCAGACTGGTGTATTGATATTTTTGCCAGGAGCTGACTGCATTCTTACAGAATACTGTTGATCACAACTGCAAGCTCATTGCATTAGGTTTACTGCAAGTATATATTCAATGTTGCTTGCTATACTACCATCCTGGAAGAATACACATCCTACATACCTACTTGAAATTATCTACCTTATCTAGTTTTGTATTCCCAAACTGGCATTCAAATCTTTTTAGGTGTCTTCCCTGCTGCCATCACTTTAGTCTTGAAAAGACTAATTTTTTTGTCATGCTCATTGTTCCCTTTTTCAAGTTGCAAGATATTAGATTGCATGGTTTCAGTAGACCAAGTTGTCTGCATAGGACAAACTGCTTACTACAATTCTATCCACAGTAACTGAATCTCTCCCTGCCACTTTATACTTTTGTAACTTAGCCTCTATTTCCTTATTCTAAGTACCATACTCTCCTGCCATTCATCACATCTGTTTGCACTAGCAATCATTCTCACTACTGTCATATTCATTACTTATAACTTAGGCCTACTGAGGGCATCAAGGTAGACCCATTATTTTCTTTTTTGTGCTGTAGATCCATGTAAACAATGAAAAACAAAGGTGAAATATTCTGTTGTTATTATTTTGACAGATGTTTCACCAGACTTTTGTAGATTTTGATCTACAAAATAAAAGACTGCATTTTATGTGATGTGATATTAAGGGGATATGTTGGCAGAAAACGTATTTATTAAAAGTATATTTCTGACAATTACATGCTTGTAATAAACGATTGACTGGATTAATTACCCTACATGTTAATCCGAGACCTTAAAGAGCCATGCACCCTACTCTGTCAAACATTATGTTATATAATCAGTATTTACAAACATATTTGACAGGCATTGTAAAACATAGCAAACTGAAATGATTTACCATCTGAGCAACAGCCCTAAATAACATTTTGCTGTAGATGGCCATAGTATTTAGTTGTTGGAAAGGCATACTCTTCACTTTTGAAGTAAAGGCAAGGAGCTTGTTATTAGTGCCTATTATTGTTTTGCGGTATTTGGTACTCATTTTAGGTGAAATTGAAGGCAAAAATTTTCATTTTCCTTCAACTGATTCATAACAAAATTATTTCAGGATGGATATGCTTGGTAGTATTTACATCAGTAAAAAAGATGCATATGAACGATACAAAAAGGCAAAATCAATATTGAGGTAAGAAAGAGAGTCCTACCAGTGCTTTGTGGAAAAACTTGTCACTGTACCAAGGACTTTATCACTAACTTAGATGGAAGTGCAGGATTTAGATTAATAGGTTCATTATTGCCAAGCAATGGCGTATGTTGTGATCAAGACGTGGGCTACCACTAGAATTAGGTTACCCCTTTTCGATGGTTGGTTTAGTGAACATCAAGCCTTAAGCGTTTTCAGCTGCAGCCAATAACCAACGGAGAAGCCTGCTGTGTTGTGAAGGTTGCTCCACAAGTTACTGCCCTGGCCTCTCCTACTTCCAATGCTCAACCCCTGATCAGTGGATATGGTAGCCTAAGGTTCAGCAAATTGATTTGTTGATTGATGCTTGTTGTTTAAAGGGGTCTAACATCTAGGTCATTGGCCCCCAATGGTACGAAATGAGATGAAATGAAATGAAAAATTAAAAATCCCAAATCCTCCACTGACCACAATTCAAAACGTGAGGACGAAGAATGGATGGATGGATGGATGGATGGATGGATGGATGGATGGATGGATGGATGGATGGATGGATGTGAATTTAAAACGATCAGTGGAACCGACCCACAGTGCCTCACATGCACAGAAGCTGGCGTAAAACAATAGTATTACTGACCAAGGGACTGCTTCTATAGCACGATACTGAATCGATGATGCTCGTAGTCGAAAGGAGTCCAAAATCCAAGTCAGCGGTCCCTCACAATGGTACTTATCGCTAGAAGAGTAGAATCATGGTATTTGTCATGTTGCGGTACTAATCAAGAGTAGCGTAGACTCGCGGTGTTCCATACATTTTGGTACTACTCACAGGTAATGAAATTCGCACATTGCGGCGCCATTGACAGGCAACGCAAACCTATGGTGTTTATCACCTAAGTGTACTAACCACAGGGACTCGTACTATCCCGTGGTGTTACTCATATAGTGGGTACTAATCATAGGCAAGCCAAAACCATGGGTTCCGTCATCCCATGGTGTCGCTCATGTAGTGCTACTAATCACAAACCTATTTGGTACCTAACATAGTGGTACTAAGCGCAAGGAAAAGCGACCCATTGTGTTCCCCGCGTGGTGGTACTAATCACAAGGAGTTTCATGGTTCCCTTGGTCGATCCTTTTTGGCGCCTCTCACGACAGGCAGGTGATACCGTGGGTGTATTCTTCGTCTGCGTCCCCCGCCCACAGAGGGTTGTGTATTTGGTCCGCGAGAGGTATTTTATTTCCCTGAAGTCCACGGGCAAGCCGGTTTGAACCCCCGTATCCGCCACCTGGGACGGACCACGTGGGAGTATCACCTCTCCCCCTGCTACGTCAGCGTAGTGTGTTCGTGTGGTTTAGCAAATTAAAATCCGGCTTTGTGGCTAAATGGATAGAATGCTTGCCTTTGGTCCGATGGAGCCGGAGCAATTTGCAGAATCAACCGCCTCATGCTGTTAATTCCCCTGGTTTGGGTACTGGTTGTTTATGACGTCTTCGCCATTCATTTTTTCGTCATTAGGTCACCACCAAGCCTATATTGATGCCATGCACCATTATTATTATTATTATTATTATTATTATTATTATTATTATTATTATTATTATTATTATTATTATTATTATTATTATTATTATTATTATTAAATACAATTGCTCAATTTTACAGCGATTGTACCCATCGTTCACTGGTTAATTAGCTTCCTCAGGAGATCAGTGGTGGTGTCTGACCCATGATCACGGGTTCGATTCCAACCAACAAAAGGGAACCTGAAATATTGCATTCCATTTCTGCAAATCTACCTCTATAAAGATAACTACATTGCTCCTATAACAGCAGCCCTGCAGTGTCATCCTACAAGGATGTGGAAGTAAACGGAAGTGAAACACAGTACCCTGTTATCTATGAGGTGAGGAAATATATACGATGAGTAACGCATAATTGATAGTTAGCAGTGGCGATCTGACGGACCGAAGCCTAGCACACCTATCTCCCCCGGACTACGCTCCTATCCGATATACAGCAGCAACCAGCATGCTGTGAGTAGAGGGGAGAGGGACGAGAGCCTGGGCTGCGATATCAGTCTCCGATGCCTATTTACAGGATTGTAATGAAACTTGACACACTATTTCTCAATTAGGAAATGTAAATTTTGACTGGAAGCATTTCTTGATCTCTCTATTATTTTGGTAGTTAGGGTCTCACCAAGTGGTATGAAGACGAAGAAGAAAAGAAAATTTAAAAGCTGTCAAACTCTATCCAATATACACCTACCATGAGCCACTGTTGTGAGGCTTTTGTGCAATTTGTCACCCCCCCCCCCCCGCTTTGGGCCGGTAACATTAATTTAAAGCACATATAAATCAAAGTAATAAATTTGAAGGTACATATGTCAACAGATAAGACAACAATTATAACATCGCAAGTTTCGAAAACACACACATGGCAAGAAGAAAAAATAAGCAGGATTACCAACATGACAACTAGAGAAAGGATGTGGGAAAGCGGACTGAGGTCCCTAAGAGGATGTAATCTTACATGACGTTGTAGGGAAAAAGACGTGCGAGCGGTTAGCCTTCAGTCTGCATTTACTAACAATTAAGGAAGGTCTAACATAGGTGAATAACAGGAATTTAAAATAAAGTAACATGATCAATAAAGAAAAACAAAGGGGAAACGAACCACGAGGTTTCTACCTATGGTTCTTCAAAAAAACAGAATTTTATATTACTAGATCATCTCGACAAGAATCTGTCCAGCGACAGATAACATTTAAGAAAATGAGATCAACATCTGCAATTAAAATTTACAAGGAAAATTTAACAGGGGATATAAAATCAGATCCAACAATTTTACAAGGAAAATAGAAAAGGAGATGTACAGAATATTATATTTTATTTACAAGAAAAATTGATATAGAAATTTAAAATTTAAAATTCTTAACCATGACCTGATCTCCGAACTTTAAATTGGTGGGCCTCCGTCCAAGATCATATCTTTCTCTAACATTTTCATGAGAAGCCTTAAGGTTCCTTTCAGCCATCTTCCACAGGTTTCTGATATTATCAGGCTCTATTGTCTCCGGCAATATATCATTAAGCGACCAAAGATTAGACAACGGCGTGTTGGGAACAAATTAGAACATGAGAGAGGCGGGAGTAGCCTTGTGGGACTCATGAACAGCCGAATTTAGAGCAAAGAATAACCAATGCAGAAGTATCCCATCTGGAATGATCTTCATGATGAAAAGCTATCAAAGCAGGCAGAGATGGTTGGGAGTAATAAGCGGAAGCAGTTACATGGAATATAGGCAGGTCAAAACAAAATTTTCGGAATAAATTAGAGGTGAAAGCTTTTGAATTATCAGAAACTATATATTGACAAGGACCAAAAGAAGCAAAGATCGTATTGAGACAAGAAATGGTAAGTAGTATAATTGGATGGTTCTGCCGCCACCGCCACCGCGGGCTCCCAGAGGCCACCTCCACCGCCACCGCACTGGGGGGCCTCCCAGGGGCCTCCTCCACAGCCACCGCAGCCAGAGGCCTCCCAGAGGTCTCCTCCACCACCCGCGGGAAATTTGAATTTGTAAACAAAGCCACGTGCTTTTTGACAGCTATCATCGACAACAACGCATCGCTAACCTCAGTACTGCCATCTTGACGGGCCTAAACCTCAGTAGTACCAACTTAACCTAACTAGCGCGAGGTAAACAAATCCACGTGTTTTTTGACAGCCACGTGCTTTTTGTTGAAATGTGGTGGCGGCAAATTCCACGTGCTCTTGTTTGGAAACAAAGCTATGTGCTTTTTTGACAGCTGACATCCGCCATCTTTAATCTATAGAGCACAGTGCTGCCCTCTTTAGCTACTTACCTTTGAAATGTGGTATGTCACAGCTGTCATCCGCAGTGCTGCCATCTTAACGGGTCAAAACCTTAGTGCTACCAACTTAACCTTACTAGCGCGAGATTTGAATCGGTAAACAAATCCACGTGTTTTTTTGACAGCTGTCATCCACCATCTTTAATCCATAGAGCACAGTGGTGCCCTCTTTAGCTACTTACCTTTGAAATGTGGTGGCGGATAATTTGAAAAATGCTTTATGATAGCAGCCATCTTTAATCCAGAGAGCACCGTGCTGCCCTCTTTAGCTAGATACCTGTGGTGGCAGGCAATTCCACGTGACAGCAGCCATCTTTAATCAAGAGGGCACCGTGATGCCCTCTTTGTGGCGGTGGCAAATTCCACGTGCTTTACAAACTCACGTGCTTTTTTCTGACAGCTGTCACCCGCCATCTTGCATCACAAACCTCAGTGCTGCGCTCTTTAGCTAGTTACCTTTGAAATGTGGTGGCGGCAATTTGAAAAATTCTATGTGCTCTTGTTTGGAAACAAAGCCACGTTCTTTTTGACAGCTGTCATCCACCATCTTTAATCAATAGAGCACTGTGCTGCTATCATGCGGGCAATTTCGTCAGCTGTCATCCGCCATCTTTAATCCACAGAGCACCGTGCTGACCTCTATGCAGTAGCGGGCAATTTGAAAAGTTCTGTTAGCTGTCATCCGCCATCTTTAATCAAGAGAGCACCGTGCTGCTATCTTTAGCTAGATACCTTTGAAATGTGGTGGCGGCAAATTCTATGTGCTCTTGTTTAGTAAACAAAGCCACGTGCTTTTTTGACAGCTGTCATCCACCATCTTTAATCAATAGAGCACTGTGCTGCTATCATGCGGACAATTTCGTCAGCTGTCATCCGCCATCTTTAATCTACAGAGCACCGTGCTGCTCTCTGTAGTAGCGGGCAATTTGAAAAGTTCTTTTAGCTGTTATCCGCCATCATTAATCAAGAGAGAACCGTGCTGCCATCTTTAGCTAGATACCTTTGAAATGTGGTGGCGGAAAATTCCACGTGCTCTTGTTTAGTAAACAAACTCACGCGCTTTTTGTCAGCTGTCATCCGCCATCTTACATCGCAAACCTCAGTGCTACACTCTTTAGTTGAAAAATGGTGGCGGATAATTTAAAAAGAAAAATTCTACAGCAGCCATCTCTCGACGCTAATTGCACAAGATGGTGGCTATACATGACTCCTTCAAGGTGCTTATGTAAGATGATCGCTATACATAGTTTCTTATGAGACTCCCTTGGGATGCTTGCGCAAGATGGCGGTTATACAAGGCTCCTTATGAGACACCCTAGGGATGCTTGCGCAAGATGGTGGTTGCTCTTATGAGGCGGCTTAAGGATCCTTGCACAAGATGGCTAGAGACGCCCCCCCTAAGGATGCTTGCGCAAGATGGCGGACGGAAGATGGCGGCTATACATAGCTCCTTATGAGACAGCCTAGGGGGTGCTCGCACAAGATGGCGGCTACTCTTATGAAGAAAGCTAGCTTAGAGGCTACTGCGCAAGATAACGGTTGCTGTTATGCATGCGGTGGAGAGCAAATTGAAATTCTATGTGCTTAATCAACAGAGCACCCTGCTACCCTCTTTAGCTGAAATGTGGTGGTGGATAATTTGAAAAATTATTTTGACAGGTGTCATCTTTAAACAATGACGACTATACATAGGCTGTTAAGACCTTATCACTCCCCTCATCCTCCTTCTCTACCTCCGCCTCTTATGTCAAGGCATAGCTTTATATCGAACAAGTTTAAACCTTCATCGCGAAGGCAAGCGTGTGCAGCGATAACATTATTGTACATGTTTAGACTTGCGAAACATAAGAAGAGTAGAATCAAACGCTGTACTCGATACAACATGTGATCAGAACATTGATTGATGTGTTCAGAACACAAAATAAGTGATCAAGACTAGAATCGAATACTGTACTCGATGTCGTTAAATTCAACATGTGATTAAAACATTGTTTGGTGTGTTCAGAACACTACATAAGTAGAATCGAACGCTGTACTTAATACAACATGTTGGGGGATACCTTTGTTCTAAGAAGATCAGATTGAAACATAACAAGACTAGAATTGAACACTGCACTCGATGTCGCTAACCTTAACATGTGATCAGAACATTGATTGATGTGTTCAGATCACTAAACAAGTAGAACCGAACACTGTACAACATGTTAGGGGATACCTTTGTTCTAAGAAAATTAGATTGAAACATAACAAGACTAGAATCGAACACTACACTCGATGTCGTTAACCTTAACATGTGATCCGATCCAACATGTTAGGGGATACCTTTGTTCTAAGAAAATAAGATTGAAACATAGCAAGACTAGAATCGAACACTGTAAGAACATTGTTTGATGTGTTCAGAGCAAAAGTACAACTTCAATGATTTACCTAGTGTAAAAATCAAAAACACACACTCTGCACATATTGCATAGCTATCTCGCCTATCACTTGCCTAGTACGAAAATCAAAAACACACTGTGCACATATCGCATAGCTAACTCGGCAACACTTCAAATGATTTGCTTAGTGCGAAAATAAAAAAATCTATACCGCGTAGCTAACTCGTTCAGCGCACTGCTAAGACGCTTAGTAATTGCAAATACACTGATATATGTCATGCGAAAATCAAGAAAGCACATTGCGTAGCCAACTCGCTCGGTCACTCGCTTAGTAATTGCAACACGACTAGAACACTGATACACGTTACTCTTTTTTTCCGAAACATACACACACGCACACGGGTAAGAATGTTGTGAGATACTACATATTTACATTTTTTTAAAAAAATAGGGGGGATGAAAGATCATAAATTATATGTACACATGTTGTCTCCTCCAAGTCGTAAGACGAAATAGACGCAGTACTGCGAGTTTCCGCTATAGCTGGCGAACGGAAGTAGCATGATATCTCAGCAAAAAAAAATTACGCGTGAGCTTGCATACATGCAAGTCAGACACAATGATGGATACCGCGATTCAAATCCAGGCAACTTATGCCGTCAGGAAGGGCGTCCGGCGAGCATCTAGCTGTAAATCTCCGATTCTCATGTTAGAAAGGGCAAATTGTTGTAAAACATTCTTAATCCCAGTTCTTTGACGTCAGGAAGGGCAACCGGTCGAAAACAATAGTGTAAGATGTAAGAGGCTAGATACTGCCAGTTTTGCGTCAGGAAGGGCAACTAGTCTTGTAACAAATTCTTGCGATTTAAAATCTTAGTTTTGCGTCAGGAAGGGCATCCGGCTGTAAAACCATAGTTCGTGATACATCGATTTAAAACCTAAGAAGTGCATCTAGCTGTAAAACCCCGATTCTCGTGTTAAAAAGAGCATCTAGTTGTAAAACAGATTCTTAATCCCAGTTCTTTGACGTCAGGAAGGGCAACCGGTCGAAAACAATAGTGTATGATGTAAGAGGCTAGATACTGCCAGTTTTGCGTCAGGAAGGGCAACTAGTCTTAAAACAAATTCTTGCGATTTAAAATCTTAGTTCTGGGTCAGGAAGGGCATCCGGCTGTAAAACAATAGTTCGTGATACAGCGATTTAAAATCTTAGTTCCTGCACTAAGAAGAGCATCTAGCTGTAAATCCCCGATTCTCGTGTTAGAAAGAGTAACTAGTTGTAAAACAGATCCTTAATCCTAGTTCTCTGAAGTCAGGAAGGGCAACCGGTCGAAAACAATAGTGTATGATGTAAGAGGCTAGATACTGCCAGTTTTGCGTCAGGAAGGCAACTAGTCTTAAAACAAATTCTGGCGATTTAAAATCTTACTTTTGTGTCAGGAAGGGCATCCGGCTGTAAAACAATAGTTCGTGATACAGCGATTTAAAATCTTAGTTCCTGCACTAAGAAGAGCATCTAGCTGTAAAACCCCGATTCTCGTGTTAGAAAGTGCAACTAGTTGTAAAACAGATTCTTAATCCCAGTTCTTTGACGTTAGGAAGGGCAACCGGTCGAAAACAATAGTGTATGATGTAAGAGGCTAGATACTGCTAGTTTTGTGTCAGGAAGGGCAACCAGTCGTAAAACAGATTATTGTGATTTAAAATCTCGCGCCTGGAAGAGCAACCGGCCGTACCGTGAAAGTATAGTGTATGATGTACGAGGCTAGATACTGCTTTTTAAAATATAAGAAGAACATCTAGCTGTAAAACCCCGATTCTCGTGTTAGAAAGGGCAACTAGTTGTAAAACAGATTCTTAATCCCTTTGACGTTAGGAAGGGCAACCGGTCGAAAACAATAGTGTATGATCTAAGAGGCTAGATACTGCCAGTTTTGCGTCAGGAAGGGTAACCAGTCGTAAAACAGATACTTGTGATTTAAAATCTCGCGTCAGGAAGGGCAACCGGCCATACCGTGAAACAGTAGTGTATGATGTATGAGGCTAGATACTGCTTTGAGCATCTAGCTGTAAAACCCCGATTCTCTTGTTAAAAAGAGCAACTAGTTGTAAAACAGATTCTTAATCCCAGTTCTTTGACGTCAGAAAGGGCAACCGGTCGTAAACAATAGTGTATGATGTAAGAGGCTAGATACTGCTATTTAAAATCCTAGAAGGGCATTCAGTTGTAAAACAGATTATTGTGATTTAAAATCTCACGTCAGGAAGGGCAACCGACCGTAAAACAATAGTGTATGATGTAAGAGGCTAGATACTGCTATTTAAAATCCTAGAAGGGCATCCTGTTGTAAAACAGATTCTTGTGATTTAAAATCTCGCGTCAGGAAGGGCAACCGGCCGTAAAACAGATACTTGCTTTTTAAAATCTCATGTTATGGAAGGGGTACTCGGCTGTAAAACATATTTTTTATCCCGGTCCTGTTACGTTAGGAACTACATCTAGCTGTAAAACAGGAGCTCCAAACATTTACAGTGTTAAGCTTTAGTAGCATGCTATGGGTTACATTTTTTGTTCTACCGCATAGAACACTATCTTTGAAGTTGTATCGGCGCCGTCATTCAGAGCGAGGTACGGAATGCATGTGTTGACTGAAATTGTACACGCATCTTCCGGCTGCACTAACCTTGAACGGGGACACTGCATGCTGATAAGCCACTTGAAACTCACGGAACGTCTTCTTAGCTGTGTGTAGAATTTAGCTCGTGTAAGTTCCTAACATAAAATATTATGATTGTACGGAGAGGTTAAAACACTGTACCAGCATATAGCCTACCCCTATCGAAAGAGCCTACACGGCGCCGGCATGTAGGCTTCTCCTGTTGAAGGAGCCTGTACAAGGTTTAACACCCGCCATCAACAGCCCTTACTTAATACTGGCTTTTTTGCACACCCTCGAAACTGCCTAAGAATGTAATATACTACCGTATGTCGAGGGTGAAACTCGGTGCCAGCACATAGCCTACTCCTACCGAAGAAGCCTGCACAAGGCTTAACGCCTCCATCCGACAGATGAATCACCCTCAACATCTTGTACTCACAATCAGTTTCGGGGAAGCCTGCACAAGGTTTAACTCCCCCATCAACAGCCCTTACTTAATGCTGGCTTTTTGCACACCCCGCCTCTTAGATCATACACCATAGTTTTACGACCGGTTACCCTTCCTGACTAGGATTTTAAATCGCAGTATACGCGACAAATCAGTTGTAGCGGGTTTTATAACTAGATATCCCGGTACCGGCACATTGCCTACTCCTACCGAAGAAGCCTGCACAAGGCTTATCACCTCCATCCGACAAATGAATCACCCTCAACACTCTTGTACCCGCAATCATTTTCGAAGGAGTCTGCGCAAGGTTTAACGTCCACTTCTTGCGCTAGATTGTGCTGCTATCTTAGCATAACCTGTACGCATGAACTTAAAGTACTCGGAATAGCCTTGTTTCAAAGCGTGTACACATTACCTAATGATTTTGCATGAAACAACTATCATACTAAACTTTTTCCACTAGATTGTGCATCGACTATCGTACTAGACTTCTTCCGCTAGAGCATGTAGCAATCGCTTTTGTGTATCCCTAACCCATGTGCACGAACTTAAAGCACAAAGAAGAGCTATGTTCCAAAGCGTGTACGCATCACCTATCGATAATGTATGTATCGAATATCGTACTAAACTTCTCCTGCCAGAGCGTACGACTATCGCTTGTGTGTGCATGAACTTAAAGCATAAAGAATAGTTATGTGTAAAAAAATCTTGTGAACATAGCAGAATGTTTACTACGTAGGTGTAGACATTGAACTTTGCATGCTGAGGCAGCATACTACGTGACCGTGACGTCACGACCACGTGCTCTTGTTTGGTAAACATAGCCACGTGCTTTTTTGACAGCTGTCTTCTTGACGAACCCTAACCTCACTTTGAAGGACAATAGAGCGTCGCTAACCTCACTGCTGCTATCTTTACGGCGGTAAACCTCAAGGCTGCCACCTTATGCATGTTATAGCGCGGAATTTAAAATCCAACAACGGAACATTGTTAACCTCACTCTTGTCATCTTTACGGCAGTAAACCTCAAGGCTGCCACCTTATGCATGTTGTAGCGCGGAATTTATAATCCAACAACAGAACATTGCTAAACTCTCTGCTATCATCTTGAAAAGTTCAGTGTTCCAAACACTAGTTCGAAAAACGTAATTCATTGCACCTCGGGGATTTTATTAGGTAAGACGTAACCCCTAGGTTCCATTCCTTGTTCTGATCATGAAACCATTTACAAATAAAGATTTATTTTCTACACTTAACAAAGTACAAGCATTCCTGCTGATAGCGATCGATGAGGTTGTTGCTCCTTTAGACCTTTAGCCCTTTAGCCCTTTTGCCCATTAGCCCTTTTGCCCATTAGCCCCTTAGCCTATTAACGCTACAAGGAATGTGCGGTAAACTATTCTTCTTAGAACAAAGGTATCCCCTAACATGTTCTAAACACATGTTGTATCGAGTACAGTGTTCGGTTCTACTTATTTAGTGTTCTAAACACTTCCATCAATGTTCCGATCACATGATAAAGTTAACGGCATAGAGTGCAGTTTTCGATTCCAGCCTTGTTACGTTTCTTCTGTGATTTGCAAGTCTAAACATGCTTAATGACGTCATCACTGCAGCACGTGCTTACTCTAGCTATTCCGATGCAGGTTTAAACTTGTTCGATAGAGCTATGCCTTGACATAAGAGGAGGCCTTAACAGCTTAAGAAAAAGCACGTCGAATTTTTCAAATTGCCCGCCACCACATTTCAAAGTTATGAGGTTTAGTGCTGTAAAAATACCTGCACGATGCAAAGCTAGCTTTCTTCATCAGAGCAGCCACCATCTTGTGTGAGCACCTCTAGGCCGTATCATAAGCAGCTGTGTATAGTCATCGTCTTGTCGCTGCTACCTCCCGCAAGCACCCCTAGGGAGTCTCATAAGAGCAGCAAGCGCTCTTAAGCTGTCTCATAAGAAGCTATGTATAGCCACCATTTTGTAGAAATAGATAGCTGCCAATGCCAAAGGGCCTAATTGGGAATAGAACCGTCGATCTCATCATTAGACTATGTTTTTCTCGTTCCTGATACTGCAAACCACGTATCAGGTAGAAAATTTTGTCCGTTTTCGAGATATTTAACATTTTGCATTTAAGCCCCAAAAGTAATGAATCGAACCTGCACGGTACGTTATACTCTCTACTATAGCTAGATTTGATCATGTTACGAAGACTTTTCAGTACAAGCTAAAACAGAGCTAATGCCAAAGTGCCTAAGTAGGAACCGAACCGTTGATAGACTATGTTTTTCTTGTTCCTCATTCTGCGAACCGAGGTATTCGGCAGAAAAATTTTGTCCGTTTTGCTCTACGGTGCACCGTTTTCGAGATATTTAACATTTTGCATTTAAGCCCCAAATTCAATGAATCGAACTAGCACGACACGTTAGCCTCTAAGCTAGCTTTCTTCATAAGAGCAGCAGCCATCTTGCGCAATCACCCTTAAGGCGTCTCATAAGTAGTCGTGTATAGCCGCCATCTTGCGTCCGCCATCTTGCGCAAGAATCCTTAGGGTTGGCGTCTCTAGCCATCTTGTGCAAGGATCCTTAAGCCGCCTCATAAGAGCAACCACCATCTTGCGCAAGCATCCCTAGGGTGTCTCATAAGGAGCCTTGTATAACCGCCATCTTGCGCAAGCATCCCAAGGGAGTCTCATAAGAAACTATGTATAGCGATCATCTTACATAAGCACCTTTAAGGAGTCATGTATACCCACCATCTTGTGAAATTAGCGTCGAGAGATGGCTGCTGTAGAATTTTTCTTTTTAAATTATCCGCCACCATTTTTCAACTAAAGAGTGTAGCACTGAGGTTTGCGATGTAAGATGGCGGATGACAGCTGACAAAAAGCGCGTGAGTTTGTTTACTAAACAAGAGCACGTGGAATTTGCCGCCACCACATTTCAAAGGTATCTAGCTAAAGATGGCAGCACAGTGCTCTCTTGATTAAAGATGGCGGATGACAGCTAACAGAACTTTTCAAATTGCCCGCTACTACAGAGGGCAGCACGGTGCTCTGTAGATTAAATATGGCGGATGACAGCTGACGAAATTGTCCGCATGATAGCAGCACAGTGCTCTATTGATTAAAGATGGTGGATGACAGCTGTCAAGAAAGCACGTGGCTTTGTTTACTAAATAAGAGCACATAGAATTTTTCAAATTGCCGCCAGCACATTTCAAACGTAACTAGCTAAAGAGCGCAGCACTGAGGTTTGTGATGCAAGATGCCGGATGACAGCTGTCAGAAAAAAGCACGTGAGTTTGTAAGGCACGTGGAATTTGCCACCGCCACAAAGAGGGCAGCACGGTGCCTTCTTGATTAAAGATGGCTGCTGTCACGTGGAATTGCCTGCCACCACAGGTATCTAGCTAAAGAGGGCAGCACGGTGCTCTCTGGATTAAAGATGGCTGCTATCAAAAAGCATTTTTCAAATTATCCACCACCACATTTCAAAGGTAAGTAGCTAAAGAGGGCACCACTGTGCTCAATGGATTAAAGATGGTGGATGACAGCTGTCAAAAAAGCACGTGGATTTGTTTACCAATTCAAATCTCGCGCTAGTAAGGTTAAGTTGGTAGCACTAAGGTTTAGGCCCGTTAAGATGGCAGCACTGCGGATGACAGCTGTGACATACCACATTTCAAAGGTAAGTAGCTAAAGAGGGCAGCACTGTGCTCTATAGATTAAAGATGGCGGATGTCAGCTGTCAAAAAAGCACATAGCTTTGTTTCCAAACAAGAGCACGTGGAATTTGCCGCCAACACATTTCAAACTAAAGAGGGCAGCACTGTGCTCTGTTGATTAAAGATGGCGGATGACGGCTGTCAAAAAGCGCGTGAGTTTGTTTCCAAACAAGAGCACGTAGAATTTTTCAAATTGCCGCCACCACATAGAGGGCAGCATGGTGCTCTCTTGATTAAAGATGGCTGCTGTCATGTGGAATTGCCTGCCACCACATTTCAAAGGTATCTAGCTAAAGAGGGCAGCACGGTGCTCAAAGATGGCTGCTGTCAAAAAGCATTTTTCAAATTATCCGCCACCACATTTCAAAGGTAAGTAGCTAAAGAGGGCAGCACTGTGCTCTATAGATTAAAGATGGCGGATGACAGCTGTCAAAAAAGCACGTGGATTTGTTTATCTCACGCTAGTGAGGTTAAGTTGGTAGCACTAAGGTTTAGGCCTGCCAAGATGGTAGCACTGCGGATGACAGGTGACGAATTTACAGCTACTGCGATAAGGAGGGCAGCACAGTGCTCTGTAGTTTAAAGATGGCGGATGATAGCTGTCAAAAAGCACGTGGCTTTGTTTATCTCGCGCGTGTGATGTTAAGTTGGTACTACTGAGGTTTAGGCCCGTCAAGATGGCAGTACTGAGGTTAGCGATGCGTTGTTGTCTGTCAAAAAGCACGTGGCTTCAAAAAACACGTGGCTTTGTTTACCTCGCGCTAGTTAGGTTAAGTTGGTACCACTGAGGTTTAGGCCCGTCAAGATGGCAGCAGTGAGGTTAGCGATGTGTTGTTGTCGATGACAGCTGTCAAAAAGCACGTGGCTTTGTTTACAAATTCAAATTTCCCGCGGGTGGTGGAGGAGACCTCTGGGAGGCCTCTGGCTGTGGTGGTGGTGGAGGAGGCCTCTGGGAGGCCTCTGGCTGTGTTGGTGGTGGAGGAGGCCTCTGGGAGCCGGTGGGGGTGGTGGCCGCAGAACTGTCCAATTATACTACTATGGTAGACTGAGCGGTAGCCAGCTTAGTCGGAAATAACCATTAAAATCTAGTAAAGCCATCTACACATACAAGAAGAGATTTATTCCCGTTCCCCCTTGATTGAAAAAGTATCCGACGTAGTCTATGAACAAACGCTCCATGGGGCGAGATGCCTGATGTGATGACAATAGTCCCAGTTTAGTCGAAAATGTGGACTTAGTTAGCATGCAAGATTTTCATGCTTTAACCATTTCTCTGATTTCGCCGTCCATGCTCTTCCATATAAACATCCCTGTGATTTTTTCTCTTGTTTTGAAGATGAATAAATGCCCCCCTAATGGTGTCTCATGATAGTATTTGAAGATCATAGGTACAAGCATAGCTGGAACAACTACTTTTATCTTCTGATCTTACCTCGAAGGGCAACACAAAACACCGTTCCTCAACACATAAGGGACAACATGTTCCCCAGAAGCACCGGATCTTCTCGTTGTTATTACTCGATAGCACGAAATAACATAGGGACATCAGTCAAAACAGCCTTAATACTAGAAGGTATGGGCGAGGGAAGAGAAGAACTATCTTCCGGTTCACTGGTTTCAACATCATCGTCATTAGAAAACATGCGACTTAGGCCATCTGCGACTACATTTCCTGATCCTCTAATGTGTCGTACGTCAAATTGAAAGGCAGAAATTCTAATAGCCCAATGGGCGATTCGTCCAATACGACGAGGCTTAGCTAAGACCCAACTTAAAGCTTGATTTTCTGTCTCTAATTAAAATTTGACATGCTCCTGATAGAGGCTGAATTTTTTCAGGACAGACAGGAATGCCAAAATGCCAAACATTCTAATTCATAGATGGAGTTCTTGGCTTCTTAAGCCGATAAAGTCCTAGACGCATAGGCGATAGGCCGCCCTCCGAATTTCGTTTCCTGAAGAAGGACAATAGCAACCGCAGATGAAGAGGCATCAGTTTGGACTATGAATTTCTTAGAGAAATCAGGCATGGCTAATACTGGGTAGTTACAAGGAGCTAATATAACATCTTCAAACGGAGCTTGCTGCGATGGTCCCCATTCGAATTTGACGCCCTATTTGCGAAGTTAGGAATAAATTTCCTGAAGAAATTCACCTTGCCTATGAACCTAGCGATTACCTTAATGTCCTCGGGAGGCTTGAAGTCGCGAACAGCCTACGTTCTGGAATGGTCTGTAGAAATGTCTTTATTGGCGTAGTTAAGGCTACCTTAGATAATTTGACAGTCAACCCAGCCTTACGAAGTCAATTGAGGACTTCCTTCAGGTGATATAAGTGCTCTTAGAAGGTCTGTGAAAACGAAACGGCATCATCGAGATAATGATAAAGGTATTCAAGCTTGATGTCGGAGAAGACCCTATCCAGCAGTCTAGTAAGGACAGCCACGCCCGTGGTGAGCACGAAAGGCACGCGGTTGTATTCATACAAATTCTAATCAGTGGCGAAAGCCATCAGGTGTTTTAATTCTTCTGCCAGAGGTACCTGATGACATGCCTGGTTGAGATCTAAGATGGTAAAGAACTTAGCCTTGCAAAACCAAGAAAAACGAGAGTGAAGATCAGGAAGGGGCACAGATTGTAACATAAACTTACGGTTCAAAGCACTGTAATAAATCACAAGCCTAAAACAATCTTGGGGTTTCGGTATTAGAAAAATGGGCGGTGAATACGCCGACTTGGAAGGTCGAATAATACCATCCTTCAACATCTGATCGACGATTTCTTTATGAGCCTTCATTTTAGGAGGAGATAACCTATAAGGAGGAAACCTAACTGTGATAGAATCGGACAGTTCAATCTTGTACTCAATAAGGTCAGTGACGCCAAGGGTATCTGAAAATAGGTCAGGAAAAGACTGACAAAACTATTGAATACTCTCAGCCCGGTCCCAAGGTAGATGCCTAAGATCTAACGACATCTCACTCTGGGTAGGCGAAATCGATGCAAATGACACAGAATTACACTTCAAAAGAGGAATATTGCATTTAATAGCAAACTCGAATGGCACGACTTGCTCTGAAGGTCGAGCACCAGACTCGAATGAGACATAAAATCGGCCCACAATATTACGCTGCAAGACAATTGTTTAGCTACAAATAACTTAATTTTCGAAGTGAATTATGAAATACGAACTTTCGCAAGGATGAAGCCTAAAATTTATAACGGTGACGAGTTTGCCGAAACACATTTAATAGAAAACAAGCAATGGTCCGAAAATTTACAGCAAGCGTTTAATTTAAGATGCCACTTCTCGGAAATAATAGCGCGAATGTTTCGTTATTGCCTTCCTTTTTTAAGATACAGCACAAATCCAGGAGTTCCGGGAGCAATTTTAAGGCGTTCCCTAGGGCCTTCAAATCATAAATTAGAGGAAGTCACTTCCTTGAAAGATTCGTTGCCTAATCTAACAGGGACTGAGCCTCTGGAATGAGAACATTGTGACTCAACCGATGATACTTGTCACTTCCTATCGCCTGGGATAGTGGAGGGATCACCAGAAGTTGAACAAGACGGTGTGCTGTTAAGTGAAGTACAACGCTTGGCTAGATGGGAAAATGACTCCCACTTGAAACAACTTTGGGACGAACCTGCTCAATTCTTAGATCTACTAGATTTTATCAAGGGGCATTTATTTCTAAGGTGTTCCGTTGATCCACACGTAAAACACTTGCGTATGGGAAAGGTTCGGCGATGTTGTGCCCGAGAACTGTTAGATGACGGAGGGGGCTCCCTGGCGACTCTTAAAGTGTCAGCGTACCTCACCCTTTCGGCTGACACTGCCATTGCCTCGAGTTCCAAGAAAGTTTGGAGTCGAGCGGTGAAACATAGGTATGACCTATAGGGTGGAGAGTTTCCCTCTACCATGGTTTCTACTATTTGATCTTCTGGAAAATGAAGAGCGAGTACCCTAGTATAAAACTTTATATCTTGGATAAAGTCGGCAAGGTTCTCGTCCAACCTCTGTACTCTGAAGTAGTACTTCTGGATTAAGGATGACAATGCTCTAGCTGGAATAAAATTAGCCAGTAGATGGGCATGGAAATCCTCTATCGAATATCTATCGGCTATTGCTTTCACTATTTTGTCCGAGAGGACACCTACCGAATAGGGGTAAGTTATTTGCAGTATTTGAGAGTGAGAGAGAGCAAATACTAAGGCATGGTCTTCATATTCGACTAAAATTTGGAAATGCCCTAAGCAATATGGCTAAGGTGTGGGGCAAGCTGCTTAAAAGGGGCAACATAATGGGAGGCGGCACTGGATGTTGAGAAGGTTCAAACACTGCATTACTCATAAAGAACGGTTGAAGTTGTCTGAGATGATCCGACACTTGTTCCGGTGGGGCAGATGTTTGTTGAGTAGCCACCGATTTCCTACTTTCTGTAGCCCTGCCAGAGTCTCTTCATATGTTCTTTCGATTTTCTCATCAACCGCTGAGCTAGTAGGCATATAGACTTGCACTATTGTGGTGGGCATTGGTTTAGTGTCTATCTTGACGACAATAATTCTTTCAATATGCTGGTCGCAGTACCTTACCCGTTGCCATATTTTCTTAATCATTATTAAACCAACTCCTGCATTTCCTCTGTTTGATTCTGTGTTGATAATTCGGTAGTCGCCTGACAAAGAATCCTGTTCTTCCTGCCAACGTACTTCACTTATACCAACTATATTTGAATTTAGTCTATCCATCTCCCTTTTCAGGTTCTCTAATCTACCACAGCGATTCAACTTATGACATTTATCGCTCCGACTCGCAGAATGTCAGTATTCATCTTCCTGATGATCGCCCCCTCTCATGTAGTCTCCGCTCGGTGTTCCGAATGGGGGACTGGTTTACCTCCGGAATATTTTACCCGGTAGTTGCAAGGGCGGCGGTCTGGATGATTGACTGATATGGCCTTGTAATAATACTCAACATGGCTTAGCTGTGTTGATACTGCTACACGGCTGAAAGCAACGGGAGACTACAGCCGTAACTAACTCCCGAGGACATGCAGCTCTCTCTGTATGAATGATGGCTTCCTTGCGGGTAAAATATTCCGGAGGTAAACTAGTCCCCCATTCGGATCTCCGGGTGGGCACTACACGAGAGGGGGCGATCATCAGGAAGATGGATACTGACATTCTGCGAGTCGGAGCGTGGAATGTTAGAAGTTTGAATCGTTGTGGTAGATTAGAGAATCTGAAAATGGAGATGGATAGACTAAAGTTAGATGTAGTTGATATAAGTGAAGTACGTTGGCAGGAAGAACAGGATTTTTCGTCAGGCGACTACCGAATTATCAACACGAAATCAAACAGGGAAAATACAGGAGTTGGTTTAATAATGAATAAGAAAATAGGGCAGCGGGTAAGCTACTACGACCAGCATAGTGATAGAATTATTGTCGTCAAGATAGACACCAAACCAATGCCCACAACAATAGTGCAGGTCTATATGCCTACTATTTCAGCGGATGATGAGGAAATCGAAAGAATACGTGAAGAGATAGAAGATTTAATACAATATGTAAAAGGTGACGAGAATCTAATTTTACTGGGAGACTGGAAGGCAGTGGTAGGCCAAGGAAGAGAAGGTAATACATTAGGAGAATTTGGATTGGGCCAAAGGAACGAAAGAGGAACTCGGCTGGTCGAATTCTGCACTGATCATAATTTAGTCCTTGCCAATACTTGGTTCAAACACCACAAACGACGGCTTTATACGTGGACGAGACCTGGGGACACTGGAAGGTATCAAATAAACTTCATTATGATTAGGCAGAGATTCAGAAACCAGGTGTTGGTTTGCAAAACTTTCCCAGGAGCAGACGTGGACTCTGACCACAACTTGTTGGTCATGAAATGCCATCTGAAGTTGAAGAAATTGAAGAAAGGAAAGAATGCAAAAAGATGGGATCTAGACAAGTTGAAAGAAAAGAGTGTGAGGGATTGTTTCAAGGAACGTGTTGCACAAGGGCTAAACGAAAAGGCTGAAGGAAACACAATACAGGAAGAGGGAATAGTCATGAAAAGTGAAGGCAGTAGGGCTGCTGAAGAGATGTTAGGAAGGAAGGAAAGATCAGCTAAGAATCAGTGGATAATTCAGGAGATACTAGACCTGATTGATGAACGACGAAAATACAAGAATGCTAGAAATGAAGAGGGGAGAAAGGAATACAGGCGATTAAAGAATCAAGTGAATAGAAAGTGCAAGGTAGCCAAGGAAGAATGGCTGAAGGAGAAGTGCAAGGATGTCGAATGTTGTATGGTCCTGGGAAAGGTATTTGCTGCATACAGGGAAATCAAGGAAACCTTTGGAGAAAGGAAATCTAGGTGTATGAATATTAAGAGCTCAGATGGGAAGCCACTTCTAGGGAAAGAAGAAAAAGCAGAAAGAGGGCAAGAACATATCCAACAGTTGTATGAAGGTAAAGATGTAGATAATTTGGTTCTGGAACAAGAAAAGTCCGTTGATGCTGATGAAATGGGAGACCCAATTATGAGGTCAGAGTTTGACAGAGCTGTGAGAGATCTAAATGGGAACAAGGCACCTAGAATTGATGATATTCCCTCTGAATTACTGACTGCCTTAGGATAAAACAGCATGGCAAGGCTAGTTTATTTAGTGTGCAAGATGTATGAGACAGGAGAAGTCCCATCCGATTTTTGGCAGAATGTTGTTATACGTATTCCAAAGAAAGCCGGTGCTGACAGGTGTGAAAACTACCGCACCATTAGTTTAGTATCTCACGCCTGACTTTACGGCTGATCTTAGAGGATCGAATCAAGAACGACAGCCCACGTACATGGCATTCATAGATTTAGAAAAGGAATTCGATAATGTTGATTGGGCCAAGGTATTTACGATTCCGAAGCTGATTGGGATCACATACCGAGAACGAAGAATTATCTACAATCTGTATAAAAATCAGTCTCCAGTGATAAGAATCGAGGGCTATGAAAAAGAAGCAGCAATCCAGAAAGGCGTGAGGCAAGGTTGTAGTTTGTCCCTCGTCCTTTTCAATGTATACATAGAACAGGCAGTAAAGAAAATCAAAGGGGAATTTGGAAAAGGAATCACAATTCAAGGAGAGGAAATCAAAACCTTGAGATTTGTCGATTATATTGTTATTTTATCTGAGACTGCAGAAGATGTCGAGTAGCTGCTGAATGGTATGGACGAAGTCTTGGGTAAGGAGTACAAGATGAAAATAAATAAGTCCAAAACAAAAGTAATGGAGTGCAGTCGAACGAAGGCAGGTGATGCAGGAAATATTAGATTAGGAAATGAAGTCTTAAAGGAAGTAGATGAATATTGTTACTTGGGGATTAAAATAACTAACGATGGCAGAAGTAAGGAGGACATAAAATGCAGACTAGCACAAGCAAGGCAGAGCTTTCTTAAGAAAAGAAATTTGCTCACTTCAAACATTGATATAGGAATTAGAAAGATGTTTTTGAACATTTTCGAGTGGAGAGTGGCATTGTAAGGAGGAGGAACATGCACGATAACTAGCTCAGAAAGAAAAAGAATAGAAGCTTTTGAAATGTGGTGTTACAGAAGAATGCTGAAGGTGAGTTGGATAGATCGAATCGCGAATGAAGAGATACTGAATCGAATTGGTGAGAGGAGATCGATTTGGCTAAATTTGACAAGAAGAAGGGATAGAATTCTAGGACACATCTTAAGACACCCATGACTTGTGCAGTTGGTTTTTGAAGGAAGTGTAGGTGGTAAAAACGGTAGGGGTAGACCAAGGTATGAATACGACAAGCAGATTAGAGCAGATGTAGGATGCAGTAGTTACGTAGAAATGAATAGGTTAGCACAGGAGGGGTGGCATGGCGACCTGCACCAAACCAGTCTATGAACTGATGACTCAAACAACAACAAATCAGTCAGTCATCCAGACTGCCGCCCCTGCAACTTCCGAACGGCTGCTACTTCCCATTCGATGAACCATTCCTTAGTCTGATCTCTCAACAGATACTCAGCCGATATGGTTGCACCTGCGACTCGGCTATCTGCTTCATTGGGACACTCAAGCCTCCCCACCCACATGGTTCGCACGGGAGGCATAATATCTCATACGGTGAAAGTGAATGAGAATTACAGTAAATGATCGGGAGAGAACTTTCATGTAGGTAACTTTTGTTTCAGATAAAACAGATGTTTTCGGGGACATTTGAAAATTTGTGAAAAATAATATACGGTAATCGTGAAAATGTATGTTATTTTTCCTTACACGGTAAAATGCACGAAACGTAAAAGATAGGGAATTATATGCTAAACAACTTTCGTTATGTAGGCCCTACAGGTTTTCGATACGGCGAATATTTACTGCCTTTGCCTCAATAAAATTACTAACCCATTTTGTTATTATTGTTACCATTATAATGCAATGAGACAACTCCACTCGTTGCTGGGAACGTCTTTTAACGTGCTAAATTCTGAGCTGAAAACAATCAATTATTGACCAATTTCAGTTTAAAACCCTTTCTCGATCTGTTTCTGCAACCATAAGCATAACAGCATGGCGTAATCGCATGGCTCTTGATGTTGTAAATCGTTGGCCACACTGTACATATATAGTCACTGTCACTGTAATCAGGAACGGCTGTCAGTGGTTATGTTGGGTTTTGAGCCCATCACTTTTCCGAAAACAACAACAACAAAAAATGTTGGGTTGGTGTAGAGGGGTGAAATGAGATGAAATAGGGTTTTGTGTGTAATATTTGTTATGTACCTTGTAGTTATACGTAGGAGAGAAGAAATGTTGAATTTTAGCGTGTGACGAACGTAGACGTAATCTTTATGTCGTTCTTTTACTTGTTGGTACGATGTCCACGAGATCACAACTTACGAAAGATTTGAATGGTATGTAGAATCATTGTACGGTTTCTGTTTTTGTGTTGTTCAGCTGATGCCTTTTGTGCTACACCCATCTCCTTGAGCTTGATTATATTCCTGTAACTTTTGTAATTCATTTTGATTACTGGATATTATGTTTTTCTTTCTCCGTTTCATTACGCATTTATAACTTCTGCCTGGAAATTCTGGCTAATATCCCGAGAGCTTGTGGGTTATTGCTAATTACTTGTCCAGTTCTTGATTATAGGTTATGTTAACCGTGGACTGTGCTTGATAGGCGTGTGTGAGGAGGAATGTTCTTGCTATTATTATTGGATGATATCGTATCTTACTTCCTTTACTAGGCCAGTTGAGTTCATGATTTGTATGTCTTCGGCTAGGCTTATGTTGGAAAGAATTGTGTTATCTGAAACATCATGATTCCCTTGAGATACACCGTGCTGAGTAACTGAAATGGATTGAGTGCTGGCCTTCTGAGTTCAAGCCGTTGGGTTCGATCCCGGCTCAGCCCGGTGGTATGTAAAGGTGCTTAAATACGCCATCCTTGTGCTAGATTTACTGGTACGTTAAATAATTCCTTCCGGACAAAATTCCGTCTTGTTGGCGTCTCTGAAAACTGTAAAACTAGATAGTGGGTCTTAAAACCAATAATGTTATTTTCATGTTAGATTTGCGTTTGTAATGTTATGTTGTTTATAGAGATATGTTCCTGGAGTTGTGCAGATTTCACACACACAAAAAAGCTAGATATTAGAATTGCTTCATTTACTTTTGTCAAATGAATGGTGGTTTGAATTAACAAGCTGACCTTTATTGGTTAGTAGTATGTCTTTCATAGTCTGCTTTGTTCTGCTCTCACCCATTTATAATGTTTCATGCAAACTGACTCATAAGATTTTGGGAATAACTCTGTTTTACACTCTTTTGGATTTCATTGGAAATACTCTCCTACAACAATTTTTAGATGAATAAACTTACTATCTAACCCTCTGCTGACCTTAGCAATCAAGTTGGTTGCATGATACGGGCCGCATAATTGTGGATTTGAACCCCTCTGTTGACGACCTGAAGACGGATTTCTGTTTTCACTTCAAGCAAATGCTAGGTTGTAGTTTAATCAAGGCCACAGCCACGCTATTCCCAGTCGTAGCTTTTCCTGTTCTGTTGCTGAAAACATATTTGAATTGGTGTAATGTTGAACCACTATCAATAAATACAGGGTGAAGCCGAACTCCTCCGACTAACTTTTGGAGGTTGTTGAGGGATACCTTCTGAGTATATTGGTATAATGGATCCGTGGTCTCTGGTGGCTTATTACATAGTAATTGCATTTTGTTTGATTTGTTGCCCCAGTTAGCTTTGTACCTTCATTGCTCTGAAAATAATAAATTTGTCCCACCTGAGTTCTTTAACGTGCCAGAAGCCAACGATGCTGTGATCATACCTTTAGGGGAACAGTTCTCCAATTGTACCATACCTTACTGTATAGCACACTTTCATAACAGATTGTGTACATGGTTAATCTGAGGGTTGCATTACTCTGTTTTGTTGTTGTTGTTGTTGTACGTTTTGGTTACTGCACGTTGCAGGCTTTTTTGCTGTTCTGAAGGTGTTTCCACAGAAACAAGGATGACTGGGGTAACAAAATGAATAAATCATAATTACATTTTTACTCTTAACAAACCACCGGAGACCACGGGTCCCTTATATCAATATACTCGGAAGGTATCCCCGAACAACTTCCAAACGATAATCGGTGGTGTTCGGGTTCACCCTGAATATATATTTTGATAGTGATTTAACATTGCACTAATACCTACATCAAAGGTTTTCGTGATGCAAAGATGGGAAAGGGCTAGGATTGGGAAGGTAGCGGCCGTGGCCTTAATTAAAGTGCAGTTCCGGTATTTGCCTGGTGTGAAAGTGGGGAACTATGGAAAACCATCTTCTGCGCTGCCGATGGTGGCAGTCAAACCCTTCAGAAGGGAAGAAAATAAATGAAAAGGTCAGCCGTTATGTCAAACCAAACCCCATGGCGCAACAGCCTTTGCAGGGTCTTGGCCTACCAAGCAATCGCTGCACAGCCCGAAGGCCTGCAGATTACGAGATGACGTGTAGTCAGCACGACGAACCCTCTCGACCGTTAATCTTGGCATTCAAGACTGGGGCCGCTAGCTCACCGTCAGATAGCTCCTCAATTGTAATCACACAGGCTGAGTGGACCCTCGAACCAGCCCTCAGATCCAGGTAAAAATCCATGGCCTGGCGGGGAATCGAACCCGGGGCTTCCGGGTGAGAGGCAGGCACGCTACCTCTACACCACGGGACCGGCTATTATTATGTCAAGATTTACAGAAATAATACAGTAATTCAATAGTATATTTAACGTCCCTTCAGCTGCAGGTAGTCACACGAGGCACCAAAGAACCATAGATTCTTTAACACAAGATCTACTGCCATAGTAGTGCTCTTACATGAGTTTGAATGTACCAGGGTCACTGCTAGAGGCGAGTATACACAAATTACCTCAGGGAAAACATGTCAAGTGCACTCCTGGCCTCACCAAGTCCTCTGGTTTGGGGACTGGATGTTTGAATTACAAGTCTCTGCACTACCAATATGTAGGAAACGGTTAATAGTGAATACATCCCTCCACAGGAAGGGCACGCGGATATGAAATGGTTCATATGTACATCAAGTTACAACCACAGTAAATTGGGAAAAATGTCACGAATAATAAATTCATATGATCAGATTGGCAGTTCGGAGATTTTGGGCGACGGCTTCATGAGGCGATGAAGTGTTCATGAGCATTTTTCAATATATTACAGTTGTAAGTAGGTAGGCAATTCAGTGGCCTTAAGGTAGAAAGTTTGAATTAACGAGCCATGTGGAATAAGTTGCTGAATAATAATGATAAGAATTGGGTGATGTCTTTTTTAAAACAACGGGATTACCAGCTCCTGTGTATCTGTAGCCCTGCCCCTGGGAATGTTGATAGGGGAATGTAGATCATAGGAGGCTATACAGGATATTCTTCTCTTGTAGGCCTATGCTACATTAATGCTTGACATATAAAGGTCTTTGAGATTGAATCTAGAAACATGTTCTTACATTTGCAGAACTGCACTTACTCTTAAAACAATAACCCACCACTACAACTCACACCAGCTACTTTGACACAAATAAACCTTTCGCAATATAAGGTAGATGCACGTATGTCTGACCATGCACCTGTAGCTGACAGCCTAATTTAAGATATAAAAAAATAAGGACATCTCTACTCATACTTAATTTTGCATCAGTTTGTAGTTTAAATATTTCTCTTTTGAAGAAAAAAAATGAGTTGGCAGTATTTAGATTATGCTCTAAATCAGTGTGTCCTTTGTATGGAAGGGAGCATCAGCAAACAAAGTTTATTTATTTATTTATTTATTTATTTATTTATTCACAAAGCACAAGATACAGCTACACTGAGCAAATTTCACTTGCACTGTCAACAGACTGTTTAACAAATGTAAACTTTCATAATAAAATATAACAAACATAACAAAATATAACAAGATCAGGTACACAGCCTACTAATAACAGTTGTCCAAATCGAAAACGATGAGAATGTCCATGTTCATAGCCAATTCATCGTGGGTCAAGATGGCGGTATAATTCCTTCACATCAACTTATCTTTAAGAGACTATTTACACACATCTCGAATACACTTTTATTTGATGCTATATTAAGCTCTTGTCTCCTATTAATATTGTTAAAGAGTGTTGGGAGGCGGATTAGGAAAGATCGTTGAAGTATTGTGTGCTGAGTGTGGGGAATGTGGAGAAGGTCTTTGGTTCTGGTGGAGTGGGAAGGAACATGGAGAGAGAAGAGTGAGACAAGATGTTCCGAGCTGTAATGCTCCTTTAAGATCCCGTGAAGGAAACTCAGGTCAGCTACCTGTCGCCTGATCTGCTGCGTAGACAGATTTCTGAGCTTGGGGTTGCTGTTCCTTACAATTGCAGCAAAGATGGACACTGCTCTGTCTAACTGCTTAGTATTGGATGGGGAGGCTGTTGTCCAAATAGGAGAGCAGTAGTTTAAGAGAGGTTGAATGATCATGAGGAAGAAGCGACGATGAGTAATGGGGTCAGAAATTTCTGTGAAGCGGTAGAGAATGCGTAGTAATTTCATAGCCTTGGTTGTATATGTTTCTATATGGGTCTTAAATTGTAATTTGTATTGAATATTACACCTAGGTCACGCTGTTGCGTAACCATGGTGATGGGCTTGTCGAGTAGGTAATATGATGTCGGTAGAGGAGATTTACGTAGTGTTATGGTCATGTGGCTGCATTTTTGTGGATTGGGGATAAGTTTCCAAGTATGGCACCAGTTCGAGAGGGCATTAAGTGAGGACTGTAGCAGAGCTGCATGTGCTGGATTCCTGATCTCCTTAAATATCTTGCAGTCGTCAGCAAAGAGTAGGGTATTCGCTGTTTCGTTGAGTTCGGATGGCAGATCGTGCATAAACAAAGAAAACAGCAAGGGGCCAAGAGTACTGCCTTGTGGGGCACCGGAGGTGACTGGTAACCATGAGGATGAAGTGCCTGATATTACCACTCTCTGCCAACAGTTATGTAGGAAGCCAGCAAGAAGGTTCAGAAGACTGCCATGTATATTAAATAATTCGGAGAGTTTATGGAGCAACAGAGTATGGTCTACAGAATCAAAAGCTTTCAAAATGTCTACGTAGCAGATATCCAGCTGTGATTTAGCTGCAATGGCGTGTGATGCAAAGCTATGCAGAGTGGGCAGGTTTGTTAGACAAGAGCCACCTGGTAGAAAACCATGCTGCTTGGTTGAGATATACGGCAAAGTGAATGAGAGGAGACGCTGGTGTATAATTTTTTCAAAGATAAAGGACAGTGTGGGGAGAATAGAAATTGGTCGGTAAGATGAAACATTAAATTTGTTGCCTGATTTGAGAAGTGGAACAATATTTGCCTGTTTCCAGGTAACAGGAAAATAGCTTGCGGCAAAACATCTGTTAAATAATTTAGAGAGAGGGACGCAAAGAGTGCTGGCAGTATTTTTTAGGAAAAGAGGACCTATAGTGTCGGCACCGGTAGCTTTGTTGGTACGAAGTGTTTGAGGTTTTCACTTGGTGTGGTAGTTATGCTTGATAGGGTTCTGTTTGAAGCTGTACCAACGGGAGGGAGCGGTTGGTTTTGTAAGGGAGGGGAGAAGTTGGAGAAGAAATACCTGTTGAACAGTTCATTGCGATCGGTGCCGTCTGCTGTTGCATCGTTGTGGTTCACGCTGACAGGAATCCGCTCCGTCCTTCTCCGTGTGTTGATGAGACTCCAGTAGCGCTTGGGATTGCTGTGGACGTTTTCAGTGACAATGTCTACGCGTGTTTTGTAGTCTCTTCTGACCATAAACCTCGCGTGGCAGCGGATCTTAACGAAGGTATTGTGAGTGTGTGGATTAGGGAAGTCTTTCCACAGACGCCAAGCTATCTTCTTATTAAAAAGTATCAGTCTGGTCTCTTGTGATATCCAGTGTTGATATTTGCTGGTAGTAGCCCGTTGTGCAGGTACGAAGTCTTTAATTGCAGCTTGCAGCCAGTCGTACAGCAGGTCAAGAGCCAATTCGATATCAGCTATTTCGAGCAGACTCCAGGGAAGGCATTCCAGGGCACGACACATTGCAGGCCAGTCGGCACGGCGCCAGATGTAGGTAGGGCGGTAAGATGTCCTGCTGTGAGGCTTTGAGGAGGGGTGGGGAAGGAGGAATGTAGCATCGAGAGACTGGTGGTCGCACAGGAAAAGGTTTCTGCCTGGGGTTTTTGTTTTGAGTTCTAATGAGGAAAGTATGAAGTCCAGGGTGTTGGGTCCACAGGTTGGGTACGTATTAAACTGTTTCAGTCCGAGGCTATTAATTAAACTGTCTATAAAGTATATGTCACAGTTGTTAGCTGACTGTCCGGTAGTTGGAGAAGACCACTTTATAGACAGGCTAAAGTCGCCCATTAAAATTACTTCACCATGAGGGAGAGCTGCAATGACTGAGTCCAGGCACTGTTCAGGGTCACAGAATGGGCTATTTGGTGGTCTGTAGTAACATCCCACAAGTACAGGGTGTCGAGGAAAGAGTAGCTCCACCCACACTAACTCACAGTTCCGTTCGAGATCTGTCCTTCGTTTACATGGTAACGCACTGTTCACTGCTAGCATCACTCCACCCCCTAGAGTAGCGCGATCACAACGGAATATGCTGTAATTAGCATTGAGTGGTAGTTCACTGTCACTAGCCCAAGAGAGCCATGTTTCAGTAAGTCCGATCGCGTCAACTTCTCTTAAGTCTGGCAGGGATAGTTCACAATCATAGAGCTTATTGTTTAGGCTTTGCACATTCTGACAATAGATGTTTATGTCTGTTTTCATTTCACAAGTGGTGGGACCGAGGTTTAAGTGGACATCTCCAGCCAGTAGTCGGAGGCAAAGCAAGCCCCTAATCGCTGAGCGACCAGGTCTAGGCTTGTTCAGCTCAGAGCTAGTAGGGAGGCGCCTATAAGTCTGGAAAATGGCGCATCCAGTCAGAGAGAACGCCGGAATGTAGTAGTTTCTCTCTGCTAGTAGCCATGCAAAAGGAGGACTCACTTTTTCACTTGCATACACCGATTCCTTAACTCGAATAGACCCATGCAGAGAACCGTAAAAGCGCAACAACTCTGATTATTACCACACAAACAACACAAACTGCAGCAGCACTAAGCTTGCATGTGTCTACTTTAGCCGCCATCTTGACTCAACCTTAGCACCTTAGAACATTAGCATTTTTCATAAGGAGGTTAGTGCAAGTAAATGAGGTACTATATTTTGTCTGTTGGGTTCTGAAAGTTAAATCAATGTTTGATAGTATGTCTAATCAATTTGTATGAATTCTGTATGGTGGCTGTGGTGAAAATTATAAATTATCACAAATTTTCCCATATCCATATGGTCCAATTACTGTTTCCTTTCCTTGTCTTTCATTTCCCACCTGTGCATTTAAGTCTCCCGTTATAATCACTTCCGCATCAGTTATCTCCTTTTCTAGTTTCTCCAGGATTTCTTTGTTATTCTCTGTAATAAAACCAGTCTTTAAAAAGGGGGAAGGAAAAAGTTTGTTAAAACTATAGATGAATAACACTGTTGTCACATGTGGCAAAAATACTAGAAAGTATATTAGAGAGGAAAGTGAGAAGAAAGGTAGAGGCAGAGTTGCAAGGGGAAGAGCATGGCTTTAGAAGTGGAAGATCTACAGTAGTCACAATATTCAGCATGTGCAATTAATGGAAGAAATTGGGAATATTGGAAGGATCTGGTCATGATATTCATAGATCTAACCAAGGCATATGATAGTGTTCCCAGGCAGAAGGTTTGGGAAACCATGGTCAAAAGGAGACTGATTACACAAAATTTAGAAATGGAACAAGCAGTGTACAACGAATGCATCAGCAGCATACAGACTCCAGGTGGAAAGACTGAATGGTTTAGAAGTGAAACTGGACTCAGACAGGGGAGTGTGCTGTCACCTATTGTGTTTCTATTGGTTACAGACAAAATTGTAAAGGAGACAAAGGAAGCATATGGGAATAGGGAGATGAAGTTACTTACTATTTGCAGATGATATTGTAGTTTGGGGAATGAACAGCAAAGAAGTACAAGAACCAACTTGATGCACTGAACGAGAAAATTAAAAAGTATGTATGAAAATCAGCGCAGATAAAAGCAAGATGGTGGTCACATCAACAGGTAAAAAAACCTTGTCAAAATTGCTGGTCAAAGCCTTCACATTGTTCATCTTTTCAAATTCCTTGGGAGTGAATTAATGCAGAATGCAAGGCTGGACATAGAGATCATCAAGACGGTAAGAAACCTTTTACTGGACCAATGAAGTGTAATGTATTATGATCCCATATTGATTTTCACGGCTGAGAGCTGAACAATGGCAAGTGGAGATGAGAGTAGAATTCAAGGCAGCAAAATGAAATACCAAAGGAGTACGGTAGGAAAGACAGGTTGAGAAATGAATATGTTAGAAATGAAGTCTGAATAGATAACCTACTTAGAGAATTGGTAGGAATAAACTAAGATGGTTTGGACATGTAAAGAAGAGGGATGAGAAAATGAAAACCTACAACCTGTTTTCCAGTCTTTGACCGGGTCAGGGATGTAATGAGTGTAACATATATAGGCTATTATTACAATGGGTTCGCCACACCCAAGGTGATTTATTAATGAATGATAAATGCTATGAAATGATAATGGAGAGTGTTGCTGGAATGAAATATGACAGGGAAAACCAGAGTACCCTGAGAAAAACCTGTCCCGCCTCCGCTTTGTCCAGCACAAATCTCACATGGAGTGACCGGGATTTGAACCACGGCATCCAGCGGTGAGAGGCCGACGCACTGCCGCCTGAGCCACGGAGGTTTTTAGAGGGATGAGAAAAATACCAAAACAGATGATGGAAATGATGTTCGAGGGAAAGAGAGGGAGACCTGCTTCTTCTCTTCATGGGGCCTCTAAATATTAGTTCCTGATTAGCGTCGACTTCTAAGATCTTTTGCTACCATGTTTTTCCTTCATTCCCACCCAGATATACCTGCTCCCTTCACAAAGCTGCAGGTTGTTCTTATTGGATCTTCTTGAATTTTTTCTCTCTCTTTACCTGGTAGTCCTAGAGTGGAGAGTCTGATTCTACCCAGCGCCTCACATTCAAAAGTCTGTTTTCAGCTAATTCCTCTGCTTCATTGCATTTCCTACATATTTTGTCTCTTATTACTCCAATTCTATGTAGGTGTTTTTTCAGATGGCAGTGTCCTGTCAACAGTCCTACTACCCATCTTATATTTTCTCTGCTGAGTTTCAACAGTTCTTTAGTATGCTTCTTGTTTGGTCCTTTTATCAGTTCCTTTGCAGGCCTGCATCCTGGAGTATTTTTCCAGTTCTCCATTTGTTTCATTTGTACCCATTTTCCTATGTAGTGTAGGGCTTGTCCATAGAAAATCCTGCATACAGGTTCTGGGCCTACAGAATGTGTTTCTGCCCCTTTCCTGGCCAGTTTATCTGCCTTTTCGTTTCCTTCTATACCTGCATGTCCTGGTACCCATATTATTTTGACAATGTTGTACTTTGAGAGCTTCAGGAGAAGTGAATGGCAATACCGGGCAATTCTGGATATTATCTGGACTGCTTCTAGTGCCTTATAGGTCGCTTGGCTGTCCGTAAAAATGAAAATGTTATTCCTATATTCCTATAGTTCATTTTCAAATTTTCTTCAAGTCATGTTGTGATAGCTATCACTTCTGCTTAAAAGACTGTAGTGTGTTTGCCCAGGCTCATCTGGATTGATCTCTCAGGTATTCCCCCGTTCATCCCTCCTCCTGTGCCATCTCCAGTCTTTGAGCCATCAGTCCACCACACTGTATTTTCTTTTTCAGTATTCCATTGGTTGATATCCCAGTCGTCTTTTTTTATTATCTGGGTCTCAAACGGTTTTTCAGAGTTGTACTTTGGTATCATATGATCAGAAGGCATGTGTAGAACTTCCTCTGTTATTACTCTGTTAATTTTACAGTGTCTTAGATTGGGTCTTTGTGCATTCCAGCACTCTGTTTGTGCCAATCTATATGAATTCATTCTAGCCTGTCCTTTTATGAAATTGCATAGTGATGGGAGGTCTAGTAAAGATTTCAAGGCTTCTGTTGGCGTAGTTCTCGTAGCCCCAGTTATGGCTATGCATGCCATTCTCTGTAGGCTATCCAGTGTACTACTGACTTTTCCTTGGTTTACTTTCTGTCACCAGATGATTGCCGCATAGGCCATCAATGGCCTAATGATCATTGTATATATCCACATTACCATTGATGGTCCTAGGCCCCATGTCTTCCCTACAGCTCTTTTACATTGAAAGTTAGAAACCTCATTTTGTTCCATATTGAACTGGGTTTACAGTAAAATGAAAATATTAAAGGTCCACCTTTTAACATTTTCTTTTTACTGGGCTCTTTTACATGCATAGAGCAAGTTCTTGGCCTGGGTTATGTTCCTTTCTATATGTGGATTCCAGGTTAGATTTTTATCTAACACTACACCTAGGTGCAGTGCCTGTTCTTCCATATATGTATCTTGCCCAAAGGAATCTCTTTCCCTGTAATTTCCTCCTCCTTGTAAAAGGGACCAGAGTTATCTTGTTTGGGTTGACTGATAGTTGTTCTTTCCGACACCAGTTCTCCACAAGCTTAAGTGATCTTTGCATGAGGTCCTGGATAACACTCATCACCTTACCTCGTACCACAATCACTAGTTCATCTGCATATCCTTGTGTATAAAAACCTAGTTCGTTGAGCATAACTATGATTTTGTTCACCACAAAGTTCCACAGCAGAGGAGAGACGAGAAAGAACTCCTCCCTGAGCACAGCCTTGGGTGGCCCTAACCGTCTGCGTTTCTTCAAACAGGGTTGCTTTTTTCTTCCTTCCGTCTAACGTGGATTTAATCCATTTGATGACGGTTTTACTAACCTTGCTCTTGTGACGTAAATTTGTGGTTTGTAGTTATTGTTGATTGTGATTGATTGGACATGATATAAAAATAATAAGTCTTATGGTCGATTACACTTACTCACAATTATGTACTCAGATAAGTAAAAATTGAAATAACAGTTTAGAATAGAAATATACTCCAAAATTGAGACACCAGTCTGACTAGTGTAGTTGGCACAGGCGATATGGGTAAAGAACTGCAGTTTGGCGATGTAAACAGTAAAGACCATGGACACTTTTACAATGTGAGTGCCCAGCATTTAACAAGATGATTCATTAATAGGAGACTGATCAAGTTATGTTTCAAAATCCAAATTGCAGCTAGTGGGCAGAGTTTTGCGCGAAACGTTTTGCTGACACCTTTCCAGATGTCTTACGTGGTAAGTACAAATTGGCAAGAAAAAGGGAATGGTGAAAGGACTATCAGGAACACACAGCCACTCAGATTAGCACAACATTTTTATATTACAAATAACAATAAATAAATATGGTTACATAGGCAAGCTTTAGTGTACAAGTTGATTTTTACAAAGTAGACGATGAGATTTAATTGAAACCAAGAAACTAGAAATTTTAACACCATTAAAAGGAGCAAATTTGTAATAGCATAGATTCAATCAGGAAGAGAAGTGAACATTTTTACAAAATTTAATACGCAGGACTAATGAATAAGGTTAGATCCTGCAAATCACGACTAGATTATAATATGACTAACGCCTTATTAAAAAAACAGCACTATGTGTAGAAATATATATAAAACCACGAAGGCCACTGTACAATAAGAAAGCCACCAGGGTCACCTAGAAAGAGAAAAAAGGAGCAATAGGGGAGAAAAAAGAAATCAAAGGGCTGGCAAGGGGATGGGTAAATAAGATTTTCAGCCTGCATAAAAGTTTCCAGAAAGTAGTTAAGCCATGCACACAATTAGACATACACACTGTTCCAAAACAACAAGAATCACACGATTATCTCTTGAAGCGTCTGTACACGAAGTAAGCCTAGTGGCAATAATGGGTTGAAAATTACAAATCAAGTTCAGATGAACATAGACGTAGATAATTTTAGTTGTAATACTGCGAATTCAGCCTGGAAGGCATAATGGAAGAGAATAATAGTTCCTTATTTAGGAGTTGAAAGCACAATACGATTAATTTTTGCTCACCCAGCCAGCCGTCGAAAGTGCAGATGTGATGTTGCAGTTAAAATAAGATATCGCATACGGGCCAGCCGTAATGCGACTGCGAACGCCTCCCTCCACACAGTTTGTCACTGGATGTCTGACTGCCTGTTCGAGGCCAGGGCAGGCATTTATAGTGGAAGATAGCAGAGTCCAGAATGTACGAGAAATAGACGTGATGTACACATGCAGCGGAAGAGGGGAGGGGACGAAGGGAGAGCATTAGTAGATTGCTTAGCGGGCTGGATAAGCAGTCGAAGCACACGCTGTAGTGAGAGCAAGCCAGAGAAGTTGACAGATGGTAAAAGTAGAAATCTTGAAGTAATAAATACGTAGGGGAGCACGTTACACTCTTTTCCAATACTTTGATCATAGAGTTATAGGTTGTATTGCTGAAGGGTCCTTCTATATCTAGAAATGCTGCCAGTGCAGTTTCTTTATATTCTAGGCTTTCCTCTAGTTTACAAACAAAACTGGTGGAGTGCTACTTCAGTGGATCTGCCAGGTCTATATGCAAACTGATTTTCATGTAATGTTGAGTTCATTTGCACCGTTCTTCTGATATATTTATCCAGAATTTTCTCCATTGCTTTCAGCATGGAGGAGGTTAAACATAATGGTCTGTATGCTTTGGCTTTGCCCTTCCAGGCTTAGGTATGAATACTGCTTTAGCTTCAGACCATGATTTTGGCACGTACCCTAAAGCTAGACTAGCTCTGAAAAGGTCTGTCAGGGCATTGACGAGTATCTCCTGTTCTTCCTGTAGGAGTATCGGAAGTATCTCATCTCTCCCTGGAGCCTTTATAGGATGCAACATGTTGATTGCCCATTTTACATGGTTATGTTTTATTATTCTGTTGGTACAGTTCCAGTCTGTTCTTCGAGCACCGGTCTCTGTTCCAACCGTTTCCTCTGTCATCTTCTTAGCCTCAGGAAAGTGACACGCAATTAGTATCTCCAGCATGTCCCTCCCCGCCTGAGTAAATGACCCATCTGGTTTCTCCGATGTCCCCACTTGATTTATATGGGTTGCTTTCAGAACCTTCTGGAGCCTTGCTGTTTCAGTGTGTGATTCCCTTTTCTCACAGAACAGTCTCCTAGATTCTTTTTGCTTTCCGTATCTCTAGGTTATACTCAGTGAGTTTCCTATGATATACGTCCCACATACCATTTCTGGATGATATTTTATACAACATCCTAACCTCTTTTTTAATTTTGGCTAGTTTGTTGTTCCACCACCTTTTTTTATTTTTTGGTGTTTTTTCTTTTCTTTGAAAGGAGAGTTTTCATGGAATGATTTTATAATGGCCTCTTCAAATAGTTCCACTGCCTCATCCAATTCATTCTGTCCTCTCACGTTAGTTGGAATTTTTTGTAAAGCCTCCCTAGAACTTCTCTGTATATCTCCCAGTGTGTTCTTTTTTGGGTTTTTTGGGTCTCTATACATCTCAATCCCACATAGTCTCGCATCTATTGCAAATTGGATGTGCTGGTGGTCTGCCAATGATGGTTCCTCCAGCACCTTCCAATCTTTAATAAAGTTTGCAATATGCGTAGTGCTTAGTGTAATTTCTATTACCTTCCTACAACTTTTTTTAATAAATGTAGGCTTGTTTCCTAGGTAGTATCATCAACTCAGTTCCAATAATAAACTCTAGTAAGGACTCGTCTCTTGCATTGCAGTTCGTGCTGCCCCATGCTGTGTGGTGTGAATTTGATTCTGCTCCAAGGACTAGGTGTTCGCCTTTCCTCTTTGCATTGCAAATTAGGTTCTGAACTTCTTCTGATGGGGGCAGGTTAGTTGACTCATATGGGAGGTATGCAGAGTCTATGGTTATTTCTCTGGGTCCCCCCAATTTCAAAGTTTAATCTTGGCCATGGTTAAGTCCTGTGGACAGTGTTCCTGCAACATAAGACATTTTAATTTCCTGTTCACAAGAAGACATGTTCTGTGTATTTCTGATGTTGTATCGTACATCAGCTTACCTCCAGATTCCGCCAGTCCTACTACTCTGCCCTTGACCACCCATGGCTCTTAAATAAGGGCCACGTCAATAGCCTCGGATTTGAACTTCCTGGCGAAATCGGCCACATCTGCCTTTTTATGCTGAAGATTGGCCTGAAGGACCTTCAGCTCCATCTTTTTCAACATTGGGTTTCTTTCTTCCTCTGATGACTTGAAACTTGATCTGCTCAAGTCTGAGCTTAGCCTTAAGACTTCTCTTTTTGAGCTCTTCAAAGTCTCTTTCACCAAGGCCTAAAACGACTGTCCTTCCTGTCTTGTCGATTGAGGTGGCATTCAGCACACTCCACTCTTGTGTTGGAAGTTTGGTATCGTGCTGATTGATTCTGACAGCAGTCTGCTCTACTGGAGCTTCTGTTGCCATTTCTTGTTTTGAGTCGGCGACAGCCTGTCCAGTTGGGACTTCTGTCTCCATTTTTTAAATCTTGGGCTTGCTCCCGGATCTGCTCTACTGGAGCTTCCTTGGCTTCCGTTGATGTCGAAATTTTTGTAATTGGTTTTTTATAAGCATCCATATTTCAGTCAATCAGGGTTTTTGCCCCTTCTAGAGTCCTGAGCGTCGTTCTCACCGTCTGTGGTGAGGCAGACAGCCAGACATTGTCCCCCCGCAACTCAGGCTCTCCGTAGCAGAGACCGCGTCCCTTAGTCGTCCATCCAGCGGTCCGCCCCTAGCCCGAACCTAGCCAGTTTTGTTCCACCTTCAGTATGCCTACGCACGTGGTCTCCACTTGGCATTATCATGACTGTCTTCACAGCCATGACTTTCCCCCTAGGTTGGGATCGCCCCTTTCCCAACCCGCGGCTCGTCCAGGCGACGTAGAGCGAAGTGATGTGTTAGTTCCAGCACCCCGCCTCACTTCACCTGAACCACCGTATCACCCATGTGGAGGAACCATGGATGCCTCTCTAGCAATTGTGGGCTAGTAACAAGAGGGAGACCTAGAAGAAGGTGGATCGAGTCAATAAAGCGGGTTGTAAGAAGAAATCTGGAAGAGGAATAATGGAATGAGAGAGAAAGGTGGAGAAGTGCCAAAAATGCCCCGATCCGACAGGAGCTGGAGGAGGAGGATGATGGAGAGACCTTGTCTATGCGAAGGTGTGTCCATTATCTTCATCCTTTTGTATCCCTCTTTATCCTTTATCTCTCTTCTTTGTATTGTTCCCTTTTTGATCCTAATTGTTTCTTTGTTTCCTCGTCTTTTCCCATTTATCTGCAGTTGGCGTTTGTTGTTGATTTGGCCTAGTATCTTACTGCCAACCCTATGTGGAGGAAGGTATTCACTAATGCATGATTCTGTGTGTAGAGGAAGATATGTATTAAGACACACCCAAACATATTTATCCAAAATGTGTTCCTGTAATGTACAGTATACATGTTTCTCTACCCATAAGTAGATGATTACTATTGTTATATGTCTTTTCAGGAGAGTTTAATCCTGATGTAAACATGGTATGTCCACGCCTCCGCCAAAGGAAGAGTTGTGATTCGCTGAGCGTGTAGTACCGACCTCCACCCCGTCAACATCTCGTGTTCGGACGTACAGGGCTGCGCATCGCATACGATAATAGTGCGAAGATCCGAACTTCTGGATAAATGACTAAACCTGGATTCAGTTCACTTAGTTTATTGAACATATTCACAATGCACTGCCTTTGGTCACTTTTGAGCGGTTTTCCTCTTTTGTGCTTCACTACACACGATGGTCCTACCTCTTGCTTCATTTCGCTCACTATGAATACCGACACTGACTGCTGCTGCAAGATGCAACACCTTCTCTCCATGCTGTACAGCTTGGTACTTTCCCCCACTACGTGAAGACTTCCTGTATTACACCACGCCTTGTGCCTTCATTTCTCGTTATTTAATCAGTATTTTATATATTAAAAAACATACATATACTGGTATATATGACAACCATTTGATTACGAACTCTTCCAAACACTCAAAATGTAATAAACTAAAATAAAATAAATGCCACGTACTACTTTCCTTCGAGCTCGCATACAGTCGAGTGAGTGCGACGGTTGCTTCTCCAATCAACTACGTGTATGTCCACGTGCAAAGGCAACATGCTCCACCTATTTGTTTACATCAGGATTAAATTCTCGTGAAAGGACATATAGTTGATGTTATTCTAGATAATCACCAATATCTATTGTTATCTTCTTTGTGTTAAATTACCACTTGTAATAAGAATTTATGAAGGTATGCTTTTCAGTCATCAACTTTATTTTCTTTATTGCAGAAAGTGTGAAATCATTATTAGGAAAGCATGTCAAGATATTGCTCAAGAATGTCGTCAGGTTGGAAACAAAGGGTGACAAGACGGAGAATCGTGTACTGGTGAGTTTGTAACTACATGAGAGAAAATATTCTTTGACATATAGATTGTTTAGGTTATATAATGAGAATTGAATGGATCGTGTGCAGTGAATTTCATACTGAAAAGGCAAGTGCTGAAATGGTTCCACCTATTCAATACATTTATTATGTAAGAATTAATGTAATTCTTACATAACTAGATGGATAGCGTATTTGAGACTCTTAATACAACCTGTCCATTTCACTTGTGAGTTTTTTATTTATTTTATTGACCTCCATTAGCTTAATAGAATGTACTTAATTTCTATTTTCCTCTCTCTGATGCTATTCCAGAAAGTCCAGAGTGTAGATGGCTCCAGGTATGACTGACTTTCTGATCCAGTTTATAAAGTAGAAGATCAGATAACTTTAGAAATTAATTCACTCAAAAAATTTCTGTAATAAATATATTGATTGACTGAGCAGGAGGTGGAGAGCATTCCACTACACTTTCATAGCTTGTGCTGAGCAATCAAGACTAATTGTCCACTCAGTATGACCTGTAATGACTGTTGTAATGTCTAGTGCTCCATGCTATGAAATTGCATGTTTATTTTCTTCTTTTATCATGGTGTTATTCATTGAAATTGTGTCCTTTACTATAAGGTAATACATGATATTGATTCTACTGTAACCCTTTGTGTTCGTATGTTGTGTTGATCTGTTCAGTGCAATATCAAGTCTAAAAAGTAGCAGATAGAATTTTCCTGTCAGTATGAGCAGCTACTCTTCTCAAGATTACATCAGATATGATATAGGGGTGACGAGCAAGCCTGCCTTTTATCTCGTGACCGTGGGTTTGATCCCTGGTCAGGACAATGATCTGAGGTCTGGTCCTAGATGTCCACTTGGCTTGTGAGAGAACAATAGTGGAGTTACCCATCAGAGCCAAGAAGAATGGCTGAGAGGATTCATTGTAATCTACATGCCTTCATTCTGAGCAGCAGTCCCTCGTTTACTCAAAGACCATTGGGGCTCTAGCATCATGAGGTTTGGGATTTTTTTTTTTAGTAGCCTAACGAATGTAGTAATAGACAGAGCAGAGTAGGACAAAACCTTGTCATTGAGGTGCTGTACATAGAGAAGCATAAAACAACATTATATAAAGTATTCTATTTCGGTGTCAGAGATTTTTAGCCTGAATAGTTGGTGTAATGTGGTGGCGGGTAGAAAATACACAAAAATTAAATTTTATGACTGAGATTTATTTACTGCTAATTCTTCCACACTAAACATACACACAAGTACACCAGTTTGCGCTCTGTCTACTGTATCTGTCACACTGGTTGTTTACTTTTACCACTTACAGACTAACACAATCACTCTACCTATACAGTACACATTACATACCATTCCACTACTGGCTCTTATATTCTAGGCCAGTTCTGCAATTATACTCGTTGACACTAACTTTCAAATGTGACAGAAAACTGTGAACTCCACTGTGACCTGGCACAAGAAATTTGTGTTTGATTTACTCAAACAATCCGCAATCAATCATATATAGTCATAGCCCCATTAGTGCAAAATTCTTGTTCCGACTAACACATGAGTCACTATACAATGCACAGTAAGGTTCCTTTTACCGACCCTTTCCTCAATCAATGACGTAGCTTTCAACAAACGTTAATAACTTGTGATTTCATCTGCACCTCTGGAAGCAACAGTCTCAGGGCAAACACATGACTGCAGTATCATTGTTGTACATGTGAATGTCAAAGTTGTAAGTCCACAGTTGTCGTTGATAAAACACACCAAGCTCGATAGCTGAAGTGTAGCCAGTATCCATTATTTGGGAGATAGTGGGTTCGAACCCCACTGTTGGCAGCTCTGAAGATGGTTTTCCGTGGTTTCCAATTTTCACACCAGGCAAATGCTGGGGCTGTACCTTAATTAAGGCCACAGCCTATTCCTTCCCACTCTTAGCCCTTTCCTGTCCCATCATTGCCATAAGACCTATCTGTGTTGGTGCGACGTGAAGCAACTTGCAAAAAAAAAGATTGAACACACATTTGATTGACAAGTGAGGAGTTGGAAGTGCTTGCTGTAAGTCCATTGTAATAACTAACGTATCACTGTCTGTAGCTTTACTTGCTAGTTTGTCTCTTTTCAGAGACTCATAAGCTGCTTCATCTTTCCGCAAATGCACTTTATGTTCTGGAGGTTTTGGGTGTCCTTGCTGTGCCTCATCACACAGTTTACAGGTATCTGTTGAGGGGAGATTATATCCAATGTTAAATTTAGCACTGAAGATATCACAAAAATATGCTCCTTCACTGACTCTTCATTATCGGTTTCATACTTCTCCAGATACAGTTTGTAGAGCTGTGATATGGAGTATACAGCAGATGTTATGATTTATTGTGAAGTGTACCTGGGGAAACTCTATATTTTCTTTCTCACGACGCCCTTTCTTTCTTCAGATATAGCATGAGGTCTGTTTTTATAGTGGCCACGCTTGTCCGTAGGGGGGCGTGTTCAAACCCTTTCCTGAAGAATCATCTGCATTTAGGTTACCTTTAATCATAAAAAGGAAGCAAATAACAATATATATTAACATTAGGCCGAAACATAAATATTTTGCGCGTTATAAAACTAAAGTATTATTTACATACCTCTTACAACACTCAGAATTTTGCTGGATATGCTGTCCTGCATAACTGAAATTTACAACCAGTTTTTGGATCCTTGACATAGTACTTGTAAGTTGCATTCAATTGTTAAAAAATCAGGGTGTAACCTATCTTTCTTGTATGCTTTTCTGCAGTTATGTTTTTCTATAAGGCCAAATAGATATTTGCATTTTGCATATTATAGGTAGGTAACTTGTAAGTTGAAAAATATACTTTCTTTACTTTCTTGCAAAAGTGTGCTGTATACACAGTATGTTGTTTGGCAGCACTGTTCAATATTTACCAGGCATTTACCAGGAGTAACTTTCCCAGATACCAAAACATACTCTTCTCCACGGTTTTGTAGAATTTTCTTCTTTGTTTTACTCTACTTGTGCACATTTCTTTTCCACTCCTTAGACTTTGAAACATTACCATAAGAATGAGAAGAGGGAGGCATTTTGCTGCCTTCTGTAGATGAGAGAGAGAGATGCTTCGCATTGCTGCAGCAACATACGGTCTCGTGGCAGGAGTTGGGATGGGCCTTTACTCCATTCGCGCGAGGGAAAGTTCAAAACATAATGTTGCAAAGAATATGTCAAACACCACCTAATGAGTAAAGATTGGAGTTCGAGCTTGTGAACATTGACTGCAGCTGGCTCACGGATACCAATGCTGTACAGAACTGACATTCGGCTGTTGGTTCGGATGGGCCCTTATTCCACTGAGCCCCTCAATTGTAACTTGACAATCAACCCTATTAACATTTGCCCACCCTCTGTGGGTGGGGGGGCGCAGATGAAGAATACACCCACGGTATCTCCTGCCTGTCGTAAGAGGCAACTAAAAGGGGCGACCAAGAGATGATTGAATTAGAACCATGAAATTACTTGTGATTAGTATCATGCGGGGAAAGCCATGGGTCGCCTTTACTTACGAGTAGTACCACTATGTTAGGTACACAATAGGTTTGTAATTAGTAGCAGCAGAGAATGGTTCACTGAGTTTCCAGTAACTGTGATTTCTACCACTATATGCGGAACATCACAGGCTTACGTTGCCTGCGATTTGTACCATTAGGTGAAAAACACC
The DNA here is from genome assembly GCF_040414725.1 of Anabrus simplex. Taxonomy (NCBI): domain Eukaryota; kingdom Metazoa; phylum Arthropoda; class Insecta; order Orthoptera; family Tettigoniidae; genus Anabrus; species Anabrus simplex. The sequence goes on along the minus strand of NC_090266.1, from coordinate 1,213,451,020 downwards.
ACAGGTCTGGGCGTTGCCCGGGATTTCTACCCACTATGTGAGGAACACCATGGGATAGTAATGGAGTCCCTGGGATTAGTACAGCTATGTGAGGTGCACCATGGGTTTTTGTTGCCTACGAGTGGTGCCATTATGTGAGAAACACCATAGGTCTGTGTTACCTGTATGATGTACAACACTGTTTGGAACACCGTGAGTTTACGCTACCTTTGTATAGTAAGATAGGAAAATTAAAAGGGTCCACCTTTTCAATACAAATAAATGTTATAAGTTTATTTACAACATATATTTACACTTGGAACTAGTTTCGACGCTGTTTGGCGTCATCTTCAGCCAAAATGTGGGAAATAGGCATAGGCGTAAGCATGGAGACATTTACATTATACAAGATGTTAAATCAGTGTGATTAAATACGAGACATGAAATAGTGAATTACAATGTCAGTTTACAAAGTGGTCATAAAGGGCGAGTCAAAATTGTATAAACAAGAGTTAGGGCTCAAAAACATAATCACTTAAAAAACATATAAACCGCAACAAAACACGCGGAAGTTCGTGATGAAATTGGCATTGGAGATTCAAATTATTTCAGACACTCTTCCATTGAATGTTGCCTGCCGCGAGTGTAGTACAAAACATAGGTTAGATTTCAACAAACACAATCGTCTCAAAAATGCACATAACATTTTAAAAATATTTTAGGGTTGAGATGAAATTTGGCATTTGGGGATTGAAATCACTTATTCACTAAGCATCAGTTCAAAACCAGCTGTGAAGGGTGAGACAAAATTGCACAAGCGTGAGTTTAGACTCGATAAATGCAAAACCTAAAACACATGCAACACACTCGAAACTGTAGGTTCGCGATGAATTTGGCACGTAAAGGTCTGCGTTCACTCATTCATTGAATGTCACTGGTGCGAGTGTAGTTCAAATACGAGTTCGGATTTAACAGAATCAAGCCTCTTAAAATTGCACATGACATCTGAATCTCTGGTGCGAGATAAACTTGGCAGTAAAGGTTCGAATTTGTAGATATTCAGTAATGCCACTTCAAAACAGTCCATGAAGGGTGAAACACAAGCTATAATTCACACGAGTTGGGACTCATTATACTAATTTCAAATACATATAACATATTCAAATTTTTCGTATGTACAAGGTGAAGTTGGCAGTTAAAGAATTAAAATTTGTAGACACTTCTTCGTCAGATGCCATATAGGTCAAGCACAGCATAAGTATGAGACAGGGCTCAACATATCCAAACTTGTACAAATGCATATAACATAACTAAATCCAAGTGTGAGATGAACATGGTAGTTAAAGAATCACATTTGTTGAGGGTGTAGTAAACATATTCAGCTCGACAAGAATACAAATTCAAATTATGTAAGATGTTCCTCCGAGAGCTTAGAGGTTGACTGTGCTAATATTTGTGGTCTATTGTTGCAACGTTACGTGTAGGATGGGGGCAGTTTCTATGATGTTCACGGTTCATTGCCCTAAGGCGGTAAAGCTATGGCGCGAGATGAAGAGGAACAGAGTACGGTGGATAGTTTAGGTTGGGGGAACGGCCATTGTTGGATTAGGAGGGGTAGGGGAGGAGGAGTGGAAGGAGGGGGACTATGGAGGGTGATGCGATGAAAGTGTGTGGCGTGAAAAAGTATTGTGCATAATGTGAAAGACAGATCTGTTTTTCGGAATATTAATATTTTTGAAAAATTCAATGAGAAAGTCGAACAGGATCTTTGGTTTCTCTGCGATATGATTTAAGTTTAGGTTTGGATTGAAATATTGATCTAAATGAATATAGCAGTTTTCAGTGACGTCTAGTAAAGAACCTTTGTTTAGAATTCCTAATACCTCAAGATCTTGATCTATTTCAGTAAAGTTGTGCTTAAATTATTTTATATGTAGGCCGACCGTGGAAAAACGAATGTGCTTCATGGCATTGACATGTTCTGCATATCTGATTTTAAAACTGCGTCCTGTTAGACCTAGGTAAGAGCTATTGCAGTCTTGGCAAGAAAACCTATATACACCTGATTTTGAAAAAGGACTACTTTTATTTATTGATGAAGAGTTATGTAGGATATCTGTGCTTCTGTTGTTAGTACGAAAGGCTATTTTAACGTTGTGTTTTTCAAAAACGTTAGTGACGTAAATTTCTTTATTAAAGGTAAATGTAGAAAATGTGGCAGTGCTATTATTGTCTTTTATTAGGGTGGTTTTTGGGCGGTGTCTGAATTTATTGATTATTCTTTCAATAAAGGTTTCACTATATCCATTAAATTTTGCTAGAGAGCGAATGGTGTTCAGTTCTTTATTTAAGTTTTTTCTGGACATCGTAATCTTGAATGCTTGATCTACTAAGCTATTATATGTAGCCGCTTTATGTGTTTGAGGATGTAGTGAGTCATTTCTTATAGTAATGGCCGTTTGAGTGGGCTTTTTATAAATACTATATGTCAATGAAGAGGGGTGCCTAATGATTGTTAGGTCTAGAAAGTTGGAGTTGTTTATCTCTGATTCTAAGGTAAATTTAATGTTATGATCAATGTTGTTACGGAGTTATCCGTGGAAGGCAGAGGTGAAAGAAGGTGCGGGCTGGAATGGGTCTAACTACAAGTCCTAAAGATGAATTTTAAAATTTAAATAAAGGTTATATTTTCAACAGATAACAACATTTAACAATTTTCACTAAGTGAAATAACAAAGAACAATCAGGTACAATGCAACTTTACAAATTCTGGGCTACGAGCCCCAAAGTCTGAGCTCTCAGCTCACAACCACAAATTACCAAAGGGCAGAAAACCCCTCATTACATGGAGCACTTGCTCCCAACTTCACATCTCAAGCCTCTCTAAGGCATTTTTACCACAACACCATAAAGAGCTGACCCTCTCTCGATCTTTCGAGCCTATAAGGCAATAACAGACTATTAGACAACCTGCCATCAAGGCATAACTTATAAAGAAACAGGGGTATCTCATACCCAATCTACTGGGCCTTAGTGGGCAAATACTAGGTTAATTTAAATGGCCCAAAATGCAAAAGGGATGGAGGCGTGAATTTGCACTCCTAAATACGTTTTAAAACCTAAGTGGCGCTCGGCCGATTACATAGGGGCTAATCCCAAGCTAGGGAGGTGACTCGTATAAGAAAACTTTAATACATTAAGGAAGAGAAGAAACGGTTATGAAAACGTAGTCACCTCAACTTCAAAATGAAGGGGAGCTTGAGAGGGTAAGGCACTCTCTATCCCCGCTTTACAGTTAAAGAGATTAGTAGTTTTTACATAGACAAAAATGGGATTTACATTTTAAAAAGGTTGGTTACATATTAAAGGTTTCGAACCTTCCCCGCGAGTTAAACTGCTGAGGTAGCAAAGAGGAAAGAAAGATGTTAATCGGCCATTACCTTGTTGAAGAGCTGCTGCCCGAAGAAAGAGGCGCTACCCGCTCCCTGCTATGCTTCTATACACTAAGCAAGATGTTGTTGAAGTGGCCTGGAGACAAGAAAATCAGCAGTGTTTATACCCTCGCGGAAAGTTCGAGACCTTTCATGAATGTTTAAGACCCGCCCACAAAGTTTTATTGGCTAACAGCAAAAAGTAATACACAAAGCAACACCTCATCGGTGGGAAATTAATTACAGAAATTTAGGATTGGTTAAATTCAAAACAGGCTGAAAGGAAGCTTAATATTGCCAACCCTCAAATAAAAGAACAAAATTTAGTAAAGACAAAACTTATGAATACAAAATTTCTCCAAGAAAGTTCATTCCTTCGCACCAGAGTGCATAATCATAGTTTTTAGTAGAGACATATGTTAGAGAATGTCCACACTTCTTGATCAACAAAAGCAAATCAAAAACACCTAGAGATATCTTCTGATAAACAGGAGAGTTGATTCAGTTGTTACAGTTCAGGGTTTCTCCTGTAGAGGAGTTTCAATTGGCGCAAGATTTGAACTTGCATCGTAGAGGTGTACCACCCGGTACAGACCCCCCCCCCCCCAAAAGTCTATCCAAGGGGTGACACAAAATAATGTTAAAAAAAATTCCAAAACAAAAGTCCAAGTTTGTTGCTGATTAGTTGAAGAAGGATTCAGAAGAGATACAACTTTTCAGTAGTCGGAGGCCTCTTAAGTTGTTTGATATAGATGGGTGGGACTCGTCTAAGTCCAGCTTTAAAGTTTCTTTGTTGTAGTAGAATTGCGAGACCAAAAACATTAATTCATGGGGGTAATATTTTTCTAAGTCCACCAAAGGTTGATTTGATGCAAAAATGTATTAATTGCAGATATAGAGTGTCCATGTAACTGTTGAAGTATATTAGCTGCCGATTAGTTTTGACGGCCAGACCATTCGCCGCTGCCTGTATCCAGTGGAGGCTGCTCGGACCCCTCAAGTACCCTGAGATACCTCTCTCCCGCACTATGAGAGGAGTAGTCATGAAGCACGCCGCAAATGCAAGGTTTGTTTACAGTCCAGAGATAAGCTGGCGAATGGTGCTCCGCACATCAGCCTGTGTCGGGAGCAAGACTCCGGCACGGCGTACTCAAGAAGACATCACGGTAGTGGGGTGGGCCCTTACCCCACCACAGTGGGGGTAAGGCGCCGCACGGCTGCAGGGCGCTGAAACAGTAAAATCTTGGCGGCAGAATTGTTGTTGGAATAAATGCTTTAGGGTACACTCTTGGTGGTGAGGCTGAGGGGCCAGCAGCGTGGAGACTTTTATTTATTTATTATTTTTTCTTTTTTAAATGCCACTGGTATGATTTAGCAGGAGACGGGAGCTTGGTAATGGCCTTACAGGAAAGGGCAGCAGAATAACTCACGGGTAAGGCTTTACATCAAATATTGATTACCATAACAATTAAACAATATTGGGGCAGAAGGCCTCTAAAAAAAAAACAAAAAAAAACCAGAATATAACCTTTACGCCACTGCAACACATAGATGACAAAGTTAACAATGACCCTACAGGGGTTTAATTTGAGATATATGTACCCTAAAGATCCTCTCAGTGACTAGATTGCTCACTAACAATGTGACCGGCGTAAGAAAATCTAAAATAATGCACGGCCCATGAAATCTAGGGGCAAGCTTGCCCGTGGGAAGAAAGTTCTTGACCATAACTTGGTCTCCTACTTTTAAATTGGTGGGCCTCCGTCCACGATCATATCTTTCCCTAACCTTTTCATGAGAAATTTTTAAGTTGGCCTTAGCCTTCTTCCAAAGGTCTCTAATATTATCTGGATCTATTGTCTCTGGTAGAATATCACCAAGAGACCAAAGGTTAGAGAGCGGCGTGTTGGGAACAAACTTAAACATCAAAGAAGCAGGAGTAAACTTATGGGATTCATGAACCGCCGAATTCAAAGTGAAAGCTAACCAATGCAGGGACGTGTCCCACCTGGAGTGATCGTCATGATGGTAGGCAATGAGAGCCGATCTCAGATTACGATTGACCCGTTCAGCCAAAGATGGTTGAGGATAGTCCGCAGAGGTTGTTACATGAGAGATGGATAAATCAAAACAGAATTTACGGAAGAGATTGGAGGTGAAAGCTTTAGTATTGTCAGAAACGATATATTGACATGGGTCAAAGGAAGCAAAGATGGAATTTAAACAAGAAATAGTAGACTGAGCGGTAGCCAGCTTAGTCGGAAATAACCAGGAAAATCTTGTGAAACCATCTACACACACAAAGATGAATTTATTGGCATTCCCCTTTGATTGGGGGAAGGGCCCTACGTAGTCGATGTAAAGACGTTCCATGGGGCACGGCGCTTGATGGGAGGACAGAAGACCTAGCTTGGTGGACATGGTAGGTTTACTTAGCCAACAAGCTTTACAAGCTTTTACTAATTCACGAAATTCGCCGTCCATACCTTTCCAAATGAACATTTCTCTGATCTTTTCTCGAGTTTTAAAGATGCCTAAATGCCCCCCTAATGGGGTCTCGTGATAGTACTTGAAGATCATGGGCACGAGAACAGCTGGAACCACAACTTTCAACTTCTTATCATGCCCCGACGGGCAACATAAAACACCATTCCTCAATACATAAGGGACGACATGTTCCCCAGAAGAAAGGGTTTCCATAATAGGAGCCAGCACTGGATCTTCACATTGATATTTTTCAGTATCCCTAAATAACATGGGAGCATCCGTTAGAATGGTGTTTACACCAGGCGATATGGACTCGGGAAGTGAAGAACTGTCTTCCTGTTCAGAGGTCTCTACATCATTGGCAAACATGCGGCTTAGTCCATCTGCCACAACATTTTCAGTTCCTCTCATGTGCCTAACATCAAACTGGAAGGCAGAAATTCTGATTGCCCACCTGGCTATATGACCAGTACGGCGCGGCCTAGCTAAGACCCAGCTTAATGCTTGGTTATCCGTTTCCAAGTCGAACTTGATGTGTTCCAGATAGAGACGGAACTTCTCTAATGCAAATAAGACAGCCAAACCCTCAAGTTCATAGATGGAATACTTGGCTTCTTGAGCCGATAATGTCCTAGATGCATAGGCGATGGGTCGCCTCCCTAGTGCAGTCTCTTGAAGAAGGACTGCAGCCGACGACGACGTGTCGATTTGGACGATGAATTTCTTCGAAAAATCAGGCATGGCAAGAACAGGGGCATTACACAGAGCTAATTTAAGATCTTCGAAAGCGGCTTGTTGAGAAGGCCCTCCCACTCAAATTTGACGCCTTTCCTATGAAGTAAGTTCAAGGGTGCTGCTCTATTCGCGAAGTTAGGAATAAATTTCCTGAAGAAATTCACCATACCAATGAATCTGGCAATTCCTTTGATGTCCTTAGGAGGTTTGAAATCACAGATGGCCTGTTTTCTAGAATGATCTACAGTGACACCATCGGGCGACACAATGTGCCCTAGAAATGACATGGAAGGTTTAGCGAAAGCCACTTTGAACAGCTTAACTGTTAACCCTGCCTTACGAAGGCGATTAAGGACCTCTTTCAGATGATCAAGGTGTTCTTCAAAGGTCTCAGAAAATACGACATCATCAAGATAATGGTATAGATAAAAATTATAGCTTCAGAACTTTCTCGAAGATTACCATACACAGCTAAAATCAACATAACATAAAAGCAAAGGAACTACACAGAAGATAGAAGAATGGAACCTATTTAACGTGAACTAAAATTTTTTAACAAGTGTCTACCTATACTTACCAAATTTCAATGTGTTAAAACTTTTTAAGTGTTTTATATTATGACCCATATGTTTTAATATGTCCTACATACTCATGTTCTAACTTATTGTAACTTTTTACCTTGACTACTGATATTTTAATTACATGCTACTGTATACATTTCCATCCCCCATTAGACATCCGGATGTCTAATACAATAACAACTTGTGAATTGTCTAATGGCTGGAAACAAATCATGTACTAGCTGATGATGGCCGTTAAAGAGCCGAAACCGGTACTAGTTTAATCTATTTAAAATAAATTGTGTATTGATTGGTGGAAAAACACTTTTCTTATCTATACTTTGAATCTGTCAATACGGAAATGAAATTTATAAATAATAAATAATAAAAATGGTATAGATACTCAAATTTGATGTTGGAGAAGACCCTGTCTAGCAGTCTCGTAAGCACGGCTGCTCTCGTGGGGAGCCCGAAAGGTACACGGTTGTACTCATACAAGTTCCAATCCGTGGCAAATGCTGTAAGATGTTTAGATTCTTCCGCCAGAGGTATCTGGTTATAAGCCTGATTGAGGTCTAAGATGGTGAAGAATTTAGCCTTTCAAAACCATGAAAAACAAGAGTGAAGGTCTGGAAGGGGCACAGATTGTAACACCACCTTCTGATTGAGAGCCCTATAATCAATCACAGGCCTGAAGCCACCTTGGGGTTTCGGAACAAGGAAAATAGGCGATGAATACACCGACTTAGAGGGCCGAATAATACCATCTTTCAACATCTGATCTATGATCTCTTTCAGAGCCTTCATTTTAGGTGGAGATAATCTATAAGGAGGAAACCGAACAGGGATCGAATCCATAACCTCAATCTTGTATTCGATAAGGTCAGTAACACCAAGAGTATGAGAGAAAACATCTGGAAACGACTGACACAACTTAAGAATACTCTCTGCCTGCTCCTCAGGTAGATGTCTAAGGTCTAGCAACATCTCATCCTGGGTAGGCAAAACGGATGAACATGATACAGAACTACATTTAAGTAAGGGGATTTTGAAATTACTAGCAAATTTGAAAGTGCACGACTTGCTCTGAAGGTCGAGCAGTAGACCAGTGTGCGACATGAAATCCGCTCCCAATATAATGGGGCAAGACAAGTGTTTAGACACAAACAGTTTAACTTTCCAAGTAAATTTAGCAATTCTAATTTTGGCATACAGAAAACCTAAAACTTCTAACGGGGAATTATTAGCCGAAATGCATTGAACCGAAGACGAACAAAAATCAGGAAGTTTACAAACAGATTTTAATTTAGAGTACCACTCGGCCGAAATAATGGAACAAACACTGCCTGAGTCTAAAAGAGCAGTTACAGGCTCATTATTTACTTCAATTTTGAGAAATGGGACGGGTGCGGGAGTATCCGCCGCAATCTTAAGACTTTCTTTGGGACCTTCAAAAGATAAATTGGAAGACAGAGTTTTTCCTGAGATTTCGGCAGGTTTACTTGGGGCTGAGCCTCGGAAAGATGAGTTAGTCGACTCAGCCGGAGCCACAAGTCACTTTTGATTGTTGGTGGAAGTTGCACCCGAAGTTGAGCAGGAGGGAGTGCTATTCGAATTCGGGCAATTTTTGGCAATATGGGAGGAAGCGCCGCATTTAAATCAGCCTTGGGATGACCCTGCTCCATTCCTTGTCCCACTAGATTTGATCAACGGACACTTGTTCCGAAGATGTTCAGGCGACCCGCAAGCATAACATTTACGGGGTGTGGCGGTTCGGCGAGGAGGAGGCCAAGGATTACTTAAAGAAGGAGGGGGCTCCCTCGCCACACATAGTGTGTCGGCATATCTAACCCCTTCGGCTGAGACAGCCATAGCTTCCAACTCGGCAAAAGTTTGCGGATGTGATGCAAAACACAAGTAAGACCTATAAGATGGGGAAATTCCTTCCACAATAGCCTGTACGATTTGATCTTCTGGAAAATGGAGGGCAAATACTCTGGTGTAGAATTTGATGTCTTGGATGAAGTCTGCAAGATTTTCATCCAGCCGCTGTACTCGGTAATAGTACTTCTGAATTAGTGATGACCTAGCTCGAGCCGGAATAAAATTAGCTAACAGTTGGGCGTGGAAGTCTTCTATGGATGATTGTTCAGCAATTGCCCTAACTATCTTGTCTGAGAGGACACGAATGGAATAAGGGTAAATAATTTGAAGGATTTGACATGGAGAAAGAGAAAAAACAAGAGCATGATCCTGTAACTCAACGAAAAATCTTAGAAAGGCAATAACATCACTGGTGGAATTGATGGAGAACTTAGAAATACCTCTGAGCAACATTGCTAAAGGATGGGGCAAACTGCTGAAGCCAGGTGACATAGTAGGTAGAGGCCTAAGTGGCGGAGAAGCAGATTCAGAAGGTGGATTATTCAACGAGGTACGACGTTCAGATTCATTGTCTAAAGGGGCAGAGGTTTGTTGAGCTCCTACAGATTTCCTATTTTCTTCTCCTTTAGAAGACTCTTAATCGCTAACTACGTTTACCAGAGTGGGTTGGTCGGTTTTGGGGGTTACTGCTCCAGTTAACAATAGGCTAACCTTACTGGACAGTTTAGAAAGGTTATCGAGAAGAGCACTAGCCTCCTTCCCTTGAATGTCATTCAACTTTAGAGACAATAGATCGTTAACTCTATTAGAAAAATGGTACAATCTGGCCTGTACTCTTTTGAGTTGATTTGGGGATGGATCCCCTCCTTCAAAAAAACTAACTAAGGATGCTAGCTCAGTAGTATTGTCAGTGATCGTGGAGAGAGAGTCGTCAATCTCTTTCTCTCCCAAAGTTGGGGTGGTAATCGGCAAATCAAGAGAATCTTTAAGCTTAGAGGTATCGGCTGCAACCGTGCCTCCAGATTGAACATTTCTAATAGCTAATTCATAGATTAATTCCTCCTTGAGCAAATAGCCGGGATGGAGGACATCGCGAGGGCCGGACATGATGACAGACACTTTACAAATTTAGAAAAATCAAAAAATTCCAGCGACGGAGAAAATTGTTAGAGTTCGAATCAAAAGCAATGTTTAGTCGTCAAAAGGGGCTAAATTGAGACCCGTTCAACCACGCTCTGCTACCACTTGTTATGGAGTTATCCGTGGAAGGCAGAGGTGAAAGAAGGTGCAGGCTGGAATGGGTCTAACTACAAGTCCTAAAGATGAATTTTAAAATTTAAATAAAGGTTATATTTTCAACAGATAACAACATTTAACAATTTTCACTATGTGAAATAACAAAGAACAATCAGGTACAATGCAACTTTACAAATTCTGGGCTACGAGCCCCAAAGTCTGAGCTCTCAGCTCACAACCACAAATTACCAAAGGGCAGAAAACCCCTCATTACATGGAGCACTTGCTCCCAACTTCACATCTCAAGCCTCTCTAAGGCACTTTTACCACACCATAAAGAGCTGACCCGCTCTCGATCTTTCGAGCCTATAAGGCATTAACAGACTATTACACAACCTGCCATCAAGGCATAACTTATAAAGAAACAGGGGTATCTCGTACCCAATCTACTGGGCCTTAGTGGGCAAATACTAGGTTAATTTAAATGGCCCAAAACGCAAAAGAGATGGAGGCGTGAATTTGCACTCCTAAATACATGTTTTAAAAACTAAGTGGCGCTCGGCCGATTACACAGGGGCTAATCCCAAGCTAGGGAGGTGACTCGTATAAGAAAACTTTAATACATTAAGGAAGAGAAGAAACGGTTATGAAAACGTAGTCACCTCAACTTCAAAATGAAGGGGAGCTTGAGAGAGTAAGGCACTCTCTATCCCCGCTTTACAGTTAAAGAGATTAGTAGTTTTTACATAGACAAAAATGGGATTTACATTTTAAAAAGGTTGGTTACATATTAAAGGTTTCGAACCTTCCCCGCGAGTTAAACTGCTGAGGTAGCAAAGAGGAAAGAAAGATGTTAATCGGCCATTACCTTGTTGAAGAGATGCTGCCCGAAGAAAGAGGCACTACCCGCCCCCTGCTATGCTTCTATACACTAAGCAAGATGTTGTTGAAGTGGCCCGGAGGCAAGAAAATCAGCAGTTTGTATACCCTCACGGAAAATTCGAGACCTTTCATGAATGATTAAGACCTGCCCACAAAGTTTTATTGGCTAACAGCAAAAAGTAATACATAAAGCGATGAAGAAACACCTTATTGGTAGGAAATTAATTACAGAAATTTAGGATTGGTTAAATTCAAAACAGGCGGAAAGGAAGCTTAATATTGCCAACCCTCAAATAAAAGAACAAAATTTAGTAAAGACAAAACTTATGAATACAAAATTTCTCCAAGAAAGTTCATTCCTTCGCACCAGAGTGCATAATCATAGTTTTTAGTAGAGACATATGTTAGAGAATGTCCACACTTCTTGATCAACAAAAGCAAATCAAAAACACCTAGAGACATCTTCTGATAAACAGGAGAGTTGATTCAGTTGTTACAGTTCAGGGTTTCTCCTGTAGAGGAGTTTCAATTGGCGCAAGATTTGAACTTGCGTCATAGAGGTGTACCGCCCGGTACAAATGTTATTAAGGTTTTTGAAGGTGTATGGAGCGTTCATCTGGTATTATAAATGTGTCATCCACGTACCTAGCCCAGAATTGGATATTGGCAAATTTGATGTTATTGTCGCTGACGGTGTGCTCTAGGAAATCAAGGTAGATCTCTGCTAAAATTCCTGAGGCTGGTGAACCCATTGCCAAACCATCTTGTTTGTAAATAATCTGGACCGTCGTCAAATGTACGGATTGCGCTGGAAACGGGTCCTGGACGGGTAATGACTAAGAATGCAGTCCGACCGCGGGTTCAGTACCGCCAAGGCACCCAAGAAGACACCACGCCGGATCTCCTGAAGGATTTGATCCCTATTAAAAATGCTTATAGGAAAAGATGGCAAAGATTTAGGGACCCAACTGACCGGGTGGAATACCTGGACCTAGTCCGGGAAGTACAAAATCTATTGCTGGAAATAAGGATTGAAAAATGGGAGGAAACGTGCCGTAATCTATTAGAAAACGAGTCAGATTGCGAATTTTGGCGGTTTCTCACAGAAAACGAGCCAGATCGCGAATTTCGGCTGATTATATATCTAAAACAATAAGCATTCAATTATAAATTTCAGTATAATACCGTAGCGAAGCAATGGGTATCTTGCTAGTATTTTAATATGTTAACACTGACACATGGATATTTAATTTTACCATATAATACCACTAAGGTATCTGAGACCCAATTTTATTTGTGTACACTAATTAATCTTCGTCCTCTACCGCACAAGGGACTGGACACAAACGACGGAGTGTCGATTAAATCGCCCGGCGCGCTTGACGATCCCCGACACGGCACGTCCGAATTTGCCTCAATCCGCACTTTTGATGTGTTCATATTGACAGCGGTGTAGCTCAGCTTCCTACTGTACAGGCTCAATTATTCACTATGACTTCCATTTACTGTCCGTCACACAGTTTAGTACACCTGCTTTCACTGTTACTTTAACCCTTTTGCTCTCAGGCTATTTTCACCAGTCAAGCCCAAAACACTCGGACCAGTTTTCATGATTATGCATGTTAAAATGTAAAAAATATACGAAATATATGAAAATTGTTCATGGCATATTTTACTACCAAAACAAATTTGAAATTTGGAAAATATATTACAAAAAATAAAAATCGGTTTTTAAATACGAAAAAGTAATCTGTTCTTTAGTGATATTGTTGATCACTCTTTATGAAAGTAAGAACATTTAATTCTGTATAACATGATGTAATTTTATTTTTGTATTCTTATTTAGTCATGAGTTATAGAATCTGACGTAAAAAACTGTACACATACTCCTGGAGTCTGCATTTATGTTTTGGAGAATATTCTCCTATCATCACTATCTGTAAAATCAAATCACCCTTCTTTTTTATACCGTTGTTCCCACACCTGTGGGGTTGCGGCTGTGAACTGTGTCGTACATGTGGATTTGGCTCCATTTTGTGGCCGGATGCCCTTCGTGACGCCAAATCTATATGAAGGGATTTAATCACTATCGCGTGTTTCTGTGGTGGTTGGTAGTGTAGTGTGTTGGGACAAACACAAACACCCAGTACATGGGTCAGAAGAATTAATCAAAGGCGATTAAAATCCCCGACCCGGCTGGAAATTGAACCCGGGACCCTCTGAACTGAAGGCCTCAACGCTGACCATTCAGCCAATGAGTCGGACTGTAATCTGAATCAGTATCGGCTATAAAGGCACTGTCATCGTCTAAAGCATCTAAATAATCCAAGACTTCGGAATGTAGTCTAGAACTTGGCCCAGCCATCTAAAAAATTAGGCCTAGTGGTGGCACGATAATCTAATAACACGGAATGTTAAACCAAACTTCACTTGAGAACACCGATAACAAACAATAAACTACTATTAAAATGGAAACGATATAACGAAGGAAAATACGTATTTTGAAGCCTAAAGGAGACTATACTCGCAAGCAGAAGACTTATACTCGCCATGCGGTAAACATACGCGGTTTGATAACTTCATTTGTTTCGAACAGATGAACTTAGTGTCTCTATCTCTCGAGGAAAGTGTAAACTAAATTCAAAAGGTACTATTGCTGCCTTTTCCCTGACATCTGGTAGTCCATTAAGGTACTAATACAGCCATCCGAACACAGAGTCGATGGATCGGCACGCTGAGTGTTTTAAGCAATACCACTCGAGCCGATAGATCGCTGAGCGTATAAGAGCAGAGATGCCAACTATTACGATTCAATCGTAATAATTAAGAATTACGCATCATAATTACGCCTTTATGAATCACACACCACAAATTACGATGTTTTTTTAATTTTTAAATTTAAGTTTAAGAAGTGTTCAAAAGGATGCACAAGGAATGCCATTACGCTTGAATTCTCAGAATATTATTTTCCGATTTCTCAGTAATCATTTATACCCCTTTCCTGTCCCTTGTTTAAGAAAATTTCGAGTTTTCACGCTCCGAACGCAGTTGTGTGCTTCCAGTACCGGTAAAATAGGCACCTGTGAAGTGGTATATCGTGCGGAGTTGTTGTCTTAGTTCGTCACATGATCAGACTTCCATGCAAGTATGCAAGCTCTTTTGTCTTCGTTTTGGCGGCAAAGTGGTGACAAACTCCGTTTGCTTTGTTTCATTGTGAATACTTTGTACGCGATTGTTGAAGAAGTATTTATTACTATTTTGGTTGCCAAATTTACATATATTGCTCTACTAGGATATATGCTAATCGTGTGTTACGAAATGCGAAAGGTTTGAAATAATGAAGCGATTTATTGTGCAGAAAATACATGTGATGACGTTTCAGTGACTAGTGACGCCAGTAATAAACCAAAAATAGTTCAAAAATTTAGGGAGGAATACTCAAAAGTAGTGATGGGCAGTCTGAGATGAGGTCTCAAGATTTCTCGAGACTAGCGCAGGCATTATTTCTCGCGAGAAATTTCGAGAAACCTCGAGAGCGTTGTCCCCACAATGTGCGGCGAGCAGCTCGTCGTAGGCCTGCAGGTAGTCGGAGCTGAATGTTGTTTGTTCCGAATATGCAAATAGCCAACCACGGGCCTTCTCATTTTCGTAAATACGTGTCAACAAGCGACTACGGCGTTCATTTATACCGAGGTATATTTTGACGCAGTATAACATAATTATAAAGGATACGCATTCGGGCATTGTATGCACTGGTGGGTACACGAATGAGTGGTTTAAGTACAGAACCTGACGGCTACTGTAGGTACACGTAACTGGATACTAGAGGAGTGCATTATTCGAACTCGAGACGAGGCAATATGCGCCTTGCTGCACATGCAACCACCATTACGCATGAGTGGAATGTGCAATCTAAATTGCTATAGAGTATTCGCGTCATAATTAGGTAGGTACTTCGATATATGACGGTGCAATGTGAACTGTCTTGAATTGTATGCGACAACTTGAAGACCATGTCCGGAACGCAACGTAAGTCGTGGATGTCGGTTATTTTTAAGAGAAGTCACATAGCACAGCCCACTGTGTTGCTTATTCAAAAGAAGTAAAATACATCGGCAGAAATACTTCTGGGATGATCCGGCACTTACAAACGCATATCAATGAAGAGGAATAGTCACAGAACACCTCCGGCCCGGTCTGAATCACAAGAAACTACCCTGCCGACAACGATTGTGAGGCATTCAGGTAGGATTACATCCTAATAACAATTATTAAGAAAGTATACGGGTTATTCAGCTAAAAGTCCACCTGACATAACTCGTGAACAGTTTAAGATACTGGCATTCTGTATTCACTTTCGTTAATGGTAAGGAGCTCAGTTCAACATACAGTGCTTTCGTAGGATTTTGACGAAATTTATCGTCACACACGTTTTCATGTGAGAACTGCTGATGATAACTATCAAGCTTACACTCGTAGTTACTGGGACGTTGCACAGCTCGCAGCACACGAGAATCGGTCTCAAGAGCGTTGCCCATCACCCCTGTTACACGTTCCACTCATGTGTAATGGAGGTTGCGTATGTAGCAAAGCATATCTTCCCCGTCTCAGGTTCGAATAATACACGCCTCTAGTATCCATGTAGGTGTACATCATATCTACAGTTATTCATAAATTATGCATTGTTATTCACCTAAGATGTTCACCCCAAAGAAGTCGTGAACAGTTTAAGATACTGACCTTCTGTTTCCACTTTAGTTAATGGTATTAAGGGGTTCATCGTTGAACATGCAGTACTTTTCCAGGCTTTAGCCAAAATGTATTGGCTCACAAGTTTTCATAAGAGAACGTTATTTCACGCAATAACTGCCAATGATATACTATCAGGTTTACAGTCGTAGTTACTGGTATGTCGCACAGCTTGCGCTACAGGAGAATCGGTCTCGGGATTCTCGCGAGAGGGCAAAGCTATAGAGAAGAGCACTCGCGGTTTAGTAACATGAGCGACTGCTAGGTGGCGCACACCAGTTCACTGTCGCACTAGCAGCGCTGAGAGGGAGCACCGAGAGGAACGACAATGCTGCCAACTGTTGGTTGGGGCGCCCCTAGGTAGGAGGATTTGAGGAAAAGTGAGATTATTGTGAAGTATTTCTTGCATTTTAGAACCTCTGAATGACTTTTTTTTCTTGCCGTGCGCACAGTATGCGCCGCGGCCATAGTTAAGAGCCTCTCGAAGGGAGCCACTGTTCTCATGACAGAGATTGGCCTCGAGATGCAAAAATACCTTAAAGCTAATAAAATAATGCTAGTTGCTTTACATCGCACCGACACAGATAGGTCTTATGGCGACGATGGGACAAGGAAGGGCTAGGAGTAGGAAGGAAGCGGCCGTGGCCTTAATTAAGGTACAGCCCCAGCATTTGCCTGGTGTGAAAATGGGAAACCACGGAAAACCATTTTCAGGGCTGCCGACAGTGGGATTCGAACCTACTATCCCCCAAATACTGGATACTGGCCGCACTTAAGCAACTGCAGCTATCGAGCTCGGTATTAATAAAATAATCTTTATATTTCGCGTCGAGGCCATTTCAAACTTCCCTGGCCGCTTCATAATTATTTTTTTTCTGCAATGGTTGGTAACCCAATTCTCGGCCTCATCCTAGGTGTCGGTGACATCATCCTCTTACTTACATGAACCAATCACCGTTATAAGCAATGGAGTATGGCGTTTAAAACAGTATTTCTTATTACAAAAGTAAAAGTACTTCTAGGGGCGGGCGGGGTTGACTCTGGCGAGCATATTGAACAGATCTCTCTTCCTCGATCATTATAAGGTAAAATTGGAAGCATTTCAAGTAACATTCTATGTAATAATCGTTGAGTTCCCCTCTCTATATTTTTACCCGCAAGAGTCTCGAGCGAGAGCTTTGCCCATCACTACTCGAAAGGATGGCCCTGTTTACTGCGTTCCTCAAAATCTCTTTCACGCGTGTTTTGTAGTGCTAATGGGCGATTTCAATGCGAGAGTTGAGAATAGAACTGAAGGATACGAAAGGGTGATTGGTAAATGTAGGGAAGATGTGGAAGCTAATAGGAGTGGGAAGCGTTTCCTGGACTTCTGTGCTAGTTTTGGTTTAGCAGTTACGAATACATTCTTCAAGCATAAGGCTATTCCCCGCTACACATGGGAGGCTAGGGGTAGCAGATCCATAATAGACTATATCTTAACAGACTTTGAATTCAGGAAATCTGTTAGGAATGTACGAGTTTTTCGTGGATTTTTTGATGATACAGACCGCTATCTGATCTGTAGTGAACTAAGTATCTCTAGGCCTAGGGTAGAGAAAGTGAAATCTGTCTGCAAACAAATAGGGGTAGAAAATCTCCAGGACGAGGAAATTAGACAGAAGTACATGGATATGATTAGTGAGAAGTTTCGAACAGTAGACAGTATATCAAAAACATACCAGATGTAAGGCTTTTCAGGCGTTTGCTCTATTAACCAGCGTTTCGTCTTAGGTCTGACAGTAAGCAGTTTCAGGATATAGAAAGAGAATGGGTGGCATACAGGGATGCTGTAATAGAAACAGCAAGGGAATGCCTAGGAACAACTGTGTGTAAAGATGGGAAAAGGCAAATGTCTTGGTGAAATGATGAAGTGAGAGCAGCTTGTAAACGTAGAAAGGAGGCTTATCAGAAATGGCTCCAAACACGGGCCAAGGCAGACAGGGATTTGTACGTAGATGAAAGAAACAGAGCGAAACAAATAGTTGTTGAATCCAAAAAGAAGTTGGGAAGATTTTGGTAATAACCTGGAAAGGCTAGGTCAAGCAGCAGGGAAACCTTTTTGGACAGTAATAAAAAATCTTAGGAAAGGAGGGAAAAAGGAAATGAACAGTGTTTTGAGTAATTCAGGTGAACTCATAATAGATCCCAAGGAATCACTGGAGAGGTGGAGGGAATATTTTGAACATCTTCTCAATGTAAAAGGAAATCATCCTGATGGTGTTGTGAACAGCCAAGCTCATGGGGAGAAGGAAAATATTGGTGAAATTACATTTGAGGAAGTGGAAAGGATGGTAAATAAACTCCGTTATCGTAAAGCAGCAGGAATAGATAAATTATACCTAAAATGGTGAAGTATAGTGGGAAGGCAGGGATGAAATGGCTTCATAGAGTAGTAAAATTAGCGTGGAGTGTTGGTAAGGTACCTTCAGATTGGACAAAAACAGTAATTGCACCTATCTATAAGAAAGGGAACAGGAAGGATTGCAACAACTATCGAGGTATCTCATTGATTAGTATACCAGGCAAAGTATTCACTGGCATCTTGTAAGGGAGGGTGCAATCAGTCGTTCAGAAGAAGTTGGATGAAAACCAGTGTGGTTTCAGACCACAGAGAGGCTGTGAGGCTCAGATTTTCAGTATGCGCCTGGTAATTGAAAAATGCTACGAGAGGAATAGGCAGTTGTGTTTATATTTCGTAGATCTAGAGAAAGCATATGACAGCGTACTGAGGGAAAAGTTGTTCGCTACACTAGGGGGCTATGGAATTAAAGGTAGATTATTAAAATCAATCAAATGTATTTATGTTGACAATTGGGCTTCAGTGAGAATTGATGGTAGAATGAGTTCTTGGTTCAGGGTACTTACAGGTGTTAGACAAGGCTGTAATCTTTCACCTTTGCTGTTCGTAGTTTACATGGATCATCTGCTGAAAGGTATAAAATGGCAGGGAGGGATTCAGTTAGGTGGAAATGTAGTAAGCAGTTTGGCCTATGCTGACGACTTGGTCCTAATGGCAGATTGTGCCGAAAGCATGCAGTCTAATATCTAGGAACTTGAAAATAGGTGCAATGAGTATGGTATGAAAATTAGCATCTCGAAAACTAAATTGATATCAGTAGGTAAGAAATTCAATATAATTGAATGTCGGATTGGTGATACAAAGGTAGAACAGGTCGATAATTTCAAGTATTTAGGTTGTGTGTTCCACCAGGATGGTAATATAGTAAGTGAGATTGAATCAAGGTGTCGTAAGGCTAATGCAGTGAGCTTGCAGTTGCGATCTGCAGTATTCTGTAAGAAGGAAGTCAGCACTCAGACGAAACTATCTTTACATCGGTCTGTTTTCAGACCAACTTTGCTTTACGGGAACGAAAGTTGGGTGGACTCAGGATATCTTATTCATAAGTTAGAAGTAACATACATGATAGTAGCAAGAATGATTGTTGGTACAAACAGGTGGGAACAATGGCAGGAGGGTACTCAGAATGAGATAAAGGCTAATTTAGGAATGAACTCGATGGATGAAGCTGTACGCATAAACCGGCTTCTGTGGTGGGGTCATGTGAGCCAAATGGAGAAGGATAGGTTACCTAGGAGAATAATGGACTCTGTTATGGAGGGTAAGAAAAGTAGAGGTAGACCAAGACGACGATGGTTAGACTCAGTTTCTAACGATTTAAAGATAAGAGGTATAGAACTAAGTGAGGCTACAACACTAGTTACAAATCGAGGATTGTGGCGATGTTTAGTAAATTCACAAATGAAATGAAATGGCGTATGGCTTTTAGTGCCAAGAGTGTCCGAGGACAGGTTCGGTTTGCCAGATGCAGATCTTTTGATTTGACTCCCTTAGGCGACCTGCGCGTCATGATGGGGATGAAATGATGATGAAGACGACACATACACCCAGCCCTGGTGCCAGCGAAATTAACCAATTAAGGTTAAAATTCCCGACCCTGCCGGGAATCGAACCCGGGACCCCTTTGACCAAAGGCAGCACGCTAACCATTTAGCCATGGAGCCGGACAGTAAATTCACAGAGGCTTGCAGACTGAACGCTGAAAGGCATAACAGCCTATAATGATAATGTATGTATGTATGTATGTATGTATGCTTATTAGCTGTTTAGGATATGTATTGTATTAATTATGATCTGGTAATTTAAATATTAGAACTGTAGTATTAAGGATTGTATATATCGTGCTTTTATCTTTCCATATCTGTTCATGTCTATTTTGCTGTTTATGTATTGAATTTTATCAGAGAAATTGTATATTTTGTTTGCCCTGAAGATGTTAAACGGGCCTAGCCTCTCAGTTCAATACCAATCCCTGCAATGATGAAAGCCCGATATTAGCGTAAAGAAATTGACTGTAATATAATCTAATTGAACTTAATTTTTAGGCAGACTCACCCTAATGGCCGTGTACTTGGCGCAGTGACTGCACAATGAGTGTGTCTGCTCGTGTCATTTGTTGCGCGTCAAAATGCTAAGGAGGGGGAAGTAGGAAAGGCAAGGGAATGTTTCTGGAACGTTGGTGTTGTAGGAGGTGGTCCGGGGGACGTTTTGGATGAAAAGTGTGATACGAAAAACTGTTACGTAAAGTTTGAAAAACAGTAGAATTTTCTGGAATTCTTAGGTTATCAAGTAACATGATCAAGCAGTCGAACAAGACTGGGTTTTTCCAAAATATCATTTAAGTTAAGATTAGCGTTGTAATAATGGTCTAAATGTATGAGACACACTTTTGTAATGTCAAGCCTCGGTCCCTTACCTAGCGTCCCCATGATCTCGAGATCTTGATCTATGTCCGTGAACTTATGTTTATGCTCATGGATATGCTGGCCTACGGCTGAGAATCTGTTATATTTCACAGCGTTGAGGTGTTCAATATACCTGACATTAAAGCTGCGTCCAGTTTGTCCTAGATATCCGCTCCCACAATCTTTGCATTCGAACCTATATACACCAGATTTAGAGTATGGATTGATTTTATTAACGGCTGATGCATTGTGTAAAACTTCTGTACTTTTGTTATCTGTTTTGAAAGCGATCCTAACGTTGCGTTTCTTAAAAATATTTGTAATTCTATAAAGCTCTTTATTGAACGTGAAAGCCGCGATTTCTTTTACTTCTGGTTTATCTTTAGTCAAAGTGGTATGCGGGCGATTTTTAAAACTGCCTATTATGCGCTCTATAAAAGTCCTTTTAAAGCCGTTAGCCTTGGCCATTGACCGAATAATATTCAGTTCCTTATCCAAGTCCCGCTTGGACATTGGTACGCTGAATGCACGATTCACCAAGCTGTTACAGGTCGCGTATTTGTGAGCTTGGGGGTGTATCGAATCATGTCGTATTGTGACTGGAGTCTGTGTAGGCTTTCTGTAAATGCCAAAAGAAAATTAGGAGTGCCTGTTGATCTGTAGGTCCAAATAATTGATGGATTTTTCTATTTCGGATTCCAAAGTGAACTTTATGTGGGTATCTGTAGTGTTGAGATTATTAAGAGTGGTAGAAGCGTCGGTCCTACTTTCATCCAGTATAACAAAGAAATCATCTACGTACCTGGACCAAAATGAATATTCTTGAATTTGTCATTATTGATTATTAGCGTATCTTCTAAAAAGTCTACATAAATTTCTGCCAGAATCCCAGAGGCCGGTGACCCCATTGCAAGGCCATCCTGTTTATATATAATCTGATCAAATGCTAAGTAGTCTAGTTGTTATTAACCAGTAGTTTTAAAATTGCCATAAAATCTTTGATTTCTAATTTGCTTAGATAACTACATTTCTTCAAATTCTTGGCGATGATAGGAAGCAATTTATTAGTTTTGATGTTTGGAAACATGTTTACTATATCAAAGGAATGTGTTCATTGTAACGGATAATGCGACAATAATGCGACAATTGTGAGGCTAGCTATATCGGATGTACTAGAAGAAACTTCTTTATCCGTTACAATGAACACATTAACGCCTTAAAGCATAATCGCTTTTCGTCTATAGCTCAACATAATGAGGTTTATAAGCATAATTTTACAAATATTGAAGACGACATGCAGATTCTAAGTACAAGGGCCATCCGGAAAGTAGTACACGTTAGCGCCGCATGAAGCGCTGACGACTCGGGTAGCCGCTGGGCAAGGTCAGACCGCTTCAGTGGCTTGTCAGCCTGCACTGTGCGAGGTTCCGTGACGCTAGCATTGCCTGTGTTGTGTCTGTGGTCGTTTAAAATGTTTAAACAAATTGAGAACCCCGCCAGTTGTGAAGTGAGGGCCGTGATTAAATTTCTTAATGCACAAAACGTTCGACCTTGTGATATTCATCGCCAATTAACGGAGGTGTATGGAGACAGTGTGATGGACGAGTCGTCTGTTCGGCGCTGGTGTCGCAACTTCAACCTGGGGAGGGGGAATACACACAACGAGGAGCGTTCAGGGAGACCATCTGTCATTACAGACCAACTGCTGAGCGCAGTAGACGAATGCGTGAGGATCGATGGGCGCGTCACAATTGATGAACTCTGTGAACATTTTCGTAATGTGTCTCGAACAATTGTTCATGAAATTGTCAAAGACCATCTGCATTCTTAAAAAATCTGTGTGAGGTGGGTCCCTCGCATGCTTACAGAGGAGCACAAAACCAAGCGTATGGCTGCAGCACTGACGTTTCTGGGATGTTATTCCGGTGAAGGAGACTCTTTCCTGACTCGCATCATTACTGGGGACGAAACATGGGTTTCTTATGTATCACCTGAGAGTAAACGACAGTCAATGGAGTAGCATCATGCTCATTCACCAACCAAACCAAAAAATTCAAGACAGTTCTGTCCACCAGGAAACTCATGGCAACCATTTTCTGGGATCACCCAGGTGTACTGCTGATTGATTTTATGGCCCGTGGAGACACAATTAATGCTAATGCATATTGTGAAACATTAAAGAAATTACGGCGGGCAATACAAAATCTACAGCAAGGTCTATTGTCTACAGGCATCATTCTTCTTCATGACAATGCCAGGCCTCATGCAGCTGCGATTACACAACAACTTTTGCAGCAATTCAAGTAGGAAACCTTCGACCATCCCCCGTATAGCCCGGACTGGAAACCTTCGGATTTTCATCTCTTTACGAAGCTTAAAGATTTTCTGGTGGGAAAAGGATTTGACAGCGATGAAGAATTTAAACGAGCCGTGACTATGTATCTAATACGCTGGCGGCGGAGGACTATGATGCTGGCATACAAAAACTCATCCCACGTTATGACAAATGCCTAAATTTGCTTGGAGATTATGTGGAGAAGTAGTGTAAAGTATGCTCTTTCCAATAAAAATGTGTATATTTGTTAATATTTACTCCTGTCTTTATTGTGCAAACGGGTACCACTTTCCGGATGGCCTTCGTATGATCCCCAAGGGCCCTCTGCTCAATATAATGGAAGAATTTTATATTACTATAGATCAATACGCGAACACAAATTATAACTTAAATGAAATTACAGATAAATCCTCTTTAATTTTAAAAAACACCTACATAAAAATAGTTAAATAACAGAATCCAATACATATCAAGGAACCTCCCGAAGACACGCCCAGCCATAACTTACCTCCCCCAATCACTGCCCTTATTGCACCTCCACTTCCCCTCTCTACCACCTCTGCCTTAACTTCCCCAATCAATACCCCTCATCACCTTCCCCTTCCACTTCTCCTCTCACCGGGCGAGTTGGCCGTGCGCGTAGAGGCGCGCGGCTGTGAGCTTGCATCCGGGAGATAGTAGGTTCGAATCCCACTATCGGCAGCCCTGAAGATGGTTTTCCGTGGTTTCCCATTTTCACACCAGGCAAATGCTGGGGCTGTACCTTAATTAAGGCCACGGCCGCTTCCTTCCAACTCCTAGGCCTTTCCTATCCCATTGTCGCCATAAGACCTATCTGTGTCGGTGCGACGTAAAGCCCCTAGCAAAAAAAAAAAAACTTCTCTCCGTTACCGCAAGTACCAGCCCTAGACGCACACGGAGCAGTGCACGACATGCTCCCTAACTGTACACATTCGACCAGTCAACAGTACTATGTAAGTAAAAACGTATTCCACATGTTCAATAGACATTCCATTGACAAAATACTTATACTTCATTTTCTTCTCTGTTCTCGCAGATTACTGCATGTCTAACAACAAAACTACAAAGAGGGAGCATCTGCACCTACTCAGTATCTTTTAATGAGATTAGTACCAAGGAAACTGTGTGGAAATTGAAGCTCGTGAAATTTTAGTGTGGTTCGCGCTGACCTGAATGCCTTTACAAACTTGACTGTGATTGGTTATTTTATAACCGACATGGGCACCACCTTTGACAGACCAATTCAAAGTACGAGATTTAGCGAAGTAAAATCGCCCTGATCGTAGTTCCGTATGAGATTCGTGCAAGGCATATGTATAGCAGTGTGTTTGTGATTCCAGCCAACAGTTCCAGTATATGCTCTTATTATTATTATTGTCATCATTAATAACCATTTTGTTAAGTTTTTTCTTTTTCTTTTCTTTTTTTTTTTTTAACTTCTAATCTAACCTCATCATGCAAGTCGTGTGGCAATTTACCGACTGCGATTTCTGCGTAATCTATTATCTTCATTTCCGTATTGACGAATTACACAATTAGAAATGGGAAACGATTTCCACCTATCAATACTTATTTATTGCACTTATTATGCTACAGGACCGGTTTCGACCCCTTACATAGGGTCATCTTCAGCTGAACCATACATTCACATCTATGTCACCGAGCTCGATAGCTGCAGTTGCTTAAGTGCGGCCAGTATCCAGTATGATATAGATGTTGATTCCCATAGGGAATCTGAAATATTTGTCCTGAATGAGTAAATTTATAATACCAATATAAATGGTCCGTTATTGGACATTATAAATTTTCCAGCTAACTCATTCTTGGTTGCCAGCGTTTCGCCCTCGTGTGCTAGGGTGGGCTCATCAGTTGGTACCTAGCACACCTACCATACGCTGGCTAGTGCATACCGTGGAGGCCACTGCGTAGGCTAACTGGAGCCACCGGCAGTGCCAATGCACTAAGAGACTTTGTGTCATTATCAAAAATTGATGCCTGCCTGGCCATCAGATGATATAGATGTTGATATCCATAGGGAATCTGAAATATTTGAAATATTTGATGGCCAGGCTTATAATTGTGTACCATTGAAGAGATCTTTATCTACAAATTCATTAGTGGTATACAGTACATTAGCATTGTCTTTGTTATATGCTTGTTCAATTTCATTACACTCAAGCTTATTTCTGAATAACTGGTCTATGGAAATATTGAAGGAAAGTTATTACCATACTTACTCCTCAGAATTGTCACTAAATTATTATATCATCATGATTTCATAAGTTGAACTGATCTGATTTCTCATTTCAGTACTGACAAAATCCTCGGATGAAAAATGATATAGCGAGTCATATTTTTATTCTATAAATTCCTCTTTTGACAATACATGCCAGCACTGTTTCTGTAAAGCCTTCTCTTTAGGAAACTTGTGGTATGAATAGGATTGACCTTGAATTTGGCTCATTGGAAGGTATCAGTAGTTCGATATTGCCTTTTTCTTTGGTAGTTATTTTGTAAATGAAATAATTAAATACTGCTCAAGCGACTCTCAACTGAAGCACAACAAAACAAGTGACCAATGAGTAGCACATTTCATGGATCAGTAGTGTTTCAATACATCCCTACTACATCACATATATTATTATAGTATCTGATTGATTTTTCTTTTGTGTTTCAGGTGTTCTCACCGTGTCGTCTTTTCTTGCTCATGGCTAAGGTTCCGACGCGGGTAAGTTTTGTTGCATTGTTATGTTTACCTACCTGCTGTTGGAATATGGAAATCCTTATCATTTTCCAGATGTTGCCAAATCTTATCATACTAATATTACAGCAGAACAATGAAATTTTCCTTTCTCCCATAAAGAGAGAGTGCTTTTTGATGTGTTAATTTCATATATACTACACTGACTGAGCAAATGTCATGGGATAGCGGAGCACTGATGGGCAGGTGTGTTGTCTGCGCACCATACGCCCCCTGTGCCAGCGGCAGTTGTATAGGAGACCTTGTGAGCAGTGGCTGTGCATGTGACAGGTGTAACATGGAACGTCGTCGTGAGCTGACACCGTTCGAACGGGGTATGGTGGTCGGTGCCCAACAGATGGGAAGTGCGATTTCGGAAGTGGTGCGGGAATTCGGCTTCACACGATCAACCATGTCCAGCGTGTATCGTGAATGGTTGAATGCCGGTGTCACCGTCCACAACAGACAAACGACCGGCCGTCCAGCCACCCTCGATGACCGTGACCGGCGACATCTGAGATGGATTGTCAATAGTGTCAGATGGGCAACTGTGCAGGAAATTACGGCTCAATTCAACACAGGCCAAGCTAGACACGTCTCCCAGTGGACAATCCGTAGGAACATGGGTTCTATGGGGAATAGGAGCCGGCACCGCACACGGGTGCCACTGTTAACCCAACGTCATCGGGCACAATGACGCGCATTTGTCGCCAGTCACCAGGGATGGACACTGGAACAATGGCGGAACGTGATATGGTCGAACGAATCACGATTTCAACTGCACCATGGCGATGTGAGGCACCGTGTATGGCGCACACCACATGAAGCGATGGATCCCGCCTGCCTCGAAGGTGTGGTCCAGGGCGCTGATATCTCTGTTATGGTCTGGGGTGCATTTTCCTGGTATGGAATGAGCCCCCTAGTTGTTCTGGAAGAGACTTTGAATGGTACGTGGTATGTTGAGCTGCTCGGAGACCATGTCCACCCATTTTTGGCCTTCCAGCACCCAGACGGTTCTGTGGTGTTTCAGGATGATAACGTGCCGCCACATCGCTCCCACATCACCCGGGAATGGTTCCAGGAACATGCAGCGGAGGTCCAATGACCGCCATGGCCACCCAGGAGCCCCGATATGAACCCTATCGAGCATATCTGGGATGTCCTGGAATGCAGGCTCCGTGCCATGGATCCTGCACCCACGAACAGACCAGCATTGGCGGCTGCTCTGCAAACGATTTGGTGTCAGCTGTGTCCAGAGGACTACCAGGGACTTGTCGACTCACTTCCACGGCGTTTCACTGAAGTTCGCAGGGCCAGAGGAGACCCCACATGCTATTAGGTGACTATCCCATGACATTTGCTAAGTCAGTGTATTTTCACCTTAACTTTCATAGGAATACTCGCATTTGTTAGTTCAAAGTTGTTCTATTCATAGCAAACAACTGGTGGTAGCTAAGTAAACAGACTCTTATTTTTATTCCTAGATTATCTCCCTTAAACCCCCAAAACCCAAAGCGGAGTTGTTGGGTTCTTGTCTCTTGGGTTCATATTGAGACATGTCGGAAAGTGGCCCATCAATATGCCATATCATGACAGCTATGAAGCACAATGAATTGGGAGAATTATGTAGAAGGCAACTACAACTGTAAAGCACTTTTAGATTTATTTACATTTAATTTAATTAATAAACATTCCTGTTGTATCATGGAAATACAGTAGAAGTCCATTATAGTAGGAATTCAAAACAGTGAAAAATTTACTCGCTCCAGTGGATTGTTGTTATACCTGATTTTTGTTAATGTCGTGTGTGTGTGTGCGCGCGCGCGCGCACAGCGATTGATTTGTTCAAACCATGCATTTTCTCGGGTGATTTCCATACTATGGCTTACTCATTAGTTAATCTTCTAATTCCGGTACCATGTGAACACGTATGCTCAGTTTTAACACGCTATCAGTCACATGGATTTTTCACACCATAGCTCCCATTTTAGATTTTATTTAATTTTTGTTTATGTGAGATGATCAAATGTATTGCACGTTCTTAGGTGTATTATAGGCCGTCTGAATCCAAATTCCCATCATCAACTGAATAATTGCCCGCGGCATCTGCTTCCGACCACATCAGTGTAAATTCTTCCTACATAACTCTGATTCACAAAAGAGAAACATCACTGTATTACTGCTTATTGTCGCCATCTGGGGTGTACCAAGAGGGGGATTCGGAGCCTGCCCCCTTAGGTGGTCCAAGAACAAAGTCTATGCTTCCATCCCCCCAAAATTATTTTCTTGATACGCCCCTGGTCACCATCATTATCATTTTGTAAGGTCAGAAACAGCTAAAATTATGTGCATTTACCTATCACACACAACATGGATCGGAAGCTACAGTCAACGCAACAGTACCATATTGATAAACACTTCGTATTACATTCATAAGGAAAACTAACTAGAAATACATAGCACGTCACAGCACAGGCTAACTTCAACTGACATCAGACTGTGATGCCACCACTCCTGCAATAAATTTTATCTAAGATGCCATGCAAGTGTTTGAAAATTTACTTGTTGACAGCCTAATGACTTCTTGCTACATCTTGGACCAATAACATCGCTGACATAGAGGTCGATGGAAGCATATCTAATACATCAAGGAGGTGTTGGCATAAATACACCAGTTGCTACCAGAAATATACTATTGTTAGATATTGTTATAACAGCGCAAGCGATTGCGGGCTAAACATTGCAGTAGTATCACTCAAGGAGCTTCTATGACAAATGTTTCAATTTCCTTATTCAAACAGTGTCACCTAACTTAACTGTGTACGTACCATGAAAACTTACTTCAAGCCCCGCCTGAGTAATGATAACCTTTTCACTATAAATTAACGTGGAAATAGCCTTTCCAAAATTTAACCAGCTGCAAGAAAATATAAACTAACCTCTGAAACCAGTGATGGCTCTGCAGTATCTTGAGTTGTATCACATTCTTACTGTACTTAATTTCAGTACCTAGTATTAAAATTAAGTGATGGTTTACTTCAGCCTTTATTTCCAACAAGTTAACAACTGCTATCAACCATGTTATTTATGCATTTATTTCAAAAACTTGTTCTTTTGTTTTGTTGCAAATTTTATTTCCAGTAGGCCTTCACCAGTCTACGCGTATTACTAATAAACTCCGATATCACCTTCGAATGATATAGATGTTGATTCCCATAGGGAACCTGAAACATTTGTTCCGAATGAGTAAATTTATAATACCAATATAAATGGTCCCTTATTGGACATTAAAAATTTTCTAGCTAACTCATTCCTGGTTGCCAGCATTTCACCCCCATGTGCTAGGCTGAGCTCATCAGTTGGTACCTAGCACACCTACCAAGACGCATGGCTAGTGCATACCGTGGAGGCCACTGCGTAGGCTAATTGTAGCCACCGGCAGTGCCAATGCACTATGACAGACTTTCTCATTACCAAAGATTGATGCCTGCACTGCTGGTGGCTACAATTAGCCTACGCAGTGGCCTCCATGGTATGCACTAGCCATGCGTCTTGGTAAGTGTGCTAGGTACCAACTGACGAGCCCAGCCTAGACATGGGGGCGAAACGCTGGCAACCAGGAATGAGTTAGCTGGAAAATTTATAATGTCCAATAACGGACCATTTATATTGGTATTATAAATTTACTCATTTGGAACAAATGTTTCAGGTTCCCTATGGGAATCAACATCTATATCATCTGATGGCCAAGCAGGCATCAATCTTTGGTAATGAGACAAAGTCTGTCATAGTGCATTGGCACTGCCGGTGGCTACAATTAGCCTACACAGTGGCCTCCACGGTATGCACTAGCCATGCGTCTTGGTAGGTGTGCTAGGTACCAACTGATGATCCCAGCCTAGCACATGGGGGTGAAACGCTGGCAACCAGGAATGAGTTAGCTGGAAAATTTATAATGTCCAATAACGGACCATTTATATTGGTATTATAAATTTACTCATTTGGAACAAATGTTTCAGGCTCCCTAAGGGAATCAACATCTATATCATCTGATGGCCAAGCAGGCATCAATCTTTGGTAATGAGACAAAGTCTGTCATAGTGCATTGGCACTGCCGGTGGCTACAATTAGCCTACGCAGTGGCCTCCACGGTATGCACTAGCCATGCGCCTTGGTAGGTGTGCTAGGTACCAAGTGATGAGCCCAGCTTAGCACATGGGGGCGAAACGCTGGCAACCAGGAATGAGTTAGCTGGAAAATTTATAATGTCCAATAACGGACCATTTATATTGGTATTATCACCTTCGAATGTCGGTGAGGGAGCGCTCTAGTGCATGTAGCAAGGAAACAGTTCCTAAGATGATTGATCACATTCAATATAATCAAATATCGATAAAGGAAAAAAATAGCGCACGCTTAATCACTCGTAATAACAGATGCATCAGTGATAGGGTTCTCGCTATAACCGAAGGATAATACACAGTTTAATATAGGAATTTCCAAGGGACAAAAGTAGTTTTGCTATACGCTGTAATCGCTTCAGTAGACTTCTGCTGTAACTTAATACCCATCAAGAACCCTAGCAACCACTTGCAGATGCAAAAATGATTGGGTTACTGGTATTACAATATTCTCTTACTTTGTGTGTGTCAGAGAAACACTATAATATTAAATGAACATAATTCCAAGATTCATCCTCTAGTGTAGTTTTATACCGTAATGTGGTGGGTGTGGTAAACAAACACACAACTGGTAGCATTAAAATTCTGTGCCTAAGATTTGTTTCCTGCTAATATTTAGGTTTTGTGTATAGGGACGTTCAGCTTTATTTACACGATATTCAGCGTATAAGAGCAACGACGCCTAACGCGCCTAAAATCGAACTCCCTTAGAACTGAAATGGATTTAAAATGGTGCTAAATGTACTGACATCCCCTGGTGTGAGATCAAGATAAACTGATTGCGATATCTAAATGCCAGTATTCACTACCCATACTTCGACTCCAGGCAAAATTTACAGTGGTAATTATTGCTGAATATCCCGTAAGTGATACAAGTATTAGTGGCTATTCTGCGAATGTGGACTGTTGTTCGGCGCTGGCAGTTACGATACGGTTAGCACCTACAGGCATGGTGTCCGAGAAAAACTGCAAAGAAGTCAGATAATCCCAAAATAAACAAAAAGGACTTTCATAAGTCAGAGAAAACACGTTGCTGCGGTAGAGGTGAAGTCAAGTCAAAAGTAAGACAGCGAAGGGTGACCAATTGCGGACCACACACTTAGACTAAAACACCATATCCGTGAAAACTTGTTACTAACAAGAACTGAGGATCTCGCCAAGGAATAGGAAAGCTATCACGCCTAAAAGGATAACTTTGAACATATACCAAAGCCCCACGAGAAGACAACAAGGATAACAAGATCATCTCACAAAATACCCAAAACACAAACAAGACAACATGCCGTCCAAAACACAGCCTGCAACTAAAAACACAAAACACAAAGGGAGTATCAATAAAATACCACTCTTGGAAAGCTCTGGAGAAGAGGATCCCATAGTCAACATACAAGACCAAGGAAATGATTTTAAGGGTATGTTTGCTGAAATATTATTAGAATTAAGAAATCTGAGAAAACAAAGTGAAGACTTCCAACAAGAAACAAGAGAAGAAATTTTACGCATAAAGAATGAAATCTGAAAAAGGGATGAATACTATGTAAAAGTAAACGATGCCTTAGAACAGAAAATCACCAATGCAAACAACAAAACACAAGAAAAGATAAACACACTAACCAAAAGAATAAATATTGTAGAAGAACGAGAACAACAGAGGGTAAAAAGAGAAAAGAGAAAGAATATAGTGATCAAAAGCAAAGAACTATCTTATGAAGAAGACAGAAAAGATGAATTGAAGGACAAAATCAATAAAATAATAGGCAGAGTAGAAGCAGGAGTGACAGCAAGTAATACATCCTATGTAGGTAAGAGCAAAAACAGTAGAGGGATAGTGAAAGTCAGTTTTGAACATTTTTCTGACAAATTAAAAATTGTCCGAAACAAACGCAGACTAAGGGGTCAAGATATCTACATAGATGATGACCTCACCAGAAATGAGAGAGCAATCCAAGCATCACTCAGACAGAAAGCTAAGGAAGAAAGGGAGAAGGGTAACAATGATGTGAGTGTGGGTTACCAGAAAATAATGCTGAACGGCCAATGGATACACTGGAATGACATGAATAAAAAAAAACGGGGGAAAGTAAAATTGCAAACCTTGGAGCACAAACAGTCAACACGCAACCAGGACGAATTAATACTAGCTACATTGAACATTAGAACCCTAAAAACTGACTACAAGGAACCGGAACTCCAAAATGCACTCAAGAACATAAAATTCGATATACTAGGCCTCAGCGAAGTCAGACAATACGGAGAAGATACAAAGAGAAAGAAAATGGCAATATTTTTAGCTACATAGGGGAAACAAGAGGACAAAAAGACATAGGTTTCATAATTAAAAGCCATTTAAAACAGAATATACAGGAAATAAGAGGAATCTCAGAGAGGATCATGGTATTATCCCTAAAAATAACAAACATCAAAATCACAATAATCCAGGTACACGTACCCACAGAGGCAAGCACAGAAGAAGAGATCGAAGAATTCTACACGCTCCTAGAAGACACACTAACCTGACTACAAAGCACACAGAACATTCGTAATTGGTGACTTCAACAGCAAAGTAGGGAAAAAGGCATATGAAGACGAAGAACGCATGGGACTATATAGATATGGAACGAGAAATGAAAGGGGAGACAGACTCATACAGTTTGCACTAGGACAAAGATTAAAAATTGTAAACATCTTATTCAAGAAACACCAGGAAATTAAATGGACGTGGATCACTCGGAATGGAAAAACCAAAAATGAAATAGACTACATCCTAGCTGATAGCCTAGAAGTTGTAAAAGACATCCAAGTAATCAGTGGTCTAAAATTCAATACAGACCACAAAATGGTCCGACTGAAAATGAGAATAAAGAAGGAAAAGAGGCACTACTTCAGTAAGATGACCCCAAACCCCGAAAGTACCGATCGAACAGAATACACAAAAGCACTACAACACAACCTCCAAGAGCTCAGTCAACAAACAGACCTGAAGGCACAACAATATTATACAGAGCTCGTAAACTGCATATCTCTCTCAGTCAAGCAATCCTCGACACCAGGAAACAGAAGAAGAAATATAATAAAACTAAAGGATAGTACTAAAAGACTGATCGAAGAAAGAGAACGTCTGAAACCACAAGCCAAAGAAAATGAATGTACAAAGCTGGAATATACAAAAATCAATAAACAAACGAAAAGGGAAATCCGAAAAGACATCAGCGACTACAACACGGAAGTAGTCAAAGAAATTGTGGAAAATACAAAATCAATGAAGAAGATTCGGAAGGAATTAACTCCGGACAAACATTGGATACTGGGAGTGAAAGGCAGTAATGGTAAAAGACAAGCCACGAGAGAACAGATAGTGATGCAAGCGTCAGAATTCTACAGGAAATTATATACAAGTAATTCCCAAAATGGCACACATTGTCACAAGATGCCAAAGAGGACATTGAGGAAGAAATACCACACATTCTACCCAGTGAAGTAAGAGCAGCCATAAGGGAAGCAAAGAATGCAAAATCCCCAGGGGAAGATGGAATCTACAATGAATTCCTGAAATGGGGTGAAGAAGACATAACCCCGTTCATGACTACGCTATTTAACAAGATACTCGAATCAGAAGACATACCAAGGGAGTGGAAACAAAGCATCATCATAATTCTGCACAAAAAAAGGAGCCAAAGACGATATAAATAACTACAGATCTATCAACCTAATTGTAAATCTTTACAAACTCTTCATGAAGATCCTAACTAAGAGAGTGGCGAAGACACTAGATGAACAACAACCAGTGACACAAGCAGGATTTAGAACAAATTACAGTACATCAGACCACCTTCAAGCAGTGAATCAACTGATCGAGAAAAAACAAGAATTCAATCTGGATATCTATATAGCATTTGTGGACTACAATAAAGCATTCGACTCCGTGGAACGGGAATACGTTTTAGAAGCACTGAGGAAACAAGGTATCCAGAACAAATACATCAGACTCCTGGATAAACTCTACGAAAGCAGCAAGGCCAGAATAAAAACAGAAAGAGAGAATAGCAACACGAATGTCAGACAGATGTTTGCATGAAGTAGTGATATGATAACTCATCACGGAACACATAGTGGAAGGAGGATATGCACTTGTAATGTATGTCGAGAATTTTAACGGAGGATAAGGTCAAGAAATTGCAAGAAACGTCTACAACATTCGAAGAAGAAGCTATGCAGGAACAAAGAGTGCAAGTTTACGCGTTCACCTAGAAGGAAACTAAACCCTCCCTGGGAAAAAGGTGTACACGTGTCATTAATAATAACAGTGCGTTTTCGCGAATTGTTGATTCAGAAAAACACCATTACCATTGCATTCACTTGGGGGTAAGACTACACAAGTGTACAATATGCGGTTATACTTTATCATAAAACAAACTATAGATTAACCAATATAATAATGCTCTTCAGGACCTGCTCACCTGATGAGCTAAACTGAGCACTATCCCTGCATTGCAGGAGGCCATAGCCCTTAGGGAATTCACATGGTTAATTTATTTATTTATATTTATTTAATATTTGCACGCTACATAGACACACGGGTACACCAGTTAGCACCCTCTCTACTCTAACTAATTCAGTCACACTGGTTGTTCACTGTACCGCTTACAGATTAACACAACCATGCTAGCTACATAGTACACATTATGTACTGTTTCATAACTGTCGCTTATACTCTAGGGCAGTTCCACAATATTATACTTGCTGTACACTATCATAGCCACTTAATTCACAGCTTGGTTACAACACAGTCTCACAATTCTGTACATCGTACACTGTCACAATTCCTTTACTTTTTTGTGACAGAGAAACACCATAGCATTAAAAGAACATAATTCCACAAGACCCACAACAGACTCATTCTCTATCCTTTGCCGATCCCTTGTCCACACTCCTACGCTGCACTGGAGACACAACATTCACTTCTTAGCAGCTGGACATGAGAGACTCAACTCTTTGACATCAGACAGAACAGAACAATAGGCACTCGCTGCACTGCCCTGCTCAACTGACTTTAAACAGGGAGGCCAGCCCCTTGAGATACTTCCCAAAGAAGTCTCCTAGAGTCCTCTCGATTTGAAATGATTATAGAGTTCACTTTCCAGGTCTTTCTCTCACAGTCGGAAGGCCTCCAGTGAGAGGATAGAGTGATGATAGAGAAGGGCTGGCCTTGTGCTCCTGACTCGTTCCTGATTGGTTGCCTGCAGTGTGGGGTCAACATCAAGCAGTAACATTGGTGGTCCTGGGTGGAGCCGTCCCATATCGTTCCTTCCTGAGGTCTTTCAAGAAAATGGAGGGCACCATCACAATACTAATACTTCTTCGTTCACCACTTTTCCCATTATCTTGTGGCTTCGTGGGTGCAAACTCTGCCGCAAATATACTATACATGCTTGTTGTTTAAAGGGGCTTAAGATCTAGGTCATTGGCCCACAAATGGAGACTTGGCGACAACCTTCCTGACACCATCCTTTTATGAAGAGAGGTCCATGATATGATGAGGTGTGTATTGAGGCAACAGCAAACACCCTGTTCCCAAGGCAGACAGTGCTGAAGTCCCTGACGCAGCCTGGAATTCATCTGGTGATCCTCTGAACTGAAGGCCTTGGTGCTCACCATTCAGCAAAGTATCTGGACATTCAGTATTATACTAATCTAAATCCTTAAGTATGGTAGGTAGTTAGCAGGATTCTTGTATTAACAAATTTCTGAGTATCTCTGATGGTAGAGTGCTGGCCTTCTGAGCCCAACTTGCTAGGTTCGATCCTGGCTCAGTCCAGTGGTATTTTAAGGTGTTCTGTAGGTGTCTTTAGATTGACGGGCTTGTTAAAGAACTCCTGTGGGACAAAATTCCTGTACCTTGGCGTCACCAAAAACCGTAAAAGTACTCTAGTGTCCAAAAGTTAAGCATAATCACTAAACGAGGCTGTACCGCCTGGTAGGAATGTCAGGCGGATTGATGAACAAATGGAAACTGAATCACACACCATGTCACACAACTTGTCCAAAAAAACAGTGTCAGAAAGGTTCTGATAGCTAAGGTACACTTTTGACAACAACTAATAAAACTTAGCAATGTCTTCCACAACAAAATATGCTGTTAATAGGGTGTATGGTTACTCCTAATGGCCACACATGCTTCGCAGCGCCGTGGCATGCTCTCTATCAGATGGTCCAAGAGCTCTTGTGGCAGTCGATCCCATTCCTCCGAAAGGGCAATGCGAAGGTCTTGGCGGGTCCTTGGTGGAGGCTGATGGGATGCAATTCGCCTCCCCAATGCATCCCAGGCATGTTCTATAGGATTCAGATCTGCAGACCTCGCTGGCCAGTCCATGCGTTGAATATCTTCCCCAGCCAGGAATTCACCACCAGAGCAGCGCGGTGCGGTTGGGCATTATCATCCATTAAGAGGAAGTCTGGACCAACCGCACCTCTGAAGAGTCGAACATGTGGTCTCAGTACCTCATCCCTGTATCTCCGAGCGTTAACAGTGTTCCTCGGACCACCCGTGATGATGTGCAGGTCCGTACAGAAAGATGATATAATGAATGATATAATAAATGTAATACATTTATTTCACTTCCTATTCAATACAATTCAAAATGTTGACGTTTGAGTTAAAACATTATTAAAATGAGAGTTGGGGCATGTTTCGCCCTTTCCTATGGGGCATCATCAGCCATATCAATACCTCAAATCCTACCAGGTATCTGGTTGAAAATTGTTCTAAAATCTGCTGCAAAATTAAATACATTAAAAAAACTTACAAAACGTATCTTAGCTACTGTCGCCTAAGTGCGGCCAGTATCCAGTATTCGGGAGATATTAGGTTCGAACCCCACTGTCGGCAGCGCTGAAAATGGTTTTCCGTGGTTTCCCATTTTCACACCTTAATATTGGCCACGGCCGCTTCCTTCCCACTCCTAGCCCTTCCCTGTCCCATCGTCGCCATAAGACCTATCTGTGTCGGTGCGACGTAAAGCAACTAGAAAAAAACAAAAACATATCGTTACCTATGTATAAATTTGATCATTCATTAATATTTAGCATCGACCACAGCTCCAGGCCATCAATAATGTTAATTTTACTTATATGATGGCTTTTCTAAGTGATGTTTGTTCAATGTATTATTAGTGTGGTAGATCTTTGTTCAATTTTATACATAGGTAATGGTATGGTTTGTATGTTTCTTAATGTACACAATTTCGCAGCAGATTTTAGAACAATTTTCAACCAGGTACCTGATACGATTTGAGGTATTGATACGGCTGATGATGCCCCATAGGAAAGGGCAAAACATGTCCCAACTCTCATTTTAATAATGTTTTAACTCAAACGTTAACATTTTGAATTGTATTGAATAGGTGGAAGTGAAATAAATATCTTACATTTATTATAAGATACTGTACTTTCAATACGGATTTGTAATGATTTTCATTACTTGTAACATTCAACATGATGCCGCCCCACAACATGATGCCACCATCACCATACTGGTCCCGTTTCACGATGTTCCTGTGGTTCTCTCGGCTACCCAGTTCTCTCCAGATTAATGTGTGATGGGAATCGTTCTGCAAACTGAAGCGGGATTCATCTGGGAAGAGCACATGCCTCCATTCATCCATGGTCCAGTTTCGATGTTGATGGCTCCACAGTAAACGGCCTGTCTCTGTGTTGGAGTAAGCGGGACGCGCACTGCTGGATGTCGGGCAAACAGTCCTGCTGTCCTGAGCCTCCGGTACACAGTTTGCCGGGAAACGGCAACCCCTGAGACGGCTGCAAGCTCCGCCGACAATTGTCTTGCAGATGCACTCTGATTTCGTCAGGTGGTTAAGGCCAGATATTGGTCCTGCTGTGGGGTGGTTACCCTTGGTCGACCTGGTACTGGCCTGCGACTAACATCTCCTGTGTCTCGAAATAGTCTCTAAAGCCTGGAAATGACACTTTGTGGTACGTTCAAGAATACGGCAACTTCGGTCTGTGTCTGGCCTGCTTCAGGTGCTGAGTATTCTACCCTGCAAAATGGGGTCTAAATGGCATCGTTGTGCCATTATGTTGTCACGTTCACCACGAGGCTACACTCAGCACATTATAACAGGGCAAACACGATTGAGGGAGTATGGGGTGCAGGCACTGGCTGTGTTTACCTTGCGGTTCCGCCGCTAGTCATAACAGGGAACACTCCTTTCCTATACAGAGCGAACACGTAAGGTTGGTAGGTGCATATGTTGTGTGCTTTGTGGTCTATTTCCTGTTGCCCTGCTTACTCGTAACTTATGCTTAACTTTTGGACACTAGTGTAAGCTTACCATCATTGTGAGATGTTGCTATCAAATAAAAAATTAGATGTTGGCTTTTCAGGCGTTTGCTCTATTAACCAGCATTTCGTCTTAGGTCTGACACTAGACTCGTCAGAGTGGGATGTGTCAGACCCTACCCACTGATGCTGGGGTGTGTGCAGGTGAAGTTATCAGAAGCCTCTTATGTGGCACAGTCTGATAACTGCATACGGGAGATAAAACTCCACAATGGAATTAATGCCCGCCTAGCAATTCCAATTGGTAATTCTAAATTCCCATGGAGGGAAATAGATATTTTTCCACCAATAGAGCTTATCAAATCAGATAAAAAATTAGATGTTGGCTTTTCAGGCGTTTGCTCTATTAACCAGCATTTCGTCTTAGGTCTGACACTAGACTCGTCAGAGTGGGATGTGTTCACCTGCATACACCCCAGCATCAGTGGGTAGGGTCTGACACATCCCACTCTGACGAGTCTAGTGTCAGACCTAAGACGAAATGCTGGTTAATAGAGCAAACACCTGAAAAGCCAACATCTAATTTTTGATCTGATTTGATAAGCTCTATTGGTGGAAAAATATCTAATTCCCTCCATGGGAATTTAGAATCACCAACTGGAATTGCTAGGCGGGCATTAATTCCATTGTGGAGTTTTATCTCCCGTATGCAGTTATCAGACTGTGCCACATAAGAGGCTTCTGATAAGTTCACCTGCATACACCCCAGCATCAGTGGGTAGGGTCTGACACATCCCACTCTGACGAGTCTAGTGTCAGACCTAAGACGAAATGCTGGTTAATAGAGCAAACGCATGAAAAGCCAACATCTAATTTTTGATCTGATTTGATAAGCTCTATTGGTGGAAAAATATATAATTCCCTCCATGGGAATTTAGAATTACCAGATGTTGCTATGTCAAGATATGTTAGCATCACCTGGGCCGTTGATTGGGTTAGCATCATTTCAGGTGTACTTTACTTTCGTTGGGTGCTGAACATTACAAATTGTACACTACTTCTAAACTAAGGCAACAAGTTATATTTCATAGTTCTCATGAGAGTGAATAAATTGAATTCAAAACATTATAAATATCATTTTAACAGTATTATTATGTTTTCCATCAATCCAGCCAAGTAAAATCTGAGAGAAAATATTTCACTAAGAAAAATCGGCTTGTTGTTCTCCTTTACTGTGACTCTGTACAGCTATTTTAGAAGAATGTATATGATTCTAGTTGATTATCTGCGATGGGTAGTTGTTTGCGTGTGGTGGTGGTGGTGATTGTTGCTGTAAGAGGAAGTACTACTAGGTGACCGTCCTTTCTGAACAAATTACGTGGAAATACAACTGAAAATACATTTAAAACTACTTATTAAATGATGAATTTTTAAAAATAATAATAAAGACTATTGTATTAAGCTGGAAAAGACAATGAAAACGTGAAATTTAGAGCCCCTTGATTAACCCACTCTCACACACAAAGAAAATCACAAAATCAGCAGTATTCACGTTATCGGCTGATGTGAGTTTGAGTGCTTCCTGCACACTGAGGTTCCATCTTAAGCCAGAGAGATTGGCACAGACTGTGAGGAGGTGGGCCATGGTTCAATTCGGCACCACAAGCACACACTGGGAGATCTTCCCTCTTCAGCAGGTAAGAGCGTGTAGTTCTACTACGACCTATTCTCAGCCTACATAAAACTACGACCTCTCTCTCTGAAGGCCGGAAAGAGGATCACACAGCAGATGTCTTCTTAATTGTTCTCAGGTTGTTGGCAGTTCTGATAGTGATTCCCAGGGCGCTAAGAGGGTTCAACATAGCCGAGAACAAGGTATGTTCATGGGTGAAGGTGGTAGAAGTGCCGCTTAATTTTCAGTTTCTTCCCCAAGTTCATTTTCCGCAATCCCAACCTGGCTTGGGAGCCACGCGAAAGTGATTCTGGTGCCAGTATCACACAACCTGGCTGGGTGATGAATCCCCTACACCAGTGAGTGTTGTGGCAAACAGATGTCAATAAAGTGCACAGATCTTATCAAGTATGTACATACCAGAAAGTGGTCTTTTTCATCACCCAGTGCAAACTGCAGACAGAGTTCCTAAGGTGGCAAAAAGCTCCGCAGTATACACGCAACACACATTGGGAAGAGAGATCTTCGTGCTGATATCATCAGAGACGAGAGCATCCTACATTTACCCGAATCTTAGAACCATCCGTAAAGGCATGCTGCGCGGCCGGACCCTGGTGAATTAAGTTCTGGAAATACCTCCGATGAACAGAGGCGTTTACTTTGGGTACATGGAGTAGTTCTGGTTGCAAAATTAGCCATGGAGGTACATTGCTATGGATCCACTCAGGACAACCCCCGATAGCCACATCTAACTCATGACGCAAGGTATCAATTCGAAACCCAATCGGCCTTGCTCCAGAAAAATTATCTAGGAGACTACTCTCCAAATATTACACTATTCCAGCTTTCCAAAGGCACCAGTCAACATTTACATTTAACACCTTTACCTTAATAGAAAGAGCATCAATGCTCTATAAAATTTACACTTAGGAACCTATTTCCAGAAACGTCCAGGCCTATCAAAGGCACAACCTACATTTTACAAATTCAAGCAATATGCTCAAGAGTCTTAACATATTTACATAAAAGGAATGAAATAGAGTTTAACAGGGGTATCGAATACCCATTCTACCAGGCCTTTGTGATAAACAACAGGTTAAAGTTACTGGCCCAAAAATCAAAATGGTGAGGAGGCGGACACTTGCGCTCCTTGAAAATTGAAACGAAAGTTTAAAACCCTATTTGGGCTTATGGCCCGAAGTTACAGAGACTAAGCCTCTGAGGTGACTAGATGGAGAAAATATAATATTTAAGTTACAAAGGTTACAAACAGAAAAAGGTTACAGAATCATATTCCCCTCAAAATCAAGTTGATAGGGAACACGAGAGGGTAGCTCACACTCTATTCCCTGATTTCGTTAAGTTCCTTCTGTTTGTTTGAAATTTACATTTGAAGTTTGGAATTTACATTTTTGGAAATTAAAGTTACATTGTTAAAGATTGGAAACCTTCCCCCGAGCTACCTTTTAAAGACTATCACTTAGTTAAGTCAGAACTGCCATTACCTTGAGCTGATGGACTTCTCGACGATGGACGAGGTACCTCCGCCTCCTTTATAGACACACATTGTGTAGACTGGAATGTTCAATAAGACAACCTGGTTCGAAAATATGCCAGCTTTTATACCTGAGGGGAAAGTTCCAGAAAACTCTGGGCTAAGGCTCGACACACCCCCAGTTTTTATTAGGTAATTAAATAAATACCAGACACTGTTGATTGGCTGGAAAATAAATATATAGAATCTCCTATTAGCCAACATCCTAAGTTGACGGGAAGAGATAGAAGTGTTGTAAACTTCAACACACCAAAACCAAAGAATAACCAACTCAGTTTAGTAAACCTTAAAATACAATATTACTTCACAATTTAAATAGTCAGTCTTCACACCAGAGGGCATAACATAAATTTATAGTGGAGACATCTGTAAGGAAGTGTTTAGACTTGTTCTATTAGTTGTTGCAGTTTTTAGATTTTAGTTGGCATTCTCCAAGGCGCTTCACTTAAATGAACGGGGCGGGTGTACCTTCCGGTACAATTATTATTATTATTATTATTATTATTATTATTATTATTATTATTATTATTATTATTATCATTATTATCATCATCATCATCATCATCATCATCATCTTATGAGGCTTTTAAGAGGTGGACTTGAAATTGAGTGTGACCTGAAAGTGAAATTGGGGTGTTGGAATATGTGAGTTTTATTGTTACTAGCTTCTCAACAAGATGGATGCAGTTCAGATCCGAAAAAATGCATGTAGGATATTAAAGATGCTAAATTACATCCCTGTGGTTCAGAATCACACATGATTGGACATCACATGGTTATGGCCACGAGTTTAACAGTTGCTTTCCTTATTTGGAATTGAAATGATCCGAATTCCTGAATTAGTAAAAATAAGTTTTTCAGTCTCTTGAACACTAGATGCAGATATTTTGGTTTCTAAG
The DNA here is from genome assembly GCF_040414725.1 of Anabrus simplex. NCBI lineage: Eukaryota > Metazoa > Arthropoda > Insecta > Orthoptera > Tettigoniidae > Anabrus > Anabrus simplex. The sequence continues at coordinate 1,213,408,578 of NC_090266.1, read as the reverse complement.
AACATCGTTATAGGCTTTCGAATTTCTTTCTTGCATACATATATATGTACAAAATTGTTTGTTCTGCAAACTTGTCGCTTTTTATGAAAAAATTGTCTGAGTGTTAAAATTTGTGCTTAAACAAGATGTAGAATTAATACAGGAAGGAATTTTTCAGATGTGTTTGGTTGTTGAGGTTGTTATGGTTAGCTTTTTTGTAATGTGTATATCTATTGCTTCCTTAATATTTAACGAATTGCTTTTATTTTTGATGTGTAATATTTTAAGACCTATATTCAGTCTGTTAGTCTTGGGAGTTCTCGAAGGCTGAATGAATATTGTCTCTTCCTGCCTTATGCTTTGTCTTAAAAACCATTAAATACTATTCATTTCCCAGTCAAGATATTTTTCAGTTACATGTGAGGAATAAAATCATAATCATCATCGTTGACCAACTCCAGTTTCCCTGGTGTGGTATACGAGCACCTTTAAATTTGTTCGGTCCATGAACCATTCTTCGTTCATAATCCTCTCCCAATCCTGACCTCTGTCCTCTACATCCTTCTTCACTAAATCTGTCCATTTTTCTCTTGGGCTGCCCACTGCTCTCTTTCCCCTTATTTCTCATTCATACTCCTTTCTTACAGACCTGTTGGCACTCATTTTTTTTCACATGACCAAACAACTTCAGTGTTGCCTTTTGGATCTTCTGGAGTAAGGAGTCTTCTAGTCCTATATCTACCGGGCGAGTTGGCCGTGCGCGTAGAGGCGCGCGGCTGTGAGCTTGCATAGATATCAAGGATAATTTAAAACCACCTATTCAATACTTTCCACGTTTAATGTGGTTATTATCTACATGATTTTATGTAGACTTATTTGGTCAGGTACATGTTTCACCCATTATTTTGGGCATCTTCAGCCTGTAAACAACCTTTAGGTCAAGGTTTGGGACCTTTTTAACCAATCTAAACATACCAATATATACACTATATACAACATATACATTATATACAATATATACAAACATAAGTTAATACAGTTAAGTTTTTGGTCCTAATCTATCTAATATGAAAAATGTCCAAAACTAAAATAGATCTTCTTTTCGGTGAAGAGGATTGCATATCGGGGTTTATGTGACCCCTATATCATATTGAGTTCTTGACGTACTGTGTCTGGTGACAGGATGTGTCGTCAACAATAAGCGGAGATTTGAACTGATTGTTGCTTGTAGGTTGGTCAAGATTGAAAATATAAATTTAAATTAAATGTGTTTTAACTTGGCAGTTCTATTCTGGTTAACTTAAAATGTTCAAAAAATAAAAATAAAATGAAACGGATCTTCTTTTTTAAATCATAAGTCTTGAGAAGGGGTGATATTAAAACTGGAGCTTGTTTCACCCACGATTTTCATTTTCATGTTCTTGACGTAACTAATATTTAAATGTGTTGTCATGCACAAATGAGAGTTGTTACTTGTAATGTGAGCTTGCATCCGGGAGATAGTAGGTTCGAATCCCACTATCGGCAGCCCTGAAGATGGTTTTCCGTGGTTTCCCATTTTCACACCAGGCAAATGCTGGGGCTGTACCTTAATTAAGGCCATGGCCACTTCCTTCCAACTCCTAGGCCTTTCCTATCCCATCGTCGCCATAAGACCCATCTGTGTCGGTGAGACGTATAGCCCCTAGCAAAAAAAAAAAAAAAAAAGAAAGTCCTATGTCTTCTCTGACCTTTTCATTCCTGATTTTATCCCTCTGGTCTTCTGGATCATTGTGCGTAAGAACTTCATTTCTGCTGCTTGAAGTTTCGAGTTGACCTTTCTTGTTAATGTAGCAGTTTCCAGGCTGTATGTGAGGAAGGGGTGTAGTATGATTTATACAGCGTCATCTTGGTTTTGAGTGGTATTTGTTTATCCCATAGTAGCTGTCTTACTTGGAGGTAAAAATGTATTGCTTTGCAGATTTGACTGTTTACCTCATATTTAACTAAGTTTGAGGAATAAAATGATGAATAAAATTGTGAATGGACAAGGATGAAATGACTGCATAACATAGTAGATGTAGCCTTGAATTTTGGTAAACCGCGCGAGTTGGCCGTGCGCGTAGAGGCGCGCGGCTGTGAGCTTGCATCCGGGAGATAGTAGGTTCGAATCCCACTATCGGCAGCCCTGAAAATGGTTTTCCGTGGTGTTTTTTTCCATTTTCACACCAGGCAAATGCTGGGGCTGTACCTTAATTAAGGCCACGGCCGCTTCCTTCCAACTCCTAGGCCTTTCCTGTCCCATCATCGCCATAAGACCTATCTGTGTCGGCGCGACGTAAAGCCCTTAGCAAAAAAAAAAAAGAATTTTGATAACGTACCGTTTGACTGGATAAAAGCAAGGTATCCAGGAAATATTTTAAAGAGAGTTTAATCAAAATTATCTGTTTGAAACTAAGATTTCAAATGTTTTAAAGGTGGGCTGAGGGATAGGTAGCAATTTTCAATTATCAGTGTTTGATGGCAGATAGCTGTATTGCGGGCCATGCAGAAATGGTAAGAATGTTTGTGTAACATAGTTTTGATGAGTGATGGCCTGCAAAAAATAAAAAATAAGGATAAGAAATAAAGAAACTGGTCTTGGAATATGGTACATTATGGTCATATGGATACGCAGTAGTATCCAAGACCAAATACACCCTGTATTGATAATTTGACTTGTGTTGAGAACATATGATCCTGATGATTTTGTTCTCAAGATCATTGACAAGTACCATATGCACACATCAAGTTCACCAAGTTCTCGTACGGAACGCATTTAGAACTAACTTACGATCTTTGATATTTGAAACTAGGTTTTATACATCTTCAAACTTTCGTGAACCATACGTCTGTTGTAGCCTGTGGAAATGTATAGTTTTTCTGGATTATTTATCTCGTATATTTGTTTTGTAACGGTATCCTCTGCACATTCCAGTTCCTGGACCCATTATCACTTGGTTCCTATGTGTGCATGTATCTATTCCCTATGGTTTGGATTACACATAAAAGTTAGTTCCCGTTGCTATGATCACAATATTAACAATCATGTGAAACTACAAGCTTGCTTGCAAAATGTGTATCACTCTATATATAATGCTGGCAAACAGGAATCTCCTCTTAATGCTCAGGGTAGGCTATGATCACAATATTAACAATCATGTGAAACTACAAGCTTGCTTGCAAAATGTGTATCACTCTATATATAATGCTGGCAAACAGGAATCTCCTCTTAATGCTCAGGGTATCCTCTAAGTAGATAGATATGATGGCTTCTGCACCAGGCCCTGCTTCTGAGACCCTACCATTGGGTGTTTATACAAAAAAATGCAATATCTACTTGTCAACAATTCCATTAAAAGGAAAAGTTTGAACTGGAATCTTAGAAGGAGTGGGTCTTATGATTGAAACTAGGGACATGACGACAGCCATATTGAAACAATTCTGTAAGCTGTTCAGTTTGGTTAATAGATTTATGAATATGGTGGTGATTGTTGACGACAGTGATTTTTGTTTTAAGTGGTGTAACATATAGGTCATTGGCCCAGACATGGTAGCCTTGGTGGCTGTAAAAAATTTGGTTTTTGTTTCTAACTGCATTACTCTCTATCTTCATTTTAAAGACATGGAAGTATGAAGTGATTTCACTGCACAGTCTTTAGTTAGAAGAAACTGAGTGCCATTTGCTGCTTAATTAAAGTAAAATTTTAATGTTTTCACATGGTAGTTCTAATTAATTTCTGTCACTTCCTTGAAATCTCTAGTCTTTCATTGCTTTATAGAGATTAACTCTGTCTGCTGTGTACTGTCATGTGTAACATATACACCAACATGCCATAAGTCATGGGATAGGCCCTCAGTGACTCGTCATGGTAGCGATTCCACAAGTGGAAAAACTATCCATGGACAGATTAGGACCCGTACCGTGCTTCCTGCTATTTGTAGGTGCAAGGTCTGGGTTGTGAATACTCAGCAGGGTTCATGTGGCTACAGCAGTCGCCAAAACTTTCCAGAACACTCCTTGAACCAGTTTTGGACAACTTGGGTCCATTGCTTGGGTACTTGAAGTGGTCACCAATCAATTTAAAGTAATTGCCACCCTACCATGAGCTCGAAACATTTGAACTAAGTTACATGTTGCTAGTTCTCCATATGCACTCTGGGAGATCTGTTTTCATATCCCACTTATGTTAATGCTGCACTGAGTTGCATTGAATGTGGACGTGGTAACCACCAACAATTCTAGCTAGATTGTAATCTATCAGTTTCATGTCCGTATTGATACTTGGTATTCACAATCACAAAGTATGGGTACCATCCACCTAATCAATACTTCATTATGTCTTGTTACTATGCAGTACCGGTTTAGACCTTCACAGAGGTCATCCCCAGCTGGTCATGAGATCTAAAGCTAACTTAATATATAATCTAAAAACATTACTAAATCTAATGAATGTCACATGATATGAGTGATAATATTAAAATATACAATATATAAAATATACAATAATATGATGTGTCTTCTGGTTTAAAAAACAAGCGTCGATATTCTATGACATGTATATGTTACATAAAATTCTGGTGTACTGTTCATGAGTAATAGATAATTTGGTGAAATACAATTTCAACACTTAAAATGTTTATAGCATTCTTGAGGTACCACTTTGAAGTTTAGTTCATATTGGTGAATTGCTGCATACGTTCATTGGTATGTTTGTGCTAAGCATTCTAGAACATTCTTGGATATGGATGTGATAAAAACTAATAACATACCATCATCATCATCATCATTTCTTCGCTCTAGCTAGCCGGGTGCGGTTGTGTACGAGTCTCCTCCAGTTTTTTCTATCCATCTACAGATGCTGCTCATATATGCGACACCAGTTCACATCTATAATTTCAAGGTCCTTCACTATCTGTTTTTCCCAAACATCACGAGGTCTTCCTCTTGGTCTCTTACCAGGAACATTGTGGTCAAAGTATGTTCGAGGAGTCATGTGAGGGTTCATTCTTTTCATGTGACCATACCATTGCAATCTCTTCACTTCTAGAGTCTTCAGCAAGCTTCTTTCCAATCCAAGCTATTGTCGGATATCCACATTCCTTATTTTATCCATTTTTGTTTTTTGTAGACGAGAACGGAGAAACTTCATTTCTGTTGCCTGAAGACGACTCTTTGTTCGTCCAGTAAGTGTTGCTGCTTCCTGGCCATACGTCAATATAGGTACTAGATATATTTTGTACAAGCTGATCTTGGAAACTAATGGAAATATTTCATCCCAAAGTATTTGACGTACAGCATGATAGAATTTGGAAGCTTTCTGTATTCTGTTACTAATCTCTTGATGTATGGTATTGTCTGATGACAGAACACTACCTAAATACTGGAAGATGTCTACAATATCCATCTCATCATCTCCAATTCTTAGATGAACGGTTGGAGAGTTTCTACTCATCACCAAGCCAACTGTCTTCGTTTTGCTGATTTTGAGACCTAAGGTTGTAAAAGCTTCATGCCACAGATCTAGTCTAGTTTGTACTTCTACTTCTGTCTCACCCCATACCATTACATCATCAGCAAAAACCAGGGCATTAGTTGTTGGATCCTTTCTCTTAACCGCTTTTAAAACTTCATCCATTATGATTATGAAGAGAAGTGGTGAAAGACAATTTCCTTGCTGGACTCCACTCTTCATTTCAAACCTACCTGACCTTCCATCCTGGACCTGGACACAACACTTGGTTTCATCATATAATCGTTGTACTCATGCTATGATGTCATCGGGCACTTTCTTATGTCTCAAACATTCCCATATATGCCTGCGTGGTACATGGTCATATGCTTTCTCGATGTCCAGAAAAATGGTTATAAGTTACCTTTCTCATAGAGCATTCTGGTGGCAAAAATGAGGGCTATAGTTGATCTATGATGTCTAAATCCATGTTGTTCCTCCTGAAGTGTAGGTTCAACATATTTTCTAATCCTATTCTCAAAGATGGATTTGTAGATTTTGAGGCCATGTGACAGCAGAGTTATACCTCTGTAGTCGGTACATTTCTTTCTATCATCTTTTGTTCAACAATGGGATGTTGACTCCTTGCTTCCAGTCATTGGGTATTACATTCTCTTTCCAGATTCTATTTAGTACCCTGTACATCCACCGTTGTCCTACCTCTCCTAGTGCTTTGATCATCTCAACACTTAATTCATCTGATCCAGTTGATGTGTTGTTTTTCAGCTTAGATATTGCTGTCTCTACTTCCAACCATGTCAGATTAGTGGTATTTGTGCTGCCAAAATCATAAGGTTCGTCGTGTAATGGGGTGACATTTTCATAACAGTTCTGCAAAGTTTCAAAGTGCCTTTGGAACTCCTGTAATATTTTGGTCTTATCCTTATTCATCTCACCATTAGGAAGTTCTACAGATTGGATAGATTCATTTTGAGTTCTTCTATACTTAACAATACTGTATAACAGTTTTTTATTTCTATCATGCGTTGTTTTGGTAGCCAGATCTTCCTTGCATTTCAGCTTTTCAGCTACAACCAACTGTTTGACCTGTAATTTTTTCTTTCTGTAAAGTGTCAGCTTCTCCGCTGTTTCATGTTGATCTCTCCGTGTTCTTACTTGCTTGATATAAGGATGTTCTTGCACGGTTTCTGTCATCGATAGCCTTTTTAATATCATTCCACCAGGCAGTTTCTTTAGGTTTTCTTATTTGACTGTGTCGTCCACATACTTTTTCTGCTGTACCAACCACAACCTTCTTTAGACTATCCCATTCTTCATCTACCAGTTTCAGTTCTTCTCTTGGCAACAACCTGCGGTCACCTTCCCTGAATTCTTCCTTTACACTTGGCTCGGTTAGTCGCCAAGTTTTTATTTTTGGGACTCTTTTGTTACAGACTTTGGGAGGTCTTTCCTCTACAATAACTGCAATCAACAATCTATGGTCTCCACCAAGGTCATCGCTTGGAATGACCTTTAACATTATTGACATTTTTGATCTATCAGAATATAATCTATTCTGTACCTATTTTATCATCCCAGGTATATCTTGTGATTTTATGGGAGTCCCTTTTCTTGAACCAAGTGTTAATCAGGTTGTTTCTCATGCATATAATACATTAAAATATGATAAAATGTTCACAGCATTCTTGCGGATACGCTTTGGAGTTATATTAATGTTGGTAAAGCATTATGTATGTTCACAGGCATGTTTCTACCAAGCATTCTAGAATGTTCAACAATGTGTATTGTTTATCTTGTAAGTTCATGTAGTTAAGAATGTTGGATGATTCATATCAAAATATTGTTGTGTGTCATTAGTTTCCTTGGTACTAATCTCGTTAAAAGATATTGAGTAGGTGCAGATGCTCCCTCTTTGTAGTTTTGTTGTTGGACATGCAGTAATCTGCGAGAACAGAGAAGAAAATGAAGTATAAGAATTTTGTCAATGAAATGTCTAATGAACGTGTGGCATAAGTGTTTACTTACATAGTACTGTTGACTGGTCGAATGTGTACAGTTAGGGAGCACGTCGTGCACTGCTCCGTGTGCGTCTAGGGCTGGTACTTGCAGTAACGGAGAGGGGAAGTGGAGGGGGATGAGGGGTATTGATTGGGGAAGGTAAGGTAAAGATGGTAGAGAGGGGAAGTGGAGGTGCAATAGGGGCAGTGATTGGCGGAGGTGAGGTATGGCTGGGCGTGTCTTCGGGAGTTCCCTTGATATGTATTGGATTCTGTTTTTTAACTATTTTTATGTAGGTGTTTTTTTTTTATTAAAGAGGATATTAACTTTATTTGTAATTTCATTTAAGTTATAATTTGGGTTTGCGTATTGATCTATAGTGATGTAAAATTCTTCCGTTATATTGAGCAGAGGGCCTTTGGGGATCATACTTAGAATCTGCATGTCGTTTTCAATATTTGTAGAATTATGCTTATAATCCTCGTTATGTTGACTTATAGATGAAAAGTGATTATGCTTTAAGGCGTTAATGTGTTGGAGTTGGAATTTTAAATTACCCAACACAACAAGGTTTTGGGAATTGGGAATGGAAGTACTGGATTTTATTACTGATTACGTGGCCAAAGACAGAATGTAGGCAAAAAATTATTGCTGTTTATGTTTTTTGCTGCATGGCAATCCCGCCCCGTCTGCACCTGCATGCATACATACTTGAGTAAGCTCATGTGACTAGAAGTGCTGAATTTATGTGAAGCGGAAATTGTAGCTGTGTTTATAGAACTTGTCGGAGTGTGATGTTAGGTTTCTATTAGCTAGTATCCAGGTTGAAACCGTGGTGTTAGGTTCTACATCTTTCATACAGTGTGAAATTTTAAACTTAGCTGTGTTGTTGTTGTGCTTAAACAATGAAGAAGCAGAGACATGTACATATCAATTCCCCGGATTGTTTTTGTTACATCAGCGGAGAATCCACAACTAGTAAACAAAGGAAACCAATTACAAGATTATTGAAAACTGCATATCACCTCTATTTCGGCTCTTCGCATGGTGACTTTTCGCACCACATATAAATTGCATCCGATGCTATGTAAAACTAACTCAGTGGCTTAAAGGGGAGAAACAGCCCATGCCGTTTGGAGTTCTAATGATATGGTACGAACAAGAAAATCATACCAATGACTGTTATTTCTGCATAACCAAAATAACAGGGTTTTCATTAAAAAATAAACAGAAAACTTCATATCCCAATTTGCGTTCAATTATCAGACCAAAATCTTATGGGAATGACTTACCAATGCCAGTAGCTCCTTCAAATTGGCAAGAACGTTCAGAAACAGAGGACAACAAATCAGATAACGGTGTAATAGCATCAACATCTAGCGAGTCATCTTAGTGCTATGGAAGAAAGATATCCACATTTTCCTTCACAAAATGAACTTAATGACTTAGTGCGCAACTTACATCTGTCAAAGCAAGATGCTGAAATCCTGGCTTCAAGACTTCAGGAGTGAAATTTACTGGGAAAGAACATGAAAGTTACCTTTTATCAAAATAGGAATCAAAACCAATTACCATATTTTAGGTGTGATGGTTCACTCTGTGTTTGTTGTGATGTGACTGGCTTGATGTCAAAGCTAAACATTGTGTACAATATTGAAGATTGGGGTTTATTTATAGATTCTTCCAAAATGAGTTTGAAAGCTGTACTACTTCACAATGGCAATGAACTGCCATCTGTTCCTGTGGCCCATGCAGTTGGTATGAAAGAAACACATGAGGGTACGTCACTGATTCTAGAAGCTATTAAATACAAGGAATATAACTGGCGTATTTGTGGTGATTTAAAAGTTATTGGACTTCTCCTAGGATTACAGAGTGGATTCACAAAATTCTGTTGTTTCCTGTACCTGTAGGATAGTCGAGCTATTGAACAACACTGCATAGTCAAAGAGTGGCCCAAGAGAGAAGAATTCGAACCAGGGAAGCAGAATATAAAACTCAGCCTTTGGTGAACCCTTTACATATAAAACTGGGGCTTGTGAAAAACTTCATGAAGGGAATGGACAAAACAGGGGAAGGTTTCAAATACCTGGCAGAACTGTTTCCCAGTATAAGTGCAGCCAAAATAAAAGAAGGAATTTTCATTGGTCCTCAGATAAGACAATTGCTTAAGAATTCACAGTTTGATGCTAAGCTGAATCCTGCTGAACTTGCTGCATGGTTTTCATTAAAAAAAGTGGTGAATGGGTTTCTTGGTAACAAAAATGTACAAAATAGTGATACACTTATCAATGATCTTTTAAATAACTACAGAAACTTAGGATATAGGATGTCATTGAAAATGCATTTTCTACATTCACACTTAGATTTCTTCCCTGAGAATTTGGGTGCAGTTAGCGATGAACAAGGGAAATGTTTTCACAAAGATATGCTACAAAGAGAAAACAGATATCAAGGTAGATGGGACCCTCCATGATGAGCTACTATTGTTGATTTCTTCAGCAGGAAGATCCATCTTTGCATAAAAGAAAATCCCATAGTAAAAGCTTCCCAACTGCTTCAGGGTCCAGTGTCTAAAGGTATGTAGGCCTACTAGTAAATTCTGTGTGCAATGTTTATTTTTTGTATGATAGATGGTTCATGTTTGTGGGTTACAGTAGTCACGTCCTAGTTCGTGAACCATGGGCAACGGCTGAGTGGCCTAGTAAGTGGTCCTGAGAGTCGGGATACCAGTTGCTATGGAATGGGAGTGGGCATCTCGGACATATTCTGAGTCGTGGCCCTCCTTGTGCTCAGGTGTGGCTAGGACTATACAATTCACCGGTGGTCCATAACCCGTTAGAGGAGAGATCCTCACTTGGACTATGTACAAGTAGGGCAGCATCCTGCTTCATGAATTTACCAAGCTCAGAACACTTTAAGCAAGCCTCGGACCTATGGGAGCAATGGAGTCCCACCCCCATTTGACAGGCGAGGGACTCCTTGGAAATAAATTGGCGAACGAAATGGAATTCGATGGGGGAGCTATCAATATTAATGGGGCTTATGGAAGAAAGAAGGTAGAACTGGCTGAGTCAGCAAAGAGGATGCATCTGGATGTGCTAGGAGTAAGTGATATTCGGGTAAGGGGAGATAATGAGGAAGAGATAGGAGATTATAAAGTGTACTTGACGGGTGTTAGAAAGGGAAGGGCAGAGTCTGGGGTAGGGCTCTTTATCAGGAATACCATTAAAAGCAACATAGTTTCTGTTAGGCACGTAAATGAGCGAATGATGTGGGTAGATTTGTCAGTGGGAGGAATTAGGACAAGAATTGTGTCCGTGTATTCACCATGTGAGGGTGCAGATGAGGATGAAATTGACAAGTTTTATGAAGCATTGAGTGACATCGTGGTCAGAGTCAACAGCAAGGATAGAATAGTGCTATTGGGCGATTTCAGTGCAAGAGTTGGGAATAGAACTGAAGGATACGAAAGGGTGATTGGTAAATGTGGGGAAGATATGGAAGCTAATGGGAATGGGAAGTATTTGCTGGACTTCTGTGCTAGTATGGGTTTAGCTGTTACGAATACATTCTTCAAGCATAAGGCTATTCACCGCTACAGATGGGAGGCTAGGGGTACCAGATCCATAATACACTATATCTTAACAGACTTTGAATTCAGGAAATCTGTTAGGAATGTACGAGTTTTTCACGGATTTTTTGATGATACAGACCACTATCTGATCTGTAGTGAACTAAGTATCTCTAGGCCTAGGGTAGAGAAAGTGAAATCTGTCTGCAAACGAATAAGGGTAGAAAATCTCCAGGACAAGGAAATTAGACAGAAGTACATGGATATGATTAGTGAGAAGTTTCGAACAGCTGACAGTAAGCAGGTTCAAGATATAGAAAGTGAATGGGTGGCATACAGGGATGCTGTAGTAGAAACAGCAAGGGAATGCCTAGGAACAACTGTGTGTAAAGATGGGAAAAGGCGAACATCTTGGTGGAATGATGAAGTGAGAGCAGCCTGTAAATGTGAAAAGAAGGCTTATCAGAAATGGCTCCAAACAAGGGCCGAGGCAGACAGGGATTGGTACGTAGATGAAAGAAACAAAGCGAAACAAATAGTTGTTGAATCCAAAAAGAAGTCATGGGAAGATTTTGGTAATAACCTGGAAAGGCTAGGTCAAGCAGCAGGGAAACCTTTCTGGACAGTAATAAAGAATCTTAGGAAGGGAGGGAAAAAGGAAATGAACAGTGTTTTGAGTAATTCAGGTGAACTCATAATACATCCCAGGGAATCACTGGGCGCGCGGCTGTGAGCTTGCATCCGGGAGATAGTAGGTTCGAATCCCACTATCGGCAGCCCTGAAGATGGTTTTCCGTGGTTTCCCATTTTCACACCAGGCAAATGCTGGGGCTGTACCTTAATTAAGGCCATGGCCGCTTCCTTCCAACTCCTAGGCCTTTCCCATCCCATTGTCTCCATAAGACCTATCTGTGTCGGTGCGACGTAAAACCCCTAGCAAAAAAAAAAAAAAAGAAAGGGAATCACTGGAGAGGTGGAGGGAATATTTTGAACATCTTCTCAATGTAAAAGGAATTCATCATGGTGGTGTTGCAAACAGCCAAGCTCATTGGGAGGAGGTAAATGATGTTGGCAAAATTATGCTTGAGGAAGTGGAAAGGACAGTAAGGCTTGCAGACTGAACGCTGAAAGGCATAACAGTCTATAATGATAATGTATGTATGTATGTATGTATGTATGTATGATAGATGAATAAGAACTTTAAATTTCTAAATTTTGTTCGAATCCTGTGAGGTACATCCAACCATATCTGTGATGTAATAAAATTAGGGTATTAGTCAAGACCTACCTCACTAATGAACCATTATTTCTGAGTGTGACACTTTGTTTTGATAAAACAAATTTAATAAAATTAAAAAATTGTAATGAACCTCTAAAATAAAAAAAAAATGACGTTTATAGTAATAACAAAAGGTGATGGGGAAAAAAAATACAAAATCAAAATCAGCATGGCCAAATTACTATAAATCAGGCACTTTCAAGTCATTTCCATAATGCACAAGATGTACTGTACCCCTACATTAAGGTATGGTTTCTTAGCTCATTATTTAGAACTAAAGAGTAAATGTCAGGCACAGATAAGAGAGATCAAGAATACTTTGTGCAAACAGAAGGCTCACGAACTTCAGAGACTATCTGATGCTTGGGAACTGAGGGACTTTTATGCAGGAATCAAAGAGCTGTATGGTCCATTTCGATCTTCATCAGGTACACAGAATTGTGCTGACAACTCCACCTCTCTCAGTGACAGTAATGAAATCTTGGAGCGCTGGATGGAGCACTTCTGCATTCTTTTAAATCCCCCTTCCACTACTGCTGAAGACTTCCTTTGGGTTATGCCTTAACAACCTGAACAACCATGGATTGCAGTACCACCCACTTTCCAAGAATTCAGTGTAGCTCTCAATCAACTGAAACCCAGAAAGGCTCCTGGCCCAGATAACATCCCACTGGAATTAATTCAAGCTGGAGGTCAGTCCTCAAATCGTGAATTTTCACTCTTATCCTCAAAATTTGGGAAACAAGAAGTACCTGGTGACCTAAAGAATGCCACTATAATCACAATCTTCAAGAAAGGAAATTGCAGTGTTTGTGGCAACTACCGTGGTATATCACTTCTATCTATTGTCGGCAAACTTCTTGCAAGAATTGTACTTAACTGCCTCCAGGGTATTTCTGAGAAGTTCCTCCCAGCGTCTCAGTGTGGATTTCAATCCTCCAGAAGCACTATTGATTTGATATTCTGTGTAAGGCAACTCCAGGAAAATGTACAAACAAAATCCACTCTTTTATGACCTGGAAAAGGCCTTTGACTCAGTTCTAAGACCTGCTATGTGGGTGGTGCTGAAACACTTTGGCTGTCCTCAGCATTTTGTTGATCTAATCCAGGCTCTCCATGATGGAATGACTAGTCAGGTTTGCCATCAGAATAAGATCTCTGATGAATTTCCAATCACTCATGGACTAAAACAGGGTTGTGTACTTGCTCCAACACTATTTGCACTGTATGAGGCTGCAATGCTCAATGAATCACCTACAAACAATCCAGGCATTGTTTTGATGGAGGTCTTTTTAACATAGCTCGACTTTGCTCCCGGAGCCTAATTCAGGTTGCAAAGATTACCAAAATGCTGTATGCAGATGATGCTGCGTCACCTGCACTCACACCAGAGAAGTTACAACAGTCGGTTAACTGCTACAAGAATGTATGTGATCAATTTTGTCTCACAATTAACGTTCAAAAGTCTAAGGTCCTAGCACACCCTTCACCGGGCACAACTCTTCCACAATTTAACATCTCCATCTCAGACGCATCATTGGAGCAGGTAGACCACTTCTCATACCTGGGTAGTACCCTATCTGTGCACTGTAACTGTGAAGAGGATGTGGAGAAGAGAATTGGTGCTGCCCGTGCAGCATTTGGGCGACTATTGCACCAGGTCTTCATGAACAAAGATCTGACCGTGAACACGAAGCTTATGGTGTACCAGGCTGTTGTCATCTCAACATTACTGTATGACTGTGAAACTTGGATCCTATACAGACGTGACCTTAAAAAGCTTGAGCGCTTTCACCAACAAAAGCTTTGGTCCATCCTTAGGATCAAGTGGGAAGACCACATCACCAACTTAGCTGTTCTTGGGAAAGCGCATGCTAATAGTATAGAGTTATCCATCATTTGTCATCAGCTTAGATGAATGGTACATATCTGCTGGATGGATAATACAAGACTACCACATCAGATTCTGTTTGGTGAACTTTCTTCTTGCTGAAGATCTTCAACCTGGCGACAGATCACCTCGGGCGCTGTCGAGAAGTTTGAAGGGAAACCGCGCAGTTACGAAGAGGCCACACGACAAGCATGAAAAATCGGGGCAGCTCAACAACGCCCTCCTCCAACAATTCTGTGTAATATGTGTGGTCATTTGTTCCACGCTAAGATTGGACTGTTTAGTCACCGTAAACACATCCCCCGACAGCCTTGAGTTCGGAGTAAAGTGACACGAAGGAAGATTATACTCGAGAACAAGTTAAAGCAGATGATTAAGGTACCTTTGTATGCATCAGAGACTTGGACTTTGACAGTAAGAAATGAGAGTAAAATTCATGGCAGTGAGATGAAGTACCTAAGGAGTATGGTAGGGAGGACAAGGAGAGACAGAGTTAGAAATGTTGAAGTCAGAAAAGAGATAGGGGTAGAAAAACTGGGTGATAGGATGGAGAAGAATAAATTGAGATGGTTTGGACATGTTATGAGGATGGTGGAGGGAGGGATTCCAAGTGATGGAGGCCAGGATATAAGGAAAGAGGGTAAGAAGGAGGCCCAGAGCAAGAGGGATGGACTCTATCAAGAACCGTATAAGAAAAAGAAGACTGGACTGGAATACAGTCACTGAAGAGGAGTGGTGAAAGGAGAGGGAACACCTGGCAGGAGCTGTACAAGGGGAAATGAAAATGAAGAAATGATGAATATCTACCCAATTGAACACAATTTGTATTACACTTTTCAATTTTAATTAGGATTACACGTTTCGCCCTGACATGAGGGACATATTATGGTGTGAGACAGGTATCTCAACATGACTGTCTGGGTACTACAGGGGTCGTTGCCGCTGCCACTGGAACGCCTGTTCCTAGACACACAGTGTACAGACGAATTAACAGGGACGGAAACCTACAATTTGCGTTCCACTGGGCATTGCCCACAGAGGAGCCTGTAATGCTTAGAGTACACAGTATATGGACAACAGAACAGTGGACCCAGGTTCTCTTCACTGACTACTCCAAGTATATTTTCAGGAGTGATTCTTGTCATGTAATCATCTGGTGTGAAACAGGAACCAGATATCTATCTGCTAACATCCTTGAAATGGACCAGTATGGAGGTGGTGTTATGGTGTTACGACATCACAGGTTCACGTACGCCCCTACATGTCTTCAACAGAGGAACTGCAACACGTCTGTTTTACCAGGATGTCAGTCTGCAAAATTACGTCTGCCTTTTTAGGGGTGCAATGGGTTCCATGTTCCTACTGATGGATGACAATGCACAACTGCACTAGGCTGTGATCGTGGAGTACCATGAAACTGAAGACACCAGGCAAATGACCTGGTCTACCTATTCACATGATGTAAACCCCATCAAGCGTGTCTGAAATGCTGTCTGTGGATGTGTCTGAGGTGCATGTGTTCCACCTCCCACCAATCTTCTGAGACAGCAACTGGTGCAAGCATAAGAGGCCATCTCCCAACATCTGCTCGACAACCTGATCCGCAGTACATCAACCCATTGTACTGAATGTATCTATGTGTACGATCATCACATACCACACTGAAACCTGTGTATAGTGAGGCATCACATGTGTGCATTGGTTCTTTCCACATGTTTTATGCAATAAGCAGGGTATGTGGATGTGTTGCTTGCATGTTTTACATCTATCTACGCTACCAATATAAAATAATACCAATATAAAAGGTCCGTCATTGGACATTATATTTCAGGTTCCCTATGGGAATCAACATCTATATCATGTATCTATGCTGTCGGCACTAGTTTATAAAGTCATGCCCCGGGCACCAAAAGCTCCTCTTTATCCTTAATTTTTGAGCTATAATAAAGCTACCTGAAAATGTCAACAATTCTGGAACAGTGAAGCCAGTTTCCTTACTGACAGCTTATTGCTTGGTTGATGAATATCTAGAAAAGTAGAACTTTTATTCCACCCAGTCATGCATGCATTTGCATTTTTATCCAAGTTGTTTCTTGTATTACAGATCTTTTTTTATTATGTCACATAGAAACACAAACTATCATCAAGCTTCATCGGGAAATATTTAATGTATACACTGTATACTGAAAATAGAAATATTTGATGTTCTTTTCCATGAAAATATTATGTTACTGAAAAATAGAGCTTCATTCTTTCCAAATGTGTAGAATGTCATTATGGAAAACAAGCACAAAAATATTTAAGAAATCCATGCAGTAAGGCAATACTTGCTAAGTTACACGATTATTATAGGCCTAAAGTTCTAAAAATTTCTATTCAACATAGCCCAACCTTTAAAATAAACTTAAATTTAAAATATGGACTTTTCTACATATTTTTGATTTCTCAAACTATATGATATTAAAAAAAGACTTGTCTAGGCTAGTTGCTAGATGTTCCACTTGCAGCGCGGGCATCTCTCCGCATCATAACTGTCTTTCGTTGCTAGTTCTGAGATGCTCCACATGCAGCACTCACATTGGTTTGCTTGTGATAAACCCCAGAAGTTGTGTAGGGGAGAAACAGTTGAGGGTATATGGGGCATATCTTTCAACAAATGGGGCTACAGCTTCCCTTTTTTGGTTTGTGGCCAGTGGCAAAAATAAATTTTAGTCACACTGATTTTGTGTCAGCCATTGGCCCACATCATTTAGGATTTGTTATTATTAGTCTGTGTATATACTGGATAGTGACCAAAAATACATTGATTTAACATGTCAGGAGTGTTCAGGAAACAGCCCTTGAAGGGAGCGATTGGCTGTAGTTTATGTCAGAATTCGGCCCACCTTGTAAAGGACCTTTAACTGTACAGTAGTTGGACACATAATATCTCTTTTTGTTTCAGGGAAGATTTCCATTATTTACTTTTTGCTATAATGTCATTTACACTGCAGAGGGTCTTATTAACCATTTGCTCCTCATCTTTTTGTAGTCATGAGCATCTAGGCTAATGTAGATACATGTATTTTACAACCTAAATTATGCAAAGTTTATTTATACTTGCCACATGATTGGAAGTATCCTCATAACTTCCTGAGACTGGCCATTGCTATCACAAGGATTGCTTAAAGCCTGGACGCAAGTCTCTCCCCATCTGCATCCATCCTCTTTTTGAATTCCCCCCCTCCCAATTTGTTTTGTAGAGTTCATCCTGGAAAGATGAAAAATGATTAGAGAATTAGATGAAGTAGTATTTCAGTTTCTCATGTTTTCCAAAGTCCTCTGTATAGTATATCATTTTTTTAAAAATCTGATGTAGTTTATTCTTCATTAAATATAAATCTCTCCTGCCGGGCTGAGTGGCTCAGACAGTTGAGGCGCTGGCCTTCTGACCCTAATTTGGCAAGTTCGATCCTGGCTCAGTCCGGTGGTATTTGAAAGTGCTCAAATACATTAGTCTAGTGTCTGTAGATTTACTGGCACGTAAAAGAACTCCTGCGGGACAAAATACCGGCACCTCTGTGTCTCCGTAAACCGAAAAAGTAGTTAGTGTGACATAAAGCAAATAACATTCTTATTAAATGTAAATCTAATTCAACATTCCAATGATGGCAAAGTGCACAATACATTCAAGCTCATGTACAAGGTGCAGTTATCTTAAAAAGAGTTACGTAATGTTCTGTTATCCGTAGTCATTAATATAAAATAACTTCTACCTTCTTGGACTCAGAGCAAGTTAGTTTTTAACAAATTATCCCAAATAAAAACCTTTTAAATAAATACCGGTACTTATCTCTGGCTTATTTATATTAGTATACAGCTAAAATTTAAATTACTTAACCAACAACATGGTAAAAGTTAAATCTACCTTATCATCTGCAGCCTGTTTCTTTGCTCTTCTTTTGAAATTTTCATAGGCAATTTTCAGCTGCTGTGGAATCCTAGAACATTCGCAGTTGGCTTCATTGAAGTCGGAACCAATTTTCTTCCGAACTGCCTCTTTCTGCGTTGCCCACACAGCATCTGTTTTTTTTCTCTCAATTATATGCACGTATCCCTCAACTGTATTAAGTAAGAGGGCTCTATCATTCAATGAAAAATTTGGCCCTCTTACTTTCTTAGTGGGGATATCACTCATTTTGTTGAAAATTAATTAAATCAAAAGGAACCCTCAAAAACTACCCTTCTTTTTTTAGCTTTCAAAAACATAATCAGGATCAGTTGTTTCCTGATTCACTGCCACTTTGATGTCTCCGCTAGACACCATCCTTAACGAATCACATGGCAGTGGACACAAATTGCGCTGTTGCCAGATTTATTTCTTTGTCAGATTTTCAATCAGTAAATTGGAGAAAGTTAATTGGTAAGGGTAAGGTTATATGCCATCAAGGACTGATTTGATAGACCTTTCTGCAACTGGTTGTAAGTCATTTCCAAAAGTTGGAAATCTGTTGAACACCTCCCTTGATAAATTACTTCAATCCCTCCAATTCCTTTTCTAATAAACAATACTTGCCCCAATTGTCATCTTGAATTCCATCTTTATCTCCATATTATGGACTTTTCTCCTTTTAAAACTCAATTCAACCTTATTCGTCTACTGATGTCATTCATGGCCATCCTCCACTGACAACTCAGAACATGTTGATTATGTTTGAGGGTCCATCTCTTCAATACACAAAATAATCCATTGATTCTTATTTCATTATCCTTTTATTTGCAGATAATGTTTCATCCGATATGTGGACATCATCAGCGGCTATCTACTGACTAAGATTAAAATTTAAACTAAATTAATACAAAGGGTTTTAAGGAGTACTCCTGATGCTTAAGCTATTCTGTCTAGAATACAATGATTAAAACATCTAAGTCAGTAAAACCTAACACTACAACTTCTTGCTTATAACAGTACTTACAAGAGTACACTTATTTAAAGAAACACTTGTAAAAAGGAATCTTGACTTGAATTTGATTTGAAGAGATTAAATATCTTCTGGAGTTCTTTGGATGTCTTGTGGCAGCCCTGAATATGGTTTTCTGTGGTTTCCCACTTTCATACCAGGCAAATGCCGGGGCTGTACCTTAATTAAGGCCACGGTCGCTTCCTTCCAATTCCTAGGCCATTCCTATCCCATCGTCGCCATAAGACCTATCTGTGTCAGTGCGACGTAAAGCAAAAAAAAAAAATGGATGTCTGGTTGTCAATTATTCTTAAAATGGGGCTTAAGGACGATTGTGTCGAATAGGGGACTTTTCAAGTTGTTAAGGCGACACTCCTGAGATAAACAGATATTTTTACCTAATACATGGAATTTCATGAAACTTTGTGGAAATGTCACCTATATAAAAGTAGAGATATCACGAACATTTCTTTCATATATAATTAATCGTTTTTTCCAAAATCATATTTTTATTTTTTTAAAAATTTTTAATTCCATTTTTTCATAAAATTTAAATAACATGTTAATGAAAATGTGTAATTTCGTAGCTAATACTGCTTTAAAAAGCACTACATATTGATTTTTCTGTACATAATTTATATAAGGAGAGAACAGAACTCGCAAGAAAGATTAAACGTACAGTACAAGAATAACAAAACTTACAGTTGTCGGCACTATTGTAGTACCATCAGAAATACCAATACAGTGGAACATTGGATTGCTAGCATAATTCGTTCCGGCAATATGCTTGTAATCCAAAGCGCTCATATATCAAAGCAAATTTTCCCATAAGAAACAATTGAAACGCGGATGATTTGTCCACAATACAAAAATATTTATTCGCATACCATTTCTGAAACAAAATATAACTTAAAACAAATTAAAGTGCACTTTGCCTTACAATAGAATCATTTTTGGTGTGAGGGAGATGAGAGATTACATGAGAAGAGTTACTGTGTAGCACGAATTTCACTAACGGAATCACTGCTATCTGTTGGCTCACTGGAATTGTTTTCTTTTCGTGCAACTTTAACGAGGAACCTGTTCAATGACTTGCTTTTGCCTCTTTTTGAGGATTTCACGAAAATATGACATTGCATTGTCATTGAACTGATTCATTGCTCATACTCCTACAGCCTCATTCGGGTGGTGTTTTTCTACAAAATTTTGCACCATTTCGCACATTTTGTACTTCTCACGAATCTCAGTTGACGCCAGAGATTCTATTGATATTTCCTCCTTCTCTTCCCCGGGCGAGACCTCCTCAATAACCTCCTCCTGTTGTTCGCGATGCAGGTCCATCAGTTCGTTGGTGGTCAGTTCCTGGCTATGTTCTTCCACCAGCTCTTGAATGTCCACGTCATTCACCTGCAGCCCCATAGTCTTCCCTAACGACACAATTTCATCGACCATCGCCGGCTCGTCACCAACAATCCCCTCAAGATCATGTCCAAGAACACATTCACAGCACAGCTTCCCCCAGGAGGAAGTGAGAGTTCTCTTGGTGACTCCATCCCGGGCTTTATCGATGATCTTCAGGCATTTTACGATGGGGAAATGATTTCTCCCAAACTCTTGGTGTGTAAGGTCACTTCGAAGTATCGCTGAAATAGTGCTTTGGTGTATAGCTTCTTGACGTTTGAAATGACTTGCTGATCCATAGGCTGGAGTAGTGGAGTAGTGTTGGGAGGAACAAACTTAACCTTAACGAACTTGAATTCCTCCAGTAAGTCGTCGTCCTCAAGACCTAAAGGCCTGGAGGATAAGCAGAGGCATTGTCCATAAGCAGCAAAACTTTGAGCGGCAGATTATTTTCTGAAAGGTATTTCTTCACTACAGGACCATTCAACAGAGGCCTAGGGGAGGGGAAAACGTAGGCATACGTGACGCTCGTATTGCAAAACCTCACTTGCTTATCAAGTTACAATTTATTTAAAATGATTGCTCGTCTTGCAATACACTCGTACACCAAGTTACTCGCATTCCAAGGTTTCACTGTACAAGCATACAATGTTGCCCAATGACAGACAAGCACCGAAATATTAGTCCGTAACAGGCTTTTGAATTTCATCAAATAAAATATATATATCAGAAATATGTTAGAACTTGCAGCTGGATTCTGCATAAATATATTGGGAGAGGCGGGGGTTGGGGGGGAGGCTGTTAGCCCATATCATGGATGCGTAATTGCAAAGAACAGGCATATTTGATTGAATGGAAACATGACAATGACATCATTACCTAACAAAGCAGTTCACCAGATGCCACACCAATTTCTGCTGTGCGCAGACTGACAAACAAAGCATTATTAAAGTGATAAATTGTTTGAATTCAACAGAATAACTTTGTGACAAGTAAGAGGAAATTCAATCCTTTCAATTCCAGTCATTAAAAATTTTTTGCAAAAATGACCAAAATATCATTTTTTTCCTCCGGAGTGTTGCGTTAATAAGGCCATGTATATTCGTATGAGCGTGGGGGGGGGGGGGGGTACTTGTAGTTCTTTTAAGTCTGTAAAAAAAAAAAAAAACAGTTAATGTAAAAGAAGAAGGATTTTGTGAGTGGAAGAACATTTGATGTTGAAGTGAATTGCACTTGCCCCGTATATTGTTTCCTCCCCGCAGCCGACTCCAGTACTGTCACCTGCCGCCTTACATCTGGTGTAGTATCTATGTGTTGCCGTGGGTTGTGTTTGCTTGTGAGAGGAGAGGGAGCTGAAAGGGGAAGGATGAGAAGTGATTCGTGTGCAAGGAATGGGTTTAGCCTTTCCCGGAATGTTGTCTTTGTTAACTCCAAGCAGATCTGATAAATCGGGAATATTTTCATACAGAGGATTTCTGCTTTCCAAGAGGTTGTTCAAATTATTATTATTATTATTATTATTATTATTATTATTATTATTATTATTATTATTATTATTATTATTATTATTAAAACTTGATCAATAAATATGAACATATTTTCAGATACGTTCATAGTACTACCCTTATATTATGATTCGTACATCCAACAATGACAGGCTGTCTAACATAACACTTTAATAATGAATGTATGTTTAACCATGGAGAATTTTCTGGAGTTAATCCTTCTCATATGCTGTATTGTAGAAGTGATTTCTAACAATTTGGACGGAGCCTTTAATGGCCAAGATGGCTGTCACAGTACAGATTCTTGGGAATGCCCACACTTTTGAAAAACTCAACGAAGAATTTTGATGTGGTTCCTCTTGCTCCAATGAAAAGTCTTACAGCCCTTATACAGCTGATGCTGTATGATTCTTTGAAGTAGCTGATGGCTGGTTCATAGATGGCTCACTTCTTCGTGTCTACCTCTGCTGGCTGACTAGAGTCAACCTCACATCTAGTGGTGGGATCCAGAATATATGCAAAGTCCTTTTCTTAGTCAATTGTGATTATATCTACTCTCTGGTTGCTTCCACTGTCAGCACACATGGCACCTCTTCATGTACCTTGTAAACATTCTGCGCGAACACTGCTGCAATTCTAGGTTTTATTTTGTGGCGAACATTCTTAAGCAAGTCCACCTCCCCCTCTCCCCCCCTTCCCGTGGACATGAATGAAGAACATCAGCTAGGGTTTCATGCTCACTACAGTGGCTGCAGTGGACTCCATCCCTGCTACATTCAGCAAGGGCTCGTACAGGAACCACGCTGTATTGCATTTTCAGCGTGTCTTTCCACTCCGAACCGGAGAGTCCATTTAGGGTGTCAATCCATCCATTAGCCGGTGTGTATTCCTGATAGAGGATGGCTCCTGTACTGTGAGTTCACCGGGCGAATTGGCTGTGCGGTTAGGGTCGCGCACCTGTGAGCTTATATCCGGGAGATAGTGGGTTCGAACCCCACTGTTGGCAGCCCCGAAGATGGTTTTCTGTCGTTTCCCATTTTCGCATCAGGCAAATGCTGGGGCTGTACCTTAATTAAGGCCACGGTCTCTTCCTTCCCAATCCTAGGCCTTTCCTATCCCATCGTCGCCGTAAGACCTATCTGTGTTGGTTCGCCGTTATGCAACGTGTAAAAAAATTTTAAAAAAAGAAAAAATGCTGAGAGTTCTTAATGCACACCATTTGCTATATTATTCACCTTAGCATTTCTTTTTAACTTCCTTGCGCTAAGTTCTTCAAGTTATTGTTTTAAGGATGTCCAAATCTTGCTCAATTGTAGTATATGAGTATATTGCTCATATGTATGCTTATTGCAGAAAATTTTTCGATATTTCTGGCATTCACATGCTCTATATATCTGGTTGTGAAAATTCGTCCTGTCTGTCCAATGTATGTTGCTGTGCACTGATAACACTTAAGTTTGCAAATACCTGAACCAGTAAACTGACCATTTATGGAGTTAACTTTATTGTGGTTAAAGAAGAGATTATGGTTAGTGTTATGAGTCGAAAATGCAACTTAAAAATTCTTTCTCGTGAATAAATTGATTTGCATTATTATATCTAAAGACGAAAATTTTGATTTCTTATGCATTTCAGATATTAGAAAGTTTCTTTCTGCTTATTTTGCCTATGATTTTGTTGACCATGTCAGTACTGAACTTCGCCACCTTTCGTATGTATTGCAGCTCCTTATCTAGCTTTTCATGTGAAGGGAAGTTTAAAGGCCCTGTATATTAGACTGAAGTAGGCCACTCTTCTTTGGCTACCTGGATACAATGAATTATTTCTAATTCTGATTGGTGAAAACGTTAGTTTCCTGTAAATTTTGTAGGCAAACTTATCTTATTCTGGAGTGATTGTGATGTTCAAATAATTGAGGAAGTTGTCCTCCTCATCTTCAACTGTAAATTTAATGACATTATCTAATGAATTGAGATACTGTAAAATATTAGCACTATTATTAGATCTTTGGTCTATTAGGATGAACGTCTCGTTCTCATAGCTTATCCATGTCTCTAGGCCTTCTATTTGATCTATGATTTTTGTGTGTTCTAAATAATCGAGGTAAATATTTGCCAAAATACCTGAGCCACCACAGAACCTTTCTGATGATATATTTTATTATTGAATTGAAAATAATTGTTATTGAGCACGAATTCCAAACTTTTGTAAAATTTCTATTTCCAATTTACTGATATGCCTTTGATTTAACAGATTATCCCTGATAATTTTGATTGTATCCTGTATAGTGATGTTCAAGTACATAAATTTGATATACAAACACACAATGTAAAGGGGAAAAACTGAAATTTCTTAGTTTATTGCAAAAATCTACAGAATTTTTTATGGGTGACTTCTTGTAAAAAATATAGTTTTTATTAAAAAAATTATGTATGAATTGTGACATCCTATGAGCGTAACTGCTTCTAAAATTTATTATTGGTCTAATGGGGACTCCAGTCTTGTGTAATTTTGGCAAAGCAAAAGTTTCTCCATCGCCTCATAAACATGACATCAGCAGCTGATATGCATTTCACTAGATGACACGTCACAGCTCATTGCAAAGCAGAATACAAAACTAGCCAAAACAACGGTCGAGTGTCCACTGCGTGAGTCATGTAAGAGTACAGATCGATTCAACAACCACTGTACTGTTATTTGCACAATACATAAATCTGGGTATACAGTACTGTATAATGTAATTTAAACCTAGGAATTTCATTTTTGTCCGTATTGAGCTGAGAAAGGATGATAGGAAAACGGTCCACTCTTCTCAGAAGAACTCTTAAGGTTTCACTTTACTTTTTCCTGCCTGCTGGCTCTTCAGAAATGTGTGCGCGTGTGTTTTGTATTCAGGAATCATTCAAGACGAATATTTTCGCACTACAAGATGTGTGGTTAAGGTTATTTTTAATATGTATAACTTTCCCCGTTTTCATCTCCTTGTAAGATGTGTATTGTTTAATTTCCTGTTGTGTATGTTTATCAGGAACTCAAAGGAGACTTCATTAGTTAGTCAGATCATAGAAAGAATGATGAACTCTTCTCAGAAGAACTCTTAAGGTTTCACCTTACTTTTCCCTGCCTGCTGGCTCTTTAGAAGTGTGTGCGCGTGCGTTTTGTATTCAGGAATCATTCAAGGCAAATATTTTCGCACTGCAAGTTGTGTGGTTAAGCTTATTTTTAATATGTATAACTTTGCTTTCTCAACGATGCATGTGTTTCTACATTCGTCCCTGTTTTTATCTCCTCGTAAGATGTGTATTATTTAATGTAACACCTTGTGTAAAAAACTGGGTTATATGAAGGAGTTATATCATGTTCAAAATCATGCTTTCACGTCTCTGCACAATATTTAAAATGAAATTTTACCGTTGGTCTTTATAGCTATTGTTGAGAGTGAAGGAGAATTTCCTGTTTTGTATGTTTATCAGGAACTCAAGGGAGACTTCATTAGTTAGTCAGAACATAGAAAAATGAGAACTCTTAAGGTTTCACTTTAGTTTGTCCTGCCTGCTGGCTCTTCAGAAATGTGTGCACATGTGTTTTATATTCAGGAATCATTCAAGAAGAACACTTTCACACTGCAAGATGTGTGGTTAAGGTTATTTTTAATATGTATAACTTTTGTTTTCTCAACGATTCATTTGTCTCTATACTCGTCCCTGTTTTTATCTCCTTGTAAGATGTGTATTGTTTAATGTAACGCCTTGTGTAATATAAATGCCTGCATGCTTGCCTATTCCCACATTTTGGCTGATGATGACGCAAATCAGCGTTGAAACTAGTTCCAAGTACAAATACATGTTATAAATAAACTATAACATTTTTGTATTGAAAAGGTGGACTGTATAATGTAATGTTTACTGTACTGGAATTAATTTATGATTTTCTGCCCTATCTAGGCTTGTGAAGATTCAGCAGTGAATTAACTGTGCTAATTCAAATTTTCACTAATCTGAACCGGTCAAAGTTTGGACTCGTGGGGTTCAACTGTACTTTCTTCCGTTTTGTGCCTGTTTCATACTTGCCATGCTTTATTCTTATTTTTCGCTGCTGCTTTTACCCTCTTATTCCACCATGGGGTCTCTTTTATTTTAAACTCTATTCTGACACAAGCGATCTCTGCACAGCTTACAAATGCCTTCTTGAACATGGCCCGACCCACTTCCACTCTCTCCACTTCAGTTCTGCATGTGTGTTGTTACAATGTATGTTGGAATTTTCCTTTTACTTCCATGTCTTTTAATTTCCATACTGGCATCTCTGAAGACCTTAAAAAGTAGTTAGTGCGACATAAAAGAAATAACATTATTATTATTATTATTATTATTATTATTATTATTATTAATTTCCATACTTTTATTTTCTTCTCTCTTATTTCTTTCATTTTCACTATTTTTTCTACTTCATTTTTGCTACCACTACTCAATGGCCTCCATTAAAGGCTACTTCTGGCAAGCATATTACCTCTAACAACTGTGTACGATTTGCTCTTTCCGCCAAGAAGTAATCAATTACTGTCTTTGTCCTTCCGTTTCTCCATCGTATCCTGTAATGTTTCATCAGTTCTTCCTGAACCACGTACTGCCCATTTTTCATTCCACTTTCTGTCTCCAAAAAATCCAATTACATTCCTTTTCTGTTGCATCCCACCATTGCATTCACTTCCACATCCAGTGTCTCCAGGAATTAGTCTATTTTATCTTCTTTGCATCCAGTTTGTGATGCATACAATTGGATGAAATCCTGTATTCTATTCTCTGTCCTTAACCACCTCGGGATCCATGATGAAATGAAAATGAGTGAAATGTTGAAATATGTCTTTTTGTTTATGAATGACGACAAAAACATATCATGTAAAAAAATAGATCTGTGTCTTACAAAATACCTAACTGGAAGTATCATATGGTCTCATGACTGCATTGCAATTCACAAATGACAGTCCATGTAGCAGCTCCTACCGTTATTAAAACAAAGAAACACTTTTCATGTGGAACACTGTGTGAGGGTAAGTGACTTGCAGCCTGGCAATCTATGTTTAGACTCCAAAAACCATAAAAATAGTTCGTGGGACGTAAAGCAAATAACATTATTATTAATCTACATTTAGGGCAGGTTTTTTTGTTTCTGAGATATATTAAGAGAGAGGTGCATTCCTTTTGATCACTTTGCTGCTTGTTGTGAGATTGGAACTGGATTCTATCGTTCGGTGGCGGGGATGTCAGCAGGTTCTTCTTTTCCTCCTCCTCCATGTTCCTCATCATTATTATCCGATGAACTATCTTGCAAAGTAACCCCTTTAGAATTAATAGGATTTTCTGCCCCGTCAACCCAGAAATGGAATTGTAATCATCTCACCTGCCTCACCGGTGACTTAAACCTTCGGAATCTACTGAGAAAACTGAACTATGGTGTTCACTTCAGTATGTGCTTCATTACAAACTGTATTGTTGTTATTCTTGCCCACAACTACGCCTTAGAACTTTTCGAAACTTGCTTTTCACCTATGGAAAATTCTAGATCTATCTTGAGCTTGTGCTGAGCACTCATCACCCGACGCATTTTTCTCAATGTTTCCAATGACGCACCTACTCCTGATTCGCTCTCCATGTGTCCTGCCTTTGGCTGATGCAGCCTTCTCTATCCTTTATGTTGACCACGAACCTGCTGTGCTGGCGTAGCAGGGGGTGATGTGATACTCCCATGTGGCGCATCCCAGGTGGTGGATAGTGGGTCCTAACCGGCTTGCCGGCGGACTTGAGGGAAATAAAATACCTCTCGCAGACCAAACACAAACCCTCTGTGGGTGGGGGAGGCAGATAAAGAATTCACCCACGGAATCCCCTGCCTGTCGTAAGAGGCGACTAAAAGGGGCGACCAAGGGATGATCCAATTAGAACCATGAAACTACTTGTAATTAGTACCATCATGCAGGAAACACCATGGGTTGCATTTACTTGTGCATAGTACCACTACGTTAGGTACGCAATAGGTTTGTGATTAGTAGCGACAGTGTGTGAATCAGGAGGTGGGTCCTACAGTACCTGTGATTCGTACCCCTATATGAGCGACACCATGGTTCTGCCTTACTTATGCTCACTTCCACTATGTGAGGAATTCCACGGGATAGTAAGAGTCCCTGTGGTTAGCCCACTTATGTGAGGAACGCCATAGGTTTGCGTTGCCTTTATAGGATTGCGTTGCCTGTAAATAGCGCTGCAATGTGCAAAACACCAGAGGTCTGTGTTACGTGTGCACATTACACTACCTATGAATAGTACCATAATGTGTGGAATACCGCGAGTCTCCGCTGCTTTTGATTAGTACCGCAACATTACACAGAGCATGGTTTTACTTTCCTAGCGTTAAATACCATTATAAGGGGCTGATGACCTGGATTTTGGACCCATTTCGACAGTAAGCATAATCTATTCATCATCGTGCTATAGAAGCAGTCCCTTGGTCAGTAATACTATTGTTTTGTGCCAGCTTCTGTGCATGTGAGGCACTGTGGGTCGGATCAATCCGTCCATTCATTCATTCTTCATCCTCATGCTTTGAATTCTGGTCAGTGGAGGATTTTGGACTTTTAAGTTGTCATTTCATTTGATCTCATTTCGTACCATTAGGGGCGGATGACCTTGATGTTAGGCCCCTTTAAGCAATAAACATCAATCAGTCATCCTTTAATTGAGCTTCGAATATGGCTCATCATTCGTTATGTGCATGTGCCATGGAGATAAACTATGCATAATCTGGCTGTTGATTAAGATAAGACACTGTCCAACTGCTTATTACAATTTTCCTTTGGGACTTTTTCTGTACGAGGTCATTATGGATTCGTAGGCTTTTTCTACTTCGATCAGCTCAGCTGATTTTGTTGTTTCTGATCGTGTAGCACCTTCTTCCACTTTCCCAAAATCTCTTAATGTGGACGGGAGGTTCCTTAGCCAGTAACTTGCTCGTACAGTAATCGCACTATTTGATGATTCGGCCTGTTTATTTTGAACTGCTTATTCAGATCTGTTCCTGCATCCTTCATTCATTTATTTAGTGAAGGTATGAATCTTTTGTGAGCTGGGAAAGTGTAAATTGCTTTTGAATTAACGTGGAAGTCTATGCGTAAAATAATGTAATTGCTTTTGAACTTGTGTAGAAATCTGCGCGTAAAATTCATTCGTACATTTTACCGTCGCTGTCTTTACTATGACGTACTGTTTAAAGGACTCTCATTTTTTCTTCACGATATATGATTGTAAAACATAAGTGTTTTACAATGTTAACCTAATTTGTTAATGTATAGTCAAGCTAGACCTTCTGTCTGACACTTTTTGAAAATATGTAACTTCGGAATGTACCTGAACATAACCTAGTCTGAGGTTTTTAATAGTGTTAGGCAAATCTTTCCCTTAGTAGAGAAATTTTATATTTTCATTTGGAACTCCTTACTATTTATGTAATTTCACAATTTTTATTGTTTGTATATTTCACTCTTGCTTCCTAACCTTTTTCTAAGGTTTCATGATTCTAGGTCTTGTATCTGCCCTTTTTTATACTTACATGATAGTTGTTAGGATATTGTAAAAATTCCCCTCCCCTTCTCCTCTTTTTTCACCTTTTACTTTAAATATTACTGCTTATTCGTGTGTACACTATCTAAATTTGTAACCTTACTGTAAAAATGATAGTCGTGAAACCTTCTCTTCTTTGGCACCTGTGCAATTTTATTTGAGACGGCCTGTCTGGAAATTTCTCATCTTCCTTCACTCTTGGGATCTTTATTCTAATTTACTGTTCCTGTTGAACGCTACTTTTCATTTTTATTTGAGATGGGAAATGAAAGTAAATATATTATTTGAATAAACATGAACTTTCGATGCTTTTGCTTCTAGTTGTTTGACCTAGTCAAGACTTAATACAATCATCCACGCCTTGCTTCCTGGGCCAGGTACTTCCCTGCTTGGTTTGCACTGCACTCTGTTTCAGATTGAAAATTGGAAAACTTAGTATACTTGGCAGTAATGTGTTTGTTTATTGCATGATAACTGAGCTGCAGTCGCTTATAGCTTCTCACCTTCTTTATAATCTATTATCACGTTACCACCACAATATCCCATATACACATCACATCGTTACTATTTTGTTAGTGCTATGTACAGTGAGATTGTAACATACCGTATTTACTTGTGTATTTCTTCCACTTTAACAGCCAAAAAAAAGTAGGGGGGGGGTGTCCAATATGCGATAACTTAAAATTTTGTGCCTTGAACAGATGGCTTCTAGGCTATAAGGAGCTATAAATTATACAAGTAAACATTCTACACTATTCCTTAACAAACTTATGAATTTATTTGAGTTACACTGGCTATTTTCATTGGTAGGCTGTATTTCTGAATGTTAAAATGGTGAACACGTCTTTTTAGGCCTACATATTATACCCTTTAGTCATGAACAGTATGGTTCAATATAAAGTAAATACAGTCAGTTTTGTAGACATGACACTGTATAGGCTTTTAGGCTTATGCCGTGTCAAGAAAATAAGGTGAAATTCTTTACCTTTTGCAGAGAATTGTGTTCTGCGTCATCAGAAGAAAATCTTGACTGTCCACAAGAAAGGCTTCTTAAACAATGACTTTTGAAATCAGACATTATAATAGAAGTGGAAATGGTACATTCATTCATCATCAGATGGCTCCTTAGACGTGGCACAGCGCTGACGTTCGAAGCGGAAGCTGAACAAACCATCAGAATCAGCCTAAGGGGTCACATAACATGTGTACGTAACATATGACATTGACAGTTGCATGACATTAACACAAGCCTGGAAAGAAACATCTGGCTATAAGGAACATACGAATTTGGAAAACACTGAGACGAAATAACAATAGTGAAGGGGCCCAACTACCTACGTAAATCCTTAATGGTTGGCAACCAGGTATTACATAATTGATAGCCAGTGTCCCTGTTGAAATTGTTACGATTTCTACGTATTTCCACAGGTTCCCATATAATCCTGGACCTGTAGTGTCTAGTGTGGGTAAGAGCTCGAGCATCTTTGAACATGACATCATGACCCAACGATAGAGCGTGCCCAGCTATTGCCGATTTGTCTGGCTGGTTGAGACGAATATTACGTTCATGTTCCTTGACACGGGTACCAATGGACCGGCATGTTCGGCCGATGTATACCTTACTGCAAGTACAGGGAATTTTGTGTACCCCAGGATGTAAAAGTGGGGACAATTTGTCCTTGGTTTTACTCAGACTGCGAGCAATTTTAGTGGCGGTGCTAAACACGTTTTTTACATTGTGTTAGCGGAGGGCCTTGGCAATTCGATCTGTGGTGTTGTGAATGTAAGGCAAGTGGACAATTCCCTTCAGTTCTTCTGTGAGCTTTGCTTGGTCGTTTCTCTGTGATGCAGTGCTCTATGAATCTGCAAATCACTGTAACCATTGCCCTTGAGTGTGACTTTGAGCGTGTCCATCTCCACCCGGATATTTGATGGCTCACAAATTCGTCTTGCCCTCTTGGCGAGTGTCGTGAGAATGCCTTGTTTTTGTGCTGGATGGTGGTGAGAATCTGCATGAAGATAGCGGTTGACGGTATATTCTAGGAACTGTCCGGTTTCTTTCTTACTAGAACATCCAAGAAAGGAAGGCATCCGTCCGACTCCATCTGCATAGTGAATTTAATTGAATGATGTTGCTGATTTAGGTGGTTTAGAAATAGATGAAGTTTCTCACGACCTTCTGTCCAGACCACAAATGCATCATCAACATATTTCCACCATATCATAGGTTTGACAGGCACCTGTCTGAGTCTGAGTAAAACCAAGGTCTAATTGTCCCCACTTTTACATCCTGGGGTATA
Organism: Anabrus simplex; assembly: GCF_040414725.1. Classification (NCBI taxonomy): domain Eukaryota; kingdom Metazoa; phylum Arthropoda; class Insecta; order Orthoptera; family Tettigoniidae; genus Anabrus; species Anabrus simplex. Next base: position 1,213,376,606 of record NC_090266.1, on the reverse strand, counting down.
CGAAATGAATTCAATGGCAAATTCAATTGAATTCGCCATCGACAATAATTATTTCAAATTCCATAACACTGTTTACCAACAACAAGGTCTTCCTATGGGATCTTCTGTTTTAGGTATACTAGCAGAAATCTACATTGATCATTTAGAGCACCAAGAGATAAGGATAATTGAAAACATCTATTTCTGGTGCAGATTTGCAGATGACATTTTTGTTATTGTAGACAATAGATTCACCAATGAGACAAATATATTAGAACTAAATAAAATAGACCCACATATAAAATTGCCAACGGCCGTAGCCTTGTTGAAACACCAGATCCCGTGAGATCTCCGAAGTTAAGCAACATTGGGCGTGGTCAGGAGTTGGATGGGTTGCTACGCGCTGTTGGTGGGGGGTAAGGGAATGGAGGAGCGGAAAGGAACTGGCCACCCTACCGCACGTAAACTCCGGCTCAGGAACACCTCTGCGGAGGTTCGGACCTGCCTTCGGGCAGAATAACCCTTACCTACATATAAAATTCACAATAGAAAAAGAAAATGACTGCACTTTGAATTATTTAGATATATCTGTCACTAGACGCCACGATCACCTGACATATCAAGTATATAGGAAACCCACACAAACCTCCAATACAATTAGAATAGATTCTATCCACCCTAACGCCCACAAAAAAGCAGCCTATTACAGTATGGTACACAGAGCATTCAATATACTGTACCTCTTTCCCAGGAAGAGCTGAAAAAAGAATTAAACATGATTTATGAAATAGCCCATCAAAACGGATTTAATAGAGAAATGGTCAATAAAATCATTCAAAAGATGAAATGTCAAACCAAATCAAGACTAACCAGAGCTAACGACTCCAAGAAGGGTTACGTAGTTTCCACATACAATAATACCCACGTTCATTCTATAACTAATATTTTTTTAAACACAGTCTAAAAATAGCATGTAAAACCATGCATAATAGTGCCAACATTTTGTACAATGCCAAATCCCTTAATGATAATAGTAGATACTGTTGTTCAGGAGTGTATTGAATGAAATACAACAATTGTGAGGCTTGCTATATCAGACGTACTGGAAGAATTTTCTTTATCCGTTACAATAAACACATTAACACCTTAAAACATAATCACTTTTCGTCTATAGCTCAACATAACGAGGATTATAAGCATAATTTTACAAATATTGAAAACGACATGCAGATTCTAAGTATGATCCCCAAGGGCCCTCTACTCAATATAATGGAAGAATTTTACATTAGTGTAGATCAATATGCAAACCCAAATGTTAACTTAAAAATGAAATTACAGATAGAGTTAATATCCTCTTTAAATATCCTGATTTTAAAAAACACCGACATTAAAATAGTTAAGAAAGGGAATCCAATACATGTCAAGGAACCTCCCGAAGACACACCCAGCGCTACTTCACCTTGCCCAATCATTACCCCTATTGCCCCTCCACTCCCCGTCTGTCACCTCTACCTTACCTTCCCCAATCAATACCCCTCATGCCCCTCCACTTCCCCTCTTCGTAACCACAAGTATCAGCCCTAGACGTACATAGAGCAGTGCACGACGTGCTCCCTAACTGTACACATTGACCAGTCAACAGTACTATGTAAGTAAGCACTTATTCCACATGTTCAAAAGACATTCTATTGACAAAACTCTGATACTTCATTTTCTTCTCTGTTTTTGCAGATTACTAGCATGTCCAACAACACAACTACAAGGAGGGAGCATTTGCACCTATTCAATACCTTATAACGAGATTGGTACCAAGGAAATTAATGACACACCACAATATTTCGATGTAAATCATCCAACATTCTCAACTGTATGAATGCACAAGATAAACAATTCACATCATTGAACATTCGAGAATGCTTGGTATAAACATATCTGTGAACGTACCCAATGCTTTACCAACATTAATATAACTCCACAGTGTATCACAAGAATACTGTGAACATTTTATGTTATAGAACATCATATTTTAATTTACTATGTGTTACTAGTTTTTATCACATCCATATCTTGGAATATTCTAGAATGCTTGGTACAAATGCAATGTATGCAACGATTTACTGACATGAATTAAACTCCAAAGTGTACCTCAAGAATGCTATAAACATTTTAAGTGTAAAAATTGTATTTTAACAAATTATCTGTTACTCACTAACAGTACACCAGAAGTTCAAGTAACATATGTATGTCATAAAATATCGATGCTTGTTTTTTAAACCAGAGGACACATAATATTCTTGTATATTTTAACACTTTGAAGACGATGTCACCCCGTGCGGGGTGACGGACCCTCATACACGGTAGTGTGTCCAGGCCTTTCAACTTTAGGCTTTCGCACGAAAATAGCGCTACCATTCGCTGTTGTATTGCATTGCTTCTTCACGTAAGGTGTTCATAGAGTGCAGCGCAGTGCCGTGCCCATTCCTTTCTCAGCACGCTGTGCATTGCGCAACAGACAGTGGAATTTCTCTGACCCCGTATGGGGTGACATACGCAACCATCAGAATTCACGTAAATGCTGTTCGAAATTTCACAGCAATAAAAACTCGCTGCCTATCTGAACTTCAACTCAATGAAGAGACATCAACGAAATCTGTTAGACAACTGCGCGATATACTTGCTGCTAATTCTTGGTTTACCAGAAGGGATGGTTTAACTTGTTCGGAATGGAGGGAGATGTTGAAGATGACCGCGATGGTTGCACCAGTACGTACTCTGCCGGGACGTTCTACCAGCACAGGCCACTGCAGACACTGCAGTGAGTATGAAACCTTACCACATGTGCTGGGGAGTTGCCCTCAAGAAGAACTGCTTAGGATCAAACGCCATAACATCATCAGAAACCTGATTGCTAATGCTCTTCGTCTCAAAAATCTAGAAGTGTACGAAGAAGTCCACTGCATCGCCGAAGGAGGCAGCACTCGCAGGATTGATATTATAGCGATTGACAGACGGAGGAACGAAACAGAAATTATTGATCCTACGGTACGCTTTGAATCTTCAGCCTCTCAGCCGACTGACGTAGACAATGAGAAAAAGGATATCTATAATCCAACCATCCCTTTCTTTCTTGAGTTGTATAACCTTAAAAAAATTACGGTGACTGGACTTTTCTTTGGCGCGAGGGGAACAGTTCCCAAATCTTTCGTCACATGGCGACAAAAATATAAACTAGCGAGAAGTCTACAAGATGAGATAGTCGTCTCACTCATCAAATACTCCGTTTCGATTCTTCGTCACCATTTATATGGAGTTCATGCCATTCAACATGGTTAATTGTAACCTATCATTTTTTAAACATTAATCTTTTTTATCTTCCTTCAAAATTGTTATTGTGTATTATTCTGTGTCTTATGGCAAATCTAGGGTGTCCTGGATCAGACTAAATAAATAAATAAAATTCAATTATTAATGGCAAGGAAAATAATGTGGATTGGAGTTTATTATTGCTTTATTTTTACATACTGGTTGAGATTTAGCACTCAGATGAAATTGTAAACAGGGGCTACGTGTGAATAAAAAATGTTTCTGCAAACCTGAGAATGTTCCCCAGTAATTGTCACTGGCTGGTGATTTGGTTGAATCACCGCCCAATGCAGCACCAGAATCTTTGCTAGTGTCCTCACTACACAAACTACTGTCAAATTCCGACTCGGAAAAGGTGGCATCATGTTGCAAATCCTAAATGGCAAGATCTCTTGATTCAATATTCGAACCCTTTTCAAGTTGCTCTTCTATCTTTATATCGGTAATCATGGTTTACTTAAAACAGAAACACATAACATGAATTAAATTCTTGTCACAAAACTGTAAATTACAAGGAACTCATTGAAAGGCGCGTAAATCAACAGCTCACAACACATAGCTCAGTGTTCCACAACAACAAAGGTAAAAAGGCCGTCGCCCCTAGGGGTGACATGCGCTTTCTGTGTTGCATAGTCAACCTAATAACCATATGTCACCCCAATGGGGGGACACAAAAATAGTAACTTTTAACATAAATTATGTGTTTGATTATCATCTACGAATGAAATTACGAACATCTGTAGCCCATAACAACCTGAAAAATGTATATAGAATGTCAGCAGTTTACCACGAAGAAAGCAACTGTACACGTTGACGCTAAAGTGTTAATATTATCACTCGTATCATGTGACTTTCTTCATTAGATTTAGTAATGTTTTTAAATGATATGTTAACTTTGGGTCTCATGACCAGCTGAAGATGACCTTTGTGAAGGTCAAAACTGGTACTGCATTGTAATAAGACATAATAAAGTATTGATTAGGTGAATGGTACCCATTCTTTGTAATTGTGAATACAAGTATCAATATGGACATGAAACTGATAGCTTATAGGACAGTACTTAGCTGACTGAGCTCGATAGCTGTAGTCGCTTAAGTGCGGCCAGTATCCAGTATTCGGGAGATAGTGGATTCGAACCCCACTCTCGGCAGCCCTGAAGAAGGTTTTCCGTGGTTTCCCATTTTGACACGAGGCAAATGCTGGGTTGTACCTTAATTAAGGCCACGGCTGCTTCCTTCCCACTCCTAGCCCTTTCCTGTCCCTTCATCGCCATAAGACCTATCTGTGTCAGTGTGACGTAAAGCCAATAGCAAAGAAAAAAAATATCCTTAGCCGAGAAAGATCCAGAAGTTAATGACATAGACAGTGAAGGACAGCTGTCACATGTCGCCACGGCAAGAGCAGTTATATGATAAGTATCTGGAAGGATGTTGAATATATGGCAGGAAACGACAAGAGGTTACCATTCTTTCAGTGTACCATACACTGGAACCATACTCTTAACTCTGGTCCACCTCGAGAGACACCAAGACCTTGACGTCAGTGTGAGGGCTTTTGTGCTCGATGATCTTGAGATCTAAGCCAGTTCAGGATTACCCATGCTGGATTGGCCTCAGTGTAGGGCCTGACCTACAAGGTGTCCCCCGAGTTGCCTGAGAGGTGTCTGTGCCCTTTTCCCTTCATTTCTGTGTATTTCTGTTGTACTCTAACCACCATATTTTTAATTTCTTCGACTGTCTAGGCAGCCTCTCTGCTTTGGGTAGAATATATTTCTGAATGAGTGCGCATGTGAGGAGGTTTATCCTCCCCCAATCACAAGTTTTGGATCATGACGGGGTGATGCGTGGTTACTGGGAGAGTAGTCACTAGTGGGCCACCGGGCGACTTCTGGAGTATGCAGCCTTACCTCAGTATGCAGACTCTGCTGGAGGTTGAGTTTTTATTTCCCAAGCTACTCGTGGGTTCTTCTTTTCCTCATGGTGGCACTCTTAAAACAGTATACTCTGATGCTAAGAAGCACCAGAGATACACTCTACTACTTGTGGATTATGAAAGTAACAAACGATTACCTCATTTCCTGGGTGCTTCCAGGGTATGCAAAGAGTTTTCTTGATGAAAATCCTTTCTTAATCAATAATTCAGTTGAAAAAATTGTTTGTGGTGATGTCGACAAGATGCTTAAGCTTCACGATGGATCCGTACTGATCAAGAAATCGACGGCTGAGCATTCTACGTGGCTACTAAAAGCCAAATATTTCGGGAAGGTTGAAGCCCATTGAGAAGCACAAATCCCTTTACTCCTGCAAAGGAGCTATCTTCCACAGGGATTTGACTAAGGCTTCCGATTATGACATGATCAGAAACCTTGCTCGTTGGGGAATGACAGACATGCAGAGTTTAAAAGGGCATGTCGGTGTTAAGCTGTTCAATACGAGCACTTTCATCCTGACCTTCAAAGCCCAGACTCTTCCCGAATGGATGAAGGTTTCAATGTACACCCGTACATTCTGGCCACAATAAAAAAATGGTGTACGGTTTTTAGTGCCGGGAGTGTCGAGGACATGTCTGACTTGCCAGGTGCAGGTCTTTTGATCTGATGGCCGTAGGGGATCTGCATGCCGTGATGAGGATGAAATGATGTAGATGATATATACATGCAGCCCCCATGCCAGTGGAATTAATGAATTATGGTTAAAATTCCAGAACCTGCTGGGAATCGAACCCGGCACCCCTGTGGCCAAAGGCCAGCACGCTAACCATTTAGCCATGCAGGCAGACCCAGACCCAGCCCCAATGAGGTGTTACAATTGCCAGAAATTTGGCCACACCTCATTGCGATGTCAAGGTTCAACAACCTGTGTAATGTGTGTGGGGAAAGGTGAGCATGCTGGTGTCAACTGCACACCACCACCTGTGTGTGTCAACTGTACATTCAGGGAGGGCAGGAAGATACGGAAGATCAAAACTCTGGATAAGCTGTTTTATCCAGATGCCCAGAGAAAGTTAAAGTCCATGGCTGCTCCAGAGTTCTCCATCTCCTTCTCACAAAAGTGTAGATCACACCAGAGTATTTTGTACCTAACATAACACAGCAAGCATCAAAAAGTCTTGGCAACAAACAAGATCAAGTAATCAATGAAACTGGAGTACCCAGGAAGGTCAGCAAGTGCGCCATTGCCGACGTTGCCTGGGAAGGGCAAGAAGGGGAAGCTGCAGCACTCCCCTAAAAAGGTGGAGAAGCACCATCTCATTGCATCCTTGAAGATAACTGGCAAACCATCTGCTGGCTCTCCTCCAAACATTACAGAAACACCAGGCAAGAGCAAGAGGCCCTGACGCCCTGTTGATCGATCCCTTTCTGGCTAACCTAGTTCTCCAAGGAAGACCGCAGCTCATTGTTCCTGATCAGATGGGTCACCATCAGCGGAGTGCTCAGTCAACCTGTCACCCTCTATTGAGGAGACAATGGAGGCTGAACCACTCATCATCACGGATGTTGATGATGTTAAGGACAGCGGTAATTGACTGACAGTTGAATGAATGAAGGACACAGAATTGTCCTAATTTTTTTGCTCTACTCATCCACACAATGAAGCTGTTGCGATGGAATAGCAGTAGTTATACATGTCGCCTAGCTGAGTTACGTCAATTTATACCTGTCAGTGTGGCCACCATAGTCTGTCTTCAGGAATCTCGTTTGAGAACTGACATAACATGATGGTTGTTGTTGTGGTTGTTGTTGTTGTTTGAGCCATCAGTCCGTAGACTGGTTTAATGCAAATCTCCATGCCACCCTATCCTGTGCTAACATTTTCATTTCTACATAATTATTGCATCCTACTTCTGCCCTAATCTGCTTGTCATATTCATACCTTGGTGTACTCCTCCCGTTCTTACCGCCTACACTTCCTTCAAAAACCAACTGAACAAGTCCTAGGTGTCTTAAGATGTGTCCAATCATTCTGTCTCTCTTCTAGTCAAATTTAGCCAAATTGACCTCTCACGAATTTGATTCAGCACTTCTTCATTCATGATTCGATCTACCCATCTCACATTCAGCATTCTTCTGTAACACCACATTTCAAAAGCTTCCATTTTCTCTCTTTTTGAGCTAGTTATCATCCATGTTTCACTTCCATAAAATGCCACGCTCCAGATGAAAGTCTTCAGAAACATCTTTCTAATTCATACATCAATGTTTTGAAGTGAGCAAATTTCTTTTCTTAACTCTCTTGGTGCCAGGCGGTAGTGCAAACATCCGCCCTTTAAATTGCCAGAGCCGATCTGGTCGGCCGTTAATAATCGAGTCGGAAGTTGCCAGAGCCGATTACATCGGCCGGCTTAAAATTCTGTGATGTACGTAATTTTGAGGCAACCTATAGTGAAGTGCATACTTTTGTTACAACCTGTAGTAAAGGGGCTACACGTTATTGTGTGCCTGGCCTTGCTTTGGCAGTTCTAAGAGGGTGTTATACATATCACAAGAGTCGTTTTCTGTGTTTACAAATACCGCTAACAGGTCGGTAAGAGATTGCTCCTTGCAGTGAGTGGATTTGTGACAGGAAAATGGCATGTTATTCACGTGATAATTTTTCAGCAGGTTTTGATGATAATAAATTAATGCAGTATTTAGAGCAGTGCGAAGTTAACGCTGATGATTTATCGGATAGCGATAGGGAATTTAGTTCAGAGAGTAGCGACAAAATTATACCGGACACGTCTGCGGAATCACCGCACCTAAAGAAGAGACATTTAATTGTGTCTAACAGCACTAAAGCTACTCTGAATATGGTGGTAGATGAAACTAGTGATAACGAATATGATGATGATGATGATGTCTCTGGAGAACATTTGCCCCAATGAACCCGACAACATTCCTCAACCTCCTGTCTCCTTCAAGGAAGTTCATGGACCTAAACATGCCCTATCGTCTGATTCTCCGCCCATATCACACTTCAATTTACTTTTCACTTACTCTCTGCTAAACCTTATAGTCACATATTGTCCTCTATCATTACCTAAATGCCGGTCTCTGCGGGCCAAGTGTAGCGTGCCTGCCTCTCACCCGGAGGTCATGGGTTCGATTCCCGCCCAGGTCAAGAATTTTCGCCTGGTCCTGAGGGTTGGTTCGAGGTTCACTCAATCTAAGTGACCCTAAGTGATTCCAGTTGAGGAGATATCTGAGGGTGAGAGGACCCCGGTCTGGAAAACCAAGAATAATTACTGAGAGGATCTGTCTCACTGACCATGATTCACCTAGTAAAGTGCAGGTACTGAACTGAGCAGCGGTCGCTTAGTAGGTCAAAGCAAATCACGGCTTTAGTGCCATACATTTCTTAATTTCGTAAATTCTGTTGTATTGTAAAATTATTTTTCTAATATATACTACAACCGAAAACGAGAAACTACTTTTTCTGAAAACAAAAACTATAATATCAACTACAATTTTTTACTTATTTAATAATTCAGAATTATTTTAATACTGTGTTGTCCGCACGTAGAAAATTTGTTGTCAGTATTTGCCAAACATCGATACATACACGCGAATTTTATCGGTGAGGAAAATTGTCTTGTTTTTATTAGTGACATATGAATTAATTTTTATTTTTTACGTTTTTATTTTTCTCGTTCAAATTAGTTATTCTATAGAATTGTATTTAGAAATACATTATACATAGTTACGTATATTCTTTTGTATCGTAAATTATTTTTTCAAAGTAGATATTGAGAGAGAAGGTGCGAAAATATTTTTCTCTTCCTAAAGTAAACGTTATCGACAACTATAAATCAACAATAAAACGTTTTTGACTCTCTATATCACTCCAAACCAGTTTCTTATTCTACGTAGTCGATATGTAGAAAATTTCATGCCGGTATTTGCTATACACCGGTAGATAAACGCGAATTTTAAAATACATGTATTTCCACTGAAAACGGCCTGGCACTTTACAGTAGTAGAGTGGAGGCGGAGCTCTGGCCTCTTCCAGCTGATGGGGAGCGGCAGACTAGATCGGCTCTTCGCTCCAAGAGGGTTAAGAAAGCTCTTCCTTGCTTGTGATAGTCTGTATTTTATGTCATCCTTGCTTCTGCCATCATCAGTTAATTTACTATCCAAGTAACAATATTCAACTACTTCCTTTAAGACTTCATTTCCTCATATAATATTTCCTGCATCACCTGCCTTCATTTGACTGCACTCCATTACTTTTGTTTTGGACTTATTTTTATCTTGTACTCCTTACCCAAGACTTTGTCCATACCATTCAGCAACTTCTCGATCTTCTGCAGTTGATATAAATGTTGATTCCCATAGGGATTCTGAAATATTTGTACCAAATGAGTAAATTTATAATACCAATATAAATGGTCCCTTATTGGACATTATAAATTGTCCAGCTAACTCATTCCTGATTGCCGAGGTTTTGTCCCCATGTGCTAGGTTGGGCTCATCAGTTGGTACCTAGCACACCTACCAAGACGCATGGCTAGTGCATACCGTGGAGGCCACGTTGTAGGCTACTTGAAGCCGCCGGCAATGCCAATGCACTATGCACTTTGTCTCATTACCAAAAATTGATGCCTGCTTGGCCATCAGATGATATAAATGTTGATTCCCATAGGGAATCTGAAATATTTGTCCCGAACGAGTAAATTTATAATACCAATATAAGTGGTCCGTTATTGGACATTATAAATTGTCCAGCTAACTCATTCCTGATTGCTGGGGTTTTGTCCCCATGTGCTAGGTTGGGCTCATCAGTTAGTACCTAGCACACCTACTTATAGTGCATAGCTAGTGCATACCGTGGAGGCCACTGCAGTCTCACATAAAATAACAATATCGGCAAATCTCAAGGTTTTGATTTCCTCTCCTTGGATTGTGATTCCCTTTCCAAATTCCTCTTTCATTTCCTTTACTCCCTGTTCTATGTAAACATTGAAAAGGAGGGTGGACAGACTGCAGCCTTGCCTGAGTCATTTCTGGATAGCTGCTGCTTTTTCAAAGCCATTGATTCTTATCACTACAGACTGATCTTTATACATATCGTAGATAATTCTTCGTTCTCGGTATCTGATCCCAGTCACCTTCAGAATCTTCAATAGCTTTGTCCAATCAACATTATCGAATGCCTTTTCTAGATCTACGATGCCATGTATGTGGGCTTGTCATTCTTAATTTGATCTTCTGAGATCAGACGTAAAGTCAGGATAGCTTCACGTGTTCCTACATTTCTTCTGACCGAGCTCGATAGCTGCAGTCGCTTAAGTGCGACCAGTATCCAGTATTCGGGAGTTAGTAGGTTCAAACCCCACTGTCGGCAGCCCTGAAAATGGTTTTCCGTGGTTTCCCATTTTCACACCAGGCAAATGCTGGGGCTGTACCTTAATTAAGGCCACGGCCGCTTCCTTCCAACTCCTAGCCCTTCCCTGTCCCATCGTCACCATAAGACCTATCTGTGTCGGTGCGGCGTAAAGCAGCAAAAAAAAAAAAAAAAATTCTTCTGGAGCCAAATTGATCTTCTCCCAACTCAGCTTCAACTTGTCTTTCCATTCTTCTGTAAATAATACGTGTTAAAATTTTGCAGGCGTGAGATACTAAACTAATGGTGCGGTAGTTTTCACACTTGTCAGCATCAACTTTCTTAGGAATAGGTATAACAACATTCTGCTGAAAATCGGATGGCACCACTTCTGTCTCATACATCTTGCACACTAAATGAAATAACCTTGCCATGCTGGTTTCTCCTAAGACAGTCAGTAATTCAGAGGGAATGTCATCAATTCCAGGTGCCTTGTTCCTATTGAGGTCACTCACCGCTCTGTCAAACTCTGACCTCAAAATTGGTTCTCCCATTTCATCAGCATTAACAGCCTCTTCATGTTCCAGAACCAAATTATCTACATCTTTACCTTCATACAACTGTTGGATATGCTCCTGCCATCTTTCTGCTTTGTCTTCTTTCCCTAGAAGTGGCTTTCCATCTGAGCTCTTAATATTCAAGCAGCTAGATTTCCTTTCTCCAAAGGTTTCCTTGATTTTCCTGTATGCAGCATCTACCTTTCCCAGGACCATACAGCCTTCGACATCCTTGCACTTCTCCTTCACCCATTATTCCTTAGCTACCTTGCACTTTCTATCCACTTCATTCTTTAATCGCCTGTATTCTTTTCTGCCCTCTTCATTTCTAGAATTCTTGTATTTTCGTCGTTCATCAATCAGGTCTAGTATCTCCTGAGTTATCCACTGATTCTTAGTTGATCTTTTCTTCCTTCCTAACATTTCTTCAGCAGCCCTACTGACTTCATTTTTCATTACTCTCCACTCTTCCTCTATAGTGTTTCCTTTAGCCTTTTCATTTAGTCCTTGTGCAACACGTTCCTTGAAACAATCCCTCACACTCTTTTCTTTCAATTTGTCTAGATCCCATCTTTTTGCATTCTTTCCTTTCTTCAATTTCTTCAACTTCAGATGGCATTTTATGATCAACAAGTTGTGGTCAGAGTCCACGTCTTCTCCAGGGAAAATTTTGTAATCCAACACCTGGTTTCTGAATCTCTGCCTAATCATATTTGATACCTTCCATTGTCTTCAGATCTCGTCCATGTATACAGCCATCGTTTGTGGTGTTTGAACCAAGTATTGGCAAGGACTAAATTATGACCAATGCAGAATTCAACCAGCCGACTTCCTCTTTCGTTCCTTTGTCCCAATCCAAATTCTACTACTGTATTACCTTCTCTTCCTTGGCGTACCACTGCATTCCAGTCTCCCATCACAATTAGATTCTCATCACCTTTTACATGTTGTATTAAATCTTCTATCTCTTCATATATTCTTTCGATTTTCTCATCTGCTGAGCTAGTTGGCATATAGACCTGTACTATTGTGGTGGGCATTGATTTGGTGTCTATCTGGACGACAATAATTCTTTCAATATACTGTTGCAGTAGCTTATCCATTGCCCTGTTTTCTTATTCATTATTAAACCAACTCCTGCATTTCCCCTGTTTGATTTTTTGTTGATAATTCGGTAGTCGCCTGACAAAAAATCTTGTTCTCCCTGCCAACGTACTTTACTTATACCAACTACATCTAACTTTAGCCTATCCATCTCCCCTTTCAGATTCTCTAACCTACCACAATGATTCAAACTTCTAACATTCCACGTTCTGACTCGCAGAATGTCAGTTTCCATCTTCCTGATGATTGCCCCCTCTCGTGTAGTCTCCACCTGGAGATCCGAATGGGGAACTAGTTAATCTCCAGAATATTTTACCCGGGAGGAAGCCATCATCAGTACATCATTCATACAGAGAGCTGCATGTCCTCGGGAGTTAGTTACGGCTGTCATTTCCTGTTGCTTTCAGCCGTGTAGCAGTATCAACACAGCTAAGCCATGTTGAGTATTATTACAAGGCCGTGTCAGTCATACATCTAGACTGCTTGCCTTGCAACTTCCGAAAGGCTGCTACATCCCTTTCGGTGAACCATTCGTTAGTGTGGTCTCTCAACAGTACCCATCCGATATGTTTGCATCTGCGGCTCAGGTATCTGCTTCATTGGGACGCGCAAGCCTCCCCACCGTGGCAAGGTCACGTGCTTTGCAGGGGAGTATAACATGATTATGAGATGATTTTGTCTCTATTCCAAGGGCCAAGGAGCTGTGAATGACCCAGTGAGTGGGGGTGTCTATACCCTGGTCTGTTCCGACATCTTCAGTGAAGATGTGCCGCTACTAACTGAGTTGGATGCAGTTGCAGTTCATGCTCTGTTGCCTGTAATGACAATACAATCGTAACATGCATAAACTCCAAGACTTGAACACTCAAATGCCTCATCTCTTCCTCTTGTTTAGAGACGTAAATGCCCGTAACACCTCTGGGGTCCTCCGTCATCCTGCACCAGGGGGAGTCTTGTTGAGTGATTGATAACCAGTTTGTTCTTTGTGTGTTCAACAGAGGGGAGTCTACTCACTTCAGTAGGGCACATGGAACATTCTCCCACCTGGATATCACCTAGTGCAGCCATGCGGTAGTTCCCCTGTTACGGTGGCAAGTACATGATGACCTCTGTGATAGTGACCATTTTCCGATATTTCTAACACTCTTGAATCAAATACAGCCTGAATTCCTGGTTACTACGACTGGCAAATTGGCCCGAGTTTACAGAACACGCAGTGATGGCCGAAGAAGTGCTGGGATCTGTTAACGATCAGGTTTCTTTCATTACAATTGGGGTTCTGGCTGCTGCACAGGAGACAGTACTTTCCTCGTCCGGCATCCCTTGCCAGAAGCAAGTTCCATTGTAGACTTGCGAAGTTGCAGCAGGCATACGTGATCGCCGATGGATTTGTAAACATTATCGTTGGAATCCTATAGTGGCTGACTATATTGTGTTCAAGCACCTCCGTGCTAAAGCCTGTTTTTTTATTCGAGAGAGTAAGAAAGTTACTTGGGTAAAGTATGGATCGTCCATGATGGTTCATATAAGTGTGGATCGAATTCTGCCATGTTGTAGGGAGTCCAGAATGTAGGTGAATTAACTATCGGACTATGCGAGGAGTAACGTAACCACGATACCACATGTTAGTTAAAAGAATGGTTTATTCTACATCCCTGTACACGTTCACTCATCTGTTACACAACTTACTACGTCGTAACTCATGTACAAGTATCAGCCAGCTTTTCACATATCCAACAACTGTACATCTATTAAACAACTATTATTCATTGTTAAACCAACTCCTGCATTTCCCCTGTTTGATTTTTTGTTGATAATTTTGTAGTCGCCTACCAGAAATCCTGTGCTTCCTGCCAACGTACTTCACTTATACCAACTACATCTAACTTTTAGTCTATCCACAACGATTCAAACTTCTAACATTCCACGCTCCGACTCGCAGAATGTCAGTATCCATCTTCCTGATGATCGCCTCCTCTACTACTACTACTACTGGAAACTGGTGCCTCCTACTACTGACATATATTAATATAGGTACACAGCCGATCCAAGGAGTCTATACATTCTCACTGATGAAATGCCTCAACCATAGAGTATACGAACATTGACCCTCAACACAGAACACTCCCTCATTGTCCAGAATTTCCAATAATGGAGATATAGTTAAGATTCCTTCAGTTAGTGCAGATCAAATTGCATCGCATTTCGCTGATACATTCAGCTCTGGGAAATATGACCCTGCATTTCTGCCTATCGAGCAGGAAGCATCCCATTTCGTTTACCTCTAGTGCATTGCATGCTTATAACGTGCCTTTTATGGAGTCAGCATTGTGGATGCACTCGCGCTGTCCAGGGACACAGCTTCTGGATCGGACAATATCTGCAGTCAAATGATTAAACATTTGAGTGACAAATGTCTGAAGGATATCCTCACCCTGTTCAACAAAATATGGAGTAAGGGAGTGTTTCCATCTCAGTGGCCTGACGGAATTGTAATACCAGTTCCCAAGCCTGGTAAAGATCCAAAGCTTCTGGATAGTTACAGGCCAACATGCCTTAAGAATGGCCTCTGTAAGCTATTTGAGAGGATGGTGTGGGCCGTGGAAGGGAAGGGTCTCTTAACTAACTACCAGTGTGGATTTGCTCTGATCAGTCTGCCACCGATCATTTATTTATTATGGCTTCTTTCATGTGGCTCTTACACTTAAACACAATACAACAAATAATATTAAGGCTGCCTATTACTAATTATACTACTTATACTATTTCCTAGTTAAGCTTAAGTTACACACCCACACAATATGCAGCTTATTAGCTCATTAATTCAGTCCTCTTTTCTATCTCACACAGACACTTGCACACACACAACTTATCAACTACCCTTATGTTTACATTATATAAAACTAACAGAAACAGTTTTTAATTTTACAATTACCAATCACACGTACACAATACACACCAATACACACTTCAATTGGTAACTCTCAACAGGAAGTCTCCGCAAGATATTTTAAATTTGAGGAAGGAGTCAATGCCCCTGACACTTACTGGCAGGGAATTCCAAAGCCTGGAACTGGTTACAATAAAAGATTTATTATACACAGAAGAGTGGTGAAGAGGAATAGCTAGAGCAGAGCCCGAGCGAGTGTTACGGTTATAGAAGGAAGAGAGGAAGTGAAGTTTAGATGAAATATACTGGGGGGAGTTTCTATGCAGGAGTTTGTGTATTAAGACAAGTATATGATATTCACGTCTCATAACAGGTTTTAACCAGTGCAGTGCTCGATAATAAGGAGTAACATGCACATCATACCTTAGTTTAAAAATGAATCTAAGGCAACAATTCATAATACACTGTAGTTTCCTAGTTTGTTCTTTAGTAGCGTCTACCAAGATTACATCACAGTAGTCAAAGATAGGAAGAATTAGGGTCTGTGTTAATCTTTGCGACATATTTAGTGGTATAATATCTTTATTTAATTTCAGTGGGTGTAGAGTGGCAAACACCTTCTGACTTAATGTTTTTGATATGTTCAGCCCAATTTAGAGTTTGTCATAGTCACCCCAAGATTTCTCACTGTTTTACTGTATGAGATTGTGCTATTATTTATTTGTAGAGGAGGAATGATTGAAGCGTTGATCTTGTGTAGGATCTTCTGGGAACCGACAATGATAGCTTGCGATTTTGATGGATTTATGAGAAGTCTGTTTGCGAGAGAATATTCACCGAGTTTTTTCCTGTCCTCATTTATGCATTTTACTGCGTTTGGTAATTCGTTTAAGCTGCAATGGTAATAAATTTGGAGATCATCAGCATATAGGTGATAATTTCACTTTTTTAGAGAAGATGAAATGTCATTGATATACAATGTAAAAAGGAACGGTCCTAAAATACTACCTTGTGGTGTGAACTTCAGTACTAATGGGTCAAACAAGTAAGATTCCATTTCCTTAATTAGTAGCTGTAAGTCTATTGTATCAAATGCACCACTGAAATCCAGTAATGTTAGTACTGTAACTTGTTGTTCCATAGCTAGTCTGATGTCTTCTGTCACTTTAAGGATAGCCGTGGCAGTGCTGTACCATTTCTTAAAGCCCGATTGTAATGGGTCAAGGAGAGAATAGTTATTTAAATATTTCAATACTTGCTTGTACACCAGTCTTTTCAAAGCCTTAGAAAGTGCTGGAAGAATAGAAACTGGGCGATAGTCAGAGATCAGTTTAGGATCGTTTATCTTGGGCACTGGGATGACATTAGCTTGTTTCTAGAGTGCAGGGAAAGTTCCATTTCTAAGACAGTAATTGTATATATGTGTGATAATCGGGAGGATACCACCTATTATATTATGTATGAAATGCATAGGGATGTAATCTACTCCTACTGCTTTAGATTTAATAGAGTATAGTACTTTTTTAATTTGGTTGCTAGTGACCTCTTGGAATGAAAAGTGAGGACGGTTAAGTGGAGGGATGGCTGGTTGATTCTTATTTAATTCCGCCTGATTGATTGGTTTAAATGCGATTCGTTCTTCAGAGAAATATATAATAAGCTCATCTAGGGAAACAGTTGGTTCTCGTTGCTGTTGTTGGCCTTTTACAATACCAAGTGAGCGTAGTTCTTTCCAGGAATTCCTTGCATTCAGTTTACCTAAAAGACAGTTAAAGTACTTAAATTTCTGATTTCTGATTTGCTTAATTCTGTTCCTAAGTACCTGATAGTTTTCAAAATCGAATTCGTTCCGGGTACATTTGTACCATCGGAACCATGAATCAC
The DNA here is from genome assembly GCF_040414725.1 of Anabrus simplex. Lineage (NCBI taxonomy): Eukaryota > Metazoa > Arthropoda > Insecta > Orthoptera > Tettigoniidae > Anabrus > Anabrus simplex. Next base: position 1,213,359,528 of record NC_090266.1, on the reverse strand, counting down.
GGCGAGCCATCAAATTCTTAATTTCGTCATTTAACCATGGGCGGGGGGGCGACTCACTTTCGCTTGTCTTTTGGGAGCGTGTTTGTCGTACAGACTAATAATGAGGGAATTTAGTTTGTCTATTTTTGCGTCAATATCGTCTAATAGTAGAATATCATTCCAGGGTAGGTTGTATTCGTCATACTTCAGGTGATCTAAATTAATATCTCTTATATTCCTACAAGTGGTGAACTTAGGTTTGTATTTGGGTATGCGAAGAGAATAGGATAAATAAACTATTTCGTGTGTTGAGATCGATGGAACAGGAATTTGGCCATGATTTAAGACTTTCTGGGGATTGTTTGTTATGATTCGATCGATTAGTGAGTGTGAAGTGTGATTATTGCTATATATATGGTTGGTAGGATTTAATGGGAGAATCGCAAGGTTACAGGAAAATAGTATATCAAGTAGTTTGTCCTTCTGAACTGATTCTTTCAGTAAGTTTATATTTAAGTCTCTAATAGTACGATATGTTCATAAGTTGGTACTTGTCAGACTGGGGAGTGCCATTCAGGAGGCCTTGCTCTAGAAGGAACACCTAGTCGCCATGTTTTCTGACCTGAAAAAATGACACTGGCTGGTGGTATTCACACTGCATCAGTGGAGATTTCGGGGAAATTTACCGATGATAATTGAGAACTGCATGCCCATCCAGATCTTTCTAGTCTGGGTAGGGAATGCATTTTCCCAATAGTACGCTCAAGAAAATGATGTACTGCAGGGATCTGTACTGAGTGTCATACGGTTCGCAATCTCTATCAACAGCATATGTGCCACTGCTGGGCCCTCAGTCATTCCATCACTGCATGTAGATGATTTAGTTGTATGTTTCAGCTCCAGAAGGATGGCAGTTAATGAGAGACAGCTACAGCAAGCTATTAACAGAGTCAACAGGTGAGCCCTACAACAGGGTTTCGATCCTCAGCGGCTAAAACCTCAGTTGTACACTTCTGACGTCGGATTTTGCATCCTGAACCAGAGATGATAATAATAATGTTGTTTTTACGTCCCACTAACTACCTTTATGTTTTTCGGAGACGCTGAGGTGCCAGGATTTAGTCCCACAGGAGTTCTTGAATGTGTCAGTAAATCTACCGACATGAGGCGGACGTATTTGAGCACCTTCAAATACCACCGGACTGACCCAGGATTGGACCTGCCAAGTTGTGGTCAGAAGGCCAGTGCCTCAACCGTCTGAGTCACTCAGCCTGGCTGAACCAGAGATCAACTTGTGAAACCCTGTCATACCAGCAGTAGACACCTGCAGGTTCCTCATTTTGATAAACGACTAACGTTGCAGACCCACATCCGTCAGTTGAAGATAGCTTTCACAAAGATATTTAACATGCTTAATTTTGCAACGCCACTTCGTGGGTGGCTGACCGTGCGGTGCTGCTACAGTTTTACACTGCTATGATCTTTTCCCGAATCGACTATGGTAATGGGGCTTATGGTTCAGTATCAAGATCCACGCTGAGCCTTTTAGACTGTTCACCATAGCGGATTTAGGCTGCCAGCCGAATCTTTCCGTACTAGCTCCATTCCAAGCCTGCTCGCTGAATTGGGAGTTTCACCTTCATGAATAAAATGGTAGCAGATACTCCATTCATATGCTGACAAAATTCATGAAATGTCCCAACATCCAGGCTGTCAGTGCATCTTTAGTACCCTATACCACCAGAGGTACAAAATTCAGCTGAATGCCACAAGACCAGTAGGGATTCAAACTTATAGCTTGTATTTGTTGTGAATTAGATGTGGCTATCGGCGGTTGTCTTGACCGGACCCGTAGTGAAGTACGTCCATGGCTAGTTCCATGGTCGGATGTATGGCTAGATCTACTCTGTGGATCCAAGATGAACAGTGATGCCTCTGTCCATCGGAGGTATTTCCAGGACTTGGTCCACCAGTATCTGGTGACCCGACATGTCTTCATGGATGGTTGTATGTTCAGGGAAAAAATGGGATGCTCTTTTGTCTCTAATAATATTGGCATGAAGATCTGTAGCGTGTATATTGCAGAGCTCTTCGCCATCTTAGAAACTCTGCCATTTGCACTGGACGATGAAAGAGACAAATTTCTTTTGTGTACCAACTCGTTAAGTTCTCTGCAGTCTATTTGATATCTCTTTTCCACAACATCCACCAGCAGATTCATGACCTTTTAGCCAGGTTGTGTGATGCTGGCACCAGAATCACTTTTGCATGGCTCTCAAGCCATGTTGGGATTGTGGGAAATGTACTTAAGGATCAAGCTGCAAAAGAAAGCAGCACTTTTACCACCTACCTTCTGGGAATTGGAGTTTCTAGATATCCAAACTGCAAAGAAGCTGAGAGCAATTAAGAAGACAACTGCCATGTGGCGGTCCCCTTTCCGACCTTCAGGGTGAGAGGCCCTACTTCTGTGTAGGCTAAGGATAGGTCACATCCTCACAGAGATGGAACGTCGGCCTTCAGAAGACACTCAAACTCGTACTAGCTGATGACAGGAATACTGCTGATCTCGTTATTCGCGTTGCACGTCAGAGTAGTTTAATAAAGAACTTCTAAATTTTAAGTTTTAATTGTCCTTTTTTCATTGTAATCATATGAAAGGAGATGTAACCCTGTTAATATGATTACACTAAGGAAGATCTTTCCTTACATTAACACCTAAATCCTATCTGAAATTACTTGGTAGTCAACAATAACAACTGTGGCCATGTGCGTGTTGCAGTACTATTCACTGAAAACATCAGTTAAGAAACCATGAAACAAATAGGTAGTTCGAATAACTCTTAATCAACATGTAATAAAAATAATACAATTTTTAAACAATTACCGGATTGAATTTAGAAGGTATTCAGTATAATTCTGAAGATCAATATACTCACCAATTTAGTAGCTGGAAGAAAGATCTCCATAGTTTCGTAATCACTGTCAGAATCGTTCGCATTTATTACGATCCATTCAGTGGCATCCTCGACTAACTGGTGTACGCCCCACATTCCTTTTGTCTTGCTGACGTGTTTCACACACATTTTCCGACATTGGGAAGGCCCTAGATTGATCCCTTCAGCAACAGTTTTCTTAATTCCGCAACGGTGAAAGTTTTGTTGTTATACGCCACATGGCCCTTTACTTGGCTCCACAGACTTTCAGCAGGATTCAAAGAACATTGGTATGTGGATAATCCTAACACTTGCCCCCCCCCCCCGGATTGCAATGCAATGTCGTCCTTGCAATATGTACTGTGCCAGTCCTTGATGCACTGTAGGATGGCATTATAGAAGTTCCAACTTTCTTCTGCTTGGCTTGTAAGGGATCCTTTCCCGTCCAAATAATTTTAGTCCCCTTTCTCCATGATTGGTTTGACTGTTTCTCAATTTTAGCCAAATGGTAAGGCATATTGGGCTCGAGTTGAGAAAGAAATTCACATCCGTGAAGTTAGATTCAAAATATTCTCCTTCCACAAAACCTTTCTTATTGCCGATATAAGTCACTGTTTTGTCAAACATTCCCTTCCCCGAAAGATTGTTAAATATTCATTAATATTTTGTGTGGTAATGTGATGGAATGAACGTAGATGAAAATTGAAGTTATGTTAAGTACAAGCAGTGGTTAAGTTTGAAGCGACAACACTAGTTCTATGCCTAATTTGCAAGCCGTCATCCTACTCGGGTAAAAATATTTTGTGTGATAATAAGGTTGGACGAATGGTGAATGAAAATTGAGGTGGTGGTGTTGTACAAGCAGTGATGAAAGTAAACTTAACTTGTGTTCTCATCCTGAGGTGGTGCAGTTCTTTTCAGTCCCCCCCAATCGAGGTGAGCTGCATGTACCATTTCACCCGCATTCCAGCCCTTGTGCCTTTACAAAATTTTTGGCAGTACCAGGAATTGAACCCAAGTCCCCGAGGACGGCAGCTGATAACACTAACTGTTACACTACAGAGGCAGACACAAGCAGTGATGACAGCATGGGATATAAAGCAGCGCCAATAATTGTGGGCCTAGTTATTTATATTTCATTGTCTAAAATGTATGAAAAAGTTTTGTATGATAAGATTTAGTGAACTGTGAATGAAAGCTGAGGTTGTGTATTTAATCCTCCCAGGGGGCAAGTGTAGCAAATACTGAGTCAATTTTGCAGTGGTTGACGACTATATAATATTAACTTGAAATTTTAAAGTTTTTAAAAGCCTCTGAAGACCCTTACAATAGTTAACTAAATCCTGAACACCAAAACAAAGACTGACTACCAACTTCATCAAAAATTCTCTATTACAAAATATTAACAAGAAAGAAACTTGCAGTAAAAAGAGACTCCACTAGTGCGGCAAAAACACGGTCGCATCGTAATACACATGGGTTGCATGTTATTGAAGAGAGCTTGCACTGAAAGTCAAAATTGCTATTTTGTGGTTGGCACTCATGAGATTTTTGAAGTGAAAAGTGAAGCCATTGCTCAGCAAATCTTCTGTTGAAATGGTATGACTTCAACGAAAAATTAGCAGTTGCACTTTCATGTTGAAGCTGCTAGTAGTGTTGAATATCAAAAGGAGCTAAAGGAGCACAGTTACAGGTTACCATTGAGGTGTAATGGAATCAAATTATCCCCAACACCACCTCCCACTTGTTGACTACACGTTTGTTAGGTGAGAGCATATGGCGGATTTCATCTGCCCGTGGCCTGTTATTTGTGTAAAGTTACTGTTCCATCTTAGTTAAATGGTGCTTGATCAGTGGACTGTCAAAAAGAATGATTCTATAGTGCATCCCTGCTGGTACCATTGACAAAACTCAACTCATTGAGGATAATTGTTTGGTTGGGGAGCTTGCGTCCCATGCAGATGAAATAGATGCAGCTGTTTTTTGTGCCACACCTGCCAAACCTGATGGCAAGTTCGAAAGCATCCTCCTCAAACTCAGGTGTGTGGGCACTGTGCACCTGTACTGTGACCTTGCATATCCCCACCTTGCTCAGACACCTGATGTTGAGTCTACTTCTTGTAATTTCTAGAATTAACCCAAATTCGTATAAATACTTGCCACCGGGCCTAACCCGGCAGGTTGAACGAGAGCCTGTTCCCTGGTGGATGTACGAGCAATCTTGGAGAGAGCTGGTTCTCTGCTCCATGGACTGTAATAATTTTCCAGGTGAGACATAGAGAGCAAATAATGTGAGATGTCTTCTTTTATTATCATATTCGTCGTTCCTGACGGAGTTGGGAAGTCGTCGAAGTACAGGCTGGTATCTTTCTTTCTGTGTCAACGAGCTACAGACTTTTGAACGACTCTAGGGGTCACATTCTCATTCAGTGTACTCAAACTGTTCTAACCTTTAATTGATCCTCGTGTGTTTTGGATTCATTGCTTCATATAACAACAAAATTTTCTGGTCGTGTCTCTCGGTTTCTTTCACCTCCTCCATTCCTTAGCCTATCCAATATTTTGTTAAAATTGTTAGTATCAAGCACAGTGTATAGATCCTTAAGATATTTTGTATAAGAATTTAATAACCTTACCTTCTATTTCATAATTTGTATTGCAATTTTTGGTGAATTTCATTGTTGATCATGTTAAATAGGCTTATTTTGCTTACCTTAATAATTTATAAGTACTTATTTATCCTCCAAATATATTCCCCTGGCACATTAGTCCTTGTAAAAATTTCCGGCTATCGTGGCATTTCCGACACTGATGTATGTACATGTAGGGGCCTAGCTCAACTGCTTTGACTAAAGTTGTTTTCCTCACCCGTTTTTGTAATGTAATCACCTAAGTATCTTGCCCTAACATTTTTTGTGAAACATATCTTAAACTCGCATTGGAAATTATTCTTGCAATTGTTTGTTATTCTCGCTGGTTGGAAATGTACACACTGCATTTATTGAAGTAAAAGTAATTGTTGTTACTGAAACTATCACTTCCTTTAACTACATTCTATTGCTATCACTCTCTACATCCCCGGATCCCTCTGGCCTTATTTTACACTGCGTAGCTTGCTACAATAACTGTTTCATTATTATTATTATTATTATTATATATATATATATAATTCGCTGGGGCCATCAGGGACCACGTTAAGTCTTGTTGCATTTGACACTGAACTTGGCCTTCTTTAGAGCCCAAATTTCCCTCATTCTTTGTGAGTGGGCCTGCTTACGCTCCTCTGTCCAAGGGGCACCGTGTCTTCTCTTCGGTTGCTCGTCTTGGTTTAGCCCGTTCGTCAATATTTTCTTGCGGAAGAGATCTCTGTTAAGGGCGTCTTCAGCTGAGATGTAGCATTTGCAGGTCTCCTTTGGTATTTCTAAACCAGGGAATTGTGGTTTTGGGGTTTGAATCAAAAAAGTGAAAGATATCTTTAGTTAACTTTCTTCCGTTCATTCTTTTCAGATGACCGTAAAATCGTGCCCGTCTTTTTCTGATTGTGTCGGTAATTTTCTCTATTTTGCTGTAGACTTCCTTGTTGGATCTCTTTTGATGGATTCCATTTCTGTACTTTGATCCCAAGATTCCTCTCACAATTTTGCATTCTCTTTTCTCCAGTTCTTCAAGGAGTCCTTTGTTGGCATTTAGAGACAGGGTTTCGGCTTCATATAGAACTACTGGCTTCAGAATTGTTTCATAGTGACGTATCTTGGTGTTTTGGGAAAGGCATTTTTTGTTGTAGATTGTGCGGGATGTTTGGTAGGCTATTTCCAGTTTGCGTACTCGCTCCTGAAGTGCTTCTTTGTCCAGTCCATTTTTCATGATGATCTCACCCAGGTATTTGAATTTGTCCTTGGGTGATGTCCCCGTATTTTGTATGGAGTTTTGGTGGAACCTCTTTGATGTTAGTCATTACTTCTGTTTTCTCAAACGATGTCTGCAAACCAGTTTGTTCGGCAATTTCCTTTAAAATTTCAACTTGAGCTCTAGCGGTTTCTATGTCGTTTGAGAGAACAGCAATATCATCGGCAAATGCTGAGCAGTCTGTTGCGATCCTGTTGGATTTGGTTCCTATTCTCAATGGACTGTAGTTGGTTTCCTGTAATATCACCCGCCAGGTTCTGATGATCTTTTCAAGAACACAGTTGAAGAGTATCAGGGATAGCCCATCACCTTGTCGGACTCCTGTTTTGATGTCAAAGGAATGAGAGAGACATCCGTGGAACTTCACCTTGGATTTTGTATCGGTCAGGGTGGCTCTAATTAATGCCAGCAGTTTCAAATCAACTCCAAATTCATTTAAGATGTTTAGCAGGACTTCCCGGTCAATGGAGTTGTACACTTTCTTAAAGTCCACAAAGACAGACACATACTGGTTGGACCTTAGTGTACAATATCTGATGATTGTTTTGAGATTTTGGATCTGTTCAGCTGTTGAGCGACCTTTTCTGAACCCTCTTTGGTATTCACCTATTTGATGTTCGACTTGTGCTTCCAAACGCTCCAGGATGGCAAGTGATAGAATTTTGTAAGTCACGGGTAGCAAAGATATTCCTCTGTAGTTGTTTATTTTCCTCATGCTGCCTTTTTTGTGTAATGGATGGATCAAAGCTATTTTCCAATCTTCGGGTAGGGTCTCCTTGTTCCAAATTTCTTCTATTTGCTTTTGCAAGATATGAAGTGATTCCTCTGGGGCATATTTCCATAGTTCTGCTACTACTGACTCTTCCCCCGGCGCTTTGTTATTTTGGAGACGGGCAATGTGGCGCTTGATTTCATCTCTGTTGGGTGGTCTGGAATCTGGGTACCTGGTCTCAGTGACGCTTTGCGGTTTAGAGCAATTAAGTAAATTCTTGAAGTAATCTGCCAGAATGCTGCAATTTTCTTCATTTGACGTCGCCAGTGTGCCGTGCTTTCGCTCAAAGCGTAGAGATGGTGGTTTATAGCCAGTGAGTTTGTGTTTGAAGGCTCTGTAGTACTCTCCGCTTTCATTCTTCCTAAAGTTTTGTTCTATCTTTTCAATGAGAGATTTTTCGTATTTACGTTTCTCAGTTCTGAACACCCTAGCTGCTTGGGCACGTTGGGTTTTGTAGGTTTCCCAATCATTTTCTGATTTCGTAGAATAGTACTGTTTCCATGCATTGAGTCTTTCTTGGAGGACTGATTCGCAGGTACTATTCCACCAGGCATGCTTTTTGCTTCTCTTGATTTCTGCAACGTCTTTGGCGGCCTCAACAAGGAGACTTTTGGCGTTGTTAAAGTCACAGTCATTTGGTCTAGCCTTCTCCTGGAACTCCTCGACCCTTTGCCGAAGTTTATCATTGTCGAAGCATGTGATCTGTTTGGTTGTCTTCCTTGTGTTTGCGGGAATTGGTTTGAATTTGATAAGAGACATATAATGATCTGAGGCCACATTGATGCCTTTCTTTACCTTGACATTCATAATCTCAGGGCTGTTTCTCCTGGAGATTGCAACATGATCAATTTGGAACTCTCCGAGAGCTTGGACGGGAGAATGCCAAGTCATTTGCTTTCTGGGTAGATGGCGAAAGTGGGTCGAAATGACCTGCAGGTTGTGATTTTCGTAAATGGACAGCAGTCTTTTGCCGTTGGGATCGGTTCTTTCCTATAACTTTCTTATACTTCTGTTCACGACCTAGTTGGGCATTGAAGTCACCCAAAAGAAGTTTGACATGGTGTTTAGGGATTTTGTTTAATTTATCATCCAGTAGGTCCCAGAAATTATCAACTTCGTCTGGATCAGACTTGTTCTTATCGTTTGTAGGAGCATGTGCGTTAACTAGGGCGTAGGTTTTGTTCACGCATTTAATTGTGAGTATAGACAATCCGTCATTCACAGGTTCGAAATTTGCAACCGATTTAAGGATCTTGGTTCTAACAGCAAACGCAGTTCCAAGCATCACAGCTCCATTTAGGATTCCTCTTTGCGCTTTGCTCTTGAAAAATCGGTAGCCTTCGGATTCAAAAATCTCTTCATCTGGGTACCTTGTTTCCTGTAGGGCCATTATGGATATCTGATTTTTGTGAAGAGCTTTGGTGAGGGTTTTCAGCTTGCCAGTTTGTGTAAGTGAATTTATGTTGAAAGTTGCTAGAAAGGTTTTAGATTTTGGCCTGAGTTTTTGACTCTTCGGGGTACACCGAGACGCTCCGACTCGTCTTTTGCATGATGTCGAGTCTCCCCCAGAATCCGAACGAGATTCTTTCACCGTGGCGTTCACGACGAGGGATTTATCCGAAGATTTACCCCCTGGGGTATGTTTCTTGAAATGTTGTGCCATCATGCTTTTTGACTTTGCTCTCGACGGGTACCCATACTTTTACAACTAGGGTTGTTAGCCCTGGAGGTTGCCTCAAGATGTTTTCTGGCTTCTGGTCATTCATTTATCAGTCTTTGCCGTAACCCTGGCAAGGGACCAGTTTTTTTTTTTTTCCACGGTGGTATTTTATTTCCCTACTACCCTCTGACTCTGCTGGCGGCAGAGCCAGTGAGCTTCCCCATTTCCAATGGGACGCGCCCAATGGAGGTAACCGGTAAATCCCCACACGGGTTATTATTATTATTATTATTATTATTATTATTATTGTTGTTGTTGTTGTTGTTATTCTTCTTCTTCTTCTTGATCTCTTAACCTGTTCTCAATTATCGAACTCGGACTTGGTCAACAACACGTAACACACCGATGGCCAGTGTCAGGTCTGTGGACCTAGAAATGAAAATAACCAAAGAGATACTGTGGAGTAAACACACAACACAAGCATCATTTTTTACAAACTTACTTGCAGTGAACCTGTTTTATTCAAGCGGTGATCGGTCGCAGCAAATGCACAACCGAAATTCAGCCTCTGTATACTCTTCCATTTCTTTGCTCTCAGACAACTAACTGAATGCATGATACAGTACAGACCTGGACTGTAGTAGTACGTTTATTTTGGTCTCTTCTATTAACCCTTTAAGTTTGAATATTGTTACACCCCTATAACAAAGATATATTTCAAGTAGACTGTGATCATTGATTTAATTGACACAAATTGCATCTTACCAAGAATGTACCAACACCCTCCCACCCCCTCCCCCCAAAAAAAAACCACCCAACAACATGGTGCAACAGCCCCAAAGTGCCGTGGTCTACCAAGCGACCGCTGCTCAGCCCGAAGGCCTGCAGATTACTAGGTGTCATGTGGTCAGCATGACGGATCCTCTCGGCCGTTATTCTTGGCTTTTCTGACCGGGGCCGCCATTTCACCGTCAGATAGCTCCTCAATTGTATTCACATAGGCTTAGTGGACCTCGGACAATGTACAAATGTTGGTATATTTTGTATACAGTGCATAACATACCAATTTCTCTGTATTTAGAGCTGCAGCTTATGTAATCTCAACTCTACTTCATAGATTTGAAGCTTGGATCCTGTGCTACTGAAACATCAAGAAACTTACTCGCCAACAGTAACATCAAGTAGCAGGACAATGTCTCCTGCCCCATAGTTATTGTGGAAAGCATCATCATTGATCATTGACAATGGTAGGCTTTCTTGGTAAATCCTTTATGATGAACTGTAATCTTGTGCCAGATTACAGTTCACCACTGTGAAGGTGACAGATGTAAATCTCAAACCTGGGGTATATTTTCTTAGGATCACTGGTGTTGAATTCTTTGAACAAGAACATCGTAGAGATCGAAAGACAAGAATCTTAGAGATCGAAAGACAAGAATGCAAGCTTCACCAAACCAAACCATTAGAATAAAACTGGTGATCTGTTTTCAATTGCATTTATACTTTAGTTCAGATATGTTCCTATGTCCTTTTTGTGATTCATGATACTGTGATGCCAAGAATTTAGATATTTTTCATTAATTTAATTTACTAATACAGTTTTCTCTTATGAATCTTTTCAGATTGATTCCCACTTCCATTACTTGGAAATTCAGGCGATTGAAAGCAAAAAACCAAACCAGGTAAGTCTATGCAATCTGCTACAGAAATAATTCAAATACAAATTAACCTGTGATTGAACGTAATCAGTTTATGGGCTAATAAAATAATTCCTGCTGGACTAAATTCTGGCACCGGGAGAGTTGGCCGTGCGGTTAGGGGCGCGCGGCTGTGAGTTTGCATCCGGGAGGTAGTGGGTTCGAGTCCCACTGTTGGTAGCCCTGAAGATGGTTTTCTGTGGTTTCCCGTTTTTGCACCAAGCAAATGCTGGGGCTGTACCTTAATTAAGCCCACGGCCGCTTCCTTCCGACACCTACGCCTTTCCTATCCCATCGTCGCCATAAGTTCTATCTGTGTCAGTGCGATGTAAAGCCACTAGCAAAAAAAAATCTGGCACCTCGGCGTCTCCGAAAACTGTAAAAGTTGAAGTAGATTAGTTAAAGTGGGACTTAATGCAAATAACATTATTATTATTATTATTATTATTATTATTATTATTATTATTATTATTATTATTATCATTATTATTATTATTATTATTATTATTATTATTATTATTATTATTATTATTATTATTATTATTATTATTATTATTATTATTATTATTATTGTACCGCGAGGTGCACCTGCCCCATTCGTTCAAATGAAGTGCCTTGAAGAATGCCATCTTCAGTATAATGATTGCAACAACTAGTGCAAAAAGTTTGGACTTTACAGATGTCTCTACCAAGAAAATCTTGTTATGCCCTCTAGTGTGAAGACGAACTATTAAAATCCTAGAGTAATTTTTTATTTTGAGGTTTACTACACTGAGTTGTTTGTTTTTTGTTTTTTGTGTCTTAAAGTTGTCAACACTTTGATCTCTTTCCGCCAACTTCAAAATTGAACAATAGGAAATTTTGTGTGTGTATTTTCCACCAGTAATTTTCATCTTCTACCTATTTGATTAGCCAATAAGTATTGGGGGTGTGTCGGACCTTAGCCCAGAGCTCTCTAGAACATTTCTCTTGGGTATAAAAGCTGGTACCTTTTCGAGCCACCTTGTCTCATTGATCGTCCAGTTTACTGAGTGTGTGCTAATAGAGGAGGTAATAATATTAACTTTTAAAACTATATTTTTAAATATCTGTAGGTTCGTTGGTATTATACTTACAAAGGCAGATTATCATAAGGAGATTTTAAGAGAAGTTAAAGAGAATTCACAGTAATTTCACTGGATAATTACGGTACTTAACAGTTTTTTGGATTGTTGACGATTGTTGCTACATGCACATGATAGTAGTGTAAATAAATACAGTCAGCTGATGCATTATTCCGATAATTTGTAGTCTTAGTTCCCTGCATACTTTGTACTTTCCACCTTTGTTTATTCATAGAGTTAAAGTTAATAATCAAATTCCTATATCCCAATAATATTGCACTTCCAGCCCCGGCGTTGTTTTGACAGAAATTATAGTAGACAGCCCCTTATTCTCAGCATTTAAGGACACTTTTATTCTCCGTCCCACGTGGTAGGGAAAATAATACTAATCCACCAGTGTGAAAAGTTCATATAACCACACTTCAGCTGAAAATTTTAGTGTAGATACATTGTAGTATAGATACAGTACATTTAGATAGTGCCGTTTCTTGCCTGCTATATTCGTGTGTTATCTTACGTGTGTATCTATTAGAGCGTAGTACTAATAATAATTTGTCTAAGCATTTAGCTTTGTTGGTAATCTTTGAGTATAGTAGTTCTTGCAAATTTCATTTCTGTTTGTGCTTAGTAGTGACATACGGTACCGGTATCGTAATTAGGATACGTCTGAAAGTACTTTAAAAATTACTGTAGTGTACTGTACAGTAGTATACGAGTAATATCCTATTAGAATTTAGTGTGCTTATTTTATTATTATAAAATATTTGACCGGGCAAGTTGGCCGTGCGCGTAGAGGCGCGCGGCTGTGAGCTTGCATCCGGGAGATAGTAGGTTCGAATCCCACTATCGGCAGCCCTGAAAATGGTTGTTCCGTGGTTTCCCATTTTCACACCAGGCAAATGCTGGGGCTGTACCTTAATTAAGGCCACGGCCGCTTCCTTCCAACTCCTAAGCCTTTCCTATCCCATCATCGCCATAAGACCTATCTGTGTCGGTGCAACGTAAAGCCCCTAGCAAAAAAAAATAAAAAATAAAATATTTGTGTAGTACTGGTGTAGTAGAGGTATCCGTAGAAACTCTTACTAAAATTCTGTTGTTGTAATTGGGATAGGCTTAATTGCAGTTCGGAATTGTGTAGTTCTTGTGTATTACTTTCGATATTCAGTAATTAACAGCAGTTTTTATCCTATTAGGGGTTGTAGGATAAAAAATAGAGTACGACTAAGTAGTATTGTAGTGTAGTCGTATATTAATTACCTTATTGTTGTGTGATCTTTGAGTACTATCCCAGACAATATATCCCTCCGTTCATTTATTTTTTGCAAATAAGTTATTTTATTTTTATTTTAATTTTTTTCCGTAAAGAATGGCTAAGGAGCACGAGTGTACAAACTGTGGGTGTGGCGAGGCATTGAGGGGTATGAGGGAGGAGTTGGAGAGTTTGAGGGAGATAATTAGGATTCTCACAGAAGACAGGAAGGAAGATAGGACTCCCTCAAACAATGTACAGGTTACAGTAGGTGTACAAGAGGGGGGGGGGGGAGAAGGAAAGGGGGGAGTTGTAGAAGACAGGTGGTCTGATGTTCTAAGGGGAAGGAGATTGCTGGCTAAGAGCTCTAATCAGGATCAGAATTCAGGACAAGTGTCTGTGCGAAATCGGTACGAGTCACTCCAGTTAGAACAACAGTGGGAAGATGAGGGACAGGGAACTGTTGTTGAGATGTGCGGAAGTAGGAGGAAGGGAAAAGGTAGGAAAGGGAAATGTAGAGTAGAGGATAGGAAAAGACAGGTGGAACAGGGTCATGGGAAGGAGAAAAGGAAGGAGGAAGTAGCTTCTGCAGCTATCAGGAAAGATAGGGCTGACCAGGAGGGGAGGGGATCAAATGAGGTGGGTAGGGTTGAGGCTCTGGTCATGGGGGATTCCATCGTTAGACACATGGGGAAAGTGTGTGGAGGAAAGGGAACCAGGGTAGAATGTTATCCAGGAATCAGGTTGAGGCAGATGTTGAGGAAAGTAGAAGAGAGGGAGGAGGGGAAGCAGAAGCTGGTAGTGTTTCACGTTGGTACCAACTACGTAAGGCAAGCTGATATAAGTACCAACATAGTTGGAGATGTGTGGGATCTGGTAAATGTAGCACGGATGAAGTTTAAGAAAGTGGAGATTATTATTAGTGGAATACTGTGTGGGAGGGATACTGACTGGAGGGTGATTGGGGATTTAAATGAGACTATGGAGTGGGTATGTCGGAAACTGGGAGTGAAATTTCTAGATCCTAATGGGTGGGTAGGAGATAGGGATCTGCGCTCAGATGGCCTTCACTTAAACCGCAGTGGTACGTATAAGTTCGGAAATTTGTTTGGAAGGGTGATAGGGAGGTACATTCAGGAAAACGGAGTGGCCTAGGGAGCGGTGGTAAGGTAACAGGGAACTGGAAATCAAGTAGGGATGACATAAAATTGTTAGTGTTGAACTGTAGAAGTATTGTAAAGAAAGGAATAGAATTAAGTAATTTAATAGATATACAGTGGAACCTGACTTATACGTATATCAAAGGGAAGAGAAACATCTACTTGTAACTGAGAATTACTTAGAAATCAGACTTATACAATACACCACATATTTACTGAAAAACCAATGGAATAGAACTACATGTGTAAATCCTTGCAAATAATAAATACATTTACTAAAAAAAACCAATGGAATAGACCTGCATGGGTAAATCCTTGCAAATAATAAATACATTAAGACAGAAAATATTATTTTGAACTTGGTCCAGCCTTAAAGAAATCAGATAGTTTGGCTTGTTTCACTTTTCTTGCATTTAGAGTGTAAACCTCCTTTTGCAAACTTAGTAAGGAATTCAAAGCATTTTCACTACAACTTTTCGAACTGATGTAACGCCTACACACATCGATTGCATTTAACACTTCACTCAGTTGAGGTGTTTCAAGATTCAAGTCGTTATCTCCATCTCCATCACTGTCACTATCGCTTGTAGCTGGTCGATCACCACCGCGTTGTTGACATACATCAGCAATAATGTCTTCATCCAGTAGTTCTCCACATACAGCCAGATTATCATCGAAATGCACAAAAGTATCGAATTCTACACCCTCCGGTAGCGTTAGCTCATTACCAGACAAAACGACGTCCCTATAATCATCATTAGAGGCAGCCTCTTCTAGTAAGACACCAGCTTTGCGGAAACAGTTGCTGATTGTGGAGGATGACACCTGCTTCCAGGCAGTCGAAATAAAGTCCATAGCTAGTAGCAAATTAATGGAGAGAGGTTCATTTCCTGCATCACTCAGTGTTATCAAATGTTGAACCAGCATTTCTCTATAATGCACTTTGAAATTTGCAATGATGGCCAAATCAAGCAGTTGTAGAACACTGATACAGTTAGGAGGGAAAAATTCCACTCGGACATTCTCCAGAACGATTTGAGGCGGATGTGCTGCACATCAATCCATAAGAAGAAGGATCTTCTTCTGTTTCTTTTTCATTTTAATGTCCAGTTTTTTCAACCACTGTTCCATTAGAAGCATAGTCATCCGAGAATTTCTGTTGGATTCATATTCCGTAGGTTTTGTTTTTGCACCCTTAAAACACCTCGGATTCTTCGATTTTCCTATCACAAGTGGAGGAAGTTTATCAGATCCATCTGCATTGGTGGCGAGAAGTACTGTTACACGAATTTTACTTTTCTTCTCTCCATGGCATGAGTCACCTCTTTCCGCTAATGTTTTACTGGGAAGGAGATTGTAGAATAGGCCGGTCTCATCACAATTGTAGATGTTTGGAGGCTGATCATCGCTTTCGATACCCGGCAGAATCTCTTCTTTCCAGTGTTGCACCACGATGCCGTCCACAGCTTTTGAGTCACCGCAAATTGTTCTCCCTGTGATTCCATGACGATCTTTAAATCCTTGCAACCATCCTGATGAAGCCTTGAAATCAGCAGTGATACTCATCTTTTTAGCTAAATCTGTCGCCTTTGCCTTCAGCATGTCGCCACTAATTGGTAGAGCTGCAGCCCGGTTTTGCTGGAACCATGTGAAAAGTGCTTTCTCCAAATCTACGTACCTTCCTTCTTGCTGACGGCTGCGCTTTGTTGATTTTGAACCCAGTTTTAAGAACTCATCCAAAATTGCGTTTCTTTTACTGATGACTGTACATAGCATTGTATAAGCAATCCCTAAGTCTGAAGCAATTTCACTTTTTGTTTTGTGTGGATTAGCGCCCACTTCTCGCATAAATTTTACTTTTTCATCTAGGGTGTAACTTTTCCTTTTTCTGTTCTCCATGGCTAATCAAAAACAACTGAGTGACAGAACTACTGTTCAACAGTAAACACCACGTACCGGCACCGTGGACATTTTACTTCTATGTTGCTCCCATGAAATAAATTCTCATATTCAAACAAATTGACTGTATTTTCTTTTGTTTCCGCACCGAAATCGCTCACATTCCTTGTAATGTAACTTAATCTTTGGCGGCATTGTGATTATCAAAAAACGACGAAGGTAGAGGAGGAGCGAGATAGAGGGCGAAGAGGACTCGATCGGTTGGCCTTTGTTAAGCCGCCAATAAGTAAGTGTCAATCATGTCACTCGGCGAAACTCTTTGTGTTCTGTTTCAACACCGAAACGAGACCGCTCTACTTCCGCCTTCGCCGACAAAGTGGAAACTTCGTAAATACAGTAGTTTCTGTTAAAAAAGCACATGCTCATTACAATTACGCAAAACTGAGATGTATTTCATTGACAATTACGTATAACAGCGAATTACGTATAAACGGATTACGTATAAATAAGGTTTAAATAACACGCCTTTAAATTAAATTTTGCCGGGACCTAAAGGAAATTACGTACAAGTACGAATTACGCAGAATAGAGTTACGTATAAAGCAGGTTTAACTGTATATTTACCAGATATTGTAATAGGAGTTGAATCATGGCTGAGAAATGATATAATGGATGCAGAAATTTTCTCACGGCACTGGAGTGTGTATCGTAGAGATAGGATAGGTATGGTGGGAGGGGGAGTATTCATTCTGGTGAAAGAAGAATTTGTAAGCTACGAAAAAGTTAAAGATGAGACACATGAAATTCTAGGTGTAAGGCTCATTTCTAAAGATAATAGGCAACTTGATATATTTGGAGTGTACAGACCGGGAAAAAGTAGCACAGACGCGGATTCAGAATTATTTGATAGGATAGTCGGCTATGTGGGAAACGACATGGAAAGAAAGGTGATTGTAGCGGGAGATCTGAACTTGCCAGATGTCAATTGGGAAGGAAATGCGAACGACAGGAAGCATGACCAACAAATGGCAAATAAGTTAATATGGGAAGGACAGCTGATTCAGAAAGTGATGGAACCAACCAGAGGGAAAAATATCCTGGATGTGGTGCTGATAAAACCAGATGAGTTCTATAGGGAAACTGAAATAATAGATGGTATTAGTGATCATGAAGCTGTTTTTGTCGTAGTTAAAATTAAATGTGGTAGAAAGGAAGGTCTTAAAAGTAGGACTGTTAGGCAGTACCATATGGCTGATAAAGCAGGCATGAGGCAGTTTCTAAAAAGTAACTATGATCGGTGGAAAACGGTAAATAAAAATGTAAACAGACTCTGGGATGGGTTTAAAGAAATTGTTGAGGAATGCGAAAACAGGTTTGTACCTTTAAGGGTGGTAAGGAATGGTAAAGACCCACCTTATTATAATAGAGAAATAAAGAGACTAAGAAGGAGGTGCAGACTGGAAAGAAATAAGAGTTAGAAACGGCTATGGAAGTAAGGAGAAATTGGAGAAACTTACTAGAAAATTGAATCTAGCAAAGAAGGCAGCTGAGGATAACATGATGGCAAGCATAATTGGCAGTCATACAAATTTTAGTGAAAAATGGAAGGGTGTGTATAGGTACTTTAAGGCAGAAACAGGTTCCAAGAAGGACATTCCAGGAATAATTAATGAACAAGGGGAGTGTGTATGTGAGGATCTTCAAAAGGCAGAAGTATTCAGTCAGCAGTATGTAAAGATTGTTGGTTAGAAGGATAATGTTGAGATAGAGGAGGAGACTAAGGCCAAAGAAGTATTACAATTTACATATGATAACAATGATATTTACAATAAGATACAAAAGTTGAAAACTAGAAAAGCGGCTGGAATTGATCAGATTTCTGGGGATATACTAAAGACAATGGGTTGGGATATAGTACCATATCTGAAGTACTTATTTGATTATTGTTTGGTCAGGGGAGCTATACCAGATGAATGGAGAGTTGCTATAGTAAGCCCTGTGTATAAAGGGAAGGATGATAGACATAAAGCTGAAAATTACAGGCCAGTAAATTTTGACGTGTATTGTATGTAAGCTTTGGGAAAGCATTCTTTCTGATTATATTAGACATGTTTGTGTGAAATTAATAACTGGTTCGATGGAAGGCAGTTCAGTTTTTGGAAAGGTTATTCCACTGAAGGAGCCTCCGTGGCTCAGACGGCAGCGCGTCGGCCTCTCACCGCTGGATACTGTGGTTCAAATCCCGGTCACTCCATGTGAGATTTTTGCTGGACAAAGCGGAGGCGGGACAGGTTTTTCTCTGGGTACTCTGGTTTTCCCTGTCATCTTTCATTCCAGCAACACTCTCCATTCTCATTTCATAGCATCTATCATTCATTAATAAATCACTTTGGGAGTGGCGACCCCATCGTACTAATAGCCTATATCTGCTTCATTCATTCCATCCCTGACCCGGTCAATGACTGGAAAACAGGTTGTAGGTTTTCATTTTCATTCCACTGAAGCTCAACTTGTAGGATTCCAGCAAGATATAGCAGATATCTTGGATTCTGGAGCTCAAATGGACTATATCGCGATTGACCTGTCTAAAGCATTTGATAGGGTGGATCATGGGAGACTACTGGCAAAAATGAGTGCAGTTGGACTAGACAAAAGAGTGACTGAATGGGTTGCTATATTTCTAGAAAATAGATCTCAGAGAATTAGAGTAGGTGAAGCTTTATCTGACCCTGTTATAATTAAGATGGGAATTCCTCAAGGCAGTATTATCGGACCTTTATGTTTTCTTATATATATAAATGATATGAGTAAAGGAGTGGAATCGGAGGTAAGGCTTTTTGCGGATGATGTTATTCTCAATAGAGTGATAAATAAGTTACAAGATTGTGAGCAACTGCAGCGTGACCTCGAAACTGTTGTAAGATGGACAGCAGACAATGGTATGTTGATAAACAGGGTTAAAAGTCAGGTTGTGAGCTTCACAAATAGGAAAAGTCCTCTCAGTTTTAATTACTACGTTGATGGGGGTGAAGTTCCTTTTGGGGATCATTGTAAGTATCTAGGTGTAAATATAAGGAAAGATCTTCATTGGGGTAATCACATAAATGGGATTGTAAATAAAGGGTACAGATCTCTGCACATGGTTATGAGGGTGTTTAGGGGTTGTAGTAATGATGTAAAGGAGAGGGCATATAAGTCTCTGGTAAGACCCCAACTAGAGTATGGTTCCAGTGTATGGGACCCTCACCAGGATTACCTGATTCAAGGACTGGAAAAAAATCCAAAGAAAAGCAGCTCGATTTGTTCTGGGTGATTTCTGACAGAAAAGTAGCGTTACAAAAATGTTGCAAAGTTTGGGTTGGGAAGAATTGAGAGAAAGAAGAGGAGCTGCTCGACTAAGTGGTATGTTATGTCATAGAAAGAAAGAGATCCACCTTATCAATACTAAATTTAATAATGTTTTTCAAAACAGGACCGGTTTCGACTTATCACAAGTCATCCTCAGCTGTCATTTACATACACATTAGAATACATGTTTTAACAGCTGTATCTTACAAATAAACATGTCATGTTTGATAGACATTAGGTAGTATGTCTAGAAGTGAAATTCTGCTTCTTACATCTAAGTTTAGAGGATCAAGAATATTAAAAAGATATCTATCTTTAACACATTTAAAGAATTATAACACATGATAAAATTTGTTGTTTACACCTGACCTTGAATATAGCATTAACGTTCAAGTTTTACTAGTAATAGTTCTATAAAAGGACTTTCATATTGCGTTCTTTTTAGTCGACTAAATATGCTTAAATGTTGCCGCATGTGCTTATACAGTATATTTTTTATTAGGCTTAGACTTTGTCAAAATGAGTAATGTGAATTCGAAGTTGAAATTACAATAACAAAGTGAAATGCGTTTGAAATAATAGTAAGCTAGGTAATTGTAACCTCTGTTGAATGACTCCTGCAATTATATGCTATTTAAAATACATTTCATACAAAGAAGACATTAGGACACTTCAATATATAAAAGTTGAAATGTATAAGACTATCATATACGTTTTGTGAAATTCATATGAAGTATTGTTCTTTCTTCATGCGTATGTGTCAATTTCAAATGGGGTAGTATACTTTATATAAACTTTGTCAAATTAAATAATGTGAATCTGAATTTGAGATTGCGTTGAGAAATGAAATGCCAGGTAATTAAAACCTGTATTGAATGACCTCTTCAAATATATACTGTGTAAAATACATTAAATGCAACATAAGACAATGGTACATTTCAATATGCAAGTTAAAAGGTAAGAGGCAGTCCTGCAAATTTGTAAGTCTTCATATGAAGTACTGTTCTTCACGTGTACATGCCAAGTTCAAATGGGGCACTATTGGCCACTATTTGCTAAAGTCCAATCACTATAAACTTATATTGTCTTGTTAAATATATAGATTGAAGATGAATGTTCTGCTGGGGTTATGAAAGCTGTTGTTGTAGGGGGTTCTTTTTCGGTCTATGATACTTGCTAACTATTGTCGTGAGATGATTGGGAAGTGTATCGCTTGGCAGCTTGGCGTGTACTATAGTAATTGTACCGGGCGGTACACCTCCACGCCGCTAATTTAAAATTTGCGCCTGTTGAAACTCCTCTGCTGGAGGAAGTCTGAACTTTATATACGCTATTAATTCGCTACCTTCTCAAAAGATGTCACCACGTGGAAAATTTTGAGTTTTTGAACTGTGTCATTTTTTATGTGTTTTTGTTTTGCTTGAAGTAAGAAGTGTGAACTTTCTCTTCTAGAGGACACTACTGAAGATCAACAATAGTGCACCCTAGTGCGAAGCCAAAGAACTATTTTGTTGGAGAAATTTTTATTTCAAATGTTTGTCTTTGCTAAAAAATTTTTCAGTTATTGTTTAAGTTGGCTGTATACCCCTCTCTTTCCCCTTGTTTTGCATTTAACCAATCCCGAATTTCTGTTATTAATTTCTGACCAATCATGGGTATCTTCCCCCAACTTGAATATGTTGCTGTATCCTACCCAATAAAAAGTTTGTGGGAGGGTGTTCTTATTCCCCTAACGCCTAGAACCTTCCGCGAGAGGATATAAACTGCTGATTTTAGGGTCTCCGAGCCACTTCTGTTCCATCTTTCAGTGTATAAAGTACATAGCAGGAGGCGGGAAGCGCCTCTTTCCTCGGCAGCGGTCAGCAACAAGGTAATGGCCGATTAATAACTTTCTTTGCTAGCTCAGCAGTTTAACTCTCGGGGCGGGTTCTAAGCGTTCCACCATGTAACCTTTTCCTAAATGTAACTACTCCTTTCATATATTCTCTTTTAAAGCTACATACGGGGATAGAGAGTGCTAACCCTCTCGAGCTCCCACTCATATTGTTTTGAGGTGAACTTATTTTTCTCAACCTATTCTTCGTTAACATAAAACAAATTGTTCTCTTCTTAAGTCACCTCTTTAGTATGGGATTAGCCCTTGTATTAACGGCCTAGTGCCAAGTAGGTCTTAATCAAAGTGTATTAGGAGTGCAAGTTCGCCTCCTCTCAAATTGTTATTTTAGAGGTCATTTAATTAACCTCCTTTGCATTTAATAGACCTCAGTAGATTGGGTATTTTACCCCTGTGTTTATGTCCGTTGAGGACAACTTGAAGGTGGAGTTTGGTGTGGCCTGGGAGAGGCTTAAATTTGAGAGCGAGTGGCTCTTTTGATAATTGAGTGTTGTATGCCTCGTGGAGGCTTTTCAGTGTAATTTGGAGCTAGGGCTCCTAGGCATGAATGGGGTTTTCTGCCCCTCTGTTGAAACTTGTGTTTGGAGGTAAAACTGCGCTGATTGCCCAAGCATTGTGTTTTCAGGGCTCGAAGCCCAAATCCTGTAAATATTGTAACTACCCTTTGACTTGCTACTTTGTACCTGCCATGCTTGTTATTTCTTTGTTTTTGAAAAGAAAATATAACCTGGTTAAATTTTAATTAATTTTACTTTAGTAGCTTGAGACCCGTTCACCACCCCGCACCTTCTTTCACGCATAACTACCACAAAAATACGGTAACAGTAATAATAATAATAATAATAATAATAATAATAATAATAATAATAATAATAATAATAATAATAATATAGTACACACCAAGCTGCCAAGTGATACCCTTCCCAATCATCTCACGACAATAGTTAGCAAGTATCATAGACCGAAAAAGAACCACCTACAACAACAGCTTTCATAACCCCAGCAGCACATTCATCTTCAATCTGTATATTTAACAAGACAATATGAGTTTATAGTGATTGGACTTTTAGCAAATAGTGGCCAATAGTGCCCCATTTGAACTTGGCATGTACACGTGAAGAACAGTACTTCATATGAAGACTTACAAATTTGCAGGACTGCCTCCTACCTTTTAACTTGCATATTGAAATGTACCATTGTCTTATGTTGCATTTAATGTATTTTACACAGTATATATTTGAAGAGGTCATTCAATACAGGTTTTAATTACCTGGCATTTCATTTCTCAACGCAATCTCAAATTCAGATTCACATTATTTAATTTGACAAAGTTTATATAAAGTATACTACCCCATTTGAAATTGACACATACGCATGAAGAAAGATCAATACTTCATATGAATTTCAGAAAACGTATATGATAGTCTTATACATTTCAACTTTTATATATTGAAGTGTGCTAATGTCTTCTTTGCATGAAATGTATTTTAAATAGCATATAATTGCAGGAGTCATTCGACAGAGGTTACAATTACCTAGCTTACTTTTATTTCAAACGCATTTCACTTTGTTATTGTAATTTCAACTTCGAATTCACATTACTCATTTTGACAAAGTCTAAGCCTAATAAAAAATATACTGTATAAGCACATGCGGCAACATTTAAGCATATTTAGTCGACTAAAAAGAACGCAATATGAAAGTCCTTTTATAGAACTATTACTAGTAAGACTTGAACGTTAATGCTATATTCAAGGTCAGGTGTAAACAACAAATTTTATCATGTGTTATAATTCTTTAAATGTGTTAAAGATAGATATCTTTTTAATATTCTTGATCCTCTAAACTTAGATGTAAGAAGCAGAATTTCACTTCTAGACATACTACCTAATGTCTATCAAACATGACATGTTTATTTGTAAGATACAGCTGTTAAAACATGTATTCTAATGTGTATGTAAATGACAGCTGAGGATGACTTGTGATAAGTCGAAACCGGTCCTGTTTTGAAAAACATTATTAAATTTAGTATTGATAAGGTGGATCTCTTTCTTTCTATGACATACTATAGATATCAATACGGAACATCATGAAATTTATTAATCAAGATAAGTGGTATGTTCTGAGCTGTCAGCAGAGAGATGGCGTGCATTGACATTGGTAGACGAATAAGTTTGAATGGCGTTTATAAAAGTAGGAAAGATCACAATATGAATATAAAGTTGGAATTCAAGAGGACAAACTGGGGCAAATATTCATTTATAGGAAGGGGAGTTAGGGATTGGAATAACTTACCAAGGGAGACGTTCAATAAATTTCCAATTTCTTTGAAATCATTTAGGAAAAGGCTAGGAAAACAACAGATAGGGAATCTGCCACCTGGGCGACCGCCCTAAATGCAGATCAGTATTGATTGATTCATTCTTTCACCTCTGTGATCCACAAAAACATGGTAACCAGTGGTAGCAGTGTGTGGTTGAATGGGTCTAGATAAAGCCCTTTTTGACAGCTACTAATAGAAATCAACATTGAACTCTAAAAATTTTCTTGGTTGCTGGTAATTTTCAGGATTCATTAGATTTTCTATCAACATGTCTGGTCCTCGTGAAATCCTTGGCACAGAGAGTTACAATAATTGAAAATCTTCCACCTTTTTGATACTTTTTATTTGCTTTTTAGCAAATTTTTATTTGTACACAGTACATGTTTCGTTCACACTTGGGAACATCTTCAGCTGTTGTTAAGCTTAGGTGAATCGCTAAGCTTTTGAACACGTTATTTGCAAGTACATTGATTCTCTTAAAGACTACTAGAATACAAATTAAATTAAAATGATGTTAAAACAATTGGGGGTTAATGGGTCAATGAAATGAGACTGGATGATTACATAGTTGGTCAGCTTAAAAACTATTTCTATTCATTGGAATAGTTGTTAAAAGTTTCACTTTGTTACATTAAAAATGTCTGTTTGTCTTCCGGTTAAAAGGTTTTAAAAATGATTGGCTTCATGACACTGTTCAAATTGTTGTTGAATGTTTTTTCTTTCACTTCTTCCAGGTAAGCTGTTATTTATTATGAGCTTGCTTAAAGTGCCCTAAATTGAGTCTAATGCGGAACTTTGAAGCTGATAGCTGGTCAATTTTTGGGAAGGGAGCTTCGTCTCAAGTTCTTGCTGTTGTTAGACTCCATTTCTACTGTGACCCTGGAGAGGGAACGTTTGATGTAGAATTGGAGTCTAACAACCGCAAGTCTAACAGCAGCAACTTCTTCCTGTCCATATACAACTTGTCCTGAACAACATCATCGAGTGTCCATCCTCTGGTAACTAGATCAACCTTGATCATGTCCATCCATCGGGTTTTAGGTCTTTCTGCAGGTCTTAACCCCTCCACCTGTCTTTCCAAACTTATTCTGGCTCTTCTTGTAGGCTCCATCCTCATCACAAGTCTGTACCACGGTAGTCTGGATGTGCCGATTCGGTCTAACAGGGATGTCTTTATTCCGGCTTCTTTCCTCACCTCCTCATTTCTTAACTTGTCTATCTTGGTCTTCTGGATGGTGGATCTAAGAAATTTCATCTCTGATGCTTGCACTCTTGAGGAATCTCTTATTGTGAATGTGCACGCTTCAATACTGGTATGAAATAGCTGTTAAACATCATCAGTTTAGCTGGTTTTGTAATCGTGTCATCCCATAAAAGTGTTCTTACTTGTTGGTAGAATTCTGATCCCTTTTGCACTCTGTTTGTAATTTCCTTTTTGACCAAATTATCACTGGAGATTACACTTCCAAGGTAATGAAAACAAATCCACATACTCTAGCTGGTGGTCTCCTAGTTTTACACTTGCTGTATGCCCTTCTCTGTTGACTGCTGTCACCACTGTCTTGGTCTCCCTGATGTTGAGATTATATTCCTGGAATTGGGATTTCCATACGTTGAGTCTGGTCTGTACTTCCTTTTCTGTTTCACCCCAAATCATGATATCATCAGCAATGGCCACTGCATTCAGTTCACCTAACTCTTCCTTGACGTTCTTCATTATATTGCCCATAACAGTGACGAACAGTAGTGAGGACAGTGCACTTCGTTGATGAACTCCACTCTTGGTCTCACACCATGATGATTGACCTTCCCCAATTTGTATACATCTAGTACAGTCTTTGTACAACATTTGAATTTTTCTTACCAGTCCTTCAGGCACATTTCTTTTCCTCAGGCACTCCCAGATCTTATTACTACACTATCATAGGCCTTTTCTATATCCAGGAATACAATGACCAGGTTCGTACCTTTTTCCCAATACTTTTCCATCAGCATGTGGGTGCTAAAAAATAGATCCATTGTTGATCTGTTACTTCTGAATCCATATTGCTCCTTTGACTGTGGTTCAGTGATGGTTCTCAAATCTCCTTTCCATGATCTTCTCTAGAAATTTTAGCCTGTGAGACAGCAGTGTTATTCCTCTGTAGTTGGTGGATTTCTGCCTGCTGCCTTTCTTAAACAGGGGAATTATAATGCCCTTGTTGCAATCTGCAGATATTTTTTTCTCTGTCCATATGGCATTTGGTACTCTGTGCAGCCAATGTATACCCTGGATGCCTGCTGCCTTTATCATGTCCACATTCACTTCATCTGCACCTGAAGATTTTCCTTTAGGCATAGATTTTAAGGCTGTCTCAGTTTCTGTCCAGGTGACGGGAGGTTCCTCATTGTAGGCTTGGATTTCCAGTTCTGTATTTTGTTCTTGAACTGGTCTCTTCAGTAAGTGATCGAAGTGGTTCTTCAGGACTTCTCTCATGTCACTTTCTGTCCTAATCAGATTTCCATTTTCATCTTCAAGTGCCTTCATGGTATTTATTGGTTTCCTTTTACCTCTGATAACATTATACAGTAGTTTCTTATTGCCTCTGCTGTCTTCCTCCAGTTTCTGAGTGAATATATTCCATGCCTTCATCTTTTCTTCTGTAACTGTTCTTTTAACATCCAGTTTCTTGTTTCAGTATAATTGTTTGAAGTTTCTGATATTTGCCTTGTTTCTAGTAAGATCCAGTTTATTTTTCTCCTGATCCCTTTCTTTCCGCAAGAGATTTCTTTCCTTGATTGCTGCTCTCACTCCTTCATTCCACCACGGTGTTTCCTTCTCCCTTGTTTTCATACTTGTCTTTCCACAAACTTCAGTTGCTTCCTTAACCAATGTGTCCCTTAGTCTGGTCCATTTTGCCTGTCCATTTTTCCTTTCATCTCTTGGTAACAGGGTTTTTATCCGGTTCTGATACTCGTTCTCTTATCTGTTTTCTGGAGTTCCCATACTTTTATTTTTGGCATTTTCCTGTTCTGTACTTTTGGCACATAGAAGTTTCTCAGGTCCGCTACTAATAAACGGTGGTCACTGTCAAGGCTCTCTCTGGGTATTACTCTGACATCTGTTACCATTCTGCTCCTTTCTTCATCTGAGATGACATAATCAATTACAGTCATTTGTAGTCCATCCCAACTGTATCGTGTTTTCTTATGGCTCTGTCTCGAGCCAACTATTTTTCACCACCAACCCATTCCTCATACAGAAGTCAAGGAGAAGTTCACCTTCTCTGTTTCTTCTACCATATCCATGAGGTCCCATTACGTTCTCATATCCTGTTTTATCTGTCCCAATTTGTGCATTCAGATATCCTATAATGATTACTCTCTCTTTACTAATAACTTTTCCCAAATCATCAAGAAACTGGTTCTTATCCTCTTGACAACATTCTGTTTGAGGTGCATTCACCTGTACCAAAGTTAGTTTTTCTTTCCCTAAATGCACAGTCACCTTTATTATTCTCTCACTAACATACTGAATGTCAGCAACTTCCTCTAGATCTTTACTCATGATGAAACCAACACCATTCCTCATGTCTTTGTCATTTCCATGCCTATACAGTGTATACTGTTCTCTTAATTTCTTCATTCCTTACCCTCTCCATTTGGTTTCAATCAGCCCCAGTATCGTTAATTTCCTCCTTTCCATGAGGTCCACTAGTTCTTTCACATTTTCCTGTGAGACTGAGTAAGTTGATGGTCCCAATCTGTGTTAGTCTCCCCTGGGATTTTTGCATTTTTGCAAGACTCTATCATCAGGCCATAAACCATCATCCCTGACATGAGTCTGCTCATGCTGGCGTCTTAATTTAGTTGATAAATGCATTCCGAGGTTCTTATGTGTTTTGAAAGCAACTACAAATAAGCTTTTTTACTGGCTTGCTAGGCCTAGCATAATTGAGGATTTTCTTTCAGGGTTTACTCCCTTAGCCTTTGAGGATCCCTCCTCATCCCACAAGGCAGTGTGTTCCATCTGTACTACCCCTAGAGGAATGGGTTGCCTCCTCCGCCAGCTCCACCATACTAAATCATATTCTCCGCTTTTGCTGCTGTTGAGGTCTTCAATCGTTACCCTGAGTTGGGACCCTTTAGCAGATGTTACACACCGGGTCAGTGTGCTCTGGGACTCACATAGGCAGGGGTGCCACTTCCTGGGCAGGGCTGACTCTAAGAGGGTCCCTACCTGTTACCTGTCAAAATGAAACATGTTTGGGTAGAATAAAATTTCATCTCAGCACATGAAAACTGTATTGAATAGGGGGATATAATAAATGTGTATGTTGATGTATTTAAAAAAAAAAAAAAAAAAAAAAAAAAGAGGGCTTAAGCATGTAAAATTTTTGTTATTGTTTCAAATGTGTTCTGAAGTAGATATGCTTTTGTTTGCAGCTCAGCCTGACTGTTGGAGAGAAGGTTTATTCGTTCCTTACCAACGATGACTCTGGAAGTCATGAGGTGGATGCAATGATTATTGCCCTAGCCACAGCGATTCACAACATTTTTCCTACAGTGTCATTGCAGTAAGTGATGTACTATTCTTTTCATTCTACAGGGTGGTGCACGAATAGTTGACACATTTGAAAGGCAAATATAAAATTCAACTTATGTTCTATGTTGTTCAAATTTAGTGCACACTTTCCCAGTTTCATGGAAATAACTGTAGAGGTGACACTGCTGCTTTGTCTCTGAATGCCTAAATTCCAGTGAGCTTTCTGCCATGGCCAACCACGGCCGACTCTCCATTCAGCAGCGCGCCAAAACAGTTATCTTTTATTGCGAATCGAAAAGAATTACGGTGACACAAATAAAATTTTGAGCTGTATTTCAGACTAGGTGGGCACCAGCAAGTAACACCATCCTTCTCTCATACAGAAACTTTGAAGAACTAGGCAGTGTGAAGGAAGAAAAGCGACAACGTGCACCAGCATTTCGGTTTCCTGAAAACTACGCTGCGCTGAGGGTTGCCATGCAGCGCAGCCCTCACAAGTCAACACGAGGAGCTTCAAGAGAAGGTGGAATATCGCGCCGTTCAGTTCAAAGAATGTTGCACGGTGACCTTCAATTGTACCCATACAAATGACTGTACTACACAAACTAAAAGATCTTCACAGGCAGAAGAGATTGCAGTACGCATTATGGGCTCAATATAAAGATGAAGTACTGTTTAACACTTGGCTCTCTGGTGAAACCTATTTTCATCTCAATGGGGCAGTTAATAAACAAAATGTGCGATTTTGGGCTACAGAAAAACCAGACAAGACCTCAAAGCCGCATGAAAATGCGTGCTCACATTGTGCAGCTCTGCAGTGAAATTCATGAAGACCTGTGCTGCAAAGCCATCAGAAACATGCGTACTCATATCAAAGAGGTTGTTGGCAGCAGTGGAGGCCACATTGAACATGTGATATAGTGAAATGGATTTCCAGGGTCCAAGCTACCTGTGTCTAAAATTTCATTAGTCTTCTGTGAAAAAAAAAAAAGTTGTTATTCTAAAAGTAAATGTGTCAACTATTCGTGCGCCACCCTGAAGATGAGCTTAAACAATATTTTCAAGCAACTGTGAATTGTAATTATAAAAATACTTGTGTAGTAACACTTATTTGTGGGGGGGAATTAATATGGCTGGGCTCAGTAGCCCAGTCCGGTAGTGCACAAATATGTCAGCCTCGTGTTGGTAGATTTACGGGCACATAAAAGAACTCCTGCGTGGCAAAATTCTGACACCTCAGTGTATCCGAAAACTATAAAAATTTAGTTAGTGGGACATAAAAGTCAATAGTATTATTAGCATCGATACGGAAGGCAGCGGTTAATTTTCGATAAGTAAAATGTATTTTGTCAGATTGTTCTCATGGTATTAACAGTGGTGAAAGTGATGGTTCCTATGAGATGGTGGTTGTTATTTGGGTCATCAGTCCATAGACTGGTTTGATGCAGCGCTCTATGCCACCCTATCTCGTGCTAACCTTTTAATTTCTACGTTAACTACTACATCCTACATCTAGTCTAATATGTTTGTCATATTGATATCCTGGTGCACCACTGCCATTTTTACCACCTACCTTCCCTCAAAACTAACTGAACAAGACCTGGGCGTCTTAAGATATGCCCTATCGTCTTGTCTCTTGTTCTCCTCAAATTTTGCCAATGTAAAAAGTTTCAAACAAATTTATTAAAAATCACCATTCCAATACTCTACAATCTTTAAATTTAAGATACAATTGTTTTTACATAATGTTAAAATGGGACATATTTCACTTAAACATAGTAAGCATCTTCAGCCATTTAATCCAGAGTTAAGTCAGGGCCCTGAACCAGGTTCCTCATTAAGATCTATTACTTGTAATATTATAAGGTAGAAAGACGTAAAAATCTAATCTATGGAGATTAAGCAGTGCTGAAATTCAAATAATTAACGTTGTCATAGTATCGTATAAACATGAAATAAAATATTAGTATATGTCTAGGATGGTACAAGTTGACTATATGTAGAATGAACAAGGTCATGAAATTCTAACATTACAATTGGATTGTACAAGTTTATCAATATTAATGAAGCGTGGATTGATTAAAATATTGAAAATTAAATCTTTGAACCTTGATGAAATGAGTCAGGTATGTAGAATTACAGTGGAGTTGTTGGTTAACATCAAGCAGTTATGTAATAAAGTTAAAAGGCACACTGAAAAGCATCAGTGTGTGGAAGTATTGTATCACTTTCTGTGAAATATTCTTTGTAGTGGATTGTAGTCGAAAGATATCTTGCGTAGATTTAACAGTTAGGGTGTTCAACTAAGCCTTAGATGTGGGAAAATTCGCAGTATGACGCGTGTTGAAGACTGAAATGTAAAAGAAACATAAGTGTAAGTTTTAGAAACGCGGAGAAAATATTCTACTTATGAGCGGGAGTTGAACAACGCTTACCCCTTATGTTGACAGAGAGGTGACTAGCCTCGTTGGCTGCTTGAGAAGATCTGGCAGTCGTTATTCTGCTACTTCGTGTGTTGTAGGGATGTGTTTGTAAATCGAAGAATGATTCGAGAGGGGGGGGGGGTTGTCATAGAAAGAAAGAGATCCACCTTATCAATACTAAATTTAATATTGTTATTTAAAACAGGACCGGTTTTGACTTATTACAAGTCATCTTCAGCTGTCATTTACATACACATTAGAATACATGTTCAAACAGTTGTATCTTACAAATAAACATGTCGTGTTTGATAGACATTAGGTAATATGTCTAGAAGTGAAATTCTGCTTCTTACATCTAAGTTTAAAGGATCAAGAATATTAAAAAGATATCTATCTTTAACACATTAAAAAATTACAACACATGATAAAATTTGTTGTTTATACTTGACCTTGAATATAGCATTATCGTTCAAGTTTTACTAATAATAGTTCTTTAAAAGGACTTTTATATTGCATTGTTTTTAGTCGACTAAATATGCTTAAATGTAGCCGCATGTGCTTATACAGATACTTCTTATTAGGCTTAGACTTTGTCAAAATGAGTAATGTGAATTCAAAGTTGAAATTACAATAACAAAGTGAAGTGCATTTGAATTAATAGTGATCTAGGTAATTGTAACCTCTGTTGAATAACTCCTGCAATTATATGCTATTTAAAATACATTTCATGCAAAGAAGACATTAGCACACTTCAATATATAAAAGTTGAAAGGTATAAAACAATCATATACGTTTTTGTGAAATTCATATGAAGTAATGTTCTTTCCTCATGCGTATGTGTCAATTTCAAATGGGGGTAGTATACTTTATATAAACTTTGTCAAATTAAGTAATGTGAAAATGAATTTTGAGACTGCGTTGAGAAATGAAATGCCAGGTAATTAAAACCTGTATTGAATGACCTCTTCAAATATATACTGTGTAAAATACATTAAATTCAACATAAAACAATGGTACATTTCAATATAAGTTAAAAGGTAAGAGGCAGTCCTGCAAATTTGTAAAACTTCATATGAAGTACTGTTCTTCACGTGTACATGCCAAGTTCAAATGGGGCACTATTGGCCACTATTTGCTTAAAGTCCAATCACTATAAATTTATATTGTCTTGTTGAATATACAGATTGAAGATGAATGTGTACATAGTACACGCCAAGCCGCCAAGCGATACACTTCCCAATCATCTCACGACAATAGTTAGCAAGTGTCATAGACCGAAAAAGAACCACCTACAACAACAGCTTTCATAACCCCAGCAGCACATTCATCTTCAATCTGTATATTCAACAAGACAATATAAATTTATAGTGATTGGACTTTAAGCAAATAGTGGCCAATAGTGCCCCATTTAAACTTGGCATGTACACGTGAAGAACAGTACTTCATATGAAGTTTTACAAATTTGCAGGACTGCCTCTTACCTTTTAACTTATATTGAAATGTACCATTGTTTTATGTTGAATTTAATGTATTTTACACAGTATATATTTGAAGAGGTCATTCAATACAGGTTTTAATTACCTGGCATTTCATTTCTCAACGCAGTCTCAAAATTCATTTTCACATTACTTAATTTGACAAAGTTTATATAAAGTATACTACCCCCATTTGAAATTGACACATACGCATGAGGAAAGAACATTACTTCATATGAATTTCACAAAAACGTATATGATTGTTTTATACCTTTCAACTTTTATATATTGAAGTGTGCTAATGTCTTCTTTGCATGAAATGTATTTTAAATAGCATATAATTGCAGGAGTTATTCAACAGAGGTTACAATTACCTAGATCACTATTAATTCAAATGCACTTCACTTTGTTATTGTAATTTCAACTTTGAATTCACATTACTCATTTTGACAAAGTCTAAGCCTAATAAGAAGTATCTGTATAAGCACATGCGGCTACATTTAAGCATATTTAGTCGACTAAAAACAATGCAATGTAAAAGTCCTTTTAAAGAACTATTATTAGTAAAACTTGAACGATAATGCTATATTCAAGGTCAAATATAAACAACAAATTTTATCATGTGTTGTAATTTTTTAATGTGTTAAAGATAGATATCTTTTTAATATTCTTGATCCTTTAAACTTAGATGTAAGAAGCAGAATTTCACTTCTAGACATATTACCTAATGTCTATCAAACACGACATGTTTATTTGTAAGATACAACTGTTTGAACATGTATTCTAATGTGTATGTAAATGACAGCTGAAGATGACTTGTAATAAGTCGAAACCGGTCCTGTTTTAAATAACAATATTAAATTTAGTATTGATAAGGTGGATCTCTTTCTTTCTATGACATACTATAGATATCAATACGGAACATCATGAAATTTATTAATCAGGGGGGGGGGGGTTGTAGGCGGACCCTTGAGAACATTAGGGGCAGATGACCTTTGATGTTAGGCCCGTTAAAACAACAACAACAGAGAACATTAGGGGTAGGCGGAGGGGATGTAACGTGGATAGGTGACATGGGAGCAGCTACTGTTGCGGTAGGGAAATTGTCGACGTGTTTGTATTTAAATATTTTCAAGAAATTATTGGTGTTTATATTAAAGGCAGTGAGTAAAATAGGAATTTGTTCAGTTAATAGACTATTTGTTTCCAGAACATCATTTAGATTACTATTAGTATTATAATGCTGATCCAAAAATTTCGGTGTTTTCTAACTCATTCATCAAGCTACTTTTGTTGACCCACTTTAAAATTTGAAGATCTTGTTCAATCGTAGTGAAAATGTGCCCATTTGAGGCATTGTAGTGTTCCAAGTATCTAGTTTGGAAACTACGCCTGGGGTGCTCTATGTACGAGAAAGTACATTGGGCACATCTGAGTCTATAGATTCTGGAATTTGAAAATTTATTTTGAATTGAGTGTACGGTATTGGAATAAAAAAATATGCTGCGATTCGTGTTACAGGTTCTGTACGCAATTTTGAAGTCGTACTTCTTCAACGGGTTGGGTTAGTAAAGGTAAAGGCAGTGAAACCTTTTTTGGGGGGGGGGGGGGGGTTTCAGGGGTTAATTTTTTGGCAGTTCTTAGTTTGATGTTACCTATAACCTATAATTTTATTAGTCATATCAGATTTGTAGCCGTTAAGTTTAACCAATTTTTTAATATATCTGAATTTTTTTTTCTATTAGCATTTGAAAGTGGAATTTTTAAGGCTCTATGAATTAAACTATAGAAGTTTGCTTGCTTATGAGAATGTGGGTGCAGAGAATCATTCTTTATAGTCAGCGGAGCGGACAAAGGTTTCCTATAAATATGGAATTATTGGATTCGTCCTCCTCAGTGAACTTAATATTATTAATACCAATATAAATGGTCCATTATTGGACATCATAAATTTTCCAGCTAACTCATTCCTGGTTACCAGCGTTTCACCCTCGTGTGCTAGTTTGGGCTTGTCAGTTGGTACCTAGCAACTGGAAAAATTTATAATGTCCAATAACGGACCATTTATATTGGTATTATAAATTTACTCATTCGGGACAAATATTTCAGATTCCCTATGGGAATCAACGTCTATATCATTTGATATATTGTCGAGGTCATTGAGGAACGTTAATATATTATCACTTTTATTTTGATGTTTGTCGATGATGGCGAACGTATCATCCACATATCTCAGCCACAATTGAAGACCATTGATTCTGTTAATTATCTTGTTAGTTTTTAGACATACATACATACATACATACATACATACATACATACATACATACATACATTATCATTATAGACTGTTATGCCTTTCAGCATTCAGTCTGCAAGCCTCTGTGAATTTACTAAACGTCACCACAGTCCTCGATTTGCAACTAGTGTTGTGGCCTCATTTAGTAATTTTTAGATTGTCCATGAAAATATTAGCAAAAATGCCCGAAATCAGGTCACCCATTGCAAGGCCCATTTGATGGTAAAATTTGTTATCAAATCAAATCAAATCAAATCAAATCAAATCAAATCAAATCAAATCAAATCAAATCAAATCAAATCAAATCAAATCAAAATCTCTCTATTTGCAAATGAGGTGTCTACCTCGGTGGCAAATGGTACACTAAAATACATTATTGTCAGGCACTAAATTTTAAATTAACAAGATAAGAAGAAAATGTTTCTAGAATACAATAATATACAATTTACACTAACAATTTTTTCCAATTAATTGAAAGTGGATAGTATGTAAAACAATTTTTTCTTTTAAACAAACAGATCATCCTTGATTAATTTATATTGTTTACAAAATTCTACTTATATCTCCTATACTTACAATCATAGTCAACTCATATACAGTATGTGGAATACTTAAAATAATACTATGCAACTGGTATAAGATTAAAATTTACATTGCATTTATTTACTTTTTTTAAAACCCATTTTGTAACCTAAGTAGCATAATGACCTGCTGCGTCTTAACCAGAGCCCCTTTTGCCACCACTTTTCAGAGTTCCTGAAGGGCCTTCACAGCTACCGTAGTGGTCCCAGGGCCCCCGAAGTCCCCACTGTACTTCACCCCTACAGGCAGTCCCCTACTTTGGCTGTCCAAACTCCATGGACCAGGGGCTGGAATTAATTTTTCCGCACACATTTTTTATTTACAATAACCTGCTCTGGTGGAATGCCCTCTAACATTTCATTTATTTTCCCTGTTGCTGTTTATTCTCTTCTTGAATATCTGTACAGATTTTGGAAAAGGATCAAACACTACCCCTGGTAAACTCTTCCACTCCTTCACGCGCTTCCCAATGAATGAAAATTTACCCCAATCGCTTCTGCTAAATTTCCTTCTAATTTTATACTTGTGGTCAGTTCTGCCGATATAATTATTTTCCAACTGAAGCCTCTCACGGATTTCTCCCCATGCTGCTTCTCTTGTATAGGCTCTATATAATCCTATAAGTCTAGTTTTCTCCCTTCTCTTAAAGTTTCCCACCCATGTTCCTCTAAAATTTCTGATACACTACTCTTTATCCTGAAATCCCCTGTTACAAATCTTGCTGCTTTCCTCTGCACACTATCTATTTCTTTTATTAGGTTTTCTTGGTGAGGTTCCCAAACACTGTTTGCATATTCCAATAATGGACGAACCATACTTAAGTAACTTTTTTCTTTTAATTCTTTGTTGCATCCTTTAAGTAGCCTCATTATGACCTGTAACAATCTGTATGCTTTCCCAACAGTGTCATCAACATGACCCTTCCAGTGTAAATTATTTTCAAATCTCACACCTGAGTATTTGCACTTGCCATCTTTTGGGATAACTACCTCATCCAAAGTATATTCAAATTCAGTTTTAAAGTTCCTGTTTGTAAATGTTGTAACATTTGATTTGCCTCCATTATCCTTCATATTATTTTCTTCAATCCATTGATGGATACTCTCAAGGTCCCTTTGTAATTCTGAACAATCCTCAATGTTATTTATGTCATCTGCATACAATCTTATTTTTGATGTTATATTGTTCCCTAAATCATTTGTGTATATTAAGAAAAGTAATGGCCCGATTATACTACCCTGTGCAATTCCCTTCCAAACTTTCTCTTCCTGTGATATATTATTTCCTACTTTGACTCTCTGAACCTTTGAATTTAGAAATGTTCTTATCCAACGTATAACCCTTACGTCCAGTCCTATTCCCTCCAATTTCTTTAATAATATTCCATGTTCCACTCTATCAAAGGCTTTGGCAAGATCTATGGCTATGCAGTCTAACTGACCTCCTGAATCCAACTGATCTGATATGTCCTGCTGAAATCCCACCAGTTGTGCCTCACAAGAAAATTTCTTTTTAAATCCATACTGGCTCCTCATGAACCAATTTTTATCATCACATATCCCTCTGATGTACTTTGCTATTAAACTCTCCAGTATTTTACAAACTATACTGGTCACGCTGATTGGTCTGTAGTTCTCTGGTTTCCTTTTATCACCCTTTCCTTTATAAATTGGTATTATTATAGATTCCTTCCATTCTTTTGGTATTACATTATTATTTTATGACATAGTCAAAGAGAAATTTTAAATAAAGCACTATGTACCACCCCATTGTCTTTAATACCTCCCCAGTAATTTGATCACTTCCTGCTGCTTTTCCTTGCTGAAGCAGTTGGATTCCTCTGAAAATATCAGTTGGATTCCTCTGAAAATATCTTCATTTGTGAATGAGAAGCTTCTTGTTTCCCTATGTGTCTCTCCCTCTCTATCTTCTGTTACTGTTTCCAACTCCTGATAATCTTCTACTGAATCTCTGAATTCCGTACTAAATAGATTTGCTTTCTCAGTATCTGTTAAATAGTGTTCACCCCCTTCTCCCACCATTGTAGGAATTTGGATTCCTTTTCCTTTTTGATTCATAATATATGAATACAGCTTTTCCCATTTCCCTTTGTGGTCATTACCCTCTTGAAGTATGCCATTCATATATTTCTCTTTTGCTGCCTTTTTCACTCTATTCAGTTCCCTTCAGTTCAGTTTCAATAAATTTCCAATTCCTTTGAAATTGTTTAGGAAAAGGCTAGGAGAGCAACAGATAGGGAATCTGCCACCTGGGCGACTGCCCTAAATGCAGATCAGTATTAATTTATATATTTTTTAATATATATATGAAATGCAAATATAGTTATAAAATGGTAGTTAAAATAAGGAATTTCCTCATTAGCTGTTTTCTAGTTTCTCTATTCTCCCTACCGTCTTTGATTTTCATGTTTACTATTCTGCGTTTTCTTTTTAATTTTCTTATTTCCCTTGTATAATAAACAGGGTCTGAGGTCATTTTACCCTTCTTAACAGGTACAAATCTCTTCTCTCCTTCCCAAATGATTCCTTTAAATTTAGCCCAAAGTGTATCCATATTACTTCACTTATCCAGCAACTGAATTGTGATAAGTCCCAAATTCATCAACTTTAGTTTTTCTGTATAATTTGTTGTCTTGTGTGACCCTCTTACTAAGCATTTTTGGTATGAGTCCTACGTCCATTATTACATTATTACATTATTACATTATTCATTAATGTAAGTTTGTGATATTCATGTTACCTGGCGAGTTGGCCGTGCGCGTAGAGGCGCGCGGCTGTGAGCTTGCATCCGGGAGATAGTAGGTTCGAATCCCACTATCGGCAGCCCTGAAAATGGTTTTCCGTGGTTTCCCATTTTCACACCAGGCAAATGCTGGGGCTGTACCTTAATTAAGGCCACGGCCGCTTCCTTCCAACTCCTAGGCCCTTCCTATCCCATCGTCGCCATAAGACCTATCTGTGTCGGCGCGACGTAAAGCCCTTAGCACACACACGATATTCATGTTCTTGTAAAAGTAAGGACAAATTTTCAATAAATTCTTTAAACCTCGTTGGATTTTAGGGATTGGGTCTTTATTTACTATGGTATGTGTGTTAACAGAAAAGAAGTCTTCAGTTTTTTTGATATAATCATCTTTGTTTCCGCACGTATCCTTCCGAAAGCCACGATCAGATACATGCCGAACATGTGACCGATTTGTTCTAGAAGCTAAGCCAAATCACCAGAATGCTTACAAAGCTAAGCAAGAACTTGAGGTGCACCATCACAAAGCCGAAAAAGCCGCATCGCTGTTAAGAAGTAATGCAATTTTTGCAACTTTACGAGATAGTGATACGTGCACTGTATCCATAGATCTCCAACAGGTAATGTTTGTACCATTCCTTACACATTCAGATATGTTCTATCTAAGGCAACTCTCATGTTACAATTTTGGAGTACATATGCATGACTCTGGTGACACAACGATGTGTATGTGGAATGAGAGTGAAAGTGGCAGGGGAGCCAGTGAAATCGTGTCCTGTTTATTTACATTTTTCAATCAACTACATATCATTACATTGAAGACAAAGATGTGTGTATGGAGTGACAACTGCTCCGCATAAAATATAAACAAAATAATGCTATTCATGTATATGTTCCTTGTTTCTTGTGGTGTGTTTGAATGTATTGACCATAAATATCTCATATCTGGACATAGCTTTCTGGCATGCTATCGAGATTTTGCAACGATCGAAAAGAGAAAGAAGACAGTGAAGTGTTTTATTCCCGATGATCTGATGAAGTTAGTGAGATCATCACGTCATGTAAAGCAATTCAGAATTTTGGAAATGAATGACTCTCACTTTCTGGACTTTTACACAGCAGAAGATAACTTGCTCACCACCAACAAACTGAATATATCAACTGCATCTTGGATCAGAGTAAATGCGCTTGAAGAGTGGACGACATTTAATGTCCTGAAGAAGGGAAAATCTGTTTCAGATTTCCAACATATTGAAGTAAAGCAAGTTGAGAACCGCCAGTGTATTTCAAAGGAGAAGAAAGACCTTTTAAGCATGATTCAGTATTTACCTGAAGAACATAGGAAGTTTTGCTAGGACATTTGTAGTTAAAAGTGTGTAAAATGTCACAAGAAGATATTTGTTACTCTCCTTCCACATTCTCTTGCCATTGTAATATTTTTTTTACATCAGAAGAAAAATGGACTTACCCCTTTCATCATCAAAAGATGAATGGACTTCGCCCTTTTCTAAATTATCATTTTCGTTTTGACACAATGTGCTTACTAGTTGTTCAGTTAAGTCTGTCAACACTTTCATTTTGGTACTTAGCCCCTTTGGAATTTCCAGTCTAATCTGATGTCATTGCATTTATCGAAGGGAAGTTTTGAAATATTGGACTTAATTTCGGCAGTTGTGGTGATATAGTCAACTTGTACCATGCTGGATATATACTAATATTTTATTTCGTGTTTATATGATCCTAACACTTGAGGAAGTGGAAAGGATGGTAAATAAACTCCATTGTCATAAAGCAACAGGAATAGATGGAATTATACCTGAAATGGTGAAGTATAGTGGGAAGGCAGGGATGAAATGGCTTCCTAGAATAATAAGATTAGCATGGAGTGTTAGTAAGGTACCTTTAGATTGGACAAAAGCAGTAATTGCACCTATCTATAAGCAAGGGAACAGGAAGGATTGCAACATCTATCGAGGTATCTCATTGATTAGTTTTCCAGGCAAAGAATTCACAGGCATCGTGGAAGGGAGGATGCGATCAGTCGTTGAGAGGAAGTTAAATGAAAACCAGTGTGGTTTCAGACCACATAGGGGCTGTCAGGATCAGATTTTCAGTATGCGGCAGGTAATTGAAAAATGCTACGAGAGGAATAGGCAGTTGTGTTTATGTTTCGTAGATCTAGAGAAAGCATACGACAGGGTAGTGAGGGAAAAGATGTTCGCCATACTGGGGGACTATGGAATTAAAGGTAGATTATTAAAATCAATCAAAGGCATTTATGTTGACAATTGGGCTTCAGTGAGAATTGATGGTAGAATGAGTTCTTGGTTCAGGGTACTTACAGGGGTTAGACAAGGCTGTAATCTTTTCACCTTTGCTGTTCGTAGTTTACATGGATCATCTGCTGAAAGGTATAAAATGGAAAGGAGGGATTCAGTTAGGTGGAAATGTAGTAAGCAGTTTGGCCTGTGCTGACAACTTGGTCTTAATGGCAGATTGTGCCGAAAGCCTGCAGTCAAATATCTTGGAACTTGAAAATAGGTGCAATGAGTATGGTATGAAAATTAGCCTTTCGAAGACTAAATTGATATCAGTAGGTAAGAAATTCAACAGAATTGAATGTCAGATTGGTGATGCAAAGCTAGAACAGATTGATAATTTCAAGTATTTAGGTTGTGTTTTCTCCCAGGATGGTAATATAGTGAGTGAGATTGAATCACGGTGTAGTAAAGCTAATGCAGTGAGCTCGCAGTTGCGATCAGCAGTATTCTGTAAGAAGGAATTCAGCTCCCAGACGAAACTATCTTTACATCGGTCTGTTTTCAGACCAACTTTGCTTTACGGGAGCGAAGGCTGGGTGGACTCAGGGTATCTTATGAATAAGTTAGAAGTGACAGACCTGAAAGTACCGATAATGATTGCTGGTACAAACAGGTGGGAACAATGACAGGAGAGTACTTTGAATGAGGAGATAAAGGCTAATTTAGGAATGAACTCGATGGATGAAGCTGTATGTATAAACCGGCTTTGATGGTTGGTCATGTGAGGCGAATGGAGGAGGATAGGTTACCTAGTAGAATAATGGACTCTGTTACGGAGGATAAGAGAAGTAGAGGGAGACCAAGACGACAATGGTTAGATTCAGTTTCTAACGATTTAAAGATAAGAGGTATAGAACTAAATGAGACCACAGCATTGGGGTACTTTTATGCTGCAGCTTCGCTGCTGGCACATTGCCAAGCCTCGCTGCTCGATGTTAGGCGATGATGAAACAAACCAATGGATCTCAATCGGTGCTTTTACCCTGGAGCCCGGCTTATAGCTGCGCTGCTGGCTGCTATTCTCGCCACATCCATGGTCTCAAACATGTTTGATTTTCAAGCCTGCCACATTGCCGGCTATCCTGTAACTTGGACTGTGATTGCTTCTTTCAAGGTCACCTGATTTCCCACTCTTCCTGTTTTTGCACTCTACACACATGTTCAGTGATCACTTGCTATCTGAACCTGTTTTTGAACGCAATGCGTCATGCGGATCATCATGAATAGAATAGATTTATTTATCATCAACAGGTTATTTGTCCACTGATTCACCCACCTCATTCAGTGATGTTAGTGCCCTCACAAGCCATGAGTTAGCCCGAGCCACAGTTCTCACTTTAGGCAGATGAAAAATATACCTTTGCCTAGTATTGCGACGAGGAACATGTAATGGAACCAGCTCCAGTAATGTTGAGCAATCCACTCTTTTAGTCAGACACTTATAAAGAAAGAGGGCATTGGCACATCTGCGACTTGAGTGCAATGTCCTCATGCTCATAGTTTCACAAAACGACTCGTAATCGGAAGAAGAGAGAGAAATGCCCAAACCCTTGTAGCTGATCCATTTCATGAATCTTATTTGGACTCTTTCCAAGTTTTGTATTAAATACTGCTGAGAAGGCAGCCACACCTCGCAACAGTATTCTAACGATGGCCTGATTAGAGTGCAAAACAAAGATATTAGAGTTCTAGGAGAAACAAATTCGGCACAATTTCTTTTCAGAAAGCCAAGTAATTTAAACCGTTTCCTAGAAATCTTGTCTAAATGTTTCTCGAAGGAAAGACCGTAGCAGTTTGAAAGTGTCACACCAAGATCATTTATTTCATTCACACGAGCTATTTGTAAATTGCATAAATGGTAAGGGTAATTTACTGGTTCTAACTTGCGAGAAAATGTAATTGCGTTGCATTTTGAATTATTCAAACCAAGCAGCCACTTTTTACACCAGTTACTTAGTACGTTTAAGTCAGACTGTAACAACTTACAGTCCAACTCACTTTTGATTACCTTAAAGATCTTTCGATCGTCAGCATAGAGAAGGCAATTACTGTGTTTTTTAACTGATGTTATATCATTTATGAATATGACAAAAGAGGGCCCAGTAAAGAGCCTTGGGGGACACCGGAAGTAGGGTGGTATATTTTTAGACGTTATAGTACAATATTTATGAAATAATTGTCCAACATTTTACTCTATAGTTTATAAGATTGGAA
This sequence comes from Anabrus simplex, assembly GCF_040414725.1. Taxonomy (NCBI): domain Eukaryota; kingdom Metazoa; phylum Arthropoda; class Insecta; order Orthoptera; family Tettigoniidae; genus Anabrus; species Anabrus simplex. The sequence goes on along the minus strand of NC_090266.1, from coordinate 1,213,317,003 downwards.
AGATTCCATATCCATTAATTTTTAAGATTGATATAGGCTGATGATGCCCGTAAGAAAAAGGGTGAAACTTGTACCATTGACTTTTATGTATTATGTATAAACAGACGTGCCAAGTCTCCCGATTTGAGCGGGAGACTCCCGATCTCTGGGTCCGATCTCCCGATTTTCAGAGCAATATCCGTAATTTTCGTATTATTTTAAACTCCCGCGGATTTCCTCGTTCTATCGATATATGGCTGAGTATGGCTGGTTGATAGTTCTAATAATGATACCAGATGGCAGTACGGAGCACAGTGGCCAGTCATGTGCTGCTCTTTTGTCTATAATAGTCATTCTCTTTGCAAGCGAGTCAAGCGAGTAACATTTTCTTTGGAGTAACCTAACCTCAGAAGTAGCTCACCATAGTCGTTCTACCCAGGGCAAGACCTGCAGAAGTGCTCGTGTTGTACCTTAATATTTGTTTTGGCCAAAATGTCAAAAGAGAAATATGATGCAGTGTTTAAAATTGCTTATAGGGAAGAGTTTCCGTGTTTGAGTGAATCCAGAAAGGGACCAACGTTCACATTCTGTACTATATGTAGGTGTGATTTTTCAGTTGTGCATGGTGGGAAATGCGATATACTCAAGCATATGCAAATGAAAAAACATAAGGAGAGTGTCCAGTGTGTAGAAAGAAACCAGAAACTGAACTTTTCATGTAAAAACCAAGATGTAAATCCTGTGACGAATGCCGAGGCGTTATTTACGTCATTTATGGTAGAACATAACCTGCCTGTAAATTGTGCCGATCACGCAGGACCTTTATTTCGCAAAATGTTTCCTGATTCGGAAATCGCTAAACGATATGGGTGTGCTAGAACGAAACAGCGGGTATCATTGCAGAAATGTGCATGGAAGAAAGGGCGAAAATTGTATCACTTTTGCAGGTGAATGCATTTTCTGTTGCTACTGATGGTAGCAATAAAAGCGACTTGAAGATATATCCCATTGTTCTAACATTTTTTAGGCCTGAACTCAATGAAATTCAGAGTTGTCTACTCTCTGTGCCGAATTTAGAGGGGGATGCTACTGGCGCTAACATTGCCAATCTTTTGCTCTCAACTTTTCAGGAATTCTGCATTCCATTAAAAAACTGCCTAGCTCTTGGTGCTGATAATGCTTCAGTAATGGTAGGATTAAAGAATGGTGTGGCAGGATGTTTGAAGCGGGAAAATAGTAACATAATCATCGTAGGCTGCTCTTGTCACCTAATTAATCTTGCTGCCGAGAAGGGTGCGGCGTGCTTGCCCGTAAATGTAGATGAAAGTATAATTGATATATTTTATTATCTGGAAAGAAGTGCAAAGAGGAAAGAAAAGTTTAGAGAATTTCAGACTTTACACAACACAGAGATCAGGAAAATTCTGAAGCATGTGCCTACTCGATGGTTATCACTAAGAAGGTGTTTAGATAGGATTTTGCTTCAGTGGGACCCTTTGATTACATTATTCAGGAGCGAAATTGTGAGTAAGGATTCTCAGATGGGAACTTTGAAGACTTACAAAATTCCTAAGCACAGTTTAAGTGCAGATGTGTCTTGTTTGTCTGAAAAGGTTAAGGATTGTCATAACATTTCACCTCACTCCTCAGTTGAAAGGAAAACCCAGTCATCAGTTTCACTAAAAAAAATGAAACTACTTATGGCACTAAGAGCCATGCATTGTCACGTGAAGAACAACTTTTCATGTTCCTTTCATCAAATTTACATAAATCTGTTCCCCTCAAGTTTTATGGATATCTTTGAGAACCCAAACATAGCTCTTCAGTCAAGTATGCCGTACATCCACGTATTGAGGTCAGTTTTGGAGGAACTATTGAAGAATGTGATGACAAGGTTTGTGAAACCAGACGTTATTAAAAGATCCTTCTCTCTTCTTGATGTATATTATCATACTCCAGCAAATCAAAAGGATGATTGTGATCTGATGATAGGGAACTCTGCGTTTGTTTTAGTGAACACCTTGAAGTCTGAGGAAAAGTGCATATTCTTTAAGTCTGTTAGAAAGTGTTTCTCTTCATCGTGTGGCTACATGGTACACAAATTTCCATTCAAAGATGAAATTTTAATTAATTAATGCAGAATTTGCAAATATTTCTGCTATAAGTAAGGCATCATTTTCTAGCCTTAGTTTTTTCATTAACAAGTGTCCAAACATTTTGACTAGTGAAATGGAATATTTGGATAAAGAAACTGTTATTCTGCACTCCCAGTTCTGTAACATCCAGCTCGAAGAAACAGACCTGGCAAAAGGAAGAATTGATGTTCAATGGGCATTGGTAGGTCAGATGAAATCAGCTGATGGTGTACTTAAATATGACAGACTTTCTAAGGTGATGCTTGCTATTTTATCAATTCCACATAGCAGTGCAGAATGTGAAAGGATTTTTAGCAGAGTCACAAAGACAAAAGCACAGTTCAGATCCTTGCTGTCTGAACAAACTTTGGAGAAACTTTTAACCTTGAAATCAGTTCAGCAAGGCAAGTGCTTTGAGCAAAAATTTAGTTCCAAGTTTCTGAAGAGGGCTAAGTCAGCTACTGGTGTGTTGAACAACAATTAGTCTTAATGGGATCACCATGTTGAAGGATGAGAAGTCACATGTTCTTACAGTTCAGGTATGTCCAGTATTTAGTATTCACATGTAAATGATGAAAAATATATATGGGCAAATAGAATTGTTAATGTATTGAATTATAATGAATTTGTACATGTTCTGCCATCAGTGATGTGTCGGAATACGTCGCGATTCGCTGCGAAATTTCTCCTGATTTTTCTCTTGAAATCTTTCTTGAACACTGGTATGACGTAACCTTTCTTCCACTCACACGGAAAATACCCTGACGAGAATGACATATTTATTATGTCAACTTTGTTCCTTTATTCTTGCTATTTAGGGGACCTCTATCATTACAAGCAGGTGATTTATATGAAGTACCCCGTTTTTCATGGAAAATTCAACAGTTATTCTTTTCAAACTTTAAATTCATTTACCGGGTGAGTTGGCCATGCGGTTAGGGCCACGTAGTTGTGAGCTTGCATCTGGGAGATAATTGGTTTGTACCCCATTGTCGGCAGCCCTGAAGATGGTTTTCCGTGGTTTCCCATTTTCATACCAGGCAAATCCTGGGGCTGTACCTTAATTAAGGGCACGGCCGCTTCCTTCTGACTCCTAGCCTTTTCCAGTCCCATCGTCGCCATAAGACCTATCTGTGACGGTGCGACGTAAAGGAAGTTTTAAAAAAATATGTAAATAATTTTTGTTTAAGAGACCTAACTAAAGTCAAAATGAGATACTCCATAACCCCTTATTTTACATTATTCAAAAGTACACTATTAAATTACGAAATGAAACATTTGTAACTTCATTCTTCAGTGTACAGACAAGAAAGGTGTTCTACCGATCAGTACTTATTTATTGTGAATGGACCGGTTTCATGGCCATCATCAGCTACTACATAACATTTATAGTCATTAGACAAAATTACAAAGATGTTACGTTAGATCATCCGGATGTCCAATGAAGAATGGAAGTAAAATATATTGCAGTATTGTTATGTTAAAATACCTGTGATTAAAGGTGGCGGTGATGGTTACAATAAACTAAAACTTATTGAGTGTACTTGGATATGAGTACATTAAAAATATGAAGACATATAGGCCACAGTATAAAACACTTGAAAAATTTTAACACATTAAAACATAGTATATATTTAAAAAAAGTCTATTAAAATTTGATTTCATGTTGTGTAGCATTCAATCTTCTTGTGGTTCTTGTGCTGGTTTAGTTGTATTAGGGGGTCATCGAGAATGTTCTATGGCTGATATACTTATATTGATGTGTTGTAAGAACTCTTGTCATTAAATTTTTTTTTTTTTGAAAATTGAGTACTGTGCAACAACTATTGATGTACTCCAGTAAGTTTTATATATACTGCGAGACAGGGTTTGGTTTTGGAGTAGTTGGTGGCAACACTTCTCTCGTCTATGCACGTTATGTGGTTGTTATCTGTAAAGATAAGTTAATGCACCGGTAAGTATAGTGTGTGTATGAAGGAATGCCTGGTGTATGTATGAAAATGAAAAGAGTATTTACTATTGTTGTTGTGGAGGATGTGTACCGATATGTTTGGAGACTTGCTGTGTTCTGCTACGAGTACGTCTGGGCTCATGTTAGCTGTGGGGAGGGATGTAGGTAGAGGGGAAGGAGGAGTGGCTATTGTGGAGTTAGGGGCGGGGTTAGGCTTGTGATTCGTCGGTTTGTTAGGACGTGTGTTTATTATTTTGAGATAGTCATTCTTTATTGCAGGAATGGCTTTATCAAAGATGATGCTGGTTTTCTCTGTAATGTCGTTAATGTTTTGAATGGGGTTAGCGTATTGGTCCAGAGAAATATAGAAATCTTCGGTTATGTTGAGCAGGGGGGCCTTAGAGTTTATGTTTAATATCGTCATGTCATTATTGATGTCTGTGAAACTATGCTTAGATTCTTCTACATGTTGGCCTATTGATGAAAAATGGTTGTGTTTTACTGCATTTATGTGTTCATTGTAGCGGATGGTGAAGTTTCTGCCTGTACGTCCAATATAACTTGTGTCACAGTTGTTACATTTGATACGGTAGACACCTGATTGGTTGTATTTGTTATTATTATTATTATTATTATTATTATTATTATTATTATTATTATTATTATTATTATTGACTGTTTTGGTGTTGTGTATAGTGTTGGTGCTGTTGTGTGTGGTTTTGAATGCTATTTTCAGGTTGTGCTTCTTAAAAATATTAGTTATAGTATATATATATATTGGTGTTGTTGAAGGTAAATAGGACATAATCTTTTTTGGGTTTGGCTGTTTTAATTAATTTAGTTTTAGGTTGGGATTTTATTTTGCAAATGATTTTGTTGACCATTTCCTTGCTGTATCCGTTATGTTTGGCTGTATCGTGGATTAATTTTAATTCATTATTTTGATCTTCTATTGTCATTGGGATATTGAAAGCTCTATATATCATGCTATAATAGGCTGCTCTTTTGTGTGTGTTAGGATGAATGGAGTCATTTTTTATGGTATTTAAAGTGTGTGTGGGTTTCCTGTAGATCTTGTAAGATAAGTGGTTGTCGGGTCTGGTTATTGTCAAGTCCAAGTAATTTAAGGTACGGTTATTTTCGGTTTCTTTAGTAAATTTAATTTGGGGGTCTAAAGTGTTAAGTTTGTCTAGTATAGTATCTGCATTAGTGGATCTCTTATCTATAATTACGAAGATATCGTCGACAAATCTGCACCAAAAATATGTTATCTATTTTATTGATTGATGTGTGTTCTAGGTGGTCTATATATGTTTCTGCTAATATTCCAGAAGCAGGAGATCCCTTAGGTAGGCCTTGTTGCTGATATATGGTATCATGAAATCTGAAGTAGTTATTGTTTATGGCGAATTTGAGTAGATTCATGAATTCTTCTATTTCTGAGGTGCTCAAGTTGCTATGGTTTTTTAGGTTAGATTCTATTATTTTGATTGTTTGTTTGATAGGAATGTTAGGGTACATGTTTGTTATATCAAATGAAGCAAGGTATGATGTTGTTCAATCTTTAGTTCTTTGGTTCTGTTGCAAAAATCTATTGAGTTTTGTATTGTTTTATTTGCTAAAAAGGAATAAGCATAGTTTCACAGACATCAATAATGACATGACGATATTAAACATAAACTCTAAGGGCCCCCTCTTCAACATAACCGAAGAGTTCTATATTTCTCTGGACCAATACGCTAACCCCAATCATAACATTAACGACATTACAGAGAAAACCAGCATCATCTTCGATAAAGCCATTCCTGCAATAAAGAATGACTATCTCAAAATAATAAACACACGTCCTAACAAACCGACGAATCACAAGCCTAACCCCGCCCCTACCTCCACAATAGCCACTCCTCCTTCCCCTCTACCTACATCCCTCCCCACAGCTAACATGAGCCCCAGACGTACTTGTAGCAGAACACAGCAAGTCTCCAAACATATCGGTACACATCCTCCACAACAACAATAGTAAATACTCTTTTCATTTTCATACATACACCAGGCATTCCTTCATACACACACTATACTTACCCGTACATTAACTTATCTTTACAGATAACAACCACATAACGTGCATAGACGAGAGAAGTGTTGCCACCAACTACTCCAAAACCAAACCCTGTCTCGCAGTATATATAAAACTTACTGAAGTACATCAATAGTTGAATTGCACAGTACTCAATTAAAAAAAAAAAAAAAAATTAATGACAAGAGTTCTTACAACACATCAATATAAGTATATCAGCCATAGAACATTCTCGATGACCACCTAATACAACTAAACCAGCACAAGAACCTCAAGAAGATTGAATGCTACACAACATGAACTCAAATTTTAATAGACTTTTTTTAAATATATACTATGTTTTAATGTGTTAAAATTTTTCAAGTGTTTTATACTGTGGCCTATATGTCTTAATATGTTTATTGTAACCATCACCACCACCTTTAATCACAGATATTTTAACATAACAATACTGCAATATATTTTACTTCCATTCTTCATTAGACATCCGGATGATCTAACGTAACATCTTTGTAATTTTGTCTAATGACTATTAATGTTATGTAGTAGCTGATGATGGCCATGAAACCGGTCCATTCACATTAAATAAGTATTGATCGGTGGAACACCTTTCTTGTCTGTGCATTGAATCCAATCAATACGGAAAATGAAACTTATAATAACTTTGTTCTTCAATCAAGTCCCGCAGTAGAAATGCACTGAAAAATCCAGGCGAGGCATTTTACACTTTTTATTACACATTCAGTACACCAAATTATTGTATCACAAACAGAACTGTGACTCACTTGTTAAAAAAATCTGAATTTATTCCGCACTTCAAAAGCTTCAGCTGGAGCTGCGTTGTTTCTCCTCGACGGGGTAGCTCTTGAAAGTATGTCTTTGTAGTATAAGTGTTCAGCCCCTCTATATCTATAACCAGTTTTGCAAAATACAAACAGCCTTAACTATCAGTTCTGCTGTTTTGAATTTTCGACTACACCTGAGAGCGGCCAGCAGCGTGCGCGCGGGACTGCTGCAGGGGCTAGAGCGAGCATTCATATGCCAGCAGCAAAGCTGCAGCATAAACGTACCCTTCGTTACAAATAGAGGATTGTGGCGATGTTTAGTAAATTTACAGAGACTTGCAGACTGAACGCTGAAAGACATAACAGTCTATAATGATAATGTATGTATGTATGTATGTATGTATGTATATGATACTACGACAATGTTCATTATCTGAATTTCAGCATACACAAATATAAAGACGGGAATCTTATAAGGTGTCTAAAACATTTCTGTATCACAGTAAAATCACAGTACCGGTTTCGACGTTTTACTCAGGTCATCTTCAGCTGCTTTGTTAAATATATTTAAGTGGCTTTAATCCAGTTTGCATATTTATTTTTTTATTTGAATACAATGAGCCATGAAAACCTACGTTGATTAATTAACCCTCCGTTAGGCGCGCGGGCTACAGGTGTAGACCAGCCATTTTGTTTTCGCCCCCACTCCTAGGCTTGCTGGCCGTAGAGGGTGAGATTATCAGTACCTTCCTTCATCACTCTGCTCTCGGGATTTAGTGTGCTCTGGCACTGCATACTGAAGTTCCCTTTTCACAATCTCGCTTCAAAATCGGTTGGGCTACAACTGTAGCCTGCACGCCTATCCGTGTTATGGCATGATCGCGTTCAAGTGACATCTACTGGTTTTAGTGATGAGTTTCGTATTGTAGAATGGTTGGATGAAGACTGTGAACTAGAATCAGAGGTGGGTGGTGATAGCGATGAAGGGGAGGAGGATCTCGTGACAGAGGAGATCCATAACTCTGACACGGAGAGAATTATAGATGAGGATGCAAATGTGATGGAGGATTCTGACGATATGACTTCTGAAGGAGAGGAACACATGCGAGGCAACATGTTTTACTATAGCAAAGATAATTTTCGATGGAGAAAGGATATTGCTGCTCCCAATCTTCGTACTCGAACACACAATATTGTTATGCACTTTCCAGGGCCGAAGGGGAGTGCTAGAAATGCCCACTAGAGCTTCAATGTTTTGAACTCGTTTTTGATGCTAATATTGTGAAAATCATTACTACCTATACAAACATTTATATTGAGGAGGTGAAAAAGGAATTTGTGCGTGAGATAGCCGCAAGACTTACCGACGAGACTGAAATTCGTGCCTTCATTGGAATTTTATTGCTCACTGGTTGTTGGGGAGTAAACCGAAGAAATGGCTATCAAGTATGGGACAATTCCTGTGGATGTGGAGTGGAATCATGTTATCTTGCTATGTGCGAAAAAAGATTCCATTTTCTCTTGCGTTGCCTTAGGTTTGACAATATATGTCATCACGCACTGCACCAATAATTGGACCGATTTGCACCGATCTGAGAAATATTTGATATGTTCATACAAAATTTTCAACATTAATTTTCACACAGTGAGTACATTATGAGACAACTCCGAGGTTAATCCAGGCCGTAAATCAGAATAAAGTTCCCAGTATGTTTAATAATAATAATGCTATTTGCTTTACGTCCCACTAACTACTTTTACGGTCTTCGGAGACGCCAAGGTGCCGGAATTTGGTCCCGCAGGAGTTCTTTTATGTGCCAGTAAATCTACCGACACGAGGCTGTCGTATTTGAACACCTTCAAATACCACCGGACTGAGCCAGGATCGAACCTGCCAAGTTGGGGTTAGAAGGCCAGCGCCTTAACCATCTGAGCCACTCAGCCCGGCCCAGTATGTTTAAATCACAGAACGCATGCGCTCCAATAGCCACGCCTAATGCCAGGCCCGCCCAATCCAACACCTGTCAAGCAACAACACGGACGCACGATTTGAAACTCACTCCCCCTTCCCCTCCACGCTCCACCCCTCCGTTACAGCATCAATACTACACTAGGAGTAGCAAGCTTAGTCGTTCAGACACAACCGGAACAATTGATCCCAGCTAACGTCGACAAGACAAGCAAGTTCATGTGATAAACACTCACTCTGCAATTATCATATTGGGTTCCACATTCATCATTCTAATTCCCCGTTCATTTCTCTTATCCAGTTAGGGACAACTCATATTCCTCCCAAGATTGAACAATGCACCAAAGGGAAGTTAATCAACAAGAATGACAGAATATTCAAAATATTTTTATCCGATCAACAATAGTTTCCAACATACATGCTTCAACCTTAAAACATAACCATGCTTCTTCCTAAAGGAATATTCAACTGATTCACACCCTAACATGAACGACTTTAACCAAGGTTCCTGTTTTGTAACAATTCTTACGACTCAGGCGACCATAACAGTTGAAGAAACCCCAACTCACGCTGCGATAAATCTCTAGTCAAGAAGAAACCCCAACTCACGCTGTGATTAACCCAATCTACAATTTGGATGTTTAGTCATTAAATAAATTATTTCATTGTTCGTAAATTCTGGCAAAGTTAATGTACATATTGTACATACTGTTCATACTGGACATATTGTAATCTATGTAAAAAGCATAAGACCATTCATTGTATTTAGTATTAAGTTAAGTTTACTATTAAGTTCCAATGTTTATAGTTTTAATTCTTGACCTTATGATTTAGTATTAGGCTGAAGATGCCCATAACTAGGGCAAAACATGTCCCTAACTGGTGTTTTTAATTCATGTAGAATTTAATCACTAAAAAATATATTTGTATTGAAAAAGTGGACACAATAATTTAAATCTTGAAAGTGTTTTACTTACAGTATCCAGTATTTGGGAGATAGTGTGTTCGAACCCCACTGTCGGCAGCCCTGAAGATGGTTTTCCGTGTTTTCCCATTTTCACACCAGGCAAATGCTGGGGCTGTACCTTAATTAAGGCCACGGCGACTTCCTTCCCACTTCCAGCCATCTCCCGCCCCATCGTCGCCATAAGACCTATCTGTGTTGGTGCGCCGTGAAGCAAATTGTAAAAAAAAAAAAAAAAATTATCTCTTGTCATTTGTTGAAGGAACAGCAATGAAAAAAAAAAAAAAAAAAAAAAAAGGGTGAAATGACAGTTTGTTCTCTCTGATCTCAAAAGTGCCAATCTAGTTTGCTCCAGGAAACTTTTGTTAAATTAGCTCTTAAGAACTTTACCAGAAAATATATATATCTCATTAACCATTTAAACTATTTTCCTCGTTTTAGACACATCATTCGGAAAGTTGATGTTCAGCCACCTCGACAAATTCAAGAGCTTCATCGAGAAGAAGCTGGGCGCAGTGGAGATGGGCGAGGACTAGGTCCATGTGGAGGCTTCTCCACGCAGTATGCGTGTATGTGCGATTACCATGGCATGCCATATCGTGAAGAAGTTTCCTGGGTAAGTTCATCTAGGTCTTACTGATATAGCAAAGGAAGTGAAGTACCATATTGGCCTGAATATAGCTTGGCCTTTCATATAAGGTGTATAGGAGAAAAATTAAGTGACTACAACATATTTGAGCACTCCTTTACCTAAAATATTTAAATAAGCCCTGAATTATTTATCGGCATAATCTCCATTAGCCGTGGTGCAGTCATCATTTGTTTATACCTCCTGTTACTTGCATTCTACCTCCAGTACCTTCATTCTAATAACTTTGCCACTTATTGGATAAGCCTGGTTTTGTTTCATATTCAGTAAAAGCCTGTAGTTTTCATTAAATTTTCCTGCCTTTGATCCTTTGAATACTTCTCTTTATATGCCTCCATTCTTATGCCTGTTGCACACTGTCAAATTTTACCTTCAATTCAGTACTTCACAAGAAAAGTGCCAACATTCTTATGCCTATTGTACACCATCAAAATTTTCTTTCACTTCAATACTTCACAAGAAAAGTTGTCAAATCTTGACAAAGGTTTGATAAGATTGGGAAAGATTTGGCAAGGTTTTATAGCAGTTGTGGTTCTTGGACTAGCAGTGAGATATATTCTTTAAAAAGAACAGAAGTGAGCAATATACGATAATTTGTATGGGGAAAATATTAATGTGGTTATCAACATAATTTTTTGCAATTTATTTGCAGAGGTTATATTGTACTCCATTTACTCACATTAATTGAATACAAATTACAGCATTGCAGTGGAAATTCATATCTTAGTACATGAAAACATATTAGGAATGCCATAATAATAATAATAATAATAATAATAATAATAAAACTCATGTCTACGCATTTTGCGAGACCACCACATAAGAAGAAAATGTGGAAATCACCAAACCCATTATTGGGCGAATTCCAGATCGATCACGTCGCAATCTCCAGAAAGAATATGTGTGAGATCCAAAATGTTAGAGTACGGAAGGGAGTTGTCGACTCGGACCACTACCTAACACAAATCAAAGTGAGATTCCAACCCAACAGATGCAGACCTAAACACAAAAGATCTCTAAGATTGATCCAGAATGTCTTCGACAGAACGCCACGACCTTTCTACAAGACATACGAGAGCAGGACCCCAAGGACTGGCCAGGCCTTCGTAAAACACTTCAGACATCAGCCATGAAATTAGGACAGCCTCCAAGGAAACGCAAACATAGGTGGTGGAACACGACCTGTGATAAAGCCGTTGATGAACGGACGAAAGCATGGAATCAGTGGAATGGACATCAAACAACTAAGAGATGGGAGACCTTCCTGAAAGTTCAGAAAATCTCCTCAAAAATTATCTGCAGGGAGAAACGAGCCTATGACAAAAATAGACTCATAGAAATCGAACGAGATTTCCTTAGAAACAACTCCAGGAATTTCTACAAAACCTTCCGTGAGAATTTATCCAGTTATCAACCACCATCTTTATGTTTCCATCGAGCAAATGGAACATTAGAAACGAACATCAAAGAGAACCGCACCATTCTAGCTGACTACTTCCGAGACCTCCTCAGTTGTGATCCTCCAAAGGAAAGACTGAACTTTGAAAAGCCCATGCCCAACCCCGATTCACAACCACCGACAATACAGGAAACAGCAGAAATCATACGATCGCTTAAAAATAATAAAGCTCCTGGAGAGGACGGCATCACTGCGGAGATGTGCAAACTTGGAGATGATCTTGTAAGCAAAATTCATGCAATCCTGTTAGAAATATGGGAAACGGAAATGATTCCACAGGATTGGAAGCGTGCATTAATACACCCATTGCACAAGTAAGGTGACAAGGCAGATCCAAACAACTATAGAGGCATATTTCTACTGCCAATCACATACAAAATTCTTTCCAAAGCTCTCTTGAACCGGTCAGATAAACAGACAGATCACCTGATTGGTGAGTACCAAGCGGGTTTCAGGAAAGGTCGATCATGTGCAGAACAAATATGGAACTTGAAGACGATATTAAGGATTTGCCAAAGTGCCTTTGTGGATTTTAAGAAGGCGTATGACTCTGTGGACAGACAGACAGTATTTGATACTCTAGAAGAACTCAGAGTGGACAAGAAGAACAGAGCACTTATCCAGCAGACCCTCACAAGTATGACCTCTAAAAGTGAAATTCCTTGGAGAAATCTCTGAGCCTTTTGAAATATGTACGGGCGTTCGTCAAGGTGACGGCATCTCCCCTATTCTGTTTAACTTAGTTCTAGACAAAGTTATTAGAGAGTGGGAAAAGGATATCAAGGGTGTGAACATCGGAAATTTGAGAAGCAAGGTCAATGTGAAATGTTTAGCATTTGCTGATGATCTCGCAAACATTACTAAGACCAAGGATGATGAAACAAGGTATGCCATACAGAGACTACACAATATAGCATCAAAGGCAGGCCTCCAGATATCCTACGAGAAAACCAAGTACATGGAAAATCTGCGTCAAAATAGCAAAAGAACTCCGCTAGAGATGGAAAACGGCACAATTTCACAGGTGCCCTCCTTCAAATACCTTGGAGAAATTATACTACCATCAGAATTAGACAGTAGTGCCAATGTAGAAAGAAACACCAAACTACATAAGGCCTACAGACTGACGTGGAATTACTACAACAAAAGAGTCATATCGCGTAATGCAAAATTATGACCCTACAAGACAGTTGTATTGCCGGAAGCTTTATATGCCTCAGAAACCATATGCTTAGGTGGTCACTCTAAAATTACAAAAATTGAAAAGCAGGAGCGGAAAATTCTCAGGAAAATTTATGGTCCTACGACAGAAAATGGAATGTGGATTAAGAGGAGAACAGCGGACCTCTACTCCTTCACCGACAGGTTTACTGATGCCGTATGGAAAAGGCGCCTTAATTTCTATGGCCATATCTACGGAATGAACAGCGACAGACTAACTAAAAGAATATTCAAAGTAATCAACTCAAAAAAGGTCAAAATAAAATGGCTAGAAGAAACTAAGGCAGACCTCCAAGAAATAAATATCACAGACGACATCATGGAAAATCGTGGAGCTTTTAGAACAAAAGTAGCCAATCATAAATTTAGAGAGAAACCCAAAAAGACCACTGGTAGGAAGTGGTCGACAGAACGCAAGATGCAACACAGTGCATTCATGAAGAGATTTTGGGAGGATAAGAAGGCACAAACCATCAAACCAACTAACAAGTTCAAACGTACTCTATGAATGGGCATAACGAATAAATAAAGAAAGAAAGAAAGAAGAATAATAATATTAAGGTAGCAGGTAGGGACCCTCTTCGGAGGCAGCCTGCCCATTGAGTGGCGCCCCTGCCTGTGTGAGTCCCAGAGCACATTGACCCACTGTGTATCATCTGGTAAGGGTCCCAGCTCAGGGTTACGAGTGAAGACCTCAACAGCAGTGAAGGCGGCGAGGAAGATCATTGGTACGACGGAACTGGCGGAAGAGTTATCCTTGCTTTTTGGGATAGTAATAAAAAGCCTGTTTAAAATCCAGGTGCGTCTTAAGTAGTATAAACTTAGCGAATCACCTAAGCAATGTAAACAGTTGAATATGTTCTAAAAAAAGAACGAAACATGTACTATGTATGATTAATTGATTTGCCAAAATGCAAATATAAGTATCAAAAAGGTGGAAGATTTTTTTATTGTTATTAAGTCTTTGTGAGTAGTATCCATCGGCTTCCTGGTCTGTGTCTGACACCTTGTGGGTGCGGTGGCAATACCAAGCTCCAGGAACTAACAATCCATGGTTCTAAGCACCCAGCACTGCTGGATCTCCTTTTACAAGCCAAACATGATTCGTGAGCATAGCAAGAACATTACCCCAGGTAGTATCCAATCCATCCGTCACATTGAGGCGACAACCAGGCTTTCGGATTCTGGGGAGCCTGGACGACCACGAAAACATGGGAGAGAGTCGGGGCTCTCTGGTAAATTGTCCCTCAAAACCCCCGCATACATTGGTACATTCAATATCAACACTTTGTTTGAACCAGAAAAATTACTAAATTTAGTCACAGAACTTGATCGGCAAAAAATTCTTATCCTTGCCCTGTAGGAAACTCGATTTACTGATGATGCCACCTTGGATTATGGAAATTATCGTATATTCAAGAGTAAAACAGACAAAAAGATTCTAAACAGGACCCCTTTATTTGGTATGAACTTCGTAGTAAAAAAAAATATACTGAACTCGATCCAAGAAGTTAACCCCATCAACAATCGCCTAATGACAATGAGGATTCAGTGTGCTAATAAAAAATATACATTAATAGATGCACACACCCCTACAGATATAAACAAGAAGAACCCCCAAAACGTGGATAAATTTTGGAACAAACTTGAAAAGGTAATGTCAAAAATTACCAAGGATGATTTCAAAATTCTCTTAGGCGATATCAGTGCACAAATCGTCCAAGAAAAGGACATAGGAAAACTGTCGGACTCTACCCGGTGCACAAATTTACCAACAAAAATGGTTCAAGACTCATTGAACTATGTCAACAGTGCAACCTTAATATCATGTACACATCCCTCAGGAAGCATCCCAAGAAACAAAAAACCTGGAGGTCCCTCATTGAATCTATTGGCAGATTTCAGATTGATCATGTAGCTATCTCATATCCGCTACAGAAAGAGGTACACGATGTACAAGTGAAAAGAGGAGCAAACATCGAGTCTGATCACTATCTGACAAGAGTTAAAGTAAAATTTACTCCAAGAAAATACCACCCCAAGAAAATCCAGCAACAGAAATTTGACATAAAAAGGATTCCTTTTACCGATCTAAAAGAAGCATGGGAAAATCAGCGAGCGAAAACATGGGAAGAATTGCACACCAAAATCATACAAAAGGCACGAGAAATGGTACCCTTAAATATTAATACAAAACACCCCTGGTGGAACTCAACATGTGACCAAGCCCCAGAGATAAGAAAAACTGCAGAAATACTACAGTAGAACAAAAACCAGAAAACTCAAAAGAATTTTATGAGACCAGAAAACAAGTATCCAAAACCATCAGGCAAGAAAAAAAGAAAGCACCTGAAAGAACAACTGGACTCAGTTGAAGAAAACTTTAGAAGCCACAACACAAGGGATTTCTACAGAATGTTCACAGAAAAAAATTTGAGGATACATTCCGCAGAACTTATGTTTCAAGAAACAAAACAGAAAATTGCCGCTTACTAATAAAGGAAACTACCAAGAACTTGCACGAAACTTCTCAGAACTTCTTAACTGCCCCAAACCCACTGAAAGATTTCTTGAAGAAGCATCCAGTTTCACTCACCCAGAATCACCTCCACCAAACCAGGAAGAAATTCAGAGCCACATTAAACAACTAAAGAACAACTTAACCTCAGGAAGAGACGGGATTGTTGCAGATTTCCTTAAGAATATTGGTCCAAATTCACTCAAAGAACTTGAAGAAATCATACAGAAAATCTGGAAAAACAAAAAACTCTCCGAAGACTCGAAATGTGCCTTGGGAATCCCTCCTTGAAGTCGGCTACAAAATTTTCTCAGCATGCCTGTTGAAAAAAATACAAGAACAACTTGAGCATAAGATTGATGAATATCAGGTTGGGTTCCTCCCTCACAGATCGTGCACTGAACAGATCTGCAACCTCAAAACCGCTCTAAAATTCAGGGCCCTCAGAAACCTCCCAATCATCTGCACCTTTGTAGATTTCAAGAAGGCTTACGATTAAATTGATCACCAATCTCTGTTGAGCATCCTGAAAGAACAGGGACTAGACTCTAAAATGTTAAACTTGACCAAACAGACCCTCACTGACATGAAGTCAAGAGTGAAATTCATGGGAGAAATCTCAAACAAATTCCTGATAAAAACTGGTGTCCGGCAGGGAGATGGATCATCACCCCTCCTCTTCAACCTTGTCCTAGATAAGGTGATGAGGGAATGGGAAAAAGAACTGAAAGCGCAAAATAGCTGGAACCCAGTAAACATTGGGACACAAGAAAACAAGCTTGAAATTTCATGCTTAGCCTTCACAGATGACCTGGCCTTTTTGTCCAGCGATGAAGCCGCAGCAATAATGCAAGTTGAAATTCTCCAAGAATATGCCAGAAAGGTCAGACTTCATATCTCCTTCCAGAAAACTGAATTTTTCTGTTCAAAACTAGACATCCATAGTCTCGATACGAAATACGGACAAATCAACAGAGTTCCTTACTTCAAATACCGGGGCGAAGTCCTCGAACCAACTGGACAAGAAAAAATAGCCCAAAACAACCGTGTCCAAAAACTCAGAAGAGCATATGGGAGAACAAGGGAAATCTACAACAAAAATGTATGCCTCTCCACGTTAAGATTAAACATTACAATACTGTAATCAAACCTGAGGCTTTATATACAAGGGGAACTCTAACACTTCATAAAAAAGGCGAGCTTGAAAATAACCTAAAAGACGAGCGAAAAATTATGAGGAAAATTTTAGGACCAAGACACACGGAAGAAGGGTACCGCCTCCAATCCCGGAAATCCACAGAAAAATGATCTAATATTGCGGCAAACCTCAGGGAAAGAAAACTAAAATTTTATACACATGTTAAGAGGCTTCCAGAAACCAGACTAACCCACCAAATTCTTGAGAGAGTTGATAAACTAAAGAATTTCCCTTGGACCCAACAAACAAAAGCGGACATGAAAAATGCACAAATTCATCCTGAAGAAATTTTAAATCCAAATATATATAGAAATGAATATTGAATTTTCACGACCTCATTGATATCGAAACAGACTTTCAACGTATTAGGTCGTGTTACGTACATGTAGTACGTGTTGAAGAGATGTTAAGTACAGAACAAAAATGGCCAGCCGGACACCAGTGGGATCCGAACCCACAACCTCCCGATTTTGCGTATACTTACGTGATACAGATATGTTTTAGAAGCCATATATCAATAAAGTATTGATTAGGGAGAGGATTTCCATCTTTATAATTGTGTATACTAAGCCATCAATATGGACATGAAACTAATAGATTGTAATACTCTAGCCAACCAGGTAAAGCGAACTGCTTATAAATATCAGAACCTGAAGATCAGGATAACGAGTGTAATTAAAACCATCACTTTTCTAAAGGAATGCCTATCGAATGATTTAACACCGACATTTCTCATAAAATACAATAACAAACACAGGAACACTATCCAAACATGCAACACACAGAAGAGGACTTGTAAAATATGGTTAAGAGAAGAAATCAAATTCCTCTACAGACAAAAACAATATCTCAACACCAAACTTTATGAAACACATCTAGAAGCATCCCATGATTTATCCCAAAGCTACTGGGACAATTTTCAACAAATAACTTAAGAAAAATTCAAAATTAGCAACTCACAAACAGATCACATTAGAAAGAAAGTTAAACGCACTTAGACAGTCACAAAATCAAAGTACACAAAATAAAGCTCCCAACAGAAACATCCCCATTAAACCAAATGAAGACAATACACACATATTTCATCCGCTTATAAAAAACCTAACAGACACTAACTTTGATGAAGAAGAATCCAATATATTGAGCAATGGGCTCAAACACAATTGGGGAAATGCTTCAACCTTTCAAAATACTACTACTGTTATCACAGAAACGGAAAATGATCTATATAAAGTTTCCCACGACCTACGTGACGAAATTAGATATGAAATAAAGAAAAGACCACCACAGTACATTAATAGAATTAGCAACAAAAGTAACCACAGAAATACCATTAACAACACACAATTAAAAAGACTTAAAGACAAAATTAAGCGCAATAACCTACTAACAACAAAAGCAGATAAAGGCAACACTACTGTCATTATTGACAAAAATTAATACATAACAAAAACTAAACAATGTTTCCTAGACAATACTTTTCAAATCAAACACAAAGATCCCACCTCCAGCATCCAAAAAATCTTAAAACATTATTAAAAAACACTCATTTTCTCTTAAATGAGAAAAAATACTTTGTATTTGCGAAAGCTTACCCGAAAATCCATACGGAAAATGTACCCATGAGACTTGTCATAAATTAGAGATCAAGTCCAACTTACAAATGATCACATTTCTTAAAAAACATTACGTATTTTTAGCCAAGAAAACAATACGGAACTCAATAGAATTTTGCAGTATTACAAAAGAACTGAAAATTGAACACCACCACAACCTAGCATCATATGATATAACAAACATTTACCCTAATATACCTACACAGAAAACAATAAAATTAATAGAAACTAATTTTAAAAACCACATCAACCTTAGCATTCTTGAAATATAAGAACATAAATCTACTTGAATTTGCTATTAACAACTATTTCAGATTTCATTACCTCATTTATAAACAACAAGGCCTCCCCATAGGATCCCCAGCATCAGGTATATTAGCAGAGATTTACATAGATTACTTATATTATCAAGAAATTAATAAAATCGACATTTTCTTTTGGTGCAGAGTTGTAGACGACATTTTTGTTATTCTAGACAGTAGATTCACCAATGAAAATAACTTATCTGAACAACTAAGCAGTATAGACCCACTCATAAAATTTACAATGGAAACAGAAAATAACCGCACTGTAAATTACTTAGACATACCTGTTACTAAGCATGAAAATCAATTAACATACAAAATATACAGGAAACCTACACAGACATCCAATACAATAAAAATAGATTCCATTCACCCCAGCGCCCACAAAAGAGCAGCCTACCATAGCATGATATACAGAGCATTCAACAAAAGTTTAAAAAAAAAAAAATTAAACTTGATCCACGAAGTAGCAAAGCAAAACTGATACACCCAAAATATGATCAATAAAATCACCCAAAAAATAAAACACCAACCTAAATCGAAATTAACCAGAGACAACGTATCCAAGAAAGACTATGCACTTTTCACTTTCAATAACACCTATATCCATCTCAAAGATGCAACTTAAAAATAGCCTACAAAACCACACACAATAGTGCCAACATTTTACACAACACTAAATCTGACGATGAGAACAATAAATATAATCATTCAGGAGTAGATCGAATAAAACGTGATAATTGTGAAACCAGTTATGTCAGACGTACCGTAAGGGATTTTCTTATCCATCACAATGAGCACATTAATGCCATAAAACATAACCATTTTTCATCCATAGGGCAACATGTTGAGGACTATAAACATAAATTTACGCATATTGGAAATGATATGCAAATCTTAAGTATGAATCCCAAGGGCCCGTTGCTCAATATATTGAAAGAATTTTACATCAGCATGGACCATTACGCCAATCCAAACTTCAACCTGAATGAAATTACAACCTTTTCAATACAGTTATCCCTTAAAAAAACACTTACCTAAAAAGAGTTAATAAACAAAACCCAATACACATTAAGGAACATCCAGAAGACACGCCTCACTCTGCTCCGTCTCCCCCATAAACCACTTCTCTTGTCCCTACACCCCTTCCCTACTCTGCCTCAAGAACCAGCCCCAGACGTACACGGAGCAGTGCGACATGCTCTCGAACAACACATACCGACAAGCTAAGAACGACACGTAAGTACACACACACTCATTCAACACGTTCAATAGACATTCTTAACTAGCAAAGTGAAACATTTTTTATACTCCGCTTCTCTTTCTGTTTACACAGATCAATTGACATGTCCAGTGGAACACAAATATGAAGAGGGGAGCACTTGCACTTATTAAGCCAGACAGTGAGGCTGACACCACAAAATGAAATAAGATAACATTATGATGTTTTAATGTAAATTAAGTGGCATAATAACAAATACTGTGCATGTGTACTTGTCAAGATCAACAGCTCATACCAGTGAACATACTAGAATATTCTGCAAACTACAATTTACCTGCGTATTTAATGAAATGTTTTATCAACATGGATCAAAATGTTTCTGATGTGCGCTATAAGAATGCTATAGAACAATATTAAGTTATAAGAATATCACAACCACGCCCGGGTGACTGGAGTAGGACGATGATGATGATGATGATGATGATGATGATGGGGATGGGGATGATGAGGATGCTCATAATGATGAACATCACATATCATTATTTTAACGAATCATGTGGTTTTTAGGAATAGATTAAGTGGATTTTTAGACACACCCATTGCAAGTCATGTGAACATCGATGAACATTTTGGACTAAGAGAAAAACACCAAAACACATATTAACACTACAATATTATTATTTGTGTTAAGTTATATTATATTAGTGAATCCAGTGATACTTCGAATTGTACATTATGTTAATATTAGGTTCTATGATCATTTGAAGATGACCTGAATAGGGGTCGAAACCGGTCCTGTATACTAATGTGATACAGATATGTTTTAGAAGCCATATATCAACAGAGTATTGATTAAGTGGAGGATTCCCATCTTTATAATTGTGTATACGATGGGTTCGCTGCCCCCAAAGGCAATTCATAGCTGCTGTCAGCATGTGATGAGGCCGCTGCTAACATGGAATACAGATGCTTTCTGCAGGCACCCCTAACCTGGTAGGTTCCAGTGTCATTTTATACGCAAAGCTCATCACCGCACCTAAGAGAACTCATCGGCCTGAAGCCATTGGTCCTCTTTGGATCACTAATAATGCAAATTTTAGTAGAGGAAGAGATAGAAGTATGGAACCGTTCAATGCTGGTAATATGGAACCGGGTTCCATATTATTTATTTATTTATTTATTTATTTATTAATGTTTTTCTGTACATGGCGGGGCTCAGGCTATGAAGCCTGCTATTATGCCAAACCATATAATTATGCACCTGCATAAACATAATATACTGAACATTATAACTACTTAAAAAATAAGTTAATTATAATTTAAAGTTAATGTGAAATGTAATTTGTATGAAATGTAAAGCATCATAAAAATCATTTTAACATTTTAAAATTAATTTATAATATTTACTATTATTAAAGCTATATCTCGAAAAATATAAACTATAATGTTTCTAACCTTACATTGAAATTTTATTCATTTAACTTAATAATCTAAAATTTAAGGGTACTTCTAAGAGTAAATCAGTCTGAGTGTAGGTAAAATTTCCAGCACATTCTTCTGAATAGCTTTAGGTTGCTTATGTCTCTAATTTCAGCTGGGAGAGAATTCCAGGAACGTATGGTCCCCGGTACAAATGACTTGTTATACGTACTACTGGGATGAGTGGGGATGGATAGCAGGGTTTGTACTGATGACCTTGAGGGTGTTCTGCCTGCGGGAGAGAGGTAGTTGAAATCTATTCTCAGATAATGTGGTTTACCTGTTCGCAGTATTTTGTGAAGAAGAGAAACAGCATGGTATTTACGTCTATCACATAATCTTAACCAGGACAGCTGATGGAGGAATGGGCTGATGTGGGAATGGAGCGGAACATTTAGAATGAATCGATTGCAGGCATTATGCGCCCGTTGAAGTTTAGAACCAAGTGAACAACTTATGTTGTTATAGACTACATCACCATAATCAAATATTGGTAGTATTAGTCCTTGAATGAGCAGTTCCCTGGTTTTGACAGGTAGAAAATCTCTCAGTTTGTATAGTGAGTGTAATGAACCGAATACACGTTGACAAATTTTTGTTACGTGCTCTGACCAACTTAAATACTTATCAAAAATTATTCCAAGGTTCTTAACAGAGTCTTTCAGTGCTATAGGTGTTTCATTGATCTTGACAACCGGTATGTTGATGCTTTCTAACTTGGCATGCGCTTTTCTAGATCCTATTATGATGGCTTGCGATTTTAATGGGTTTACTTTCAGGCAGTGGCTACTAGTCCATTCGTTAATGTTAAATAAGTCTTCGTTTAATTTCATGGTTGCTTCTTGTATGTCATTCGGCTTGGTATGAATAAACAATTAGATATCGTCAGCGTATAAGTGATATTTACAGTTCGTCAGTTGTTCTGATAGGTCATTCATGTATAGGGAGAACAGAAGTGGTGATAACACCCCACCCTGTGCTACCCCCATCTCAGTATTTCGGCATACTCCAGTACATTTTTTTGTAAGTCCATCTGAATGGTGTTCTTTACATTATTATAGATGCCATGAACGTCGCTTCAGACAAAATCGTGTAAAAAAAGGAAGTTATGGGATAAGGAAGAGATGAAAGAGGGTGTTACGGCTGTACGGGAGAAGAAAATGGGACTGAAGAGAGCGACGAAGCAGTTTCCCGTTCCAAAAACAACATTAAGGAGACTGGCCCTCGATACTGTGCTTTCACCTGAGAATGTGGTAGTGAAAAAACTAGGAAGGAAGCCTATCCTTCCAGAGTGTATAGAAAATGAACTTGCAGATTACCTCCTTCTAATGGAAGCCAAATATTATGGATTCACGCGCATGGACGTTCGTAAAATGGCATTCCAGCTAGCAGTCAGAAATGGTGTGAAGAATCTTTTTGGAGGCGAATGTGCAGGCAGAGCCTGGTTTGACCATTTCATGCGTCGTCATTGTGACCAGTTGGCCATCAGGAAACCAACTGGGACGTTGTATGCACGAGCTAAGGGGTTTAGCCGCGAGAGTGTTGCAGTATTTTATGATCTACTAGAGCCGCTGTATAATCATTTTGGATTTTCCCCTGACAGAGTATGGAACGTGGATGAGACTGGGTTGAGCATAGTCCAGATTAAAAGTATATTCCACCAATGATTATCTTTCCCAGAAAGAACATGACTGAAACTCTTAAGAGAGGAGCTCCCCCTGGATCAATTGGGAGGACTCATCTCTCAGTATGGGTACAGGACCAGCTGTTCACAGTTTGGTTTGAACACTTTATTGAGAAGACTGTGCCAACAGAGACGTCTTTGATTTTGCTGATGTTCGGTGGATATTATTCTCATACGAGAATCATTGACATAATCAACATGGCTAGAAGACATCACATCCATCTACTTTCCCAGCTGTATCATACGACCCATAAACTCCAACCTTTGGAGCCTACATTCATGGGTCCCCATAAAACTCACTACAGTGAACACATTCGGCAGCGGATGGTACATCAAGGAAACCTCTTGGACCCTATGACATTGCAGGACTTTTTGGGAAAGCATACCTGCAGTATACAACTGGTGCCATTGCAGTAAATGGCTTTAAGGTAACAGGAATCTGGCCCTTCAATCAAACGATCTTCACTGACTCTGACTTTCTTGCCGCCGAGCAAGAAGCCGAAAGATGAGAACCTCCTCCACCAGACCACGAACCCACCACAGCTGCTCTATCTATGGAACTCGTGCATTCGGATCCTGTTATTTCTGGATGATCACACCACTCCTTACTCAACGAAATACCAGTATCCTCTCTTGCTACAAAATACTGATCCCAGTTTCTCACAGTTTCACCTAGAGATGTCCGTCATGTGCCCATTTCAAGAAAGAAGAAATCAACAAGGGGTAGAAAAGCATGCTCCGCAACCCTTGTAACTGGATCACCGTACAAAACTCATTTAGAGGCCTCAGTTAAGAAAATAAGTGAAAAACAAAATCCAGTAACAACCCGAGTACGTGGACGTTGAGGTAAAGGACAGGGACATGGAGATAAAGGATCTGGACGAGGAAGAAGAGCAGAACAGACTCGACAGGATAAATCCGCAAGTGAGGATTCAGGTGATGAATCTGTAAACTTTCCTTCAGATCACTTTGATTGTTCTTTGGAACTGCCCATCGCCGAGCCTCAACCTGATGAAGTTTGTTTGTTCTGCAATGGTAGATATTCTGATGACAGAAAAGGGGAATTGTGGGTCCAATGTATGATTTGTAAGATGTGGGCTCACAATGATTGTGCTGGAGCTGAAAGAAATACATATGTGTGTGACTTGCCGTTAAAAGGACAACGGTCTTGAGCTCACTATAAATCATTTTTGGCAGTCATCAGTTTATAATTTCTACTGTACTTGTCATCAGAACTCACAATTCTAACAATATTTTATGAATAAATGCCATTTACAAATATTTATGTGTGTTTAATTTGAAGTGTTCCAGATGACACCTTTGGGGTCCATATTACCCACACCGTATGTCTGAAGACGAGTTTGCTGTGTGTTCACAAAAACTTAAATATAAAATTTCTTGTTTGGTATACCAAAGAATTAATTAAGCGATTGGACGTCAATAGATTATGGATACAAAATTCCATACATTTGTATGAATCGATTTGATCGTCTAATATATATGGCTTAAAAACAAAGTGGGGTTCTATATTCCCACCTCTTCCTGTAATATTTGCTTTAGGGTAACATACGAGGATGACGTGTTCGTCATAATAGACAAGAGCATTAATAATGCGACCACTACCTTTTCAAATTTAAATGCACTCAGCCCACATATCAGAGTTACTGTTCGGTCTGTATCCCATCAAACTCTTAACTATTTCGACCTTATTATCACCAGACACCCAGAATCCCTCAGTTGTGGTATTTATAGAAAATCTACCCAAATGATCAGTGCTATTTAGCATAACTGTACATACGCTCAATCTCACAAAAGAGCAGAACATTATACTATGGTCTATCGGGCTTTCAATATTCCTTTTTCTGATAGAGATTTTAAAAAATGTACTAAATACTATTCACATCACTATGGTTAATGGCTATGGCAGACAATTTATGGAAAAAATAATTGATAAAATTAAATACCGCCCCTCAACTGCTTTACCCAGGGAAGAAGTATGTAATACCTCAGTTTTTATTTTCACTTTCAATGATGAAAATATATATCAAAGCTTTAGTATTTTCAAAAAGCATGGCCAAGCAATTCCGTACAGAAGTAATAATAGTACCGCTCTTAATTTTTAAATCAGTATGGTAGGTTCTCAAAATCATGTGTGTACAAATTTCAATGCTATAGTTGTAAAGCCACATATGCAGAACAAAGAGGCAGGAGTTTTAAGACATTATCTGGAGCATGTTAATGGATATAAATATAATAGATTCTCTGCCATGGGCCAACTCTTGGAAGCTAACCTTCTACATATTGACAAGGGTGCCCTATTGAATATTGCTGAAAACTTTTTCATACATTTGGAGCAATATTTTAATCCCAATATACGATGAACATAGACCACATAAAAATTATAACCCTCATCCTCGCAATACTTTCTATTTACCGTTCCAGAAACCTCTCACCCTTTTACATTAGGCTCAAAATACCTATAAAAACTGATTGACTGCATGCCTCGAGTATGTGCGGCAGTCATTAAATTCAAGGGAGGATACTTTGATGAAAGTAAAATATAATTATTCTATTTGTATTATATATGTTTAAGTTTATATAATTATATTTTTGGAGAAATAAATTTTGTTTTGTGTTCATATCTGAAATCCCAGATAACACTCGTGGTGTATTGAAATTAATGAGTGGTAGGGTAGTCTGTTATGGACGTGGTGCCCCTATTCTCCCATGTGTAGTGATGAATAGCTTTATCCTTGAAGAATGTATTTGTAACTGCTCATCTCATTCTAGCACAGAAGTCCAGCAAATGGTTCCCATACCTATTAGCTTCCATATCTTTCCCACATTTACTTATCACCCTTTCGTATCCTTCAGTTCGATTTTGAAATCTCGCATTGAAATCACCCATTAGCATTACCCTATCCTTACTTTTGACCCGGACTATGATGTCACTCAGTGCTTCATAAAACTTGTCAACTTCATCCTCACCTGCACCCTCACATGGTGAGTACACCGAGACAATTCTCGTCCTAATTCCTCCGACTACCAAATCTACCCACATCATTAGCTTATTTACGTGCCTAACAGAAGCTGTGTTGCTTATTCCTGATGAACAGTCCTACCCCACATCTTGCCCTTCCCTTTCTAATACCCATCAAGTACACTTTATTATCTATCTCTTCCTTGTTATCTGACCAGAATATCATTAACTTGTAATACATCCAGACGCATCCTCTTTGCTGGCTCAGCCAGTTCTACATTCTTTCTTTTGTAACCCCCATTAATATTGATAGCTCCCCATTGAATTCCATTTCATTTGCCTTCTTGTTTCCAAGGAGTCCCTCGCCTATCAAATGGGAGTGGGACTCCATTACTCCCATAGGTCCGAAGCTTGCTTAAAAACGTTCTGAGCGTGCTCACTGAAAATTCTGTAAAGTAGAATGCTACCCTTATTTACACATAAGCCAAGTGAGGATCCCTCCCCCGGTGGATTGTATAGTCGTAGCCGTCTGAGTACAAAGAGGACCATGACTCAGAATATGTCCAAGATCCCCACTCCCATTCTATAGCTACTGCTATCCTGACATTCATGACCACTTACTAGGCCACTCAGCCATTGCCCATGGTTCACAAACTAGGACATAACTACAGTAAACTACACCATGAAGCATGGCAACAAGAATCAAGAAGGGAGATGTTAATGGACTTTTGCCAGAGTAACCAACTAATTTTTCCCAACATTCAAGACAGTGTTTCTTCATAAGAGTTTTATGTGAAAAACCAAGGGTGTTCTTGCATTTGCAACTGGCAGCTACCATGTTAACCATGCTGCTTCCCTTCAGCCCCTGTGTGCGCGCGAACCTCGTTGACTTCAGTGTGAGAGTCTTTATTATACACCATTAGGTGCAGCCGGCCGAAGCCAGAATGAGACGTGTGTCTATCGGTAGCTAGTTTTATCTGACACTTAGCAGAAGTAGCATTTTTACAGATGGCAGGAATATTTTTTAGATGGATTATCGAATTATAGAGACCTGTGGAACAATTATTACCAGCAATTTCTCAGCGGTTTCTTGTTGATATTTTGATGCCAATTTTAAGTTAATTTTTATTAAAAACACTGAAATGAGGAATAATTTTGCAGCCTCAAGATAATAGAGCATAACTGCAACCTCATCAAGATGTACATGGAGAAAACAATGCAAATGCACGAACAACAAAATGAAAACAAAACACATTTACTTACCGTTGAGTGCAGGAGCACAAAATGCGAAGCGTGGAGGGCAAAACATGAAGGAGAAAGGGCAGGGCCTTAACATTAACATTTGACAGGTTGCCAGGTCAATATTACTAGCTACTAAATGAGAGACAAGATTAAATTTAAAATAAAGAATTTTGACTTAATAAATTAAATATGAAAATTTAAAAGAAAAATGTATATGCACAGTTAAATATATATTTTCCCTTTACAAACAAAAACGCAATTAAAACTAAAGGGAGAAACACTATTTAATAATGAATTTTAAATTAAGATATAATGAAGCTGATATCAACATAGGCTTCCTCAAATAATCAAATATTGAAAAACTCAAAACAGATATCATTAAATAAAATTGTCAATAACGTTTACTTAAGGTATAGCAAGATTGAAATATAAAATTTTTTTAAAAAAAGGAAAAATTTGGTTGCAACCATAATATTCAAAAGATAAACACTAGATAATTACTACACAGAAATTCATTGAAAAACTTAGTTGGATGATCATCAGTATGCGGGTCCGCCACTACAAATACTGCTTAAAATTGAAATTTGCTACACTACCAAAACAAGTCATTTCAAGTCACATGCAAAGTCACACACAAGGACACACGTACAAAGAAAATAGTGGCTCCAACCGCAAATAAAAATTACACAAATTAACCAAACAAGATTAAATTATAATAAAATAATAGTGGAAAGCAATCCCAATTAAATGAAGTATATCAAGGGAAAAATACTATAAACGTTCCCACTTAATAACAGAACGCAGAAGCACACAACAGAAGCACACAACAGAAGCAACCATTTACCGACGCCAAGCCATCATCCCAGAATAGTCACCAAAGCCCCAAAATTAATACGTGTCCATCAGATAAGATAAGATGAGAAGACACATTACGTAATAATAATTGAAGGCAAGGAACCCCAAACAATGAGTGGTATGTGACAAGAAAACGTTAAGAGAATGGCATATTTTAAGTAAATATCGACCAGCAAATTTCAATTTTTCACAGACTTGACATTTAAAAAAATAATAATAATTTATCCGAGGGGTGATAGTACGAAATTACATTAGCTTTTGTTAAAAAGTTCGCCTACAGCTTAGATAATTTAGAATGAAGGGGGCTTTGGATTACGCTAGGATACGTACATGAGGTGTCATTAATTAAAGTCCCGAACAATGCAAATAACGATCACATCCAAATAATAAGCCATGAAGGCAATAGCAACACAGAAGACAAATACGAACAACGAAGAAAAATTAGGGAGGAAAACCAACACCAAAATAAAATAACAGAATAATAATATAATAATAAACATCATGCTCACTGATACTCAAGAGAATGATATAGGATATTCGAACAGTTCAAAAACACAACCATGGATGACAGAAGATATTCTACAGCTTATGGACCAAAGACGGAAAGTGAAACATGTAAGTAAAGTCCAATACCAAGAACTAAACAGGACAGTGAGGAGGAAGTGTAGGGAAGCAAACGAACTATGGTTCGTGGAGAGATTCAGAGAAATAGAACTTCTCCACGATAAGATCAGTCACTTTTAATGCATGGTCGTACGAGATCTCCGGGATTATTCATAATTTACAGTACTTACTTGAGTGGGGGTATCCAACATAAGAACATAGGTTACACTACAAACTTGCCATGTCGGTAAATGGTTAACACTCACACAAAGTTTTCTTCTTACACTAATGAAATATTTAAGGTTGGAGCACACTGAGAATAATTCAAAAGATCAAGGGCATAGCCCTGACATCCTCGCACTTATCCTGGCGAGTAACTCTCCATTACTAGCACTCTCCGACTACACCAAGATGTCTTTTTACGAGCGCGGCTAAACACAGCCATGTTGAATGCTGGAACACAACAGACTGACTCCTCTCTCACTCAGACAAGGCGGAAGTCAGCAGCTCCCGGCATTCAAAGTTTGCACCGTGCAAACGCACAACACTCGATCAATAATCGAGCGAATCAGATTAATCCAGCAAATATGTAATAATAGGAGATATAGTTTTTGAATTAAATGTGTATGGTAAATTCCACAGTTAGACAACAGTTCCAAACAATGGGCGATAATGTTAGATAACGTCTCGATACACAAGTAGACATGCCATATAAATAAATACTCGTAGATGTTTTCATGTTACAATTCCATTATGCCAAATAAATATTTGTTTACATTTTCACGTTACTATAACTACAGCCATTGTTTGGTGTTAGCGTGAAAAGGATCGCTTAAAAGATCCGGAGTCTACTAGAAAGGTATGCAGTGGCCTGCAGCAAGGACCCTTGAAAGAAGTCAAAGATGAAATTGTGTGTTATGTGGGTGAAACACGCAAGGACAGAATAGCCATTACACGAGTTACGGTACGAATGTGGGCTTGCAAAGTGGCACAACAGAGAGGAAATTATTGGAACTCTCAAAGGCAGTATCAGATGCCTCTGTCGCTCCAGAGACATAACAATCCAGACATCGGAAAGTCTGCAGAGTGTCGTGTGACGTTTGAGCCTTGTCAGGTTGGATCTATAACCTTTCACCTGTCAGGTTATATCCTCTAACAAATTTAATTTGCGAAAAAAAAAGAAAGAAAATAAACACAAACAAGTATCATGTACATTCTATGCACTTGTCTAATCATTTTCATTAAAGTCAAAAATATGGTTATTATTACTGTTACGGGGATACCGTAGTGGACAGAGGTGAAAGAAGGTGCAGGCATGAATGAGTCTATCTACGACAATCAAAAGATTTATTAAAAACTTCAAAATTGGAGTTATATTTATTTTCTCGGTTATCTTTTGGTTTCTTTTCAAAATAACTTTACAGTTCAGGTACAGAAGTTCGTAAGATGGGGTAACAACGGTTAACAATTAATTAAACAATTGCTTAACAACCTTGAGCTTGAAGTTTCATAATTATACATCCTCCAAGAGTGCTGTGGCTCCTTTCAAAAAACAAACATGCAGACGAACCTTTCAATTTCTTTTACTTCACAAAAAGACAGAGTATTCAAAATATATAATATTTCAAGAGCACCTTTTGCTCCAGAAAATTATCCAGGAGTTTACTCTCCCAACATTACAATGTTATGGCCTTCCAAAGGCATCATTCAATATTTACACTAAAAGCTCTACATGAACAGAAAGAGCATCAATGCTCTATAAAATTTACACTTGGGAATCTATTTCCGGAAATTTCCAGGCCTGTCAAAGACTCAACCTACATTTACACATTCCAATAGCATTCACTGTATTAGATACTCAACAGTCTAACCTCTTAACCTAAAAGAATGAAGTTGAATTTTACAGGGATATCAAATGCCCATTCTACCAGGCCTTTGTGGAAAACAAATGGTTAAAGTTACTGGCCCAAATTCAACATGATATGGAGGCAGATACTTGCACTCCTTGAAATTTGCAATTAAAAGATTAAAACCCTATTTGTTCTTCCGGCCTGAAGTTACAGAGGCTAAGCCTATACTACTGAGGTGACTAGATGGAGAATATTTAAGTTACAAAGTTACAGACAGAAAACTGTTACAAAGTCATAGTCACCTCAAAGTCAAGTTGATAGGAAACTCAAGAGGGTATCACAACTCTATTCCTGAATTTCGGCTAAGTTCTTTTGACTTGTTTGAAAGTTACATGTTAGAAAATTAAAGTTACATTAGTAAAGTTTGGAAACCTTCCCCTCGAGCTACCTTTCAAAGACCTATCATTTATATAGGACTGCCATTACCTTGAGCTGCTGGTCTTCTCGATGATGGACGAGGCTCCCTGCCTCCTTTATAACCACACACACTAAACCGGAGTGATGAATAAGACAGCCTGGTCGAAGAATGTGCCAGCTTTTATACCGGAGAGGAATGATCCAGAAAACTCTGGGCTAAGGCCTGACACACCCCCAATTCCCAATACATACAGGATATAAGTAACTGGTGGGAAAATATACAAAATATCCTATTGGTCAGTATTTGAAGTTGGCGGACAGAGATAGAAGGGTTGTAAACTTGAACATACCTAATACAAGGAATAAACAATTCAGTTGAGTAAACTTTAAAATAACAAATTACTTTGCAATCTTAATAGTCTGTCTTCACACCTGGGGGCATTACATAAGTTTTTTGGTAGAGACATCTGTAGAGGAAACTCCAAACTTCTTGTATTTGTAGTTGTAACTTTAGGATGGCAGATAGCGTTCTTTCAGGTGCTTGATTTAAATGAACGGGGTGGGTGTATCTCCCTGTACAGACCTCCCCCCCCCAAAGTCCTTTCTTGTGGTGACCATGTGACTTTTAGGTTGTTTAAAAAAAAAAATTTAAGTTGGATTTTAGTGATAGGAAATATCTTGATCAAAGTTCATGTGTGATCAATCGCGTCGAAAACTAGTCTTGAAGTCTTCTTGCAGCCGTACAAGTGCCAGATGTACAGTTCAGGTTTGACGGCAAGAGCAGCTACTGCAGCTGATACCTGGGTAGGGTCCCTCGGACCCTCCCCCCAGTACCCTCAGATACAGCTCTCCCGCTACCTTGAGAGGGGTAGCCATGGTGATGGTTGCCACAGACCAGATACAGAGATACTGCTCCAAGATGGGTAGGCGGTTCATTTACCGCACCTCAGCCCTCACCGGAAAGGATGGTGCTCCAGAACGCCGTTATGGAGTCTGGGCCAGAGCAGAGTGGGCCCTTACCCCACACCAGCATCACTCGCCAAATGTTGTAACTCGGCTGCAGGTGACAGAGAGGGCACTGACGAGTAAATTTACTTGGCAACAGAGATTGATGGAGAGCGAGAATTTGTTTATTTTTCTGCAGCGTCAGATGAGGTGGTTGGCATTGAGGAAGAGAATGTGAATAGCAGGCTTGGTTTTGGAGGTGGGGAATAAGGTAATGACACCCTGGCCATGGAATAAACGTAAACCTTATTAGAGGGGAAGGTTTGTGCTCAAGTGGAACAATAACAGGTAATACAGGGTGTGACAGAAATACCTGATGAATTTCAGACTTCAATAACTCGGCAACGCAACAAGACATTCACAATTTTGTTGCGCAGTTTAAAAGAGCAGTGTTTGCCATTTATGTCACATACAGTAGATTGGAGTGAAGTAAAGGTCGTATTGGCCACAGTTTACAAACAAGTGTTATTGTCGTGGTGCTCGCAGTCTTGGGCTTGGCCTTGGAGAACATGTGCGTCGTCTCGTCCGGGCTAGTCAGTCAGCCAGCCAGCCAGTCGCTAGCATGGCATGGAGTGGTGAACACCGCGGTTTCGTTATTGGGACTTACTTCAAAATGCCGACTCTCTTACCACAACACAACGTTTTTTTCGCAGACACTTCGGCTTAGGTCGACATATGAAAGTTCCAAGCAGGAACACCATTCTGTTATGGGTGAACAGTTTGAGAAAAACTTGTTTGAGTATGAAAATGAAGCTGCCTGGTAGGCCTCGTAGGGTCCGAACACGAGAGACCGTCCGTGCAGTGAGACGCCGTTACGCAGTCTCCTCAACGTTCGGTGCGTAGGCATTCACGTGCTCTGGGACTCTCGGATCGCACTGTAAGGAGGATTTTACACGCAGACATGAAGTTCAATCCATACAAAATGGTGGGTTTTCAGAAACTCAGTGAATGTGATGGGGCCAATTGCAGACCTTGTTGTGAGACTATCCTGGAAGCTGTAGCAGCTGACACCAATGTCCTGGTAAGTGATGGAACGCACTTTCATTTGGTAGGCTACGTTAATAAACAAAATTTTCAGTACTGGTCCGCAACCAGTCCTCAACAGATCCATGAGCGACCTCTCCACAGCGAGCGTGTTACTGTTTGGTGCGGTGTCGCTGATTTCGAAATTGTAGGCCCTTACTTTTTTGAAGAGGAGGGCAGAACTGTAATAGAAACATCAGATCGTTACGTACAGCTGTTACGTAACTTCCTGGATCCGACACTCACCGACTTAGGGAATCCTAATGTATTATTATGACCTTATGACCTTTCTATGACCTTGTGTGTCTTTACATTGTTTGATTTCTTTGGTATTTACGTTTTAATTTTGCTTTAGGCTGGTGATATTAGGTCAAAACTAGTCCCAAATCATTTATGTAATTTAAACTCTGTATATTTTTTATTGAAAAGGTGGACCGTAATAATACATTAGTTTAACTCTATTATAATTACCTAAACTAAAACAGTCATATACACTATTTACAGCTAAAGTAACAAAGTATAGCCTAATGTGTACATATTTCTGATTTATACAACCTTTCACTTCCTCGTTCATTCTTCCATGCTGCACCCTTCCGTGTCTAGGTGAACCATAGTTATTACTCCAGCTAGTCAGATTTCATCTCAGGGTATCCTCGAATAAGACAAATGTTTGATTTTTCTGTAAATGCAATTTTACGTGGATTCCGAGAAAGATATCCGCACCTTTCGCGACTTTAATCACAGAACGTTTTCATCTAATCGCAAAATTCACAACTTCAACTTCGACCATCATCTTATAACGCAATTCACTTAAGAACTACCTTACATGCTAAGCCTGACTACTATCTATCACTACAAATGATGACTCATTGAATAATTTAAAAAAAAAAAAGTAACATATTTATTAAATTGACAAAATCTCGAAAGAAATGAGAATTGGCCTATATATCATCGTGAACTCATAATTATTACCTCAAAAACAAATATTCTTCTGTAGGAATTAAAATTTAAGTCAGCGCTGGCTTATTCTTAATTATTATAATATCATGAACTCAATATTTCTGAAGTGAAGCCAAGTCTTTCTTAATCATCCTTGAAAAACTAAGTTATTCACTCATGTGCACAAATATAGCACAATTATATCAACATTGATGAAATTCAGGATTCCTCCACATAATTAATACATTTTATAACGTTTAAAAAAATTAATCATAATAATCTGAATTCATTGCTGTCGAATATGATAAAGAAAACAAGGAATCGACTGACGTGCTAAGATACTCGATTCTACTGCCATTTAAATTACAGCTCCTAGTCTATTATTTACTCTTATAGTGTTTCAGTTTAAAAATATAAACGATACTCAACATATAAAATATTCTATTTCCCTACTCTACCTATATAATTCCTCAATCGACATATTATGGTTCAATATGCGCTCAACCGATAAGCTTCTTTTACATATACTATGTGTGCAAGAAATTCAACAAGTATTTGTAATATGATATCTTGGTATTGTGCTATTATGTCGGCTACGTATATAATCTTGCCTCCACGCAATCTATGTTCACTGAGAATATGACACAAAATACATACAGTGAAACTCTGTTAAGAAGTTTTTCAAGGGACTGCAAAAAAAAAAACTTCTTAAGCAGGAAACTTCTTAAAAGGGGTAATGCCCAAAAACTTATTCTGTACTTTGAAATACATGTGAAACACACAGCCAACAGATTTCCTTATTTGTGAACAATACCGAAATAGGCCGATATATAAGAGCTGCTTACAGAAAGCCACAATATAAAAATTCGATTATCATGACAATATTTTTAGAGATAAAGTAAAATAATTGAACATACCATATTATAAATATATTTGATAAGAGAAGGGAACATATTAAGTTATATAAAAACGTTGCAAGGTTTGATTATTTTAGCAGGCAGAACCATGTTCTTCCACACTTCCCTTCCCTGCGAACTTACACTCTCTGCTTCGCAACAAATTGTTTTGTAAGCGAAAACCAAAAACCCCATGGCACTACAGCCCTTGAAAGGCCTTGGCCTACCAAGCGACCGCTGCTCAGCCCGAAGGCCTGCAGATTACGAGGTGCCGTGTGGTCAGCACGACGAATCCTCTCGGCCGTTATTCTTGGCTTTCTAGACCGGGGCCGATATCTCACCGTCAGATAGTTTCTCAATTCTAATCACGTAGGCTGAGTGGACCTCGAACCAGGTCCAGGTTAAAATCCCAGTCCTGGCCGGGAATCGAACCCGGGGCCTCCGTGTAAGAGGCAGGCACGCTACCCCTACACCACGGGGCCGGCTTTGTAAACGATGCCGGCTCGATTTTTAAAGCGTTCCAGCCACCCGCTCGACGCGGTAAAAGGTACCCTTAATTTGCATGAGGCTTTCTCCTGCACAATAGTCCCACTGAAAGGTATGTTTAAACTTCGCTGCTGTTTAAACCATATTAGCAGAACTTGTTCTATTTCATCGTACTTTTCAGATTTAACTTCCTTGCAATTTGCTGAAGTATTCCCTGCAGAAGCAGAGATCTCTTCTTTCTTCGCTATAATATCGTTCAAAGTAGACGGCGGCATCCCCAGCTCCTTTGCCAAAGCAACACGAGAAAGTGTAGATGACGCCACTTTCCTTATAATCTCCACTTTGTCTTTTATTGTTAGTGCCTTTCGCTTGATCTCTTTCCTCTGAGTTGCGCTCATTTTCACTTTTTAAAAAAAGCTTGTACGTTGATATTACAAGTACAAGTAACTTCACCTACTCCTACTCATACTAATTACGACGCTACACTATGCTTGGCAATCCGTAGCTTAGACTTACAAGAAGCAAAGACAAGACGTGTACTAGTTTGTTAGCATGTGCTTTCTATCTTCCTCACACCCCTGACACCTGCTTCAAGGATAACGGTAGCAAATGGGAAATCTAGCAACTTACTCTTAAGAGATTCTTAGAACCTAGGCCTAAATCGCCCCTGCATTCCTACTGGTTGTCACGGCAACGGGCGTAGTTTCTGGCTGTTTCACAAGTACCGCATGGCCAAGCCAGTATTGAGTTTATTTTCCCGCTTCAATCCTCTTCATGCTATAGGTAATGAAGAAAAGAAACACAGGTTCGAAGTTGGTAGAAATTAGTGCATGGAAATGTATCCGGGGTATTACGTGGGAGAGATAAAGGTGCAGTAGCAACGCTAGCACATCTAAACGTAAACAGTTTCTTTCCCCGCGAGAATTTTATTTGATGTCTCCTCATCCTTGTGCTACGTTCTAATAATGCGATGTAATAATTACGAGTGACACGATAATACAATGTTTAGCTCGTATAAAGGTAAAATTAAAAATAACTTTCAATTTTATGCCAACACGTGGTATTGCAATGCCTATGTGTGCCTCCCTCAACACCCAGTTGGCTATCAACATTCGTTCAACTTCGTAAACGATCGGGATCTTTCGGTCGGCTGTTTGGCGGCATGTGTATCAGCTGGCTGCTGGCAAATCGGCTGTTTCCTGCATAGAGTCGCGAAGTTGTTTTTATTCACCTCACTAATAATAGACACGGAAAATCTTATCAGTTTAGTTCAAAAACGTAATTTCCTCTACGGCAAGGCCCACAAGTATTATTGCAACAACGTAAGACAGAATGCCTGGAAGGAAATAAGCAAGGGAATGAAAAATCAGACAGGTTAGATATTCAGTTTTGTGGTAGGTTAACAGTAATGTTGTGGGCAAATGCACTTTACGGTTTTTAATTAATGTTCAGGCCACCTCGATTAATGACTTCACCCTGTCGCGGCCCGCAAATTACTGCATTAAAGTTTTATCAAATCATTCATTGCGTACTTTGTTTCTTACGTAGAATCCCGTTCGATTTTATTCCGCTAGATCAAAGAGAATAAGTAGCGCTAGATGGAACGGTGGAGTGGAAATTTTGACTGATGGGTTCGATTCGATTCCACAAGTCGAGAGTTATCATCTGCTGTCCGTGTTGTCATAGCGTGACGTCATATGGCTGTGGCAGGCCCGCACATGTTCCGTGACACCAGACACACACCGCGAGCGCGCGCACGGTCTAATACAGGGTGCAACTTGCGCGGCGACTGGAGGGTTCTAACCACGGGCTGCTTTGAGCGGACGTTTTCTATCTCAAGGGGCTCTAAAATCTGAACTGTTTAAGCGGGAAATATATTTACAACAGAACACTTTAAACGGGAAAAATATACATATGTCTTAATGCAACTGATCAAGGGACCAAGAATATCATACTTCTTAGGCGGGAAAACTTCTTATGCGGGAACTTCTTAACCGAGTTTCACTGTAAATCTATAATCATCAGTTATAACTACTGCCAAATCACTTTCAACTCTCAACTAAATACATATTTTAGCCATCCATACCTTGCTATAAGTCATCCCTGGGGCACATTCCCTTTCAGTAATTGCATCATTTAACTGCACCAATTCCATCCATATATGTCGTCTATTCATTATACACATGTCTCATTACTTACCATGACGCGCAATATTATATTTAAATCGTATCATTTATAACCTTCACTTAACACATTCTTGACTTTCTCAACATCCATATATAACACGTATAATCTCCTCTATATTATTTAATACTATTGGGACATGACGTTTATTTCGTGCAGTATTCCTTTCTCAATACTCAACTCATTATAAATACGACATATAACCCTACGTTCAGTATCTGTTCTTTAAGTAATATCATAGAGCAAGGAATTACATGACTCTAACACTCCTGAATACGCAGTCCACATATGACGTAATCTAAGTTTGGATGGCTCTATGACACTCATAGATCTATTTATTATTTGGCATTCTTTGAAATCGGCTGTCATATGTCACTTCTTAACTGTATTCTCATTCACCTGGTTGAAATTACTTAATAATACGTACCCATATATCACAAGATATCGTCTTAGTTCTACACTGACTTAACATATTAATAGCATCTTAAATATATCGCACTTCACTTCATTACTTCACTTGCACACTTAATTATCTCATGCTTAGGCTATTCTGTTCTACCGCACATACCATAAATACGTAAATTAGGAATTATATTACTTAATATAAGCACTTAGCTCGTCATTCGACATCTCAGGCCACAGTTGCTCCCTTTCCGTCCGTCATATGGCTGGATCTCTGGCCATGGTTCGACGACTGGTTGGATTCCTCATCTCAATTTGCTCTGGCTAGGCGACCTCCTTCTCTCATCTTGGATAGTCATAACTGCCCGGATCACATCTCCCTCCAGGTTGGTCCATCTCGGTTTTTAGCAGGCCATCATCTTCTTAGAAAAACTGCTGACAATACCAAATATCTCTGAGTAGTACATATTCATTTTGGATTTCTGTTAACTTAATATTCCTCCTGATATATAAATTTTCTAGTTTTCTTTCGTGAGGTCTGCGTAAGATAATTCACGCCTCGTCTTGCTCAAGTATTTGAAATTAAATAATTTTATTTCCTCTTCTAAATACGGAAATTCTGCTATTGTTTTCTCTTCCTGCAGTTCTGGTTTCTGCTCTCGTAGAACAACAGATCTTGTCCTTCAAGACAATCACTATATTTATCTGGACAAAATTTTTGTATTTCTAAGGATTTCTTATATTCTTCACCGTATTTTTTTAACGTTAATACGCTGTCCTCTTCAATATTATTGGTGTTTTAACTCGGTATTTGTGTTAGAATATGAATAATCTTCTTGTTTCTGCAGAGCGATATCAGCTACTTCTTATTCTCTTGAGTTGAAATTTTTAAGTATCGTTTTTCTAATAATCCCTTCGATTCTTCTCGTTTTTTTTTTTTTAAACAATCCAGTTGATTCTACTCTGTCCCATCGCCTTCGTAACATCGTAGTTCCGAATAATTCATGGCCTTCTAATATGCTTAAATGTCAAGACCTTGCTATGTATTCCTATATCTCGGATGGTCTCTACCTTCCGTAGGCGCCATTTTGGAACACGTCCCAGAATTGCAATGGGCACAATGCATTCACATGCATTTTCTCACCGAATATGCTTCCTAACATAACATTTAACTATATTTACATTTCTAAATTTATGTTGGTGGGCGGATCGTTCCAAAGCGAAGAAACCTAGTTTGTAGGACTCAGTTCGCGCAAAGGTGGGTATAAGACACACCCCTTTGCCTCTGCGAATGGAGCTGTAGGATAAGGAGAGTCGAGGGAGTGGTGAAAGGTGAATGGCCCCTCTGAGGAACTTGCGTAAGAAGGTGACGTCGCTTTGTTTACACAAGGAGGCGATTGACGGGAGGGAAGGCAGGCAGCTGTTCTTGTTAATACTAAAGCATGGTCTTGAAATTTGGCTAAATATCGTAGAAATGAAATTACTTCATTAGTTGAGTTAATGGAAAACTTGGATATGCCTTTAAGCAATATGGATTACCTGCTTCCTTAGCATGAAAGCATTAATGGTAACATCATCCTTCAATTTTAGAGGCAATAGGTCCCTAGCCTTATTATAGCAATGAAACAGCTAGCTTGAACTCTTTTGAAGTTGGTTAGCAGAAGGATCACTTACTTCAAAATAACTAACTACAGAAGCTACCTCGGTGGTATTATCAGTGATCGTGGATACCTTCTCCCCAATTACAGCGATACAAATGGGAAGTTCCAAAGATTCCTTAAATTTGGCAATATCTGTCACAACTGTGCTGCCAGATTGGACCTTCCTAATTAGTAGTTCGTAAATCAATTCCTCCTTGTGCAAGTACCCGAACGCAAGGACTTCACGAGGACCAGACATATTGATGGAATTTTGAAAATCTCCAGCAACCAAGAAAATTTTTTGTGTTCGGAGTTGGTTTCTATCATTAACCGTCAAAGGGGGCTTGATCCAGATCCATTCAACAATGTTCTGCTACCACTTGTTATGGGGATACCGTAGTGAACAGAGTTGAAAGAAGGTGCAGGCATGAATGAGTCTATCTACGACAATCAAAAGATTAATTAAAAACTTTAAAATTAGAGTTATATTTATTTTCTCGGTTATCTTTTAGTTTCTTTTCAAAATAACATTACAGTTCAGGTACAGAGGTTCATAAGGTGGGGCAACAACGAATAACAATTAATTAAACAACCTTGAGCTTGAAGCTCCCTAATTATACATCCTCCGAGAGCGCTGCGGCTCCTTTCAGAAAACAGACAAGGAGACAAACCTCCCAAATTATTTTACTTCACAAGGAGACCGAGTATACAAAATAAGTAATATTTAAGAGTTCCTTTTGCTTCACAAAATTATCTAAGAGTTTACTCTCCAAACATTACAATGTTATGGGCTTCCAAAGGCACCATTCAATATTTACACTAAGACCTCTACATGAACAGAAAGAGCATCAATGCTCTATAAAATTTACACTAAGGCCGCGTGCACACCGAACGTGCTTTGCATAGTGTGTCGCGTGTAGCGTGAAATGCTATGCATAGCGCAAGGCGTGCTTGCTGTTCACACCGAAAACTCTACGCTGTGCTCTCAGCTTAGTTTGGTGCGAGGCGTTTTAGGGTGGTCACAAACTAATGCCGTTATCCAAGTACACTAGAAACAGTTTACTGATGGATAACAGTTACCTAAAATTTAAAATAAAAAGAATCGAAAGTGGGTTCATGAATTTAATGAAGAACGAATTAGGTACTTTCAGAGAATTCCATCGTTTGCACAGAGATGCAAGACTTTATCGCGATAAATTTTATGATTACTTAACAATGACAAAAAATACCTTTGACCTTCCAAACCCTGCAGCTGAAATGTGGCGTCAAGTAGCAGAGAAGTATTGGGAGAAATTCAATTTTCCGAATTATCTAGGAGCACCATGCAGCAAACACGTGGAAATTAAATTTCCGGCTAAATCACGCTCTTTATATAATAATTATAAATAGTATTTTGCAATATTGTTACAATTAGCATACACAATTAATCATAGTAACAAAAGTAGAGTAAATGTGTGACAGATATAATTAATAAACATAAATATTTACTTCCAAGCCCACTACTAGCCTGCAGAGTGATATTCTTCATGTTATCACCCTCCATTGGCAAAATTATAAACCGATATGACAGAGTCTGGGAGATTCTATGCACTTTTTCACAAAGTGTCTGGCTACATGGCTAAGCCTTTGGTCACAGAGTCCCGGGCTTGATTCTCGGCAGAGTCGGGAATTGTAATCATAATTAGTAAATTGCATTGGCACGGGGGCTGGGTGTATGTGTGTATTTATAATCATTTCATCCTCATCATGATGCAGGTCATCTACGGGCGTCAATTCAAAAGACCTGCACCTGGCAAGCCGAACTTCTCCTCGGACACTTCCGACACTAAAATCCATACCCAATTTCATCCTGTCACAATGTTAAGCCCAGTTAAGTGTGACAGTAGAAGTAATATTACTGTATATGTTTACTGTAGGAATGCGATACAACTGTTGTAGATACTTAAGTCCACTTATTTTGCAAAACAGTTACATTTTTATAGTTTTTGTGTCATGGGTTCTTCTCTTTGAAACACTGCATGAATAATATCTTCTTCCATGGATTCAGAACCAGCTAGGTAACGCTAAGCAATTAACCAACACTGCGCGTTGTCTGGCGCTTCGCTTAGCTGTAAGATAGGCTTTCAGCGCAGCAGAGCGCGGGCGGTGTGAACACCTGGATTAAGAACAAAGCACTGGTTATGCTTAGCGTGACGCTTAACATTGAGCAACACGCGACACACTATGCGAAGTGCGCTTGGTGTGCACGCGACCTTAGGAATCTATTTCCGGAAACTTCCAGGCCTGTCAAAGACGCAACCTACATTTACAAATTCCAACAGCATTCACTGTATTAGATACTCAACAGTCTAACCTCTTAACCTAAAAGAATGAAGTTGAATTTTACAGGGATATCAAATACCCATTCTACCAGGCCTTTGTGGAAAACAATAGGTTAAAGTTACTGGCCCAAAATCAACATGATATGGAGGCAGATACTTGCACTCCTTGAAATTTGCAATTAAGAGATTAAAACCATATTTGGGCTTCCGGCCCGAAGTTACGAAGGCTAAGCCTATACTACTGAGGTGACTAGATGGAGAATATTTCAGTTACGAAGTTACAGACAGAACACTGTTACAAAGTCATAATCGCCTCAAAATCAAGTTGATAGGGAATTCGAGAGTGTTTCACACTCTCTACTCCCGAATTTCGGCCAAGTTCTTTTGACTTGTTTGAAAGTTACATGTTAGAAAATTAAAGTTACATTAGTAAAGTTTGGAAACCTTCCCCTCGAGCTA
The DNA here is from genome assembly GCF_040414725.1 of Anabrus simplex. Lineage (NCBI taxonomy): Eukaryota > Metazoa > Arthropoda > Insecta > Orthoptera > Tettigoniidae > Anabrus > Anabrus simplex. The sequence goes on along the minus strand of NC_090266.1, from coordinate 1,213,274,490 downwards.
GCTTTCAAAGACATATCATTTCTATAGGACTGCCATTACCTTGAGCTGCTGGTCTTCTCGATGATGGACGAGGCTCCCTGCCTCCTTTATAACCACACACACTAAACTGGAGCGATGAATAAGACAATCTGGTCTAAAAATGTGCCAGCTTGTATACCGGAGAGGAAAGATCCAGAAAACTCTGGGCTAAGGCCCGACACACCCCCAATTCCCATCGGGTAATGAAATACATACAAGATTATATTTAATTGGTGGGAAAATGTACAAAATATCCTATTGGTCTATATTTGAAGTTGGCAGTCAGAGATAGAAGTGTTGTAAACTTTAACATACCAAACACAAGGAATAAACATTTCAGTTTAGTAAACCTAAAAATAACAAATTACTTTCAAATCTCAACAGTCCCTCTTCACACCAGAGGGCATAACATAAGTTTTTTGGTAAAGACATCTGTAGAGAAAAGTCCAAACTTCTTGTATTATTAGTTGTAACTTTAGGATGGCAGATAGCGTTCTTTCAGGCGCTTGATTTAAATGAACGGGGCGGGTGTACCTCCCAGTACAGTTACCACTGAGGCAAAGAAGTGTGAGGGGTGAATGGCTGGACAATGTTTTGATAACTGTATCTATTGAAATGAATTTTCTTTCTTTTCTTACCGAGTGATCTTATCAAAACAGCGATAACGAAAGATTTAACAAGAGGGAAATATCAACAAGAAATAACAGTGAAGCTTAGAAGCTCTGTTAATTTACAAACAGGGGAGAAAGGACTCCCATTTCTTACAAGTCTTTTAGTGGGAATCAGACCAATAAAAAAGCAATCCCCATGGCGCAACAGCTCCAAAGGGCCATGGCCTACCAAGCGACCGCTGCTCAGTCCAGAGGCCTACAAATTATGAGGTGTCATGTGGTCAGCACAACAAATCCTCTCTGCTGTTGTTCTTGGTTTCCTTGACTGGGGTTGCCACTCACCGTCAGATAGCTCTCAATTGCAATCACATAGGCCGAGTGGACCTTGAACCAGCCCTCAGATCCAGGTAAAAATCCCTGATCTGGCCAAGAATCAAAACCAGGGCCTCCGGGTGAGAGGCAGGCTCTCTACCCCTACGTTGCGGGGCTGGCAAGTGAGACTAGGTCTTATAAATTAACAAAATTTCTGGTACAGGATAGCCGTTACAAATAAAGCCCCATAGCAAAGGAAAATACAATTTTTACACAGTCCAAAGAAGAATCCATAGCCCCTTGAAGGAAGTTATTAAGAGGGGAATTGAGCCCTCAATATTAAGGTTAATTTTACATCAAAGGTTCTTGAACCCTGTCAACAATTTTACTTATTACACCTACAATTGCCCCTTGTGGGCCAGGAAATTACATTAATGTTCTTGTGTGAAAACATCACTAATTACCTTAAACAGAATACACTTTCTGCTGTTGGAAGGTTAACAAGCTTTTTACACTTCCTACCCTTACACAATAGGGGATCTATATTCGAAAAGAAAAATTGAAGTCCGAAAAGAGGGTAGAAAATATAAGAGGGTTCGAAGCCCATACTGCATGGCCGAGGAAAGAAAACAAGGTTAAATAGAAAGAGGCTGAGAACAAAATATGAAAACGGAAACTGAATTTACTCAAGCAATCCTAGTTCAATGCAAAAGATAATACCTAACAGATCATAGGGCCTGGTGACGCAGTGGATAAGCCATACTACTAAGGAAGAAAAATTGAAGTCTGAAAAGAGGGTAGAAAAATTTAGAAATCAAAAGTTGGTCATCAGAAAGCAAAGTGAATAAGGGAAACGAGGGTACACACTCGTGCGTCCTTACATTTTACAAAATCCCCACAAGGGCTATTAACACTAAGTCCAAGTTTTAACCAAAAGAAAACTCCAAATGAAATTTAAAGTAAATGCATGTCGACCTAACTTTTACATGCTAAAGGAGAATACGTAGATATAGTTAGATTACAGTTCTGCTTTACCTCATGCCAGCCCCCAGCCTTTAATGTAGCACTCACAGTATTTATAGGGAGGCTGGCTGACAGTTCTAGAACAATGATGTAATCCACCCGTCTGATAGGTGGATGATTATATCGTCAAGCAGAATTTTCATTAGTAAATCAGAGTATAAGACAGTGGTGACCACTTCAACAAAAAAGAAAGAAAAAGCACAACCCAAGCCTATCAGGTTATGAACACTTTCAACATGAATATTCTGCATACATTTAATTACAGTACAGAATACAAGGTAGCACCAGAAAATCATCAGTCTAATCAAGATACATTGAACTTCTTTAATATGGTCTTCGACAGATAGCACAACAGTCGGAGGATGTGGCAGAAATTCAAACTCAGGGAGAGGCTTAACTAAAATCTCCTATCTGTGTTGATGCGACGTTAAGCAGATTGAAAAAAAAAAAAAAAAAAATGGCTCAGGTTTTGTGGTGGTTTCTTGTTTTTCCTGCATGTTCTCACCTGGCACTTCATTTCAGAGAATCTGTGTTGACTCATGCTGAGCTATTAGTCTTGTGCTGACTGTATATCATCTCAGTATGTGGTTTTCAAGTTGTATGATGTATCAGTTATGATAGTAAGTTTGTGAAATTTTTTTTTTTTTTTTTTTTTTATCATTTAATAAGCAAAGAAATTTGCTAGAGTTGTTGAATAATTGGATTAAAATGTTTCTGAAACTGTATTTGTTTCCAGGACGTGGATACCATTTACCTATCCCATGACACCCGAGAGTTGTGTCTACGTGACTTTGACCACTTAGACCCCAAGTAAGTGACCTTCTTGTTTATTCTTCCTTCATTCTAACTCCTCATAGTTGCCGTTAGTTTTGTTCCTACCTTTAGATTTTGCTGTCGTACTATCTTATTTTTCACATCTACACTACAAATTCCTAAAAGTATTGTGAAGTGAAAATGTTTGGTGTTAAATGCTTGGATGATTTTAATTGACAGTCTGAGATCCATATTTCTGATCATTTGGTGTATCAGTAGACTGATACTAGGACTGGAGATTTAAGAATTGCATGATAGGCAACTCAGATGAATTGTTTCGTATTTAGATTTAATCGTAATTATCTTAAATATGTCTCTTCCGAGTTATGACATCACCTAGTAACCTGAAGGTCAAGGATCCTGATATAAAAACTGTCCTAAATAAGGAGAATAACCACCCTTGGGATGCTGTAGTTGCTTGAATCTGTTAGGATCACGTGAAGGGGCACCATCTTAAAAACCAAATGGAATCACATATCACATTTTCACTAATTCCTAGTGTCTTAATAAAATGAGAAGTGGTTTGTGGTCACGTAGCAGTCAGAAGGCACAGAGTAGTAAAGGAGGACGACATGTGGGAGATGTTGCATGTTAGAACTCATTTTATACAACTTCGCATAGTTGGGAAACACACAGGAGCAGAACGTACCAGCGTACCCACGAGATACTTTCTAACGTGAAATGTTCAAAATGCCCTCCGTTAACATTGATATGTGCAGTCTAGTCTGTTATATACAGGGTCATCTACAATGGGAAAAAAAAAGAGAGAGAGAGAGAGAGAGAGAGAGAGAGAGAGAGAGAGAGAGAGAGAGAGATATCTCAATCATGAGGCCAGCATAACAATTTAGTGTCTAGCCTCATTTAGCATTTAAATTCAGTATTGAACATTTTAGTACTTCTTGAGACTACATGGTGTTCTTCTAACCTTTTCAAGATTCACCATTTTAAATAACATTTTACTCAGTGATCAATTTTCTGAACTTAATTTTCAACAGGACATTTTCAAGATTACAAATATGAACTTTGTATTATCATTCACGTTTTTAATGTCTTATTCATTTCATAATGCCATTTAACACTTATAGCTCAAGGAGGTCCAATACAGGGTCAAAACGTGTACTATTAGACGAATGTGTAAAGTACTAAAAGGTGGATTTTACCAATATTATTTCTTATTTAAGGACATTTTATTATATTTTAATTGCAAGACAATACAGAACACAATATAAAATGTTCTATGTGTAAGACCAGAACAGTGACAAAAAGATAGAATAAAATCCAAGTAAGTGAAATTGCATTTTTAAGGGGAGTACATACTGCATATGCTGACTATGGTAATTTTTCCATTTTTAGGTATGCTCAGGTTAAAAGTAGTTTGTCCTACAGATTTGAAACTTTGTAGTGTTGTTGTATGAGCTTTGTCCTTTACATTGCTGCCTTTAGTTTTAAGATAAGATGCATAGTTATTTTTTGGGAATCTTTTTCCAAACTTCAAAAATTTGCAGGAAAAATTTGAGGAATAATAATTTTTTCTGGTCTCATATATTAACATATCTAAGATAAGGTGGCAGCTTTATAGAGATAATGTATGGAAGTATCACTGATAATTATTTCAGATTTCTACCTTTTATAGTTTTTTAACTGAGCATATCTACATAAAGAAAAAACAAAAGCAGAGAAAATAAACTTCAAAGCTTAGCTTATATAAATCTTACTTGAGATGTAGTCTAGAACCCTCGTGCTGCATATTCCTCATCCTTATGTTGGCGTTCACTATAATCACCTTTTTATCCTCCATTTTGATCCAATGCACATCTAAAGCTTGAAATGTACTGAGCGCATTCCACCCTGGTTGGATCCCCATCTGTTCTAGTACCTTAATTCTGCCTGCATTTCCCATATTAAATGATAAAACAGCATCATGTACTCCTGATTTTAAGGTTTATTTATCCAACAGAAATAATTTTAGGTACACGGCTCCAAATAACAATGTTAAAGGAGTTGTGTATATTTCGGGTTTTCCCATACAAACATTTCTTAAATATTGCCATTAATGCTTTCACGGCCCGTACTTATAGACATGATATTGTATAGGCTTTTGGGCTTGTGCCGTGTCAAGAAAATAAGGTGAAATTCTTAACGTTTCACAGAAAACTGCTCTGCGTCCTCAGGAGAATTCTCGACTGTCCACAAGAAAGGCTTCTTAAACAATGACACTTTTGAATTTTGAACGTTATAATAGAAGTAGAAGTGGAAATGGTACGTTCATTCACCACCAGATGGCCCCCCAGACGTGGCACAATGCTAGCGTTCGAAGCGGAAGCTGACCGAATCATCACAGACTAAGTGGTTCACATAATGTGTTGGCGTAACATATGACAGGCGCAAGACATAGACATAAGCCTGGAATGAAACATCTGGCGACGAGGAACGTACGAATTTGGAAAACACCGAGATGAAATAACAATAGTGAAGGGGCAAAGAAGGGAACTACCTACATAAATTCTCAATGGCTGGCAACCAGGTATTACTTCATTGATAGCCGGTGTCCCTGTTGAAATTATTAGGATTTCTACGTATTTCCACAGCTTCCCATATAATCCTGGACCTGTAGGGTCTAGTGTGGGTAAGAGCTCGAGCATCTTGGAACATGACATCATGACCCGACGATAGAGCGTGCTCAGCTATTGCCGATTTGTCAGGTTGGTTGAGGCGAATATTACGTTCATGTTCTTTGATACGGGTACCAATGGACCGGCATGTTTGGCCGATGTATACCTTACCTCACATACAGGGAATTTCGTATACCCCAGGATGTAAAAGTGGGGACAATTTGTCCTTGGTTTTACTCAGACTGTGAGTAGTTTTAGTGGCGGTGCCAAATATGGTTTTTATATTGTGTTTCCGGGGGACCTTGGCAATTCGATCTGTGGTGTTGTGAATATAAGGCAAGTAGGCAGTTCCCTTCACTTCTTCCTTCTGTTTGATTTGCTTGGTCGTTTCTCTGGAATGTAGGGCTCCATGAATCTCCAAATCTCCGTAACCATTACCCGTAAATGCAACTTTGAGCGTGTCCATCTCCATCTGGATATGTGATGGCTCACAAATTCGTCTCGCCCTCTTGGCGAGTGTCGTGAGGATGCCTTGCTTTGTGCTGGATGGTGGTGAGAATCTGCTGAAGATAGCGATTTGTGTGGGTAGGCTTACGATAGATGGTATGTCGTAAGGAGCCGTCCGGTTTCTTTCTTACTAGAACACCAAGAAAGTAAGGCATCAGTCCGATTCCATCTCCATAGTGAATTTTATTGACAGATGTTGCTGATTTAGGTGGTCTAGAAATAGATGAAGTTTCTCAGGACCTTCTGTCCAGATCACAAATACATCATCAACATACCTCCACCATATCATAGGCTTGACAGGCGCCGAAGAAGTAGCCTTCTCCTCAAAATGCTTCATAAAGAAATTAGCCTCTACGGGTGAAAGTGGACTTCCCATAGCCACTCCGTCCGTCTGTTCGTAAAAACTCCCACCCCACAAGAAATAGCTGGATGTCATGCAGTGGTAAAATAGCTTAGTAATGTTCCCAGGGAACAGGTGTTCAATGAGAGACATGACTGAGTCAATCGGCACTTTAGTGAACAAGGACTCCACATTGAAACTCACCAAAAGTGCATTAGGTTGACGGGTTATGGTTGATGGCTTGTTGACGAAATACCGAGAATACTTGACGTATCATTCAGTATGTTCTGTGTGTGGCTGAAGCAATTTGCTTAGGTATTTAGCCAGACCATATGTAGGAGAACCTATTGCACTAACAATAGGTCTGAGGGGAACATCTTTTTTTATGGATCTTAGGCAGTCCATATAATCTAGGTGGCACTGCTTCCCCCGGGGACAGATGTTTAGTCTCCTCTTTTGGAATTGAAGATTGCCGTAAGAGTTTCGCAGTGGCATTGGACACACAAGTGGTGGGGTCACGTGAGCTCAGTCTGTAGACGGGCTCTGACAATATAGCCGATATCTTATTTTTATACTCGTCAGTGTCCATAAGCACTGTCGCATTACCCTTATCAGCTGAGAGAATGGTCAGTTCAGAATCATCTCTAAGTTCCTTCAGAGCTCCCCTTTCGCCTCTTGTTAAATTGGGCGCGGGTACAGCAGCGGACCTTATGAGTCTCGCACATTTCTGTCTTAACTCCTCAGCCTCATCCGTAGGTAGTTTGTGGATGGCTGCCTCAACGGAAGTAATTAACTCCTGAGTGGGAATTTTAGAGGGAGCGACAGCAAAATTAAGACCCCTAGCTAGAACTGCCATTTGGTTCTCCTCCAAGGATTTCTTGGAAAGATTGACGACAGTTTTACTAGCATCCGGGTTCGTGTGAGAGACCACCTGTTTCCGAGCTAGACGGAGGAACTTCGATTTCTGTCTGAATGACACCTGGTTGAATTTTTGTTCAGCCTGCATAGCAGTAATGCGATCGAAAGTCAACCACAATTCCCGCAAGAGTGTGTTGCTTAACTCTCGGGAGCCTAATTCCAGTTCCCTACGAGTGTTATGCACTCTCTCAATCACAAAAGCCTTGCTAACGCGTTCATATATTCTCCTGGCTTTCGGTGTATTAACGTGTGCTGCATCATCACACAGTTGGGAATGATGTTATGGTCCCTGCATCTCAGTAGAAAGCACAAAGAATAAAGGAGAATAGACTTCTTTCTCCTTAATTTGCTGAATTTTGAAGCCTCCTTGAAAGTATCCTCCCCATAGAGGTTTTTAATGTTGTCATTAATGCTTTCACGGCCCGTACTTATAGACATGACATTGTATAGGCTTTTGGGCTTGTGCCGTGTCAGTGAACAGGCGAACGGAGTGGTTATGGGAAGTCCACTTGAGGAGGAGGTTATTGCTTTGGTGCCCGTCAAGCCTATGATAATGGTGGACGTATGTTGATGATGTATTTGTGATCTGGACAGAAGGTCCTGAGAAACTTCATCTATTTCTAGACCAGCAACATCCGTCAATAAAATTCACTATGGAGATGGAGTCAGACGGATGCCTTACTTTCTTGGATGTTCTAGTAAGAAAGAAACCGGACGGCTCCTTAGGACATACCATCTATCGTATGCCTACCCACACAAATCGCTATCTTCATGCAGATTCTCACCACCATCCAGCACAAAGCAAGGCATCCTCACGACACTCGCCAAGAGGGCGAGACGAATTTGTGGGCAATCTCATGTCCAGTTGGAGATGGACATGCTCAAAGTCGCGTTTAAGGGTAATGGTTACGGAGATTTGGAGATTCATAGAGCCCTACATCCCAGAGAAATGACCAAGCAAATATCACAGAAGGAAGAAGTGAAGGGAACTGCCTACTTGCCTTACATTCACAACATCACAGATCGAATTGCCAAGGTCCTCCGCAAACACAATATAAAAACCATGTTTGGCACCGCCACTATAATTTCTCACAGTCTGAGTAAAACAAAGGACAAATTGTCCCCATTTTTACATCCTGGGGTATACGAAATTCCCTGTACGTGCGGTAAAGTATACATCGGCCAAACATGCCAGTCCACTGATACCCGTATCAAAGAACATGAATGTAATATTCGTCTCAACCAACCTGACAAATCTGCAATAGCTGAGCACGCTCTGTTGTCAGGTCATGATGTCATGTTCCAAGATGCTTGAGCTCTTACCCACACTAGACACTACAGGTCCAAGATTATACTGGAAGCTGTGGAAATACATAGTAATCCTAACAATTTCAACAGGGACACCGGCTATCAATTAAGTAATACCTGGTTGCCAGCCATTAAGAATTTCAGTAGGTAGTTCCCTTCCCTGCCCCTTCACTATTGCTATTTCGTCTCTGTGTTTTCCAAATTTGTAGGTTCCTAGTCGCCAGATGTTTCTTCCAGGCTTATGTCTATGTCTTACACCTGTCATATGTTACGCAAACACGTTATGTGAACCGCTTAGTGTGATTGTGATAGTTCGGTCAGTTTTCGCTTTGAACACTAGCATTGTGCCATGTCCTAGGGGCCATCTGGTGGTGAATGAACGTACCATTTCCACCTCTACTTCTATTATAATGTTCCAAATTCAAAAGTGTCATTGTTTAAGAAGCCTTTCTCGTGGACAGTCTAGAATTCTTCTGAGGACGCACAGCACAGTTTTCTGCGTAACATTAAGAATTTCACATTATTTTCCTGACACAGCACAAGCCCAAAAGCCTATACAATATCATTTCTTAAATAAATCTGGATGGGTGAAATCCTTATAAATGGGCTTTATCATAAGCATCACTTCTTCAGGAAGTTCATGGCATTTGTAGGTTTCCTTGTCTTTATTATACTTGCACCACCGGGTGAGTTGGCCGTGCGGTTGGAGGCGCTCGGCTGTGAGCTTTCATCTGGGAGTTAGTGGGTTCTAATCCCACTGTCGGCAGCCCTGAAGATGGTTTTCCGTGGTTTCCCATTTTCACACCAGGCAAATGCTGGGGCTGTACCTTTATTAAGGCCACGGCCGCTTCCTTCCAACTCGTAGGCCTTTCCTATCCCACCGTCGCCATAAGACCTATCTGTGTCTTTACTACTTAAAGGCACTAGTAAAAAATACTTGCACCAAGAACTGCATAGACTATGTTGGGACTTTTCATCAGTAGAAATCTTATGAAGAAAAGTTGCCCACACAGCCTCCCTCATTTTCTTCAGGTCACTAACATTCTCTCTTATAGCTTTGCCGTAGTAATTTTGTAGCTGTTCTATTTCAGAAGAAGTGAGTCTGTTTCTTCCCCCAAGTGCTCCACCATCCTGTAATTTCTTCCCTTTCATGTCATGGATTAACCTTTGCATCCTTGAACCTATCCTCTTGTGAACAAGACCTACACATTCTAATTTGATAATTGCTACACTTTCACCAGATGGTTTTTCAGACAGTACTCTGTTGAAGGCTTTACTGTCTCCATTACCCAAAAACTGCACATACCTCACACCCCTTGTAGCAACCGACCTCTTAAAAATCATTGATGAACCCTCACCTTCTATGCGCCCACTAGACCCAGCATAATTTGTCCTACACACATGCTCAGTTTGCGATTTGCATGCATGGTAGTGTTTACTGAGGCACTCAACATCAAATACTTTACCGGTATCCATACTTGTAACAGTAAGCACACCATTCTGACTGGTGTGGCCTCGCTTTTGCCAGCTACCATCAAGAGCAACAGCTATGTCACTAACACCCTCATTTTCTATTACTGCCTCCTGAGTGGCTTCCTTCATGCTATATCCACTGACTTCCTCTGCCTTATTAATAACGTTCATGAACCTGTGGAATCTAGTGGGATCCATAACAGCACACAGCATGTCACCCACTGCTTTGCTCTTACCAATTGAGCTGAGGCCATACACAAATCGAAGGTTCACCTCATGCGCACCATTCACATATTTTGAGGTGGAAAACTCAGTTTCTTCTCCACAGCTTTCACATGAAAGAATCTTCGTGCAAGCAAGGCCCTTATGCAATGAAGCCTTTTCAGACACTGTCACACACTCAACATTTTTACAATATTTACACTGCACAAAAGATTTCTCAGCCGCACACAGGAGCTGAACATCTATAGCCTGGTATCCTACTGAAGTATTCTCAATATTTATACCAGTAAACGCACTACCTGAGTCATATTCTTTATATACACTTTCGGAAGTGGCCAGCTTTCTATGACAGGAACTTGGCGGATTACTACTAGGACTTGTCTAACTGTTGTTTGAGGCTATGGGAGTGGCACTACTCGTAATAGCAACACCTTCAACCTTCAAGCATGTCTTCGTGTTCTTATATTGATTCCCACGGCACTTAGTTCTGCCAATTTTTTTAATCCTCTGCATTTAAAAGTGAACACTCAACGTAACGATATCTCACAATACGCGCCAAACTATTAGAATATAAACAATCACAGCAACATGACACATTGCTGACAGTAGCACCAATAGCTAAGGAACAAATTACCTTCAAAACAAAGCCACATTCACTAATGCACTTGCATTTTCTAGAAAGTTGTCAAAGAGTAAAGTCCAGCATGCAGTCAGAGGAGGGCGTGGCATTTATAAATGGGAGGAGACATGGAATATCCAAATTATGGGCACTTGTAATGCAATTTTGCTGAAATAAAAAACAAAAACGGTGCTTTGTTGTACACATACGAAAGAATACTAAAAGAACATTAAAACTAAATTCGCAAATTTTTGCAGAAAGTGAGGTACGTACTCCCCGAACAAATACAAGAAGGGACAGAGTAGAAAAGGAGGACGTCATGTGGGAAATCGGAGTGGGAAAGCTTTTTGACAGAATGGTTTGGATATGTTAACAGGATGAAAGAGGGAAGGATGCCGAAGCAAATGATGGAAACCCAGATAGGAGGGAGACTCGGACTAAGCTGGTTGAAAGGTATCAAGAATAGTATAATCAGAAGAAACCTGGTTTGGAACACAGTTATAGAGGAACAATGGTGTTCGGATAGAGGAACATGGAAAAGTGTCATAAATATCTCAACCCGGTGGAGGTTGGATGAGGGAAATGGAGGATGACGGTGATGATGATGATGATGACATAATACAATATTATTAAGCGAAAGAGCTACAAGATGAAGTGATAAATTATTCCTAAATGAAGCAGTGCAGAAGCATTATGGTAACATTATTTATTGCAAGAGTTCATTAAAGTAATTGACTTGTTAATGTGAGGGGTGGGCCTGCCTGCCTAGCCAAGTAAAACTTCCTTATGTCTGTTTTAATGTTTCTTTCTTTTAGCTGAAAGTATGCATCATTTATTTGTTGTTTATGTATACAAGTGAAGAAAACACATTCTTACTGAGACAAGTTGTGCTAAACACAAGCAGAAGTTTTTACAGATTTCTCACAAATCAGTGTATATTCCTTTTTCCTGACCAACCAAAACTCTGTTAAATTCATCCTCGTGAAAATGTTCTCAGGAATTCCGTCACACGACAGCTGAATAAGTTCATGCCTCTGTTGTCAGAGATGTCTTCAGAGGTTTCTTCAATGGAGAAGGGATCTCTGATCCAGTATTCTTATTAAAGGTTTTTCTAACCGGCCAAGTTGGCCGTGCGGTTAGGAGCACGCAGCTGTGAGCTCGCATCCGGGCGATAATGGGTTCAAACCCCATTGTCGGCAGCCCTGAAGATGGTTTTCCGTGGTTTCCCATTTTCACACCAGGCATTTTCACCAGGCTGTACCTTAATTAAGGCCATGGCCACTTCCTTCCCATTCCTAGGCCTTTCCTATCCCATCGTCGCCATAGGACCTATCTGTGTCGGTGCAACGTAAAGCAAATAGAAAAAAAAATCTTGAAAATAATTCTTGAAATCTGATATTTGGCTCCCACATTGTTCATTTATATCATTCACTAGTTCAGGATGTACTTGTACTGTGCAATAATTGGAAATGATGGCAGTGTTTCACTTTTTTATTCCTTCCTAATGAAAGGAATGTTTTTTCAGAAGGCCTTTGTTTTTACATGAATTGAGAGAGATGTGGTATGGAGGACTTTTGAAGGCTCTTATTTAATCCATTCAGAATGCAAAATATATCTGCCAAATACGCCAGGTGGCAAAGGCCTAGTTCATCAAGGGAACGGTCCTTTAATTCTGAAGAACTGTCGGAAAGAAAACATTTGCACTTATGAATGAAATTCAAAGAGACAACTTAGAACATGTCCCCTTGAAAGTCATTGCATCTTGTATGAAACGGCACTCTGTCATACTTGTTACTCATCTCTCTACATAAAATAGTGTTGAAATAGTTGCTCTCGGCTATATTAAGAAGTGTAACTTTTTCATTTTGTACAGTCTTCAAATTGACGTCCATTTTCTTTGAGGCTAGATCCTCACAATGAATGCTACAGTGAACAAATCGCTTCAGGGACAACTTCTTTAATTTTTCCAAGGACTCTGCTATATTTGCCCGCAATTGCACGTGCACCATCGGAGAAGTCATCACTACATTTCTATCAGTCTATTGCATTTATCCCTATAAACTGAACCAAACCCCCCCTCCCCAAAAAAACCCACGGCACTTAACGCCCTTGAAAGGGCTCTAGCCTGCCCAGCGACCGCTGCTCAGCCCGAAGGACTGCAGATTACGAGTTACGAGGTGCCGCGTGGTCAGCACGACACAACCTCTCGGCCGTTATTCTGGGCTTTCGAGACCGGGGCCACCATCTCACCGTCAGATAGCTCCTCAATTCTAATCATGTAGGCTGAGTGGACCTCGAACCAGCCCTCAGGTCGAGAGAAGAAAATCCCTGACCTGGCCGGGAATCGAACCCGGGGCCTCCGGGCGAGAGGCAGGCACGCTACCTCTACACCACCGGGCCGGCACAAACTGAACCAGCTTTTTTCAAAAACATCGTTAGATGTAGTTCGATCTGGTAACGGTTCATAAAACAACTCTTCCCTCGCTGAGCTCCCCCCCATCATATCTTACAAATGCGAGAAGCTGTGCCATGTTTGTAATATCAGTGCTCTCATCTAGCTGAATGGAGTAATAATTAACAGTTCCTTATTGTCGGAAGCCACGACTGCAATCCGTCATGATATTATGTTATTAGACTGAGCTACTGATTCGTGTTGTTTGGCTGCTTTTTTCTCCCCCCCAAAAAAGAAGTAACCATGTCTTTAGCTGTTGGCAACAATACAGATTCTCCAATTGTATGAGGTCTACCTGCTTTGGCTATTTTTAAACTTACCTTATACAGGATGCTTGTAAGAACTTGACATTACATCCTGAGAATGAAGCAAATAGCCCCCTGCTTGCAGACAACTCTTGATAATTTCCGTTGAAAAAACTCAGTTGGCTTAAATCCCCATACTTAGTTTGGAAAAGTCTTATAAGGGGATCAGTTTCATGGAATGTTTAAATAGAGGTAGAATTTGACACACTGGGGGATAGGTGCACTTTCTTCTCCTATATACATGAAACCTTATAAATAAGAGATATTATTTTCTTACATATATTTTTTTAACTTTCGGTATTCTGCCCTCCTCCTGTTTGGTGATGAAAGAACCCAGCATTGAAGCACTCCCTCCTAGCATTGAAGTACTGGTAACCAATGCTGAAGAGTTGTCTTGGACAGGAAAAGAATTGTTTTTGGTAGTCGTGGGGTGGTTTTGAAGATGTATTTATTAACAATCTGTCCATTCTACTATGTACGTACTTAAACCTTTTGCTTTCAAGCTCTCAGCTGATAGATGTGTGAAAACTGTCATCCATATTTACCATACTATGCACACACTTCTTATAAAATTACATAGAAGGCACACAAATACAGATATCAACATGTTTGTAAACTTATTATCACTATATTATTTTATATATATATGCATATATAATTCGCTGGGGCCAAGGACCACGTTAAGTCTTGTTGCATTTGACACTGAACTTGGCCTTCTTTAGAGCCCAAATTTCCCTCATTCTTTGTGAGTGGGCCTGCTTCTCTTCGGTTGCTCATTTCGGTTTAGCCCGTTCGTCAATATTTTCTTGCGGAAGAGATCTCTGTTAAGGGCGTCTTCAGCTGAGATATGTAGCATTTGCAGGTCTCCTTTGGTAGTTATAAACCAGGGAATTGTGGTTTTGGGGTTTGAATCAAAAAAGTGAAAGATTTCTTTAGTTAACTTTCTTCCGTCCATTCTTTTCAGATGACCGTAAAATCGTGCCAGTCTTTTTCTGATTGTGTCGGTAATTTTCTCTGTTTTGCTGTAGACTTCCTTGTTGGATCTCTTGATGGATTCCATTTCTGTACTTTGATCCCAAGATTCCTCTCACAATTTTGCATTCTCCAGTTCTTCAAGGAGTCCTTTGTTGGCATTTAGAGACAGGGTTTCAGCTGCATATAGAACTACTGGCTTTAGAACTGTTTCATAGTAACGTATCTTGGTGTTTTGGTTTAGGCATTTTTTGTTGTAGATTGTGCGGGATGTTTGGTAGGCTATTTCCAGTTTGCGTACTCGATCCTGAAGTGCTTCTTTGTCCAGTCCATTTTTCATGATGATCTCACCCAGGTATTTGAATTTGTCCCCGTACTTTGTATGGAGTTTTGGTGGAGCCTCTTTGATGTTAGTCATTACTTCTGTTTTCTCAAACGATATCTGCAAACCAGTTTGTTCGGCAATTTCCTTTAAAATTTCAACTTGAGCTCTAGCGGTTTCTGTGTCGTTTGAGAGAACAGCAATATCGGCAAATGCTAAGCAGTCTGTTGCGATCCCCGTGGATTTGGTTCCTATTCTCAATGAACTGTAGTTGGTTTCCTGTAATCTCACCCGCCAGGTTCTGATGATCTTTTCAAGAACACAGTTGAAGAGTATCGGGGATAGCCCATCACCTTGTTGGACTCCTGTTTTGATGTCAAAGGAATGCGAGAGACATCCGTGGAACTTCACCTTGGATTTTTTATATTATTATTATTATTATTATTATTATTATTATTATTATTATTATTATTATTATTATTATTATTATTATTATTAAGTCACATCTTTAAACCAAAAGGGTTCAATGTTAAGAAAACAAATGTGGAAACAAAGTTATATTTGAAAGTTTTGAAGTCATTTTGGAAAATTGTGTTCACTGCCCAAGTTTATGATTGATGTTACTAACATGGTAAATATCAAGATTTAGTGTGCATTTGCAACACCCCCTAACAATTATGATAAATGACGTTAGGCTAGTTAACGTCATGGGGAAGTGCGCACACAAGAAAAAGGAAAAATAGAGCAAACAGACCAGAACATCTGGTAACAATTCATTGAGCACACAAGGAAACTAGGAAGAGTACTGGAACCCATCCAAATAGAAAAAAAAAAAAAAAAAAAAGAGGTAAGGACCCCAACGAAATGCTAAGGCATAAAACTATAATTGGGTAAATAATATTTACATTAAAGTTAAATTTGAAAAAATCAATAATCTTTGGTAAAATAATAATAATAATAATAATAATAATGGAGAGAAACTTGCAAAGAACAAAAAATAAGTAGCATAATTAATATTTAGTAAATAAATAATTTAAATGTAAATAAACATAGTTCTATAGTAAATGGTATTACCCACCAGCGAATTGTTGCTGGTGGCGCAAATCGGAACTAATGCGCTCCGCCCAGCCACACACCTGCGATAGAAGTGCAGTTGTCGCCAGCAAAACTTCATCGCATGTCGTGTGAGTGAATGATTCATGCTAGGTCGTGCATTGTGCGTTGTAGATTAGTGAACCCATGTACGTAAGTAAGTATATACGTAAGTGAAAACAGTTTATAGACTATATTGTTCGTTGAACAGTGGAGTAGATGTACTTTAACATAATAATAGTACATAGTAGGAATAATAATAATAATAATAATAGTAATAATAATAATAATAATAATAATAATGATAATAATAATGGAAACATCGAAACAGGAAAAGGGGGGAAATGGACTCATTCCGCGGAGAAGAAAACGATATACAATGTCATGCAGTTTTGTAAGCAAGAGAAAAAAGTAATTATACCTCTTCAAAAAGCAATTTTAAGTCCAAAAAAAAACCGTAAGAAATATTTTGAAAGACATTGAAAAGGCGGAGCAAACCGGCGAAAAGGTTACAACACCACGAGGAAAAAAAAAAAAAAAAAAAAAAAAAAAACGGTCTGAAAGAAAAATGATTTCTATTGATGACTTTGATAAATGTCGTATTCGTAGAAAATTCCTAGAGTATTATGAACAAAAGAAATAAATTCCTACACTGCGGAAACTGCTTGTATTTGTGAAACATGAAATACAGTTTAAGGGAGGAAAGGAAACTTTCCGGAAAACTGTAAAGGAAATGGGGTTTTATTTCCGGAAGTGTAAAAATAAATGAAATATCCTCGAGGAAAGGTCAGACATTGTTGCTACTTACGAGCTATAAGAAATAACGCGAAGGGTCCAAATAAACCAGTAGTGTACACGGATGAAACGTGGGTTCATACACACTACATTGTAAAAATATGTTGGCAACATGAAGAAATCGCAGGGGTTACGACGAATCACAGTCCAGGACAATGAGCTATTGTCGTCCATGCGAGAGGGAGCAGATTTAATTTATGACCCAAAATCCAAATCACAAGATTACCATAATGAAATGAATAGCTGCAATAATTATCAGAAATGGGTAGAAGAATTCCAAATATTCCACCTGAGAGCATAGTTGTTATCGATAACGCGCCCTATCATACTGCGCAAGTCAATAAAGCCCCCCCTAATGCATCTCGTAGACTGGCTTACTCAGCATAACATATATTGTGATCCCACTTTGAGACGAGATGAACTTTTGAAACTTACAACACGTAATAAGCCAAAACCGGCATATAGAGTGGATACAATGTTAGAACAAAAGGGGTTTACTGTTTTAAGGCTCCCTCCATACCTTTGTGACCTTAATCCGATTGAACTTGCTTGGAATTTGTTAAAACAAAAGATTGCTGCTAAAAATGTCTCTGCTATTAGCTTAAAGACCCTAAAGGAACTGACCAACACTTCATTACGTGAAATCACTTAACAGGACTGGGCAAAAGCTTGCAAAAAAGTTAGAACAGTTGAGGAAAGTTATTGGTACAGGGATGGGTTAATGGAGGAAACCATAAAAAATATCATCATAAATGTTGGCCTTGACAGTGACTATAGTGATGATGAAAATACAAATGAAAATGAGTGTTGTGACAACACTGAACAAAGTGATATGGATACTGATACTGCAAGTGAACCTGGTATAGACAATAGTGAGACCGACATAGCTGATGAAGAACCTCGTATCTATCCTTTGTGTGCAGGACCATCATTGTCTAGTACAATGTAACTTCAAGCAGGTTAGTGTTACTGTTCACATTGTATGACTGTACATGTGTTCCCCCTCTTGCCTCTCTCCCGTCTGCGGCAGCCATACCGTGGCGAGCTGACGTAATGTATACACAACAGCACCGCTCCATGTCTAGCGGTAACAATTCCCTGGTGGAGTAGTACCATTTTATCAGATAAAAAAGTCCTGGTGCACCAGCCTACCCCAAACATCACAAATTATTAGAATATATATATATATTAAATAGAATTTAAAATTTAATTAAAAGAGGAAAACTGAGTTGGATAGCTAAATAGAGGGCTTTTGATAGAACCCAGTGGAGGATCTTTCCCCGCAATACCCACATAAACGATGGTCCCACAACACATCACATTAAATTTAAAACAGTACACATATACAGACCATAATGTCCACACAAGCTCGCACAGAATCAAAAATATTAACCCGAATAATTCCTACTTTAAATCACAAAAGCCGCAGTAGACTTGGGTAATCAATAAAATGCCTTGTATTAATTAAAAAAATAGAACGAGCCAGTTCAATAAACATAACTGAGTCAAACACACAAACTTCACACAAGATGAAACAATCCATTCTTATATTCACGACGCCACACACAAGTTGATGCTACCGCAGACAAGACAGTAATCAATAATAAACAATTACGTAACTGCCAAGCCACGATGAGATAAGCCACAACAATAGGAAGACTTGAAAAGACCCGAACTTCAGATCGCTCACACTAGGGCTGTCCAAAAACCCCCAATTAAAACCCGTAACGTTACTTAGTTACACTGTTAATTTACTGCCATATTAAAATTAATGCAGGTATACCAATATAATTAGGACAATAATCTTATAAAACACCCACAGTAAAGATGAAAACAAACCATCCAAATCCTAAATATATGCCCCAAAGAAATATTAAAATTTACAAACTCTGACGATAATGATGAAAATAAAATTTTAAAAAACTATGGTAACTAGTGCAAGCATAGTATTAGGTCAAAACACGGCCACGAGAAGACCAAAACACACGAAAGGATGCACGAATCAATAGATGAGAATCACAACAAAAATAAACATGAATACGTGCACAAAACACAGCAACGATGGCAATAATTTTAAAATTAAAAAATAGTAACCGCACACACACACGTCCAGAAAATAGCACAGAGAAACACTCGCAAATATGCAGGGAAACAAATAAATCCAAAAGCAAAACAAATTTTAATCAAGGCAAAGGAGAATTTCAAAAGTTACCTAAGCAACCGTTGCCTTCACCGTTACACATGGCACACACTCGAAGCTTGAACGCCATACCACAAAACTGAGATATAATTTTATGTCACAATAAACACACTAACTAGAATATAACTAACACACAGCAGGAAAATATTAGCAGAAGTAAATCATTAAAGGCATACTAACATTAATGCCATATATGCCTAGGTAACTCGCCCGTCTTTGGCCTAACACTACTACACTCACAAGTAAGAAATAAAATAAAATACTACACATTTACACTCAAATAACTATTATAATAAGAAGGTTAAAAAAAACACAATTCCCTTGCTGGGGTATATACAGTATATCCCCTTTCAGCCTATACCCGAAGTTAGGTCCGTTGTGTTAGGATCCGCTAAGCACTCCATCGCTGCAGCTAGCGTCCGCATTCAAACAGGTCTACCGGTCGACATACACACTCCAAAATAGGCCATTAGTGGCGACATGTCTAGCATAGGTACGCGCTCTGGCGGGCAAGGTCAGTACACAAATTGGAGTTCCAATCGTTGCACACAGATGGCGTAAGCGTACATTGCATGACACAAAACACACGTACTATAAACGAGTAGTTTAATAGCACAAGGCATAAATCACGGAAGATGGGCTGTGCACAGAAGGCACGCAATTTAAAGTCTCATAGACTGTTCGTAGTCCAAATTATATTTTAGTATATTCAGCATTATTATTGCCTCACATTATATCCAAGGATACATTAAAATATGTAAAATGATGTATCACTGAAAAGTCAGCCTCCCCCCCCCCCCCCCCCCGATATCTACATTAACACCACTGTCTGGAGGTGCTGGATTATTATTGTCGTCATCTACACTTTTTGATTCAGGCAAAGAAACATCATCACTTGAATAATTGTCCAGATATTCCGTGATATCTGTGCCTGTCCAAACTTGCCTTCGTTGCTCTGGTTTGCTGTCAGCCAATGAGTCATGATACTTACCTCTCCCGGGCGTGGTAATGATTAGGAAGGATGGGAATGTCGGACTCAGGATTTACTCCTTTTTAGGTTTTATATTTCCCTCCCCTGCGAATCATGTGACCTTGGCGCAGTGGGGAGCCTTGCGTGTCCCAATGAACCAGATAGCCGAGCCGCAGGTGCAGGCATATCGGATGGGTATCCGTTGAGAGACCAGACTAAGGAATGGTTCATCGAAAGGCGGGTAGCAGCCTTTCGGTAGTTGCAAGGGCGGCAGTCTAGATGATTGACTGATACGGCCTTGTAATAATACTCAACATGGCTAATCTCTGTTGATACTGCTACACGGCTGAAAGCAACGGAAAACTAAAGCCGTAACTACTTCCCTAGGGCATGCAGCTCTCTCTGTATGAATGATGTACTGATGATGGCTTCCTCCCGGGTAAAATATTCTGGAGGTAAACTAGTCCCCCATTCGGATCTCCGGGTGGGGATTACACGAGAGGGGGTGATCATCAGGGAGATGGATACTGACATTCTGCGAGTCGGAGCGTGGAATGTTAGAAGTTTGAATCGTTGTGGTAGGTTAGAGAATCTGAAAAGGGAGATGGATAGGCTAAAGTTAGATGTAGTTGATATAAGTGAAGTATGTAGGCAGGAAGAACAGGATTTTTAGTCAGGCGACTACCAAATTATCAACACAAAATCAAACAGGGGAAATGCAGGAGTTGGTTTAATAATGAATAAGAAAACAGGGCAGCGGGTAAGCTACTATGACCAGCGTAGTGAAAGAATTATTGTCATCAAGATAGACACCAAACAAATGCCCACCACAATAGTGCAGGTCTATATGCCTACTAGTTCAGCGGATGATGAGGAAATTGAAAGAATGTATGAAGAGATAGAAGATTTAATACAATATGTAAAGGGTGACGAGAATCTAATTGTGATGGGAGACTGGAAGGCAGTGGTAGACCAAGGAAGAGAAGGTAATACAGTAGGAGAATTTGGATTGGGACAAAGGAACGAAAGAGGAAGTCGGCTGGTTGAGTCCTGCACTGATCATAATTTAGTCCTTGCCAATACTTGGTTCAAACACCACAAACGACGGCTTTATACGTGGACGAGACCTTGAGACACTGGAAGGTATCAAATAGACTTCATTATGATTAGGCAGAGATTCAATAACCAGGTGTTGGATTGCAAAACTTTCCCAGGAGCAGACGTGGATTCTGACCACAATTTGTTGATCATGAAATGCCATCTGAAGTTGAAGAAATTGAAGAAAGGAAAGAATGCACAAAAAGATGGGATCTAGACAAGTTGAAAGAAAAGAGTGTGAGGGATTCTTTTTCAAGGAACATGTTGCACAAGGGGCAAATGAAAAGGCTGAATAAAACACAATAGAGGAAGAGTGGATAGTCATGAAAAATGAAGTCAGTAGGGCTGCTGAAGAAATGTTAGGAAGGAAGAAAAGATCAACTAAGAATCAGTGGATAACCCAGGAGATACTAGACCTGATTGATGAACGACGAAAATACAAGAGAGCTAGAAATGAAGAGGGCATAAAAGAATACGGGCGATTAAAGAATGAAGTGGATAGAAACTGCAAGGTAGCTAAGGAAGAAGGGTTGAAGGAGAAGTGCAAGGATGTCAAAGGTTGTATGTTTTTTTTTTTTTTTCCCTAGTTGCTTTGCGTCGCACCGACACAGATAGGTCTTATGGCGACGATGGGACAGGGAAGGGCTGGGAGTGGGAAGGAAGCGGCCGTGGCCTTAATTAAGGTACAGCCCCAGCATTTGCCTGGTGTGAAAATGGGAAACCACGGAAAACCATCTTCAGGGCTGCCGACAGTGGGGTTCGAACCTACTATCTCCCGAATACTTGATACTGGCTGCACTTAAGCGACTGCAGCTATTGAGCTCGGTGGTTGTATGGTACTGGGAAAGGTAGATGCTGCGTACAGGAATATCAAGGAAACCTTTGGAGAAAGGAAATCTAGCTGCTTGAATATTAGGAGCTCAGATAGAAAGCCACTTCCAGGGAAAGGAGACAAAGCAGAAAGATGGCAGGAGCGTATCCAACAGTTGTATCAAGGTAAAGATGTAGATAATTTGGTTCTGGAACAAGAAGAGGCTGTTGATGCTTATGAAATGGGAGACCCAATTATGTGGTCAGAATTTGACTGAGCTGTGAGTGACCTAAATAGGAACAAGGCACCTGGAATTGATGACATTCCCTCTGATTTACTGAATGCCTTAGAAGAAACCAGCATGGCATTGTTATTTCATTTAGTGTGTAAGATGTATGAGACAGGAGATGTCAAATCCGATAATCGTCAGAATGTTGTTATACCTATTCCCAAGAAAGCCGGTGCTGACAGGTGTGAAAACTACCGCACCATTAGTTTAGTATCTCATGCCTGCAAAATTTTAACACGTATTATTTACAGAAGAATGGAAAAACAGGTTGAAGTTGAGTTGGGAGAAGATCAGTTTGGCTTCAGAAGAAATGTAGGAACACGTGAAGCAATCCTTACTTTACGTCTGATCTTAGAGGATCGAATCAAGAAGGACAAGCCCACGTACATGGCATTTGTAGATCCAGAAAAGGCATTCGATAATGTTGATTGGACCAAGCTATTTAAGATTCTGAAGATGTTAGGGATCAGATACTGAGAACGAAGAATTATCTACAATCTGTATAAAAATCGGTCTGCAGTGATAAGAATCGAGGGCTTTGAAAAAGATGCAGCAATCCAGAAAGGAGTGAGGCAAGGCTGCAGTTTGTCCCCCCTCCTTTTCAATACATAAATGAAACTTATCGATTATGAAGTAAGTGAGGTTTGCAGGGTTCTTCTACTAGCTGATGTACCCGTGCTTCGCTACAGAATTCTACATTGTATACAGAATTCTAGGTTAGGTAGTGTACATGCTGTGATCAAGATTGTATTAAATTGCATAGCCTAGAAACGCGACGGGGAAGTCACCGAACTTTTTTTTCATATGAAAACTGGGTTAGTGAATTTTCATTGTAATGGTAGGCCCGCTTGCCTACCATCAGTCACAATCAGGTTTGGGAATTTTTATTATAATGGCAGACATTCACTCTCCACGTGCCTTTTTATATCCTCAGAAAGACTGTCATAGTGGTTTTTCCCAACTGAAATGAATACACGTCATTACAATGACATCAGTAGGAATGGCGCAACTAAAAGCAATGCTTTCATATGGAATACTCGATCAAGTGAAAAACCACACATTTTCTCACTTTTAACAAACAGTACTGCGCTGTCGATCTTACAGCCGTGATCCATGAAAAGACTTCGTCTTTTATCGGCAGGGGGGCATGTGGTCGAATAGTGCAGAGTCCCAGGGCAAAAACTATGCCGTATTACTAATCTGTTTCCTAGGAGTACCCGATGAGTCGAAAAATCTCAATTCACTACACTGGCGACGGAAAAATCTGACTTGGAGGCAAATTCGTCCTCCAAGCCAGAGGAGAAAACCCCTGTTCACTGCTAATTTGGAATAAAATAAATGTAAAATTTAATAAAAGTGAAGAGGAAGAAGCTTTTGTGAAGAAACGGCTCTTTTCAGGGTTGAATTTTGTGTTATTTAGTGAATTGTGGTGCTATAGTTTGGAATAGGACTAAATTGTAATTCTAGACCAGGTCATCTACTACTACTACTACTACTACTACTACTACTACTACTAAGTGAACCTCTGTCTTAAGTGTGCACACTGCTCATTCAAAACAGCATGTCAGAGTAGGGATCGAATAGCTGGAATACTATGATGAACCAGTGTGTTACTTACCAGCTGTATCAGAAAATGTATGAACCAGAGGAATGACATGGTAAAGAAGAAAGTTTTCTAACTCCCGAGCTATTTCTCGCAAATATTCAGTCAGACTGTTATACTCGTTACGCAGGAGTAATCCCATCTATCGGAGTTGGGTGGCAGCATAAGAGACTAAGAACATCACACACAAACAGCGGCCAATGTAATGTTATTGTTGATCAATGTTCTGCGTTTTTGATATTGTAGGGCTTGACATTTAGTTTTTTTCTGACTCTGAAATCATAGTCGGTACATTAAAACTGAATAAAGCATAAATGATTGGAAATTGTATTCCCTATAACTTTTGCTATGTAGTACTTTTCGATAGGACCAATAACATAGGTATTTAAAAATTAATTTTAGGTGCCTTCCCCTAAACTACAATTTAATCCAGGGTGAATAAAACTGTTTATAGCTTAGACTGTAGTTTCTTATTCCCCGACTCTATATACCAATTTTTATTAAATTCATTTAACCCAGTTTCTCGTGGCTCGGCCTTGATATGGACTTACCAACAAAAATACTAATTCATGAATATCTGTTTTATAACCGGTACAGTAAAAATGTATAAGACATAAATGATCAGACATTTAATTATATATAACTTTAGTTATGTAGTATTTATCGATAGGACCACTAATAATATAATATAAACATTTGTGAATTAAACTTTAGGCCTTCCCGTAAACTACCATTTCACTCAGCGTGAATAAAATGAATTATAGAATAGATTGTAGTAGCTCATCCCCCAACTTTCCATACTGATTTTCATTAAATTCTCTTCTGCCGTTTTCTCACGATGCGTGTACATACATACAGACAGACAGAAATTACGGAAAAGTAACAAGTGCATTTCCTTGTTACTGTGGACAAGACCGATACAGAAATACCATTCTTTTTAAATTCTGAGCAATGTACAGACAAAACTCTTATTTTATATGTATGAATGAAGTTCGTAATGTATCGACCGCACGAATCGGTTTTTTCATCTACCGATATTCAGACACATTTCCCTCCTATGTCACATTGTATTGAATCATTGACAGAAGCATGCTGTGAAAGTAAATAGGTTCTTCTTAAGGGTAGATTCACCTGGTATTCGTTGATTAGCACAATACTTTTCAAGAAACGAGCGTAGATATGCATTACGGTAATCAGTTTATTGCAGCTAAATCGCAGCTGGATATCTGCTACGTAGACATTTCGAAAGCTTTCGATTCTGTAGACCATACTCTGTTGCTCCATAAACTCTCCGAACGATTTAATATACATGGCAGTCTTCTGACCCTTCTTTCTGGCTTCCTACATAACCGTTGGCAGAGAGTGGTAATATCAGGCACTTCATCCTCATGGTTACCAGTCACGTCCAGTGTCCCGCAAGGCAGTACTCTTGGCCCCTTGCTGTTTTCTTTGTTTATGGACGATCTGCCATCCGAACTCAACGAAACAGCCAATACCCTACTCTTTGCTGACGACTGCAAGATATTTAGGGAGATCAGGAATCCAGGAGATGCAGCTCTGCTACAGTCCTCACTTAATGCCCTCTCGAACTGGTGCCGTTCTTGGAAACTTATCCCTAATCCACAAAAATGCAGCCACATGACCATAACACTACGTAAATCTCCTCTACCGACATCATATTACCTACTCGACAAGCCCATCACCGTAGTTACGCAACAGCGTGACCTAGGTGTAATATTTGATACAAAATTACAATTTAAGACCCACATAGAAACATATACAACCAAGGCTATGAAATTACTAGGCATTCTCTATCGCTTCACAGAAATTTCTGACCCCATTGCTCTTCGTCACTTCTTCCTCGCGATCATTCAACCTCTCTTAAACTACTGCTCTCCTATTTGGACAACAGCCTCCCCCTCCAATACTAAGCAGTTAGACAGAGCAGTGTCCTTCTTTGCTGCAGTTGTAAGGAACAGAAACCCCAAGCTCAGAAATCTGTCTATGCAGCAGGTTAATGGCAATTAATATGTCACCGCTGCACATCAGGCGACAGGTAGCTGACCTGAGTTTTCTCCACGGGATCTTAAATGGGCATTACCGCTCGGAACATCTTGTCTCACTCTTCTCTCTCCGTGTTCCTTCCCGCTCCACCAGAACCAAAGACCTTCTCCACATTCCCCACACTCAGCACTCAATACTTCAACGATCTTTCCTAATCCGCCTCCCGACACTCTTTAACAATATTAACAGGAGACAAGAACTCGATATAGCTTCAAATAAAAGTGTATTCGAGAGGTGTGTAAATAGCCTCTTAAAGATAAGTTGATGTGAAGGGATTATACCGCCATCTTGACCCACGACGACTTGACTATGAATATGGACATTCTTACGGTTTTCGATTTGGACAGTTATTAGTAGGCTGTGTACCTGATCTTGTTATATTTTGTTATGTTTGTTATATTTTATTATGAAAGTTTACGTTTGTTAAATAGTCCGTTGGCAGTGCAAGTGAAATTTGCTCAGTGTAGCTGTATCTTGTGCTTCGTGAATAAATAAATAAATAAATAAATAAATAAATAAATAAATAAATAAATAAATAAATAAATCCTGCTGCATACAAAAAGCCTTACAAATATCAGCAGAAAATCTATTAACTTCACGCAGTGTTTTCACGTCTGTTGAAAGTAGCTGTTGCGTATTCTTAGGGTGCTGTCGCACTGGATCGATCGAACGACTGCAGTCAACCGACTAAGGAAACAAGCCTGCAAAGGGCAGTGGCACCGGTCACACAGCAACGATCGTCAGCGATCAACTACGAGCGATGAAGATCGACTGGTTTGTGGAAACAAGCGCGTCTGTTTTTCAGTCACAGTCGTTCGATAATGGTGGACGTAACATTGTTGGTCTGTGGATGAAATCGAAACATTAATTTGCCTAGTGTATGAAAACAGAGTGTTGTATAATCCTAGACTCCCTGGATATGGTAATAGGGAGACCGTGAATTTTGTATGGCATTCTATAGCGTCGAGAATTGGGACGAAAAGTGGTAAGTAATTATTAGATTTATTATGATTATGTTATGAGTGGAGTTATCTTAGATTAATTATTGATAAAATATATTATACGGAATAGATTGGTAAAGAAAGTTACACTAGGAGAAGTAGTAATTATCATTCTTATGACTTATTCTTCTTCTTTTCTTCATGGGACCTCTAAATATTAGTTCCCATGTTTTTCCTTCATTCCCACCTAGATATACCTGCTCCCTTGACCAAGCTGCAGGTTGGTCTTGGATTTTTTCTCTCTATTCACCTGGTAGTCGTAGAGTGGAGAGTCTGATTCTACCCAGCGCCTCACATTTGAATAGTGTGTTCAGCTGATTCCTCTGCTTCATTGCATTTCCTACATATATTGTCTCTTATTACTCCAATTCTGTGTAGGTGTATTTTTTTAGGTGGCAGTGTTCTGTCAACAGTCCTACTACCCATCTTATATTTTCTCTGCTGAGTTTCAACAGTTCTTTAGTATGCTTCTTGTTTGGTCATCAGTTCCTTTGCAAGCCTGTATCCTGGAATAATTTTCCAGTTCTCCATTTGTTTCTTTTGTACCCATTTTCCTGTGTAGTGTCGGGCTTGTCCATAGGAAATCCCGCATACAGGTTCTGGGCCTACAAAATATGTTTCTGCCCCTTTCCTGGCCAGTTAATCTGCCTTTTCATTTCCTTCTATACCTGCATACCCTGGTACCCATATTTATTTGACAATTTTGTACTTTGAGAGCTTCAGGAGAAGTGAATTGCAATACCAGGCAATTCTGGATATTATCTGGACTGCTTCTAGTGCTTTAATGGCCACTTGGCTGTCCGTAAAAATGAAAATGTTCTTATTCCTATAGTTCATTTTCAGATTTTCTTCAAGACATGCTGTGATAGCTATCACTTCTGCTTGAAAGACTGTAGTGTGGTTGCCCAGGCTCATCTGGATTGATCTCCTCAGGTCTTCCCCCGTTGATCCCTCCTCCTGTGCCATCCCTAGTCTTTGAGCCATCAGTCCACCACACTATATCTTCTTTTTTCAATATTCCATTTGTTGATATCCCAGTCTTCTTTATTTATTATCTGGGTCTCAAGTGTTTTTTCAAAGTTGTACTTTATCATTAGACCAGAAGGCATGTGTAGAACTTCCTCTGTTATTATTCTGTTAATTTTAGTGTCCTAGATTGGATCTTTGTGCATTCCAGCACTCTGATTGTGCCAGTCAATATGAACTCATTCTAGCCTGTCCTTTTATGAAATTGCATAGTGATGGGAGGTCTAGTAAAGTATTCAAGGGCCGGGCTGAGTGGCTCAGACGGTTGAGGCGCTGGCCTTCTGACCCCAGCTTGGCAGATTCGATCCTGGCTCAGTCCGGTGGTATTTGAAGGTGCTCAAATACAACAGCCTCCTGTCGGTAGAATTACTGGCACGTAAAAGAACTCCTGCGGGACTAAATTCCGGCACATCGGCGTCCCTGAAAACCGTAAAAGTAGTTAGTGGGACTTAAAGCCAATAAAATTATTATAAAGTGTTTAAGGCTTCTGTCGGCGTAGTTCTCATAGCCCCAGTTATGGCTATGCATGCCATTCCCTGTAGTCTATCGAATCTACTATTGACTTTTCCTTGGCTTACTTTCTTCCACTAGATGATTGCGGCATAGGCCATCAACGGTCTGATGATCATTGTATATATCCATGTTACCTTTGATAGTGTTAGGTTCCATGTCTTCCCGATGGCTCTTTTACATCCATACAGCAAGTTCTTGGCCCGGGTAATGTTCCTTTCTATATGTGGATTCCAGTTTAGATTTTTATGTAAAACTATTCCTAGGTGCAGTGCCTGTTCTTCCCTCTATATATATATATATCTTTCCCAAAGAGCTTCAGTGATCTCTTTCCCTCTAATTTCCTCCTCCTTGTAAAAGGGACCCGAGTTATCTTGTTCGGGTTGACTGATAGTTGTTCTTCTCGACACCAGTTCTCCACAAGGTTAAGTGATCTTTGCATGAGGTCCTGGATAACACTCATCACCTTACCTCGTACCACAATCACTAGGTCATCTGCGTATCCTTGTGTATAAAAACCTTGTTTGTTGAGCATTGCTATGATTTTGTTCACCACGAGGTTCCACAGCAGAGGAGAAAGAACTCCTCCCTGAGCACAGCCTATGGTGGCCCTAACCATCAGCGTTTCTTCAAACAGGGTGTCTTTTATCTTCATTCCGTCTAACATGGATTTAATCCATTTGACGACGGTTTTGCTCACCTTGCTCTTTTCCAATAGAGTTATAGGTTGTATTACTGAAGGCTCCTTCTATATCTAGAAATAATGCCAGTGCAATTTCTTTATATTCTAAGCTTTCCTCTAGTTTACAAACCAACTAGTGGAGTGCTACTTCAGTGGATTTGCCAGGTCTATATGCAAACTGATTTTCGTGTAATGTTGAGTTCATTTGCACCGTTCTTCTGATATATTTATCCAGAATTTTCTCCATTGCTTTCAGCATGAAGGAGGTTAAACATAATGGTCTGTGTTATTTGGCTTGGGCATAACTTGCCCTTCCAGGCTTAGGTATGAATACTGCTTTAGCTTCAGACCATGATTTCAGCACGTACCCTAAAGCTAGACTAGCTCTGAGGGCCGATGACCTTCGATGTTAGGCCCCTTAAAACAACAATCATCATCATCATCACTATTTTACGGACCAGGAACAACCATACAAATTAAGAAAAGGCATAAATAACAGAAAGTATTCCGACATGATTGTTCTTTGATTTCATTAGAGGACCGAAATAAACAATGAATAATTTTTCACCAGGGTATGAAGCAACATCGGCAGAATGGAGGCTGATTTGTGAACTTTGAACAGGCTTACACCGCTGGCAGATATCGCAGCTCTCTAAAATCAAATAAAATAAAATCAAAATCTCTTTATTTGCAAATGAGGTGTCTACCTCGGTGGCAAATGGTACACTAAAATACATTATTGTCAAGCACTAAATATTAAATTAACAAGAGAAGAAAATTTTCCCATAATACCAATTTTATACAATTTATGCTAACAATTTTTTTCTATTAAACACACAGCTCATCCTTAATAAATTTATATTGTTTACAAAATTCTACTTATAATATCTCCTGTACTACTTACAAATATAGTCAACTGATATACAGTATGTGGAATTACTTCAAATGATACTATGCAACTGGTATAAGATTAAAATTTACATTGCATTTATTTACTTTTTTGTTTTTTAACCCATTCTGAAACCTAAGTAGCATAACGACCTGCTGCGTCTTAAGCAGAGCCCCTTTTGCCACAACTTTTCAGAGTTCCTGAAGGGCCGTCACAGCTACCGTAGCGGTCCCAGGGCCCTCGAAGTCCCCACTGTACTTCACCCCTACAGGCAGTCCCCTACTTTGGCTGTCCAAACTCCTTAGACCAGGGGATGGAATTAATTTATTCACACACATTTTTTTATTTACAATAACCTGCACTGGTCGAATGCCCTCTAACACTTCAATTTTTTTCTCTATTGCTGCTTATTCTCTTCTTGAATATCTGTACAGATTTTGGAAAAGGATCAAACACTACCCCTGGTAAACTGTTGCACTCCTTCACACCCTTCCCAATGAATGAAAATTTACCCCAATCGCTTCTGCTAAAATTCCTTCTAATTTGCTGTTTGTGGTCAGTCCTGCCGATATAATTATTTTCCAACTGAAGCCTCTCACGGATATCTCCCCATGCTTCTTCTCTTGTATAGGCTCTATATAATCTTATAAATCTAGTTTTCTCCCTTCTCTTACTTAAAGTTTCCCACCCAAGTTCCTTTAACATTTCTGATACACTAGTCTTTCTCCTGAAATCCCCTGTTACAAATCTTGCTGCTTTCCTCTGCACACTATCTATTTCTTTTATTAGGTATTCTTGGTGAGGATCCCAAACACTGTTTGCATATTCCAATAATGGACGAACCACACTCAAGTAACTTTTTTCTTTTAATTCTTTGTTGCATCCTTTAAGTAGCCTCATTATGACACGTAACGATCTGTATGCTTTCCCACCAATGTCATCAACATGACCCTTCCAGTGCAAATTACTTTCAAATCTCACACCTAAGTATTTGCACTTGCCATCTTTTGGGATAACTACCTCATCCAAAGTATATTCAAATTCATTTTTAAAGCTCCTGTTTGTAAAAGTTGTAACAGTTGATTTGCCTCCATTAACCTTCATATTATTTTCTTCAACCCATTGTTGGATACTTTCAAGGTCCCTTTGTAATTCTGAACAATCCTCAATGTTGTTTATTTCCCTATAAACAATTGTCATCTGCATACAATCTTATTTTTGATGTTATATTATTCCCTAAATCATTTGCGTATATTAAGAAAAGTAACGGACCAATTATTATGTGCAATTCCCTTCCAAACTTTCTCTTCCTGCGATACATTATTTCTTACTTTGACTTTCTGAACCCTTGAATTTAGAAATGTTTCTATCCAACATGTAACCCTTACGTCCAATCCTATTCCCTCGAGTTTCTTTAATATTCCATGTTCCACTCTATTAAAGGCTTTGGAAAGATCTATGGCTATGCAATCTAACTGACCTCCTGAATCCAATTGATCTGATATGTCCTGCTGAAATCCCACCATTTGTGCCTCACAAGAAAATTTCTTTCTAAATCCATACTGGCTCATCATGAACCAATTTTTATCATCATATATCCCTCTGATGTACTTTGATATTAAACTCTCCAGCATTTTACAAACTATACTGGTCAGGCTGATTGGTCTGTAGTTCTCTGGTTTCCTTTTATCACCCTTCCTTTATAAATTGGTATTATTATAAATTCCTTCCATTCCTATGGTATTACACTATTATTTATGACATAGTCAAAGAGATATGTTAAATAAGGCACTATGTACCACCCCATTGTCTTTAATACCTCCCCAGTAATTTGATCACTTCCTGCTGCTTTTCCTTGCTGAAACAGTTGGATTTCTCTGAAAATATCTTCATTTGTGAATGAGAAGCTTCTTGTTTCCTTCTGTGTCTCTCCCTCTCTATCTTCTGTTTCGGTTTCCAATTCCTGACAATCATCTGAATCTCTGAATTCCTTACTAAATAGGTTTGCTCTTTCAGTATCTGTTAAATAGTGTTCATCCCCTTCTCCCACCATTGTAAGAATTTGGATTCCTTTTCGTTTTTGATTCCTGATATATGAATACAGCTTTTTCCATTTCCTTTTGTGGTTATTACCCTCTTGAAGTATGCCATTCATATAATTCCCTTTGGTTCCTTTTTTACTCTATTCAGTTTCCTCATTAGCTGTTTTCTAGTTTCTCTACTCTCCCTACCCTCTTTGATTTTTCCTGTTCACTATTCTACATTTTCTTTTTAATATTCTTATTTCCCTTGTATAATAAACAGGGTCTGAGGTCATTTTACCCTTCTTAACAGGTACAAATCTCTTCCCTCCTTCCCAAATGATTCCTTTACACTTAGCCCAAAGTGTATCCACATTACTCCCTTCACTTATCCAACAACTGAATTGTGATTTAAGGTAAGTCCCAAATTCATCAACTTTAGTTTTTCTGTACAATTTCTTGTCTTGTGTAACCCTCTTATTAAGCCTTTTTGGTACGAGTCCTACATCCATTATTACAGCCTTATGGTCTCTTATTCCTTCAATTACCTCAGTTTTATCAACAATTTCCCATGGTTTAACCAAGAATACATCTAGTAAGTTATTGAGAAGAGTCGGTTCTTGTACTACTTGTGTAAATCCTCTCTCCCAAATTAACTTAATTGCCAGTTTCTGTTCATGGGCTTCACTTGCGGCTCCATTCTATTCAACTTCAGGCAAATTTAGATCTCCCCCAATTATTACCATATCATTATTATTGTTTTTATGAGTATAATCTATTATTTTCTCAAATATTTCCATGTCTCTTTCCTCTCTTCCAGGCCTGTATGTTCCTATAATTCCCACCTCCTTCATATTATCACAAACTAATTTTATCCCTAAAATTTCACCCCTTTCATCGGTAAACCATTCATGTGAACAATAAGTTTCCTTCACCAGAATAAACACCCCCCTCCCTTTTTATCTCTTCAGTCTCTACGATACTGTGTACCCTTCTGGAAATACTTCTCTATTACCCACCCCTTTACGTACTCTAAGAAATCATTTTTGAGGTTAGCCAGAAGTAATCCGGCAAAACTCGTTGCAAGGTTTTATATTGATCTAGATGGGCGCCTAGGTAGGAATCGTGAAAGTAATGCAGCATCATGGATCTTAATTTAAGAGGAACAAAAAATTTTGTCCCTCCTATTCTTGCACTTGCGACGAACCAACAATCCACGTTTGATTAAAAAACGCTTTCACGAATGGACCCATCGGCGATCCCTGTGATCAGTTCAGAACACTCTTTGTCTTCCTTGTGGTGCACAGAAGTATCAGTGAAAGACCAAGGATAATTTTGAAGAATATGGATTCCATCACGGAGGTCGCAGTTTACATTGGACTCCCCATCAGGCGGTTTAAATCCGTTGAACATCCACGACGAATAGTCTGCCATGACATTCTCTTTCCCACGAACGTGCACAACGGTGAATTTATAAGCTTTACAAATGGCTTTCTTAAGCAGATCAAAAGCATGGGTTTGGGCTTCTCCCCAGACAAAACGGCAGTTCTTCTTTCTTTTTAGAAGTATAAGAGAGGCTGAAATCTGAGAATTGTTTTTGATGAAACGACTGTAAAAACCGACCATACCCAGGAATCTCTTCACACCGTGCACATTTTTGTGCTGTGGAAAATCATGAACACATTTAACACTGTCGGGATTAACGGCATTGCCAGAATCAGATATGACATGTCCAAGGAAATACGAACGCTTAGAACAAAGAGACACCTTTTTTGGGTTTATAGTAAACCTGTGCTTGCGTAAACGAGATAGGACCTCTCGGAGATGGTCTAGGTGCGCCTCAGAGGTTGGAGAAAATATAAGATGATCGTCAAGAAAGTTGAACACGTAGGAAAATTTCAGGTCCCGAAGTACCAAATCAAGGATGTGGCTGAGCGCTTCACCACCTATAGGTATGCCCATTGGCTTTTTATTGAATTCAAAAAGTCCAAACGGGGTAGCAAAAGCAGTATAAGGGCGACTTTTAGGGTGTAAGTGGATTTGATAGTATGCTGAATTAAAGTCAAAAACGGTGAAAAATTTAGCTCCATGGAAATGTTGGAAGGTACTTTCAATGGTGGGCTAGGGGGAACTGTCCAAAACAATGTTTTTATCGACCTTCCTATAATCAACAATAAATCTGAATTTACCATCCTTTTTAGGGACAAGGAAGGCAGGACTACTGAAGGGAGTCTGGGACAGACTGACTACCTTCTTATCCAAAAGGTCATTGACGCAATCTTGCATAGTAGACAGTTTAGAAAGGGAACAACCGAAAGGAGGGGATCTGGCAGGGGTATCATCCTTTAATTATTCAATGGAATATGAAAAAAAAAAATCGTGCACCCTAAATCGGCAGTCAGGACATCAGCAAATTCCTCCAATAAACTCTTTTTTTTTTTGCTAGGGGCTTTACGTCGCACCGACACAGATAGGTCTTACGGCGACGATGGGATAGGAAAGGCCTAGGAGTTGGAAGGAAGCGGCCGTGGCCTTAATTAAGGTACAGCCCCAGCATTTGCCTGGTGTAAAAATGGGAAACCACGGAAAACCATCTTCAGGGCTGCCGATAGTGGGGATTTGAACCTACTATCTCCCGGATCCAAGCTCACAGCTGCGCACCTCTACGCGCACGGCCAACTCGCCCGGTAATAAACTCTTTAACATCAAATTCGGATTATTTGTCAAATCACAAGATGCATTGGGTAGTTTGGAATTGGAAACGGAGCAAATGGCAGCCTTCCGAAGGGGCGCTTCAAAAGGGGTAATTTTTGCCAGATTTGAATCGAAAAGCAAAGGTCTGGATGATAAAGTCAACGGATAAACCAGTAGATAACATAAAATCGGTGCCTAAAATGACAGGGACAGATAGATCAGGAACAACATTGAACATCCAGTTCCACGAGAGGTTGGGGAATTTGATATGACATTTAACCCGACCCATAGGACATACTTGACGACCGTCAGCCAACATAAATTGCCCTGAGCCCTCACTATCTTGGAGGTATTTAAAATTCATGCCACTCACAATAGATTGCTTCATGAAAGAATTTCAAGATCTAGTATCTAACAACGCATATTGTATGCGCGATCGACAAAAAATTTTGGCACAGGGCGTGGACGAGGGAAGACTCCAAATCTTTTTACACACATCCTTATCAGGTGCCAATGGTGGACCATCATGCCAGATTTAGTTTCCCTGTTGAGAATTTGCACCTAGAACATACTGAACCCTTTGGTCCATATTGAGGGATACCTGTCGTATCGGGTTCTTCGTCACTTGCTGAGGTAAAGGTAGGGTTCAGTAATTCTAATCTATCTACTGGAATGAAAGGTCTATTTAAAAGATTCCTATTTATTCAGGAAAATTCTGAAACATTCTATGTCAATGGTATCATAGAAGTCAATTGTGTCCACTGGACACCACAATCATTTTTACATAAACGTCAAAACACTGGTGTGAGACTTTAACGTAACTGCCTGACGGGCATTCTTACTAGAAACCATTGTCTCAATTATTAATCATTTAAGAAAGGAAAGTCTGGAAATCCTTAAATTCGGCTTCCACGTGAGACCACATGTACCATCATAGTGATTTGTTATGGTCCAGCCCTCGTAACACGAACTCTGGACTCCGGTTATAATTAAGGCCGTCCAATCGGTGTGTGCCACACAGTGGTTCTACGGCATGGACCCTTAATTGAATCGATGTGACCTGCGTCTATGTCATGGACCGACATCTACTCTTCTAAGTTACTTTAAAGTCATTGTGGATGATGACCGCAAGGAAATGATGCTACAATGGCATATCCCCCTAATCTAAGTCACTGAGGTTGATAACCCCCTGACCATCCAAGTTTCTAGGCTGAAGGCTAAACACAATTAAGTTACATCGGTTGATGACCAAAGTTTCCACTTTACTATCCCCAGCACATTCACTGCTCAATCAATCAAAGTTCAATAATTACAACAATAGCAATGCTCACAAACTTAGTGGCAGTAAAATCCATTTCCTTCGGATATGTCCCCTTAATTGTTACTTTATTTTTTAATATTCCCCAGAAACAAACTAAAATTTCCAGAATGCATCTCCAAGTTATTCGCTTGATTAAAGTTATTTCAAAATGCGGTTTCACTGAATTTAATAATTAAATAAATTTAAATGATTTAACGAAATGTTAACGAACAACAAATTTTATCTCCGCGGACTCTGGTTTCTTCACAAATTTCTACGCAGCTGTGATGTGAATTCAATATTGCGATGTTTATCTGGCTGGAAAAGAATTTGTTACATAATTCATGTCCAGCTATATATCTTGTCTTGTGATCTCACACCTTTTAAAATCTAATCTAGTCCTAACCGTTATTAACACTTGGATATCCTAATAATCTACGTACAAACCAAACAACTCGCCATATAATTACGATGCCATCTCTCGTCATTACCATTTATGAAATTTTGCACACCCCTCACAGACAAACCAATCATCACGACCATCGCTCTATATTTTGGACAACCCTGAATTTGGTTACTCTGTTCCTATACTCAAAGTTCATGGTTTCAAATGTTCATTACGTCCCCAATTACAGTATTTCACAATACTCAGATCATTACCGGCTATGAATTTCAACTAAATCCAGCATTTTAATGTTTCCCTGGCCGAGAATACAGTACAATCTCAACTCCACGCCTGTCCAGTTATTATAGCTGAGGTCTCTCATCCCCCGAGTTCGCTTGGCAGTTACACGAAACACCTGGTTTAATCACAGTTGACTGGCTTCTCAAAAATGCTCCCTTTAAACTCTGCCGACATAATTGAACAAATACGATATTCTAACCAACAAAATGCACAGGTTATGCTTCAAGATGCCCACACTAATTATACGCGTCGCCAATTGATACCGCTATGGATTTCTATGAATTTCTTTCCATTCTCAACATTATAAAATATTCCTCGGGCTATCATGTCCCGGCTTCAATGACAGGACTCTAACCTGATTCGCACATCTCATCTCAACTCATATAAAACATTCCTCGGGCTTCCGTGTCCCGGCTTCAATGTCAGGTCCAACCTGATTCACAAATCTCATATCAACAAAACTAACCTCTGTTTCCCAGCTCCACAATTATCATCGACAAAGAACTGGAATAAAATCCTTACTAGAAATCTCGACGTCTAATATCGCACAATGCATTAATCATGAATAACTTCGCATAAATGATATCGTATTTAATAACTTGATTTTTTATGAACAAAGTGACTGAAACATTCTACTAGATCTTTTTATTGTCAGTCAGACACAGTTTAAAATGAGCTTAGAAAAACGTTTCTCTCCGTGACCAAATTCATCACCCTAGGTTCTCACCCGACAGCGCGCTTCCACTCGATTGAAAATGAGTAACCATGGATTATTATTATTAACGTCAAATTGCAGACAGAAAAAATTTACGTCGAATGAACATCTTAATTTGACATCACAAAATATAGGCAGTACACTCACACGGATGACGATCTACATTGGACGTGATATCACTTCGGAACCCTATTCAATAACTTTTTACAACATTATACGTCACTCGCAAGACTTCAAAATTCTATCTAAGTGGAAAATAAAACAAATGACTCTTTTAGTCGTACTCTCACATTTACAAAACTTAGTAGGGGTGACCACTGCGTCGTATATCCCCATTTAAATACACCTTTAGAAATCACGAGACAAGATATAAGAGGTAGTAAGATGGAAAGTCACCTACCTCATGTCGTCACGCCAGTGTTCGTCATAGGGCTCACCTACGACCCTGGCACTTTATTTAGCCATTTTTACATTCATGGCTTCACAGTTTATTATTATTTTCTTCAGGTTGCCTGGAATAAAGCATAAAAAAAAAAAAGAAAATACCCTTCAATTGTTTGTTGAGCGCACACGATGGACTATAATTGTTTCCGCACACGAATTAATTAATCACATTAGAATTTATTCAATACTTTGACCGTCCTATCTGGTACAATTATTTCACTCAAGAAAACTATCCCCTCATGGACTCAAGACCTAGCCACACTGGCTGAAATCTGCAGTTGAACTCAGTCTACTTTCGTTGTTTGATTTCGCAGAGCAGCTCAACAATTTTTCGTCCGCTTTGTATCACAAATGCCGGAGAAGGAAGGTTCGTCATGGCGTCCCTTCATATTTATAGCGGTTACCCCCTCTCTTCGGATATCTCCCTTTGCCGCCAAGAAAATTTCTATAAATTTTCTGACTTACCTAAACTGTAATTTCAAGAGTTTTGAAAGTGACTACATGCTTGCTACATTTCTGGCGGTAGTGTTCATGGACATTTAAAAATTTTACGGGTTCGATTTGTGAGATGATTGACCCCCTTTGATAGGCTCTATATTTTTTTGACTTGGCTTGGGTCGCCATGTACACGCGCTTTGAAATAGTTCACAAAAATGACTTGAGATTCTTCCGCCGTTGACACATGTGGCTGACGTCACGTACCCCAGAGCGTGGGACCGTAGGTAATCACCCCCTCGTCATGTGTCAAATCCATGCCATCAAGAATCCAACTTTTAAATGATTGTCGATTTTTGCATAATGTTCTTAGGGCACAAAGGTCATGGGTTCAATACATTGTGTGGAACACCATTAAGACCACATTTATAACATTTTAAGGGAGACTTAGACCAACAATACTTACAGACGTGCCCTAATTTCCCGCAATTCCAACATTTTGCTGCACCAGTTTTACTGTCAATAGTTAGAATTTTGGACGGCATTAATACTGCGATGAGTAGGAGAGACGAAGTTCAACCTATGATCGGAACTTCCAGGAGAACGGGTTGAAGAAGGAATCGCACCAAGGGAGATAGCTGTTGACGGTGCATGATAAGTGACGTCGGGGAACGAACAATCAGAAGACGCGGGAGGCGGGCAGTACAATTTATTCTGATAAACGGTTGTCTCATACTCGCGACCCAAACTAATGATTTCTTCCACGCTCTCAAACGGTGATTGTTTTATGTAAAGTTTGTAATTGGGGGCCAGATTCCCATAAAACTGATCAAATACTTCCGATTCGGGGGCCTTGATACACAAACGGTTGAATAGCGTTGTCAATGGGTTCTCCCACTGCTTGAGTTCTTTTGAAAATTTCCTGTTTCAAGCAGTAGTTCATATCGAACAAACCAAATCTCAGTTTTATTTGCCTAGCAAAATCGTTCCAGGATTGGATATTCGCTTTAGCTAATCTGAACCATTTTAATGCTGACCCTTCCAGCATTCCAGGGATCAGGAGATAAGGAGCTACATTCTAAGAACTCATTAATTGTAGAACTATTCCCTTCCCCCCGAAAAATTCAGCTTCCATTCATGGACAATGTCAAAAACCGGGTTAACATTAGGAATACGGTCACTAATTGGTCTAGTAATTTGTGAAGAGTTCACGCGTTTTTCAACAAGGGCATTTTCACCACTGGCAATTGTATCCCTCGATTCAAGACGTCTAGCACTCTCACTACCAGATACGGGAGACATGTTAATTTCATCTAATTCATGAGCCTTCTCTTTCTCTTTGTTGGAGATAACCCCAGCAACAATTTCACTCTCGCTGTTCATATTCAAGACATTATCTCTTTCCATAATTAGAACGAAATTTCAGCAGCAATAGACACGCAAAGGATAGCAGAACTACATAACTCAGTAAGCATATCCAGAATTAAAACCAGGACATGACAGCAACACACGTGGAGATTGGGGGTTAATCAGGAGTGATTTTACATACCCAGAACACATTTTCATTCCCAGCTCTACCTCATCCGAATTTCTTTCGAAGGAGAGAGTTGTTACTTGGAGATATCCCAGTCGAACCGTGCGACTGCTACCATTTGAGCCACACCCCGCATGCACAGAATCCTATTCACCGTGCATAATATAACATAAGCTAAAAACTGAGGCCCGCATTGGGACTGGGAAAGGCCACAAGGTACAAACCTTGAGGTGGAGATGAGCCTCTCGGCAGAAAAATACCAAGAGACTAATTTTCAAAACAAAACGACAATGAAATTCAACAAAATACAAGGAAACTTTTATTGAATTAATAAAATGAAAATTAGGAGAAAGTAAATGGATTTGAAAACAGGGAAAGATAATCGATATGAAAATATACATACATATTCGCTCTTTTACAGAGCTGTAGCAACAGTGTCACTGCGATGGCATACCATAATTCAGAATCGCATTATATTACAGTCAGTTGAACTACATATCAGCGTGCGATTGCATTTGGATTATCCCCACCACAAACACGATACAATTCACACCGTTCATTAAAAGGGGGTATAACTTTCCAACAGCCATTAATTTCACCAACTCAACTTATCCATATATCACACCTCTCTTTTTATTATGCTCACAACAATCTGTCCCCAAAAAAACTCTACTCCCACGCATCAAATAGCAGACTAAAGGAAATCATTATTCCTAGAACTCCCAGAGTAGATTAAAAAGGAGCACGAACACAAACTACCAAAAAACTGTCTAATGATAAGGGCCTAAAGCATGCGCAGTGCATACATGAAAGAAAGATACAACACGTCATAATGCAATATTTTTGTATGAGCTGGTCATAAATCACATACAAAATTTCACATCTTGACGCCATTTC
Organism: Anabrus simplex; assembly: GCF_040414725.1. NCBI lineage: Eukaryota > Metazoa > Arthropoda > Insecta > Orthoptera > Tettigoniidae > Anabrus > Anabrus simplex. Next base: position 1,213,233,908 of record NC_090266.1, on the reverse strand, counting down.
TGATTAGACTGCACCAGGACTGTAATATTGAGGTCCCAAAAAAAAGTTTTTTCTTTTTTGGAAATGAATACAAATTTGGAATGCTTTTCCGTATTATTTTACAATGTAAAATACACGTACAGTAAATTGTAATTATACGTATTCTGCATTCATTTCTAATATTTTGTATATAAATTTTAAACTGTCTTCGAACTTAGGATCAAATAAGAATTTAACTACCATTATTGTCAATACTGTACATATGACGGCCTTGGTTTGAGTGAAAATTCACCAACGTGTTCACTAGTGTAAAATTTTTTAATCAATTTGATATTTTGTTAATGATAAGATCTTGTACATGCTTTTTTAATGTATTCACTCATGCTACATATTTTTATAATTTCCAACCAGACGTCTGGTGGTAGAATTTTGAGGTATTTGATATGACTGATGCCCCACAGAAGGGATGAAACATGTCTCAACTATTTTTAACGATGTTTAACTAATATGTTAACAGCTTGTACTGTATTGGGTTGAGTTATAATAAATTTCTTATATTACTATAATTAACCATGAAGATTGCGATTCGTACAGAGCGAGTGAAGCCTCGCGATGACACAAATAGCAATACAGAGTAGATGAGAGGTAGACGCAAAAGAATAACATGCACGTAGTAATTTGAGGACCATTACATTGAGAATAAACATAACCACACCAAGCACAGAGAATCACGTTTCAAGAGATATCAACAACCATGATAACATAAAGGAAAAGGTTTTTAAACAATATCGTTACCTGAAGTAATATAAACATGCAATGAAAGGAGGCGAATATTAGTAGAAAATCCATTTGAAACGTTTAAAAATATTTCGGTACATTAAAAATTCTGCACCTAGATGCATGGAGTCCATCTTATACCTAATTAAAATCCAACACATATTCCTCAAGTCAAAGAGTTAAGAAGAATACTGTAACAGGAACGCCCGTACTTCAGTATATCGGAGAGCATGAGGAACGACAAGGCGTGTACGGCCCATGCTAAGAGAGTAAGAGAGAAGGGTAGTGAAAGAAAAATTCATGATTAAGTGGATCCTTCAGTTTATTCAATAAATAGGCAAATAATTATGTCACCTTTTATAGCTGAATTGTAGATTTGTCCCTGAGGGCGTGAAGAGGACGTTGTCCCGCGGCGGCTGCGTCGTCTTGCGGTCGGCGTCGGCGTTGTCTTCCGTCGTTGGTGTTTGTATTAGTGTTGATGACTCGAACCAGAGGCAGGAACGGGGAAATGTGGAGCTTCCACATTTGACGTCATGGGGTACTGGTGTGACACTTCCCTATGGCGAAGCACGCCGAAATAGTTCCCACAGCAGCAAGGATAAAGTTAGAGTCACAGTTCGTATTTGGAATAATACGCAAATGAAACAATCTAGGACCTTCCGAGGTGCGGTGATCAAGCACTTCATAAAGAAAATCGAGTACAGTCTCTGCACTGTACTCCACCAGCATAATACATTTGTTGAAATAAATGACAGTCCAAGTTCCAGTACGTCGTGATTTTCAGATTATCACTGGCACTTAAGATCATAATGCAACACAGTTCAACGGATAGACACAATTAATGCAAGAACACAGTTTTAAACGAATTCAAAGCTGGCACAGTTTATGTGAGAACACAGTCTTTAAATGAATTCAAGCTGGCGAGAACACAGTCTTTAAACGAATTCAAAGCTGACACAATTAATGCAAGAACACAGTTTTAAACGAATTCAAAGCTGGCACAGTTTATGTGAGAACACAGTCTTTAAATGAATTCAAGCTGGCGAGAACACAGTCTTTAAACGAATTCAAAGCTGACACAATTAATGCAAGAACACAGTTTTTAAACGAATTCAAAGCTGGCACAGTTTATGTGAGAACACAGTCTTTAAATGAATTCAAGCTGGCGAGAACACAGTCTTTAAACGAATTCAAGGCTGACACAATTAATGCAAGAACACAGTTTTAAACGAATTCAAAGCTGGCACAGTTTATGTGAGAACACAGTCTTTAAATGAATTCAAGCTGGCGAGAACACAGTCTTTAAACGAATTCAGATATACAGCCGGACCGAGAGACGAATTATGTCGCGACGTGCTTACTTGCACACACTCGCTGACTCACGGCTTACTGCCGACTCACTCCACTCTCTGCCTTCAGCACACTGCCGTCGCATACCGCACGCTCTCTTTCTGCTTTACTGCAGGCTCTCTGCTTACATTCTGCCTTACCCCAGGCTGGCGACTCGCTTATATTTCGTTCATGCAGCAATGGAACACGAAGGAACCTTCTGCGTGACGTCGCTTGTCCTTGGCCGGTGTTCTGGAACGTCGCGAACTTGCTCGCAGTTCCCATTATGCCTGTGCGCTCGGCGCAAGTTTTAAATGTTTACGGCCGGGTGTTAGCGAGCTTCTCTTAATAAAAGAATGAAACGTGAATGCTCGTAGGGTGTTACCGTTTCATCTCCCCCCCTGCTCGGGAAAAAGAAAATTGCTGGGCGATTTTCTTTTCGCTCATCTCCTAGTAAAGTATTTCTAAAACTTGAACAGTCTTCTCACTATAGCCAGAGGATTAATGTAAGGTGTGACGCATTTTGATATGATTCCATCATTCTCCATCTGTTTAATGATGACCCGTGCTTCTTCCAAGTACTTCATGGGTATCGGATAAGGCCGTTTCTTATAAGGTGATGTGTCAGTAACATCTAAGTGGTGCTTGAAACCCTTAATGACTCCAGGTTTCTCAGAAAATACATCTGGAAACTTCTTAAAAAGCTCTTGGATTGCCTTTATTACTTTATCATCATCGTAATCTGGGCTTTCAGCTACATTGGCGTAAAGCGTGAAGTTGTAGTGGTCCTCGTTAAACTCATCATCGATAATGGACGCCATCTGGTCCTCTACGGGTCCCACTTCCTCGGGTCGCCCCTCTTCGTGGACGCTTTCTTCGACAGGCGGAGCCTCGCTCATCTTGCCTTCTACTATGCCCACCGGGGTCTCACATTCCGGGTTCTTCACGTCATTATAAGTAACCAACTGTAGCCCTACAGATTCGACGTGGAAAAATGTAATCACATTAGCGGGATAATCAATGATTCCCCCATGTTGAATGAGAAAGTCTGATCCAAGAATTAAGTCAAATTTCATTTGCGTCAAGATCAAAAATAGATGTTGGAACTTAACACCACCAATTTCTAACTCAAGAAACGCCTGGAATTTGCATTTAATAGCTTTGTCAAGAACTATGCCTTTAACCTTAACTTGAGCAACCGGCAAGATGGAGATGTAGGTCGTCTCCTGCGCCACATCTATTAATTTCTGCGAAATTAGTGAGGCTTGCGATCCCGAGTCTACTAGAGAGTGGACAATCATATTGCCTAACTTAATGATAATGATCGGTAAGCCGCGTTGTATCTGAGGCTGTCGTGGTGTTGAATCCTCATATAGTAAATCTGCATCCTCTAAATACCAATGGTTAATGAGTGCGCTACATACTACTTCTCCTCCCTCCGGGTTTTCAGGCAGTCTCTTTATTGCTTCGACAAAGTTTTTTTTTTTGTACCCGTAGCTCTTGGATCCATTTCCGTTCTCTCATTTCTTCTCTGTATCTCTGCCTGGTATTCCAAAGAAGCTGCTCCAGGTAAACCCTCTTCCCTGTTCTTATTCCTTACATATTCCGTAGTCTCTCTCCAACGTTTCTCTAATTCTTCCCGCTGGGAGTTCCTATTATCATTGGGTTGATTAGCTGCCTGCCTCCATGAAGGTCCAGGTTGAAACTTAGCCCTCCCTTCGTAGGGGCGATTCCTAGATCTTCTATACCGAAACGGAATATCTCGGCGAGTTTCTCTTTCTTCTCGCGGTTCTGGATTTACTTGAACTGGAGTTTTCATTTCCGTAAAGTTGGTTGTAGTTTCTTTGGTTCGACCTGCTTTTGCTGCGCTCTGAGTGTGCGCAGTATCGAGTTTCCTCAGGACATCATCGAGCTGCTCCAAGTCCTGGACGTTTGCTGCCACCAATATTTCCTGAACATTTGGTGGAAATTGCAGCGTTATGACCTGAATAAGTTCTTGCTCCGGTAAAGGAGGGTCGAAAAACTGCATCTTTTTAAGCTGAGATATGAGATAATCTGAATATCGCGAGGAATTGACGGACGTGTTATACTTTCTAGAGTATAATTGAAGTTTTATCAGGTGCTGAGCCTCAGCACTCCAAAATCGTCTAAGTAAGGCTTCCTTAAATTCTTCGTAAGTGTTAATACTGAATTTAAAAGCGGTAAACCACATTAACGCCTTGCCTTCTAACAATCGAGATGCTATTCGTAAACGACGGTCGGTCTTAACGTGATTTTCTTGAAAGAATTCTTCGAGGTTGAGGAGAAACTCCTTAGCAGTATACTCCTCTTTCCCCGAAAATTTGGCTGGTTTTTCCTCAGTTATTTTAAAAATTGTGGAAACATTCATGGATTCTCCACTAGTGTTGTGAAGGCTAGATGATGAAACATCCTGTTCGATTTGCGATACTTTGCTGTTGAGAGCTTCTATACCTCCTTGGAGTTCAAGTTTTAGGGTTTTAATTTTCCCCTGTACGGAATTCTCAATTTCCTTGACCTCCTTCTCTATGTCGGTCTTGACTTCTGCTACATCGCGACAGATACGAGTAATCTGCGCGTGAGCATTATCTAACTGAGTCTTGACACGTTTATCGGCCTCCTCTTGCTGACTTTTCAGAAGAGTAATTTCGTTTCCCAACTTCATGAAATTATTTTTAACAGATTCATGAAGTTTGTCTTGAATAGACGCGATTTTAGTTTGTGCAAGAGATAATTGAGCATGGGACTCTTGAAATTCTTCCTTTAAGCTTTCTACTTCTTTAAGGACTTCCTGAGAAGAAGACGGGAAAGCAAGTTTTAAGTCCTCCGCCACTTGTGATTTTATGTCTTGCTTAATGGTTTCTAAGTCACGTGTTAATCTTTCATTTATTTCCGTAAACTTAGAATCCATTCTTTTGTTAGATTCTTTAAATCTTTTTTCAATTTCGGCACCTGCACTATTGAGCCTACGTTCCAAATTATTATTAACTTCTGCAAATTTTTGATCAACAGATTCTGTCAATTTTACAATGTTGGCATCATTAGCTTCCCTTAGTTGAGTGATATTACGATTAGTTGCTTCATTAGCCTCCCTAAGTTGACCTATACTAGCCTTAGTGGCTTCCAGGGTCGCGTTAGATTCTTTAAGTTGAGCTCCTAAAGTATTGTTAGATTCTGCAATCCTACGCCCGAGATTAGTGTTACTTTCCGTAATCCTGTCATTTAGACTGATTTTTAAAGCCTCAATGGCAGCTAGTATATTTTCCATATTAATGTCGTTATTTTCACAAAATGCAGAAAATACAATCATTCACCTCATACGTAAAATCACCATTATTGTCCAATGGTAAAGTTCAAAATTTCACCAACACAAAATATCAAACACTTGCGCATAAAATTAAATATCACCATTATTGTCCAATGGTAAAGTTCAAAATTTCACCAACATAAATATCAAAATTTATATAAGCCTGTGCATGAATATTATGCCTGAAATGTTTTACATAGCAAGAGAAAGAGAAAAATAATCACTTGTGCCATAAACTTGATCAGAGTTCTGTGCCAAAAGTTTAAAATTTCGTCAAAGTCATTGAATTGAACTTCGTAAAATTTTAACATATTCACTGAACTGGAATTAACGTACGTACTATGCACTTTTATTTGAATTGGTAAGTTAAGATATCACTGATTTCAAAGTTAATTTTTATCACTTTACTCTCTTTAATCTGGCCCCAACGTCACGGGTGCCACTATTCACTACCCTCTCTCTGTAACAGGAACGCCCGTACTTCAGTATATCGGAGAGCATGAGGAACGACAAGGCGTGTACGGCCCATGCTAAGAGAGTAAGAGAGAAGGGTAGTGAAAGAAAAATTCATGATTAAGTGGATCCTTCAGTTTATTCAATAAATAGGCAAATAATTATGTCACCTTTTATAGCTGAATTGTAGATTTGTCCCTGAGGGCGTGAAGAGGACGTTGTCCCGCGGCGGCTGCGTCGTCTTGCGGTCGGCGTCGGCGTTGTCTTCCGTCGTTGGTGTTTGTATTAGTGTTGATGACTCGAACCAGAGGCAGGAACGGGGAAATGTGGAGCTTCCACATTTGACGTCATGGGGTACTGGTGTGACACTTCCCTATGGCGAAGCACGCCGAAATAGTTCCCACAGCAGCAAGGATAAAGTTAGAGTCACAGTTCGTATTTGGAATAATACGCAAATGAAACAATCTAGGACCTTCCGAGGTGCGGTGATCAAGCACTTCATAAAGAAAATCGAGTACAGTCTCTGCACTGTACTCCACCAGCATAATACATTTGTTGAAATAAATGACAGTCCAAGTTCCAGTACGTCGTGATTTTCAGATTATCACTGGCACTTAAGATCATAATGCAACACAGTTCAACGGATAGACACAATTAATGCAAGAACACAGTTTTAAACGAATTCAAAGCTGGCACAGTTTATGTGAGAACACAGTCTTTAAATGAATTCAAGCTGGCGAGAACACAGTCTTTAAACGAATTCAAAGCTGACACAATTAATGCAAGAACACAGTTTTAAACGAATTCAAAGCTGGCACAGTTTATGTGAGAACACAGTCTTTAAATGAATTCAAGCTGGCGAGAACACAGTCTTTAAACGAATTCAAAGCTGACACAATTAATGCAAGAACACAGTTTTTAAACGAATTCAAAGCTGGCACAGTTTATGTGAGAACACAGTCTTTAAATGAATTCAAGCTGGCGAGAACACAGTCTTTAAACGAATTCAAGGCTGACACAATTAATGCAAGAACACAGTTTTAAACGAATTCAAAGCTGGCACAGTTTATGTGAGAACACAGTCTTTAAATGAATTCAAGCTGGCGAGAACACAGTCTTTAAACGAATTCAGATATACAGCCGGACCGAGAGACGAATTATGTCGCGACGTGCTTACTTGCACACACTCGCTGACTCACGGCTTACTGCCGACTCACTCCACTCTCTGCCTTCAGCACACTGCCGTCGCATACCGCACACTCTCTTTCTGCTTTACTGCAGGCTCTCTGCTTACATTCTGCCTTACCCCAGGCTGACGACTCGCTTATATTTCGTTCATGCAGCAATGGAACACGAAGGAACCTTCTGCGTGACGTCGCTTGTCCTTGGCCGGTGTTCTGGAACGTCGCGAACTTGCTCGCAGTTCCCATTATGCCTGTGCGCTCGGCGCAAGTTTTAAATGTTTACGGCCGGGTGTTAGCGAGCTTCTCTTAATAAAAGAATGAAACGTGAATGCTCGTAGGGTGTTACCGTTTCAATACATTCTGGTGAAAAGTTACACCATCCGTGACAGAAGACACAAAGACTGCCATCTTTCGTACAATCACGGAAGTTACGGGATCGTCCCTCGTGAAGCAGTAACGAGCCATTTTGGCAAATACACCCATCTCGGGACGAAACCGAACTGACACAAAAATCTAAAATGGTTCAGAGTCCTACCAGACCTTTGTGGAAAAAGTTGTCACTCTGTACCAAGGAGTTACCAATAACTTGGATGGAAGTGCAGGATTTAGATTAATAGGTTTATTATTGCCAAGTGAGCAATTAGATCAGCTTGCCAGTGCAATGTTTGGGGAGATAGTACTTTATGCTTAGTGATCAGGGTAATAAACAAGACCTTGTGTGTAATTTACTTGTAGTTGTGACAAGTATCAGTCTGTTACACTACCAATTTATTCACTAGAACAATATTCCAGAAGCTTTTCCTATAGTTATTAAGCTAGTGTACAGAGCACTAGCGTCACCTGAACTCTAGAAATGTACACATACATGAATACACAGAACCCTAATGAGAATGGAAGAGATGACTATAGACAACCTTTCTGCACAGCCATTTGGTAAAATTAGCTGCTTTTGAAGCTGCAGTAGTTTTCAGTGATATAAATTAAGACAGGATTGTCATTCTTGCAAAGTTTCGATTTGGACCTGGATTCTTTGTACAAAAGACAGTACAGAAATTCAGCAACACATCTTGTCATGAAAGCAAAATGCTACTATTCTGAACATGGCACAATAACAAAGAAGAGGAGAGGCAATAAGAGGTTTGCAGACTATTATGAGGGAAGGAACCCAATATCTCTCGATTACTAGATACTGGCCGCACTTAAGCGACTGGAGCTATTGAGCTTGTGTTTTTTTTTTCTTTTCAGTTTAATCTGGTAAAACACTGAAACAGACAACCAGCAATTAACAGATGAACGCACTTGTTTAAACAAACCTTGGAATGCTACTGTAAGGAGAAAGGAATGTGAGAAGGAAATAGCTGTCATGAAATGGGTCATAATCCGTCTACCTGTTTGTATTGCAACTCTGAAAGCCCTTTCCTTGATCAGGGGAAGGCTTCCTGTGTTGCCAAGGGATGTAAAACATATAGAGTTCATTAGATTTTTCATTTCATTCAGAAATCTTACATAATTGATCACACATAAGTGAAAAATATACCTGTATATGCACTAAGGTTCAAAATATGCATTTGCATATGCGCATATGCATTTTTAAAATATCTGTGGCCTATTCATAAGGCATGACATTTTCAATACTCTTTGTAAAGATCATGTACACTGTAGTCTCTGTCAAACTGAACGACTTGGCCATGTAGTAAGGGTCGTGTAGCTATGAACTTGCATTTTGTCGATGGTGGGTTTGAATACCACTGTTGGCAGTTCTGAAGATTGTTTACTGTGGTTTCCCATTTTGACACCAAGCAAATGCTGGGGCAGTCCATTAATTAAGGCCATGGCTGCTACCTTCAATGCGTTAGTGTGACATTAAACCACTAGCAGAAATTCTGTCAGACAAGAAGCTGTTTCCGTTGAGGTTGTTTTTATGAAGTACTGCTGGTGATTTTAAACTCCGTGAAAGTTTCCATGAAGCACAACACATTGAGTGGGTAGGATGATGTAACAACTTAGTGGCCGTTGGTTTGACAATTCTGAGTGACCTTTCGAGGCCAAAATGATTCCTATTTGATACATATTCTGATTAGTCAGCTCAGAAATTTGCTTTTTTGTTAGTCCATGATCCTCTTGTTTGCATAATAAATATTTCTTCTCTAGTATAACATGAAGTTTTAAGTTTTTTATCCATGTACAAAACTTGTTTGTCATAAGAGTCATGGCTCACGAGTTTTTCTCAGATATTTGTTAATTGTATTGTGTTTGCAGTGCCATTATTAACTTTCATCACCATTCCTAACACTGCTTGTTTAGGTAAATGAGTGAATTGGTCCTAATTTTGTCTTTCTGTTAGTTGGAATTCTCTTTGATCATGCCTTTTCTTATTATTCCAGAGATTTAGTACCTATCATCAGTGCATTGGAGTATAATACATGGTTTACGAAGTTACGAGCATCAAATATAAAACTCACTCATGAGGCACTAGATCGCATCCTCCATGTAGCTCGGAAAACTTTAAGTTTAGAAGAGCTGTATTTGGACAATCTTGGTGTGAAATGGTGAGTGATCTCAGGGTGTAACTTATTGATGTACATAGTAAATGTAAATAGTAATAATATGTAACATACTGCATAATACCAACTTGTGTAATATAACCACTTTTAAGTTAACAAAAACATGTGTAACCTTTCATAATTAAGGCATTTTACATACCTTAGTAGTACTTTCCATTTGAAAAAATGCACCACTTCCCTTTATGTTTAACTGATAGATTAAAAAAAAAATCTAGGTGAAGTCATGCTGCGTCCTTTCGTGAGTTTGCTGACGTGTCAGATTTATAAGAAATAAATTGACAAGACCTTGACCTTTTCAATACAATATATATAGATCAGTTTGTTCAATACGTGTAGGTTGGAATTTTAAAAGTATTGATGTATTGTGTCAATAAATTTTGGAGAGAATAACAGAAAGGAGGATGAGAGGAAAGATGGAAAAAATTTAGAATAGACCAGGATGGATTTCGACAGGGCAGGTGAGCAATAGACCCTATATTTTCCATGAGATTGCTGATGGAAAAACAGTGGAAATATGGAAAAGATCTGATGATGGTATTCCTTGAACTAGAGAAGGCATACAATAGTGTTAATAGAGAAAAGGTGTGGCAAACCCTGGAAAGAAACGGATGTGGAAGGCAATCAAGGGAACTAGTGAAGGCAATGTATAAGAATTGTTCCAGTTTTGTCCAGAATCCAGTGGGGAGAACGGATTGGTTTAGAAACCAAAGTGAACTGAGACAGGGAAGTATAATTTTTCCACGTATGTTTATAATGGTTATGGATGAAATTCCAAAGGAAACAAAGGAAAGGTATGGAGGGGAATTGAAAATATTGCTTGCAGTTGACATAATGATCTGGGGAGTCAACAATACAGAAGTGCAAATCCAACTAGTGGCTTTAAATGAAGATATTGTGAAATATGATACGATAATCAGTGTGGAGAAGAGCAGAACAGTGGTGATGACAAGAGGAGAAAGAGAATTAAAAGGAATTGTTAGTTTCAGGGGACCGGGCGAGTTGGCCGTGCGCGTAGAGGCGCGCGGCTGTAAGCTTGCATCCGGGAGATAGTAGGTTCAAATCCCACTGTCGGCAGCCCTGAAAAAGGTTTTCCGTGGTTTCCCATTTTCACACCAGGCAAATGTTGGGGCTGTACCTTAATTAAGGCCATGGCCGCTTCCTTCCAACTCCTAGGCCTTTCCTATCCCATCGTCGCCATAAGACGACGTAAAGCCCCTAGGAAAAAAAAAAAAAAAAAAAAAAAAAAGTATCAGGGGACAAAACCTTGAGGATGTTGAATACTTCAAATATTTGGGAAGTGAAATAATGAAATTTGCAAGTTTGGATAAGGAGATCAGCAGAAGGGTACCAGTGGGAAATACGTTATATCAGAATGTAAGGAAGCCGGTGTGAAACAGAGAAGTTTCTATGAAATGTAAAGAGGTCATTTACAAGATGAACTATACACCTACATTAACATATGTATCAGAGACTTGGACTTGGACAGGAAGAAATGAGAGTAAAATTCAGGCCAATGAGATGCAAGTTTCTGAGGAGTATGGTAGGGAAGACAAGGAGAGACAGAGTAAGAAATGTTGATTGGAAAAGAGATAGGGGTAGAAAAACAGTGTGATAGGATAGAGAAGAATAAATTGAGATGGTTTGAACATGGTATGAGGATGGAGGAAGGAAGGATACCAAAACAAGTGTTGGAGGCTAAGGTAGAAGGAAAGTGGGCAAGAGGGAGGCCCAGAGCAAGATAGATTGACTCTGTTTTTTGCAGTTTGCTTTATGTCACACCGACACAAATATGTCTTATGGCGACGACGGGATAGGAAATGATGATCATCATATACATACATGTATACATACTGTTACGAATAAAACTCCGTCTGTTTCATTACTTCATTTGTAAGATAGCGGATAGCTCAGTCATAGTGTAAAGTGTGTGTCAAGGCAAACTCGTAAATCTGTAAGATAAACAGCAGCTGGGTGCCATTCGTGATCTTATCTCCATAGTTTTAATAATCACCGTCCAAGACTGACAACAATCATGACGTTACAGGATGTAGTTCAAAAGGTAGAAGATGCAATGCAGCATTTCCGCGCCCAACTCAAGGAGGCGATGAGCAGCGCCAGCCGGGAGAAGAAACTACAGCGGCTGGAGGAGGAGTTCTGTGTGTTTCAAGAGAAAGTGTCTGGTGAACTGAAAGACATAAAAACAGTATTTTTAACATAGAGGAAAAGCTGGATGAGCAAAGTGAATGGATGGATGGATGGATGAAGCGGAACAATATAGCCGCCGAAACGGTCTAATTTTGCATGGCGTCCCATAAGCACCAGGTGAAAACCTGTAAGCTAAAATATTATCAACTATTAAAGAAAAACTAGATGGATATCAAGATTAATATTCAGATATTGAGCGTTGCCATCGCCTAGGTGTTCCGAAGTGAACAACAGCGATGTGGTTGCTACGGGTAAACGCCCTTTGATTATTAAGTTCCTGCGGTACCAGGATCATGACCACATCTGGAGGGCTAAACGTCAGCTAAAAGGCACGCACCTTCTCTTGGCGGAATTTCTCATGGGTACTAGGAAAAACATCTCAAATCGTGCACGTGATCACTTTGGTTTAAATCGTGTCTGGAGCCAGGACGGTCGCGTTGTTGTGCTACGTGACAATGGACGAAAAGTGTTTATTACTACAATGATACAACTTGTTATTTTAATGTAAAACACTAGTGAGCATTGATACGGGCTCATTACTGAGATGACGTTATCGCGTAATGTTGTAGTTTTAAGTAAATGTGCATGTATGTGTGTGAGTGAATGTGATTGTGCCCCTGGAAGTACTTGTGGAGAAAACAAGGTGAGTAGGCATTATTTTTTTCTAGACAATGGCTAGTCACAATACAAGTGTTACTTCTACAGATTGTAGTGACCTTGATGTCAGTGACCCACTCCCACCCCCTCCCCAGTCATTCCTCTCACCCTACCCTTCAACAGCGTCAGCGGGAAACATTCTCAGCGAAAGTCTTGCAAGCTATCGGCGAGCCCTACAGTGTTGTCATATTAACGCGCAATCGCTAATGGCTCACATTGACGAAATACAATCCCTCTTTCATGATAGTAATACCTTGCACTGCATATGCGTAACTGAGACTTGGTTACAACCCTCACTAAACTCAGGCTTTGTTGAATTAAATAACATGACTTTACATCGTCTAGACCGAAGAAAACGTATAGGGGGAGGGTGTGCTATTTACTGTCAGAATGATCTCAAAAGTAAAATAGTGGCTACTTCAGACCAGACAATTCCCAATCGACCAGAGTTTATGTTTGTAGAAGTTTCGGCTAACAATCAAAAAGTACTGATCGGAGTAGATTATAGGGAGTGTGTATGATACTAGTTACAGAGCGCTCTGGCGGAGTTGCGAGAATCAATACAGTGAGAGTACGTTCCGCTGAAGTGAAGACCTGCGTCATAGTTACGGCAAAAATTATCGTAGCATCTTGTCATCACGGTATGAAGTAGTGCTATGGAAGTTGTATTACAATATGGGTTTGAGTACATACACTTCCAAAATAGTCGCAAGTCAACAGTGAATAAAGCGTAACTAGTGGACAGTGGCCAAGTGTTACAGTTCTACGTTCTTTATTATTGGTGGCAAGAAATTTGTTAGCACAAAAGCTACGTAAACAATGCCGCTGATATACAGAAACAGATCTTTAGGAACATTTTTCAAGGTTTTGAAAATGTTCACTCTCTGCATCTTTCAAATGAATTCACACACTTGCTACACTCTGAGTTTGTAACACTGCATCTTCTGTAAATCTCACATTGTGAAGAAAAGGCAGCATACCAAGTAAAGATAGAGGTGACTGTTTTAATACCTGGGAATCCTTTGTCGGCTAACATAACGTCCCCTTCACGCAAAAGATTTAGGAGGGCCTGAATTGTTAACAATAAAAGTATCACTAGTTCTTCCACCATAACAAGGAGAATCAAAACCAATAGTTCCATTTGGGGCCACAGCTAATAAAAATTTAAATATATAACATGATTGCATGTAACATCTCTCATCTATTCTTGCTGGCATTTTTGTGCAATCTATTATAACTCGTGCATCAGGATAAAATGTTTTAAAAATGCGAGGCAAAGTGTTTTGCATGCATAGTTTGCTAGGCCAGAAAATAAGATTAGAAGTGCGTTTCTTGACTACTTCGAGAGCAGTAAAATATATTCGCGCAGCAGTAGTCCGATGTACACCAAATATGACTGCCAAGGTAGCAAAGGTTATACCCAATTTCGTTTTCATTAAAAAGAGTAAACAAACTTCATTATTATTTATATTTATAGACACTTTAGAAACAAAGAATTAAAGTAAAAAATTGAATGTTTTAAATGAAACACTTGTTAAATCCTTCAACTGTGCCTCACTTTTTATGCTCTGGTATCCATGAAATCCTCTGCATATGTTCAGTGGGGTGTTGGGACCACAACTTTTATCCACCTTCTCCGAAATACTTGGAGGTACTGTGCTTGAGTTGCACCGTGTGCCTACATCATTCCCACTAAAAACACAAGTGAATTCGAAAGTCGTTGCTTCATTTTCAAACGTTGTTTGCACCGACTTATGTAGTTCTTCACACTCATTTTCCACAATAAATTCATGAATTTCCTGATTAGAAGACGTATGTATATTTGAGCATTTCATTCGTTTACTCACTCTTTCAAACCGGGATACATCATATTCTCTTTTCGGTTTCTTCCTATAGCTCTCATGAAACTCAGATGGTATATATGATGATGGATGATTTTCAATATTACTTGGCTTTCCTCCAAAAAAATGTTCACTGCAAATGACAGAGCATTTGGTGGGTTCCCATGAAGTTCCATCTGCACTGAAATGCAGGAAAATTATTATTATTATTATTATTATTATTATTATTATTATTATTATTATTATTATTATTATTATTATTATTACAAATATTCGGTGTAGTCAAGACACGTGCACATAGGACATGAATGTAAACATACGAACCTGTTGCAATGCATACTTGAAATGAAATGTACTATTTCAAAGTGTACTTAAATGATCGTGTTCTTGACTTGGCACACCTGGTATGTTTGAAATGTGTGATATGAATTGTGTGATTTACGTCACAAATGAAATTAGGTACTGTACTTACTTTGTTCTTCCCACAGCCGAAATTTACCTTGTGATTATCAAACTTGGCGATGAATGATGAAATAATTCCTGTGGCCTTCATCGGGTTCATATTGTTCCCTTGAAGCCTTATTTTGACTTCATTCATTTTTTTAAAAAATATCTGTAAGGTACGCAAGTTGCTTCAAATTCTCACTTAAAGCAGGATCAGACGTGTCGAGAAACTTAGTAACCGTGTCAAATAATTCGAAGAAACGGCGAAAACAGTTTCCTTTGGAAAGCCACCTCACGGCCGTATGTAGAACCAAGCGTTCGAATTCCTCATCCTTTTCACGGCAAAGTTGTCGGAACAGACGGTCATTGAGGGAATTATCTTTGATATTGGTGACACCTGTAATAACCAGTTGTAGGGTTTCATGCAGGACACAACTTGATTTTTTCGCAGCTAAGTGTTGACGATGAATGACACAGTGAACAGTGATGACCTCTGGCACTTCTCTCTTAACACATTCACGCCCATCATCTGAGCGGCTAGTTAAAGGGCTGGCCCAGCTATTCCAGCTGTTAGTGGCAGAGCAAACAACGAATTCTTTTCACAATAAGTTCTAAACTGAACAAGATATGGAAACAAAATTTTCCACATACCATAATGAAGTCCTCTAGTATCTCTGTAGGGTGTGGTAGGTAATGTCACACTTTCCTGGGTGAATGGGAACACTACACATTTAAAAAAAATAGCGTGTTTCACTAATAATTTTTATTTTTGAAGTACACTTTGCACCTTCTTCAGGGGAACTTGTCTATATTTGAAGGTGGAAACTTTAAGAGAATATGCTCTTTTCTCTTCCCATCTAACCTAAATGATGGATCCTTGGCCGGTGCACTTTTTGGTGGCAAAATTGCAGGACGTTGATTTGGAGCTGATGACGTAGATGGAGCTGAGATTTCGGAGAGAGGTGACTGTAGTTGTATGTAGAGTTCACTTTTTACCTCGTTTGAGAATTGCTTGGTGTTCGTTTAGATCTTTTGGTACACCCCTATTTGACCGTATTGTTCCACATACGGCAGTGTACTGTTCCCGTAATTGTTTCGAGAGTCCAACGCTATTTGTAATAATTGTCCATATAGACAGTATACCCCTGGCCAAGATAATTTTCAAGCAGCTGAAAAATTGTTCTTTGTAAATTCGCATCATTTGCATAATTTATATTGTCCCTACATGCCATGGTTATACTTCAGAACGTGATTATACACACGCTTGTGCAATCATAAACCAACTACGCAGCTAGTTGTGCGAGCGCTAGGCTACCTTCAGAAACAAAACAAAGAAAGTGCATTGGGAGGGAAAATCGTCATGGCCATGTGGTTTATGGTAAGTAGAAGCATTCATAAGGGTATTACTTTCATCTCTCTCGCACATATTTGTGACCAAAATAGATCCCAGCTGCGTAGGAACAGCTCCAGTTCAAGGTTGCGCTTATCCGGGCTAACTCGGATACGGTCCACAGCATGGTCACGCACTATAGGCAATAACTCGGATACGGGCGTGAATGTGTTAAGGTGGGCTAGAAACCTAGCATGAGGACCTGGCATGGCAAGAGCACCGTCTGTTGTGCAAGCGCTCACGTTTGTTAGGGGAATCTCTTTTTCCTTAAAATAATATTGCACCACTTTAAATATAGACGACCCCTTCGTATCAGTGATCAAAGTTCTAGCAAACAACATTTCCTCGGTAATTTCCTTTTGTTCATTGATAAACCTCACATAAGCTAATAAAATTGATTTGTTACCAATCACAGTTGTTTCATCAGTCTGCAAAGCAAATTTATTTTTTCAACAAATTGGTGAGTTTGGATTCAACGTCCGTGGTCATTTCGCCTATTCACCTGAAAACAGTATTGTTGCTTAAAGGAACCAATTGATCTTATTACTAGGGCCCTCACCTAGCATGATTTCAACAATTTTTTGGTAGCCGGTAAAACAAAGAGTTTCGCCAATTGTGTGAGGTTTACCACATTTAGCGATCAATAAAGATACCTCGTAAGAAGCAACAAGACCTTTGTCAAGATCGGTTGATTGTTTTCGAAATAATTCACTCACATTAGACCGTTTATCAGCTTTAGCTTTGAGGTGTTGAAAATAACAAAGTTCTTTACTTACTTTATCATTGAGTACCTTTGATAAATGATATTTAATTCGCGAAGGCTTCATGGCTTCATTACTAGTAAATGTTTCATCGCACAATAGACAATGTGGAAACTGCACATTTTGCTGTGACGGGATAAAATCAAATTTTAAATACTCAGCTGAGTATTGACGACACTTCGTCTTTTTCGAATCCATTGTGCATGAACTTCTACACTTCAAAACAAACGAACAAAACAGAAGAGGCATGCACAAAAACTTATGGCGAGGCACACAGAGGCTGGTTAAGACTGAAGACTTATTTAGGTCAATGGCAAGTGTGTTGTGATGGCAAGTGTTGTTGTGATGGCATGAGTGGGAGGGGTTGAGTCACCAGTCGGCTGTGCTGAGCAACAACAGTTGGGAACTGTGGAGAGGGGTGAGTCCAGTGAAATCCTTGGCTGAGAATAGCCAGTAACTCGTGCTACCCGGTAACTTCTACTGTACAGTACTATGTTACTTTTCCCCCTTTGAATATTCATCGCCCCCCACTTATTTATTGGCCCCCATGATAATCCAAATCGCCCACTTGGAGGCGATCGCCCCCAGGTTGGGAACTATTGGCTTAGACCTAAACATCCTACTACTAAATGCTACTTATCATCAACATACTGTCCGACTCGTTGGCTGAACGGTCAGCGTACTGGCCTTCGGTTCAGAGGGTCCCGGGTTTGATTCCCGGCCGGGTCGGGGATTTCCTTAATTGGTTAATTCCAATGGCACGGGGGCTGGGTGTATGTGTTGTCTTCATCATCATTTCATCCTCATCACGACACGCAGGTCGCCTACGGGAGTCAAATAGAAAGACCTGCACCTGGTGAGCCGAACCCGTCCTGGGATATCCCGGCACTAAAAGCCATATGACATTTCATTTCATCAACATACAGTAAACCGGATGACTCACACTTTGATTGACTTGATCATAACTAACAATCCTCAGAAAATTTAAAATCACGGACAGCTTGCAGTGCCAGGTATTTCTACCCATGATCTAATATATGTCTGCTATTCATTAAAGATGCCAAAATATGAAACTAAATATATAACATGTAGGGATATAAAAAAATCTGGACAAGGAAAGAATACGACACGAAGCATATTATCTGCCATGGTACGATATTTTACACATGGATGATATTGACATAAAAATAAATAAATAATCTGATCTGGTGTTTGCTCACAAGAAAGAGATCCGGGTAACTCGACCACCTTCTCCGTGGTTGACTAGTGAGATTAAATCAGAAATGGCAAAGCGTGACTCATGGTACAGAAGGCTTAAACGAATGGGTAATGCTAATGACTTTGAAAATTACTGCGTTCTCTGCAACAGGGTTAAACAGTTAATCAGAAACAGTAAATATAAACACATTAGTCAAGTATCGAAATGCAAGAACTCGACAGAAATATGGAAACAATTACGAACGATGGGTATAGGTTGAAAGTTATTAAAGCAGGTGCCGAATGTATCCCTTGATGACATAAATTTGCACTTCACGTCGGCCGAATCCACTGTAACAGCAAATAATAATAACAATAATAATAACAATAATAATAATAAAAAATAATTTTCATAACTGTACAAGTAATAATAATAATAATAATAATAATAATAATAATAATAATAATAATAATGTTTCTTCTATGCTAATTCAAGATACATTTGTGTTTAAGGAGGTTGGTATAAATGACGTAAAATGAATTATGTATTTTCTCAGATCAAATGTTGCTGGGCACGATGGCATATCTCTGCCTTTCTACAAATATATCATTGGCGCCATTCTGCCGATCGTAACACATATTTTTAACAAAAGGATGGACCCAGTATTCCTTCAGATTACCGACCAGTTTCTATCCTACCACCCCTCTCCAAAGTGCTGGAACGCCTGGTTCGTGAGCAAATCCTTACGTACTTACATAAGTATGATTTACTCGACTCTTACCAATCAGGCTTTAAGAAAAAACATAGTACCATGACAGGTCTGCTGAAAGTGACAGATGACATTCGATATGCAATGGACAATAAACGAGTGACAATACTTACCCTTTTAGATTTCAGTAGCGCACTTAATACTTTTTTTTTCTTTCTTTATTTCGCACCGACACAGATAGGTCTTATGGGGATGATGGGACAGGAAGGGGCTAGGAGTGGGAAGGAAGCGGCCGTGTCCTTAATTAAGTTACAGCCCCAGCCTTTGCTTGGTGTGAAAATGGGAAACCACAGAAAACCATCTTCAGGGCTGCCGACAGTTGGGTTCGAACCTATTTCCCGAATACTGGATACTGGCCGTACTTAAGTGACTGCAGCTATCAAGCTCGGTGCATTTGATACTGTCGATCCTAGGTTGCTTTTTCCCAAATTACAGTCCTTAAACTGTAGCCGGAAAGTGCTGTAATTTTTCTATTCTTACCTCACAAACTGCCGGCAGTGTGTGGTTGCAAATAATAATAAATCAACATGGCAAACAAAAAATATTGGTGTCCCACAAGGGTCAGTCCTGGGCCCTGTCCTATTCACTTTATATATAAATGATATCACCAGATCAATTAAGCACTGTAAGTACCATCTTTATGCTGATGTTCTACAAATTTATTACCACACTAGAACTGATAATATACAACAAGCAATATGTAATGGAAATGCTGACCTTGAGCAAATTAATGGCTATGCAATTAAAAACAACCTTAAATTAAACCCCCGTAAAATGCAAGCCATTATCATCGATACATCAAAGAATCTTCACATTTTAAAACAAAATTGCATTCCTCCCATAACTTTAAATAATACTGTTATACCTTATTGTGAATCAGTTTCTAACCTTCGATTTATTATAGCTGAATCTCTAAAGTGGTCAACGCAAGTTAAGAATATTTGTAAAAAGGTTTATTGTGGCTTCCACCCCTTAAAATGGTTCAGAAATGTATTCCCTTGATCACTAAATATTCAACTTGTTCAGTCATTATTATTTCCCATTTTTGACTACTGTGATGTAATTTTTACAGATATAACAAATGAATTATGCTTGAACCTACAACGCACTCAAAATGCTTGTCTTAGATATGCTATGGATTTACGGTATGACGCTCAAGTTTCTCCCTACTATACACACTTATCTTGGTTACGACTACACGACAGGCGTAAACTACATTCAAATACTCTTGTGTACCAGGTACTTTCGGAAGACATCCCTGCTTATCTCTCCAGCAATTTTCGTCACCGTGGTTCTTTACATCTCTATGATACTTGCTCAGTGTCCCTCCTAGAAATACCTGTCCACCGAACAAACCACATACCATCGATCATTTACTATCACTGCTTCGGGATGTTGGAATGCTCTTCCCAAAGACATCAAGGATGCTGCATCAAAAAGTATATTTAAATCTCTTACCTGCAGTTCCTCGTTAAGTGCTTCCAGCAAGGTACCTGTATGATTGGAACGAGTGATTTTGTCTGAAAATGATATGAGATTATTGTACAATGAAATAAAATATTGGTTAATATAATAATTTAAATTAAATTAAAAACATCCATACTGTATTTACGAAGTAGAAGTAGCCTAAATATAGCTAGTAGTAACTACAGTATTTAACTTAGACCTAGCATTGCAAGGATACAATTAGTTAAATTTCATTTAATATTTTTATTAAGCTTACTAGTATTTTTACGTTCGTATTTCTTTCATTGTGTATTGAAATGAGTATTTTTTCAAATCTGTATTTCTTTCTTCTTTGCGTGTATATATTCATATTTTTGTCTTAAAAATCAGTGTTATTTGTACTTCATAGTATTTTAAGTTAATCACTGTCATTGTATTAACAAATAATAATATGTGTGTGGTTAAGTGTAAGAAAGGGCCAAGAGCCCTAACTTTGCCACAGAAAATAAATGTGCACACATACACTACCCCCCCCCCCCCGCTCTCTCTCTCTCTCTCTCTCTCCCTCTCTTACTTTCACCTCCCCTAGTCCAGTCACCTCAAACAGCAGTCGTGTGCAGACTGCTGGATCTGAACACAGGGCTGTGGACCACTCAACACATGATGACTGTATATTAAAATTCTACAGTTCATTTATTGATATCCACCTTTTCAATCCATGTGACTAGCATATAATTATTCTACTTACGTTGTTGTACATGTTTCGCTTGTCCTAGCAAGCATCATCAGCCACTCAGTTCTCTAAATTAGTCAAAAAAGCTCTGAACCAGATGTTACATAAGAACTAATTGTTTACAATAATTTATGTATGATTATTTGATACATTTTGTTGGATCACAGTTTATTAACAGTGGATCGTTGAATAGGTTGATTATAACCTAAGATTTTAGAGGGTTGTATATTATTATCTTCCCATCTAATGGGGATAAAATGTAAGTATAACATCAAAACACACCAGTATTGATGCTAAGTTAACAATCAAGATAAATAGGAGCCTTAAGTCTTTGCAATATATACAAGTGTTTCTGTACATTCAACAGATTAAAAGGAGTGTGGATTAACTAAAATCTTTGTATATATGAAAACTTTTCAATAATAACGAGTCTGTTCGATAGTATAAAAGGTAAAAATGTTGGTTGAACAGCAAGTAAGTTCGATTAATGTTGAATGTTTGAGTAAAATCTTGAACATGTGAAGAATTGTTTCATTCTCTCCATATTTGTGGAATCGGGTATACTTATAGTCGTAAAGCTGTGCAGTTTTATCTTCAGTGAGAGTCTAAAGAGGGGAGTTCAACATGAGTCTTGGATGTAAAAGAAACCCTATGTAGCGCCTGTTGAAGTCTGAAAAATAAGACGAAAATATGTGTGAATTGCTGTAGTTTAAAGTTGCTCTGTTTAAATGAATTTGAACTTCTTAACGCTTACCCTTTAGACCGTTGAAGAGATGACCAGCGGCGTTGGCTGTGCGAGAAGGTCTGACAATTGCTTCATTTCTACTCGTGTTGTAGGGGTGTGCCTGTATTGGTAGGGAGTGTGTCATGTAAGGAGGGGTGGGCGGGGCATTGAGGTCGCTGGTGGTATGCAGAGGGGAGGTAGTGTGGCTAGGTAACGGGGATTTAGCTGATGTTGTTGCAGGGGTATTTTTGATGAATCTATAGATAAAAATTTAAAAAAATATTATTGTTAATATTAAGAGATGCCAGTAGTACACGTACCACAACAACGTAAGTAGAAGTAAGTCACAAGGAGTGAAAAGTATTGAAAAGGTGGATATCAATAAATCAATTGTAAAATTTTAATATACTGAAATTGAATACGGCTGATGTAATGAGATTTATCACTAGTAACACGAAGACCATTCGTTGGTTCGATTACACAGACAGTCCAGTAATTCAGTCACATGGAGCGAACAACTAAACAGCTCAACAGTATTCAAAAGCAGGACGAAACTCACAACAGCGAACATTAACACAGATCCATTTATCCTCGCTGACTCACAGTCCACAGAAATACACAAGCACACAGTACTGTCCGGTTGTACAAATCCTGTTCCGTCATCTCCAACCCATCTACTCACTGGTCTCTCCGGCACCACGACGACAGCTCACTCACAGGGACCTTGTATACCTCGATGTTGGGCCACTAGAACATTCAGGATTCGGCTGGAGATCAAATTTTCCTGTTATATCTTCCAGAAATTGCATGGAGAAACTAGGTCAAGGGAGCAACTGAGGAACGGCCGTGGCATGTCCTCGGGTGGGCTGGGAATTTCCCCGACCTGGCTTAGTCATCCCCTTTCAGGTTATACCAAAGGGGCTGCAACAAGGCTGACGGTCGTTTGAGCATGATGCTTGTTGTTTTAAGGCGCATAACATCGAAAGTCATCAGCCCACTTGAGCACGTAACATCACCCCTCTTCGAGAGCTGATTTTCCTGATCAGTTACCTTCTTCATTTGCTCCCCAATCAGTCTAGATTCACCACCTTCATCTTGCTTCTCGGGCTCCATTGTGTGCAATAGATGATGTCATTTATTCTCTTGACAACACGGTAAGGGCCTTCCCATGCCAACTGGAGTTTGGGGGACAAACCTCTCTTCCTTATGGGATTATACAGCCGTACCAGGTCCCCATCCTGATATCCTGTAGCGTCCATTTGTTAGTTGTATCTTGCCTTCATTCTGTCGCTCTCTATTCACAATCTCTTCCAGTCAGTGGCGTGTACATCCTCTAGTTTTCTTGCTAGATTGAGGTAGTACTGACCGGTAGGGGAGGGATGATCGTCAGGTTGACCGAATGCTAAATCCACCGGGACAGTTCTCTCCCTAACAATGTCCTTGCTGGTGTGCATCCAGTGGCCCCGTGAACTGCAGACTGGTACGCTGAGAGGAACGGGAAGACGACAATCCCAGTCTCTCTGATGTTCACTGATGTCTATACGCAGGTGATTCTCAAGGGTCCTATTGAAACATTCCACCATTCCGTCCGATGTAGAGGTGTGGTCGTGAACTCCCGTATACCGAGCATACGCCACATATTTTGGAAGACCGCTGACTCGAAGTTCCGTCCCTCATTGGAATTCAGCTCCAATGGTACGCCCTATCTGCTGACGAACTCGTTCATGAGGGTTTCTGCCAATGTAGTTGCCTTCTGGTTCTAAAGCGCTTGCGCTTCCAGCCACTTCGTGAAATAGTCAGTGACGACTAGTATATAACAATTTCCCATGTCACTGGTAGGCCATATCAATTGCCACTGTCTCGAGGGGTGCGCCCACATGGTACGTCTTCATTCGGCCTTTACATCTCTGCCTTGGTCCCTTGCAGGCAGCAAACTCGTTGCATACAGTGCAGAAGTATTCCATGTCCGTCGGCACCCTACCCAGTAGAAGCTCTCTCGAAACTTTTACAAGGTTTTCTTGATTTCGAAGTGCCCTCTTGAAGCTCCACCATGAACTTCTTTCAGGACTTCTGCTACCATACTGTGTGGGACAACCACATGCTGCCGGAGAGTCTTCCCATCGCTGATTTCCCAGATGCGCTTTAGCAGTCTATCCCTGGTCACCAGCGAGTCGCATTGCAAGCACTAGGACTTAGTTTTGGAGCTGAGGTCACTGATGTTTATTCATCCAGGCCTCGGTACGCGGGCGTTCTGCCACTTGGCATGCAGTCCGATGTCCTTGTCATCCCTCTGCGCATTGATCCAGGCTTCGCAACTCCATCTTCCCTCAAATTCCTTCAGCAGGGAATGTCGTGTTGACCTTCCCTCTTGGAGCACGACTTGCAGTCTTCGGGAAAAGTCCTTTGAGGCAGAGCGTTGACATTAGAATGTAGGTGACCCTTGCGGTGTTCAATCACATAGTTGTACTGCTGCAGTCTCTCCAGCCATCGTGTAGCTGTTCTTCTGCGTTCTTGAAATTTAGAAGCCATCTGAGTGAAGCATGTTCAGTTCTGATAAGGAATTCTTGGCCATACAGGTACTTACGGAAATGCTTGATTGCCTTCTCAGTGGCCAGCAACTCTTTCTGGGTAACGCATTAATTTCTATCCAGTTTGGTGAAGGCCTTATTGAAGTATGCCCCTTCCTGCACTTCGTCGTGCGTGACTTGAGACAGGACGCGCCAATACCACATTCGCTGGCATCCGTGTTGAGCACAAATTTCACCTCAGCTCTGGAATATACCAATAGCGATGCTGTACATAGTGCGTGCTTCAGGTGGTCAAAAGCTTTTTGGCACTCCTCTGTCCTGGTGAACTGTTGGTCATTCTGCGTAAGACGATGCAACGGCTTGGCATTGTTGGCAAATCCCCTTATCCCCTTATCCCCAAATCCGGCTTATAATGGCCCTTGGTACCATATTTCCAACAGCTGACAGGTCTTCATGGTACCCGATGGCTTGAGCGTTGTTCCGTTGCCTCGTTCGCTGGGTTCCATTTGGCTTCATCAAACCTTCCCACTGCTTCGAGGAAATCGGTCAGGGACTTATTGTACTGAGACCTTATTGTACTGAGACCACGGAGTTTCATCCACTTCCAGGGGGCACACCCTAGTTTGAAGTTTCAATGCCTGCTTTGCGGCCTTGAATTACAACGCTTGGCCAAGAGAGTCTCCTAGGGTCTTGTAGTAGCCAAGGCGAAGGGCCTGTTGAGTATCTGGGTCGCGTAAACCATCTGTGAAGGTCTGCCTACCCAGCTGTTTGAGGAACTCTTCTGGTGCTGAAGGGTAGGCCAGGCGAACGAGACGGGCGACATCTGTATTGAATTCCTGGAGTGTCTCCGTACTCTTCTGAGTTCTGGTTCAATGCTGAGTCTTGTATGGCTGTTGTAGGTGGCGATCTCCGTAACGGGCGTCCATATGGGCTACTAACATGGTGTAGTTGTTCTGAGTGCCTTCTGGTAATGCTTGTAGTACTTTGAGGGCTTCACCTCTCAGAGCCATGACGAGGGCTGTAGCTTTGTCCCCTTCACTCCGGTGGTTAGCAGAACAACCCGCCTCGAACTGCTGCAGGTACATACTCCGTGGTACCTTCCCGTGAAACGTTGGTGGTGTCACCTTGGTTAAACTTGGTACTGCAGACGATGGCCCATTCACAAAGGTCCCGTCTCATACGTTATCGCGTAGCTGAGCGACATCTCGCTTCAGGTCCTGGCAAATAGCCTTGAATTTTTTATTTACCGTAGCTATTTTCTTGTCAACTGTCCCTATCTATTCATCAATTTTCTCGTCAATTTCCCGCTGGACCATGTTCATCTTTTCTTCAAGTTCTTTTTTCACTTTAGTTACTTCTGCCTGCAGAATATCCTTTATCTTGTGGTGACCCTGCTCGACCTGTCTCTGTACATTTTGTACCTTCCTCTGGTCTTCTTCCATCTTCTCCATCTTTTTCTGGCCTTCTTCCGTCTCCTTTTGCCCGTCTTTCATCTCTTATTGATAGTCTTGCATCTTCTTTTGATTTTCCTTCATTTTCTCCATCTTCTCCACCATCATATCGAAGAGCACATTTAAATGAACCTCCATTTTCGTTAGGCCTCCAGTTTCGACTGGCATGCAGTAATTAACACATGATGAAGAAAATATTTATGAGTGTGCATTCACTATACACCGACGTTTTGGAATGATACCGATAGCGGTCGAAATCTGCAGTATCTGGACCACTGATTCACGCTGGTCACAATGATGTATCACACACAGTGTTGCCAACGTAGCAGATTTTCCGCTAAATTTGGCAGAATTGGAAGACTGTCGGCGGAGAAATATATCATATAGCAGACAGTGGATATTTGGCGGAATTCTAGATTTATTATAGCGGAAATTAGTGTTTTATCCATTTTACATTTTTTTAAAATTTGTACTCCAGTCTGTCTCCGAGCTATTCCATATTTCTTGTCAGGAGCTAGCAGTCACATGAGGAAAACTATTTGGATTTGATGTTATGAGATCATGGTATCATAAATTTGTAATGAGTGGGGAAAGGTTACTTATCTCTTAGTTGACGAATGAAGATAGATAATGAAACTGTGAGAGAGTAGCATTTATATTAATGCTATGAAGGAAGACCGTTTAATGAACTGGCCGGTTCTGTGTGTGCCCCTCGAGGTAGGATTCGCCTAGTTTGCACCTGGCAATAAAACGCCAGCTCGCAGGCAGGGGGGTTAATCCCAGCGAAACTGACAGATCAGGCGAGTGAAGACATTTAATTTTATTATTATTTATTATTATTGCTAATTTTGATTGCTCATTATTTGAGATCAGATTTCTTGGCGGAATTTTAGCGGATTTTCAGTAATATTTAGCAGATCTTGAAAATATAAGTCTATTCTAACTTCTGATACCACTTTGTTACGAATAAAACTCTGTCTGTTTCATGACTCCAATTTATTTCAGGATGACCAATAAATGCATGCGCACACGCACACAGATAGAGAGTGAGTGAGTTCCTAATAAACTATGAATGGCCACACTTACTAATTACCGTATATTTACAAATTGTTCTTCCTTATGGCGCAGCAGGCAGTCCAGCCCGTTGTTATACCTGCGGATGCTTAATCCTTATTTTCACTTCCCCAAGTCTAGTCACCTCATACAGCAGCTGTGTGCAGACCGCTGGATCTGAACGCAGGGCTAGGGAGGACTTGACACACGATGTCTGTTTGTTGGTTCGACTCCACAGACAGACCAGTAATTCACAGTCACATGCAGCGAAGAACTAAACAGCTTATCAGTATTCAACAGCAGGACGATGCTCACAACAGCGAATACTAACACAGGTCCATTTATCCTCGCACTCACGATAACGGGTTTCCTCACCGACTCACGGCGATCCTCAGTCCACAGAAATACACAAGTACACAGTACTCTTAGGTAGTACACGTCTTCCTTTCTGTCGTCTCCAGCGCACCTACTCACTGGTCTCTCCGACACCACAACTACAGCTCACTCGCAGGGGACTTGTATTTATACCTCGCTGCGGGGCCACTAGAACATTCAGGGTTTGGCTGGAGATCGAACTTTCCTGTCGTATCTTCAAGAAATCGCATGGAGAAACTAGATGAAGCTGGGAAGTTTCCCGAGCTGGCTTAGTCAATACTGAAGGGGCTGCGACAAGGCTGACTGTCTCTTGAACACAAAACAATACATACATCTTCATTGTAGACTCTTATGCCTTTTATTGTTCAGTCTGCAAGCCTATGTGAATTTACTAACCACGGCAGCAATCATCTGTAACTAATTCTGCGGCCTCGTTTAGTTTTAAATCTGAAAAAGAAAACCCACAACCTGTTTTCCAGTCATTGACCGGGTCAGGGGTGTAATGAATGAAGCAGATATAGGTTGTTGGAACGATGGGGTCGCCACTCCCAAAGTGATTTATTAATGAATGATAGATGCAATGAAATGAGAATGGTGAGTGTTGTGGAATGAAAGGTGACAGGGAAAATTGGAGTACCCGGAGAAAAACCTGTCCCGCCTCTGCTTTGTCCAGCACAAATCTCGCATGGTGAGACCGGGATTTGAACCACTGTATCCAGCGCTGAAAGGCTGACGCGCTGCCATTTGAGCCACGGAGGCTCTCTAGTTTTAAATCTATTACCTTTAAATCATTAGAAACTGAGTATAACTCTTATCTTCTTGGTTTCCCTCTACTTCTCTTACCCTTGATAACAGAGTCAATTATTCTCCTAGGTGGCATATCCTGCTCCATTCTCCTCACATGACCCCACTACCAAAGCTAATGCTTATTAAATTTTCACCTAGTTGAATCCCCACCTGCAACTTAATGATCCATGTGAACTATGAACGCAAAATGTGAATAATCATTCTACTATCAATTCTCACTGCAGCCCAATTGTCCATATAGATGCCTTTGATTGATTTTAATAATCAGTGCTCAATCCCGTTGTCCTCAGTACGGCAAAAATCTTTTCCCTCGGTACTCTGTCGTATGCCTTCTCTAGATCCACGAAACAATAACATGACTCTCTATTACTCTTGTTTTTCATTTACCTGGCGCATACTGAAAATCCGATCCTGACAGCCCCTTTGTGGTCTGAATCCACACTGGTTTTCATCCAACTTACTCTTAACCATTGATCTTACCTTCCCTTCCAAAATCCTAGTGAACACCTTGCCTGGTATACTGATCAGTGAGATACCTCGATGGTTGTCGCCAATCCTTCTCATTCCCTTGTTTATATATAGGTGCAAGTTCTGCCTTTGTCCAATCAGAAGGTACCTTACTAACATTCCATGCTAAAAAAGGGGCGACCAACGGATGATCCAATTAGAACCATGAGACTACTTGTAATTAGTACCATTATACAGGGAACACCATGGGTCGCATTTATTGCGCGTACTACCTCTATGTTAGGTATGCAATAGGTTTGTGATTAGTAGCGACAGCGTGTGAATCTGGAGGTGGGTCCTACAGTACCTGTGATTCGTACCCCTGTATGAGCGGCACCATGGGATTAGCGACACTATGGTTCTGCCTTACCTATGCTCAGTTCCCAGACATGCCAACTATTACGATTCAATAGTAATAATTCCGAATTACCCATCACAATTACGCCTTTACGAATCACACACCACAAATTACGATTTTTTGTTGATTTTAAAAAGTAAGTGTATGGAGTGTTCAAAAGAATACACAAGGAATGCCATTACAGCTTGAATTCTCAGAATATTATTTTCAGATTTTTCAGTATAATTTTTTAGCCCTTTTCTGCCCTCATTTAAGAATATTTCAAGTTTTCACGCGCCGAACGCAGTGTGTGCTTCCAGTACAGGAAATATAGGCACCTGTGAAGTGGTATATCTTGCGGAGTTGTTATCTTTGTTCGTCACATGACTTCAATGCAAGTATGAGAGTTCTTTTGTCTTTGTTTTGGCGGCAAAGTGGTGACAAACTCAGTTTCATTGTGGATACTGTGTGTGTGATTGTTGAATAAATATTTATTGCCATTTTGGTTGCCAAAGTTACATATATTGCTCTTCTAGGATGTATGCTAATCATGTGTTACATAATGCGAAATGTTTGAAATAATGAAGCGATTTCTTGTACAGGAAAATAAGTGTGGTGACGGTACCGTGATTAGTGACGCAAGTAATAAACCAAAAATTGTTCAAATTTTTGGGAGGAATACTCGAAAGAACGGCGCTGTTTACTGCGTTCCTCAAAATCTCATTCACACGTGCTTTGTAGTGTATGTAGGCGCGATTTTTCAGGTGCAGATGATGAGGAAAAACAAGACTGAGTTCCGTGCTAATATGAACACCGAACTGTTAAGTGCTCAGTTAGTGCAGAGGATGCACATGATATCAAAAGGAAAAGCATGTCACCAGTGTTCGTTTACCAAACAGCAACTACAAGCTGCTAAAGGAGCAACTACAGTACTCAACAAAAGAAATGATCCTTCAACCTCCAGTCAGATATGTACTGCAGATCACCTGTTCCTTTAGCAGGTAAGAATCATACACTCCCTATATCTACGCCCCCCCCCCCCCCGTGACCGAACGACTGCGTTACGAATTGCCTTTCTTGAAAGTTGGCATCTCTAAGTTCCCACTATGTGAGGAATTCCATGGGATAGTTCGAGTCCCTGTGGTTAGTCCACTTATGTGAGGAATGCCATAGGTTTGCGTTGCCTGTAAATAGCGCTACAGTGTGCGAAACACCATAGGTCTGTGTTACATGTGCGCATTACACTACCTGTGAATAGTACCATAACGTGTGGAATACCGCAAGTCTCTACAACTTTTGATTAGTTACAGCAACATTACACATAGCATGGTTCTACTTTCCTAGCGATAAATACTATTATGAGGGACCCGATTCGACTATAAGCATAATCAATTCAGCATTGTGCTATAGAAGCAGTCCCTTGGTCAGTATTACTATTGTTTTGTGCCAGCTTCTGTGCACGTGAGGCACTGTGGGTCAGATCCACTGATCGTTTTAAATTCATATCCGTCCATCCATTCATTCTTCGTCCTTATGCTTTGAATTCTGGTCAGAGGAGGATTTTGGACTTTTAAGTTGTCACGTAATTTTGTACCATTAGGAGCCAATGACCTCTATGTTAGGCCCCTTTAAACAACAAACATCAATCAACATCATTCCATGCTAATAATGTTACTCAGTGAAGCCATTTCTTCTCCAGCTTCCAAACTATATTTCACCATTTCAGATCTAATTTCACCTATTGCTGCTGGTTTATGACAGTGAAGTTTATTTACCATCCTTTCCACTTCATCAACTGTAATTTCTCCAACATGAATTGTTTCCTCTCCTTGAGCTCAGTTTGTGACGTCACCTTTTACGTTGAGAAGATTTTCAAAATATACCTTTCACCTGTCCAGTGATATCCTGTGATCTATTATGAGTTCACCTGATTTTCCCAAAACACTCATCATTTCCTTTTTGCCATCTCTTCCTAATTAGTGTCCAGAAAGGTTACCCTGCTGCATGACCTAGCCTTGTCAGGTTATTACCAAAATCTTCCCAAGACTTCTCCTTGGATTCAATAACTGTTTGTTTTGCTCTGTTGCTTTCATCTATGTGCATTTCCTTTGCCTGCATCAGCCCTTGTTTTATGGAGAAATCAAAGGAATGGACTACCTCAAGGCAGTGTACTGGCTCATATTCTTTTCAACATCTACACTAATGACCAGCCATTACCAGAAAATACTAAAAGCTTTATCTATGCCGATGACCTTGAACTTACTACTCAAACTGATACCTTTGATGAAGCAGAGATCTCTTTAACTGCTGCATTAGAAGAGCTAGGTACCTATTTTGAGAAAAACCAACTCAAACCAAATCCAGCTAAGACTCAAATCTGTGCGTTCCATCTGTGGCATGCACAGGCCTCTCAGAAACTCAAAGTACTCTGGAAAGGGAACTTACTGGAACACTGCTTTACACCAAAGTACCTGGGAGTTATGGTGGATCGCACATTAACATATAAAAAACATTGCCAAAACTTAAAACAAAAGATAGCTGCTAGAAACAACATTCTATGAAAATTATCAGGAACAAGTTGGGGAACACAACCACAAACAATTAGAACATCAGCTCTAGCTCCATGCTACTCTGCTGGAGAATATGCCTCCCCGGTTTGGTACAGGTAAGCTCATACGAAGCAGGTTGACATCGCTCTAAACGAAAGTTGCAGGATCATTACTGGATGTTTGAAACCTACACCCATTGAGAAGGTCCAACGTTTAGCTGGTATTGTTCCCGGTGAGATTCGTAGGGAGGTAGCAGCTAACAAAGAAAGGCTCCAATCATCTTCTTGAGAAGCACACCCTCTCTATGGATACCACCCAGCCACACAGAGGCTAAACTCTAGAAAAAGTTTTCTCCGCACATCAGTTAACCTTGAGGGGAAAGCAGAGAATGCTAGGGTCAAAATGTGGAAAGAAAGAATCAACCACTTTTCCAACAGGATAGAGCCAAAGGAAAGTCTTCCTTGTGGACACCAGGAGTAGTGAACAGTATGGAAAGCCCTTAACAGACTCCGCACAGAAGTCAGCAGAACAAAAGTAAATTTGCGGAAGTGGGGTTTCTCAAGTGATTCATCACTTTGTGATTGCGGAGAGCAGCAGACGATCCAACATCTATGTCACTGTGTTTTATGTCCTTCAATGTGCACTATGGAAGACTTGACTGCACCCTCCCCCAAGTTATTGACGTCGCCCAATACTGGGCAAGAATTATCTAGCTCTTGAACTGTTGCTTTATCTGTGACTGTATAATAGACCTATATATTTGTATAGTAGGAATATAGATATCATTATTTTTTAATACTGTGACTGTATAATAGACCTGTATATTTGAATAGTAGGAATGTAAATACCATGTTTTTTTTTTTTAAATATCTGTAAGTAAGGTTGATACTTCTGACACGATTTTTTCAACAACAAAATGTCTAGCATTTATAACCCTTCATGGGAACTGTCCATTGATGAAGCTATGGTACTTTGAAGGGGTAGCTTGATTTTCAAGCAGTATATAAAGGGGAAACGTCATAAGCATGGCATAAAATGTTATCCTCTAAATAAATGTGAGGGCCTCACTTTCAAAT
This sequence comes from Anabrus simplex, assembly GCF_040414725.1. NCBI lineage: Eukaryota > Metazoa > Arthropoda > Insecta > Orthoptera > Tettigoniidae > Anabrus > Anabrus simplex. The sequence goes on along the minus strand of NC_090266.1, from coordinate 1,213,201,446 downwards.
TTATTGTGTATGCCGGAGCCAACGATCAGTTGTCTGGGAAAGGACACTCTACAGATGTGGTCGTGCATCTTTTGGAGCAACTTCTAATAATGGCCATGCCGTGTTCATGGCGCAGCGTCTGAGCTGCTGTATGGAAACACATACTGTACAGGAACACTCCGAGCTGACCGGAAGCACAACCCTCCAATTGTGAAAACGGCAATACTGCCTAAAGGTGAAACCATCGCTCAGTACGCTGAGGGAATTATGGTGGGGAAATAGAGGGACAAACGAGTGGTACAATACATTTCCTCGCAATTTGAGAACACACTGGTCACTGTCAAAAATAAATGGGGCCAAGAAAAAGAAAAACCTTTGCCAGTAGTGCAATATAATGTACACATGAAAGGGACTGATTGGTGTGACCAACTCAAAAAAAAAAAAAAGGAAAAACCTTTGCTGGTACAAACATTTTATTGTCCTCATCATTCAATTGATGCCTTACATGCCAATGGGGCATCCTTCTTTTTTATCTGCCTCTACCTTCATGTAGGTCGTGGGATATATTATGGTTCGTATAATTTTACACACACTTGGTCCACAGGTGTTGTAATCTTATTCCTAGTAATAGAAACAGGTTTTATATGATATGTTCTACCTTGAGGACAAATATCCCAAAATGGTTTTATACAACTTTTGCCTACAAATAGTGGAATCACTTCTGCCACCCCGTCAAGCAGAACTAGTCAGCACTCCTCTAAGAAAGAACAACTTACATCGGTTGGTGAAAAATGATGAGCAGGGCTCCAAAGGAGGAACCAAACAGAAAAAGTGCAGGGTCTGCTATAAAACAAACTATCAACATTTGTCTGTTCTGGCTGTCCAGATTTGCCGGGTTGGTTGCTTCAAAAAGTACCACAAAGACATGTAAATGGATGAAACAGTGGATGGTGGATGGAGCTGTAAATTATTGTACATAGTAAAAAAACAACATTAATAAAGCTAAATGTGGTTTTTACAGTTTTCCGATTTATAACATGCCTATTCGGTTCATTATGACCCCTGAGGATCACAAGTGACTTGTTCGGCACGTCTTCTTTCTTCCCAATACCTCTTCATTCTCTCACTCCTTCTCTTTCTCTCTGCTTCCGTGATCTGAATCTGGATCCTGGTGTCCGTCCATCTGTGACCTTCCACGAGTTTTCTGTATTTGGACCTATCCGTCCATCTGTGACCTTCCACGAGTTTTCTGTATTTGGACCTATCCTATACTGTCATCAGTGGATATTTTTCCTTTTTTTAGGAAAGGTCTAGGTAAGAGTGGAGAAGCCTTTCAATACTTACGGACTCTCGTTTCCTGCAGTCAGTGATGCTAAATTAAAAGAATGCATATTTGCCAGTCCAGATTAGAAAAGTTATGAACAACAGCATTTTTTGAGGGAAAAAATTAACCCTAAGGAATTACCAGCATGGAAATCATTTATATCTGTCATCAATGCGTTTTTAGGGATTCCTAAGGCAGGAAATTATCACCAGTTAGTAGTGGCGTTACGAAGAAACTACTAAACAGTGGGCTGCCATATGTCAGTAAATATCCACTTCCTACATTCACCTTCTGCTAGTGGCGTTGAGTCGTTTCAGGCTTAGATCAACATCTGCTATTAGTTTCATGTCTGGCTGGAGAGCAAGAAGGCATTTACTGCCCCGTTACATTATTCCACATAATGGTATTTAGCATCAGGTTTCAAATGTGTTAGTCTAATAGGATTTCCTTATATTGGAATGATAAGAACATGGCGGGATTGTTTGACCCACTGTGTTTACATTTGTACAAGAACCTACATATGATAAGTTTGTTCAATAATGCTATCAGCGACGAACAATTTTTATGTCACTTTACCCAGCGGACAGAGGTGATTCAGATGTGAGCACTAAGAAAATGCGGTGATCTCTTTAAAAATTCACCCCCTGTGGGTGGGGGACGCAGACGAAGAATACACCCACGGTATCCCCTGCCTGTCTTAAGGGGCAACCAAGGGATGCTTGTATTAGAACCATGAAACTACTTGTGATTAATACCATCACATGGGGAATCCCCATGGGTAGCCTTTACTTCTGAGTAGTCCCACTATGTTAGGTACACAATTGGTTTGTGATTAGTAGCAGCAAAGAGTGGTTCACTATGGGTTTCCAGTACCCATGATTAGTACCTTTGTGAGAAACACCCTGGGTCTGGGTGTTGCCTGTGATTAGTACCCGCTATATGAGGAACACCACAGGAATACCAACACCCGTGATTAGTACACCTAGGTGAGGGTTTGTGTTGCCTATGAGTGGCACCATTATGTGGAAACACCATAGGTCTGTGTTACCTGTACGACGTATAATACTTGTGAGTAGTACCATAATGTGTGGAACACCGTGAGTCTACACTACTTTTGATTAGTACCGCAACATGACGAATACCATGGTTCTGCTTTACTAGTGATATGTACCATTATGAGGGGCCATTGACCTGGATTTTGGACCCCTTCAGACAAGTATCTTCGATTCAGCAGGATTGTGCTTTAAAAGCAGTCCCTTGGTCAGTAAAACTATTGTTTATGATAGTTTCTGGGTCACATCCACTGATTGTTTTAAATTCATATCCATCCATTCATTCATCAAATTTTTTATTCTGATCAGTGGATGATTTTGAACTTTTAAATTGGCGTTACATTTCATACCATTTGGGGCAGATGACCTAGGTGTTAGGCCCCTTTAAACAAGCTTCACCATCATCATCATCATTTAAAAATTCACTGTTACAAGATTTTAGCTCAGATTATTTTCAAATGTTTACAACAGAGACTCAAAAGAATGTAGTTTACGTTCATTAACTTTATATTTACCTTATAGCGCAGTAATGGAGAAGAGACCTTTCACATTTTATATTGAAAGTGACGTTCTTGTATTTGCCTGGGTTGTTCACAATGCAATGGAAACTAGGGTAATCGTTGCCTAGGGAATTTTGAGCGGAAGAACCGGGAACAATAGTTTGAATTTTCATTTGGCACATAACCCAGGTTAATGTAATGAGACGATTAGTTCATGAGAAAGAGGGCATATACTTTGGCATGTTTTGTCGTTCATTATTTGGTCATGCGCACTATGCCTCCCATTCCCTATATTACGCATCCACTCTCGCTTTTCTCAGTTCAACTGGTGTGGTGCTGTCATAGTCTGATTTATTAAAACTTAGTTATTTCTCTTTCATTCACACTGCACCGTGCCATGCGTCCATGCCACACATTATCATATTTGACAGCAAGTCAAGTAGTCATGAGTCATAAGAGGTTTCAAGGCGTCGAAAGAATTACAGGAATTCTCACAATCTGATGTCAACATTCGTACCAGTGAAGAGATGGCGATGTATACTACAGAAGGTCGTACGCGATCTTTGGGGACGATGTTTGAAGGGTAATTAGTTTATGAAAAGCCATGTCTCCACCAACGATTGTGCTCAATTGGAAAACCAGCATTTCTAGCTATAGCCTGACAACGCAGTTTCCGTTACAGACTATAAATCTCACATTTGATCTGTATTGACGGTTGAACTTTTTAGAAATTGTGTTTAATCATCCTCCTAATCAATACATAATATACATCTAGACAAGTTTCATCCCAAACATAGTGTCATCCTCAGTAAAATATGTAATAATAATAATAATAATGATGATAATAATCTAAAACATTAGACGCATGTTAAAAAAAAAATTTTAATTAAAAATCATGATGATATGAAAATATGGGGTGATGACAGTTATAAAAGTTTTTGTGCTGGAGGTCTTTTTGTTGTAACTTCCTCATTGCCCCTTGATGCAGTTCAAATTTATCTGTACACTGTCAACTCTCAATTATTGTGTTAAGTCAGATACTAACATTATGTGAGTTGCTAGTGAAGTTGAACCGTCTGATTCATAATGTTACGTGGCCCGCTTGACCTTCCCGTGTTTACTGACTGCATGTTATTCTTCATTTAATATGTGTGTGTTTTACAGGCATGTTATATTGTTATACGCTAACTGACAAAAGAATTGAGGCACCCAGGAGGCCACGAACCTCCTACGCTGGCGTAGCAGGAGGAGAGATGATACTCCCACGTGGCGCGTCCCTGGTGGCAGATAGGGGGGTCCAAACCAGCTTGCTGGCGGATTGAGGGAAATAAAATACCTTTCGCGGACCAAACACACAACCCCCTGTGGGTGGGGGTCGCAGACGAAGAATACACTCACGGTATCCTCTGTCTGTCGTAAGAGGCGATTAAAAGGGGCGACCAAGGGATGATTTGATTAGAACCATGAAACTACTTGTTATTAGTACCACCATGCGGGGAACACCATGGGTCACTTTTATTTGTGCGTAGTACCACTATGTTAGGTACCAAATAGGATTTTGATTAGTAGCAATAGAGTACGTTGGCGGCTTCTACAGTACCTGTGATTCGTGCCCCTATATGTGCAACACCATGGGATTAGCGACACCATGGTTCTGCCCTGCCTATGCTTAGTACTCACTATGTGAGGAACACCACAGGATAGTGCGGGTCCACTGTGGTTAGTCCACTTACGTGAGGAACGCCATAAGTTTGCATTGCCAGGATAGGTTTGCGTTGCCTGTAAATAGCGCCGCAGTGTGCGAAACACCATAGGTCTGTGTTATATGTGTGAATTTCATTACCTGTGAGTAGTACCATAATGTGTGTGGAATATCACGAGTCTATGCTTCTTTTGATTAGCACCGCAACATGACAAATAGTTAGGTTCTATTTTCCTAGTGATAAGTACCATTGTGAGGGGCTGATGGCCTGGATTTTGGACCCGTTTCAACTACAAGCATCATCGATTCAGTATTGTGCCTTAGACGCAATCCCTTGGTCAGTAATACTATTATTTAACACTAGTTTCTGGGAGTGTGGGGCATTGTGAGTTGGATCCACTGATTGTTTTAACTTCATATCCATCCATTCGTTCTTTGCCCTCACGTTTTCGAATCTGGTCAGTGGAGGATTCTAGATTTTGAAATTGTCATCACATTTTGTCTCATTTCGTACCATTAGGGGCCAATGTCCTCGATGTTAGGTCCCTTTGAACCACAAGCATCATCATCAGCAGCAGCAGCATCCAGGAGGTGTTATTTCAGTGATTACAAAATAGTCAGATTTGCAAAGAACTTGGCAGTAGAAGCCTAGTTATCAGTATGATGTTGCATCTCCTTTGGCCTGCATGCATTTACTGATTCAGTTGGGAAGAGTGTCATAAAGCCATTATATCCTCCCCTGAGGCAAGCTGGCCCCCAACTGTTGAACTGGTCCTTGATATCCTGGATAATACTGGCACTGGGACGGAGTTGACGTCCGAGCTGGTCCCACATGTTCTATCGGGGACAGATCTGGGGATCTTCCTGGCCACGGGAGTATGTCCACATCACACAGACCATTCATAGACATATGTGCCATGTATGGACGAGCATTGTCCTTTGAAAAATGTCACCACAATACTGTCGCATGACAGGTAACACATGAGGACACAGGATGTCCATGGCATACCGCTGTGCCGTCAATAGTTCCCTCAATCACTACCAGCCATGACCTGAAGTCATACTCGATCATTCACCACACCATAATGCCAGGAGTAACACTGCTGTGCCTCTTCAAAACATTGGAAGAATGTGATCTATCCCTAGGTCGCCTTCATACTCGCAGGCGGTGGCTGTCCAGGGTGGTAATAATCATTTTGTGTGGCTATTTCTAGCCGAGTGCAGCCCTTGTAAGGCAGACCCTCCGTGAGGGTGGGCGGCATCTGCCATGTATAGGTAACTGTGTGTTATTGTGGTGGAGGATAGTGTTGTGTGTGGTGTGTGAGTTGCAGGGATGTTGGGGACAGCACAAACACCCAACCCCCGGGCCATTGTAATTAACCAATGAAGGTTAAAATCCCTGACCCAGCCGGGAATTGAATTGAATTGAACCCGGGACCCTCTGAACGTAAGGGCACTACACTGACCACTCAGCCAACGAGAACTGTGATTCATCGCTGAACACAATGCAATGCCATTCGTCAGCAGTCCATGCTTGCTGGTCACGACACCCCTCCAAATGCACCTGTATTTGTTGTGGTGTTAATGGCAGCCTATGCATGGGAGGCAATTCCCTAGTCCGGCTGCTGCTAGTCTCCGACCAATGGTGCGCGATGACACAGAATATTGCAGGGAGTCTATTTCTTCTTCTCGGATGGCTGGCGCAGATGTGAAGGGTTTACGATGTGCTTGGTGCACGGTATGGTGATCCTTCGTTATAGTGGTCAGACATGCTTGACTGGAACCTTGATAATGAGTATGCCTGCCCTCACATTCCCATGCAGTCCAACATTGGGCCACTGTCACATCCGAATACCCCACAAATCTAGATATTGCATGCTTCGACCAGCTGGCCAAATGGAGGCCCACAATTAGGCCACTTTCAAACTATCTCAGTTACTGATAAGACTGTCTCACATGAGTACGTGGAATCTCCGTGTCCTTCACAGTGATCACACAACATCTGATGCTGTACACACCCCTTATATACCCTACTATGCTAGGTAACAACACTAAACACAAACAACACTAAAGCACTCTGGTGGCCATTCTACCTGTCACGGAGAAGTGCAACTCTGATCATTTACACACCTGCCGGTAATGTGTACATGTAGTGAAATTACATTGACATTCAACCATTTCTTCTGGGAGCTTGAATTTTTTTTGTGTAAGGCAGTGTATATTATATTTTGAACTTGTGTGTTTGACAGACTAAGAAGCTTTGTAAAGTGCTGTCGAAATGTGCATGCATGCTGTCTCCCGGCATGACTTGGGCATTAGTCGACAGGAGTTGGAGTTGTGACACCATTGTGTATGGTTCGGTGTGGGCAGTTATAATATTTTAGATAATTGAGTGTCCCGCCGAGTGTGAAATAAGATCTATGATTCGATTTTTTACAGCAAGCAATGTGTCCCCTGCGGACATTCATCGCCAGATATGTGCGTTGTATGACCCGAATGCAATGAGTGACAGCAAGTTGGAAATTGGGTGAGATTGTTCAAGAATGGGTGGGACGATGTCCATGATGAACTACGATCGGGCCGACCTTCTGCAATCTCAGTTGATTTGGTGCCCACAGTAGACGCAAAAATCCGTGAATACTGGGGGTTTCATGATTTCCAGTTTGTCACTGGAATTTCCACAATTTTTAAGGCCAGTGGTATAAAAATGGTTTCTGATACCTTGCTGTTCAGAAAACTGTGCGCTCAATGGGTTCCGAACTGCGTACTGAGGAGAATACGAACAGGAGAATGCCTTTTGTGCTTTGACCTTTTTTGTTCTAATACAGTGATTATGAAGATCAAAGCTTGGACCACGTTGTTACAGGAGACGAAACATGGTTTTCACATTTGACTCCCAAATCAAAGCAGCAATCAATGGAATGGCGGCACATGTCATCATCTCCAGCCAATGTTAAACCCAAACAGACAATGTCAACATGCAAGATTATGGCCACTGTGTTAATGGACAGACATGGTGTCGTGTAAGTCGACTTCATGCCACAAGGGACAACAATAAACTCAGCTGCGTATTGCATGTGATTGTCATCTGGAGATTTGTTGCTGTATGACATTGCATTACCTCATTCTGTTGCTCAAACTCAAGACTAAACTGATCTTAAGGATTGGTGCAAATGGACCACCCACCATTCATCTGTTCTGTTACCTAAAGCAGTTTCTCTCTGGTCAGCAGTATGACACAGACGAAGAAGTTGGCTTCAGTCATAGGCGGCAGAGTTCTATGATGAGGGTATACAAAAATTGGTGGAAGGCTATGATAAATGTTTAAACAAACATGGCAACTATGTAGAAAATTAGCTTAATGTGTAAGAAGGACATACAGAAAAGTTTTTGCAATATCATTGTTGCTTTTGTTTCTGTTGACAAGCAGACTTTACTTAAAAAATAGCCTTCATATAAAATAACATCAAGTAACACTGGCGGTTTCAAGATTCTACATTCGTATTGCCCTATTTATTCATAATCGGTTCAACTAAGTTTACACCCTTTTACTGTAAAATAGATCCATTTAGATGGCTCATTGTAGAGTTATACATAAGTCATAATTCAATAACTTAATGAAAAGAACAAAAGAAGGCAGAAAAACATTACATATTGTTCAGTTGCGTGAGGAAGGAAGACAATAATAGTGACATGTAGCATGTGACTTAGCATTACATTATGCTTGTTTCCCTTGGTTTCACATTTTCACGCCAGGCAAATACTAGGGCTGTGACATAATTAAAGTTATAATGTCTGTCCTCCCAGTCCTCGATCTTTTATAACCTATCGTCTCCGAAAATCTATATTTGTTAGTTTTGAACATGGCAGAAAATAAAAACATGCAATCCAATATGTTGGAACTTGAATATAAGTGCAGTCGCCAGAGGTTTCAGTCGAATGAATGACAAGTAAGAAATTTTGCATTTAGCAAGATGGATCATTTCTAGTAATTAGGATGTGTATTCTCCTAGCATGGCTGTAAAGTGAGAGAAATTGAATCAGCAATGAGAGGAAAGTTAAAGGACGTGAATTCAGGTACTGTATTATCCTTACATCACTTTATTTTCAGGCCTACTTTGCTGTTTGGGAGCAAAAACCTGGCGGACTCGTGATATCTGGTGGTAACAGACATCAAAGACACGAGAATTATTGCTGGTACAAACAGATGGAAACATTGGCTACAGGGTTTTCATATTTAAGAGGTTAGATATGTAAATGTTAAATTAAACAGTGCATTTGAACAACTTTGGTGGTGGGGTCATGTGAGAAACACAGGGAAAAACTTGAAGATGATGATTGGACTCTTTATTTATTGGTAAGGGTGTGAAAGTAGAAAATTTGCTTTAACAAGTTGATCTTGTGTTTTTACTAACAAAACAATAGTGTTTGGCTCACTTTCTTGATACTGTTCTTTTTTATCTGGTGGCATCAATACTGCTTATGGGCAATTCAGTTTGGACTTGCTTTGCATATTTCCTTGATAGCAAAGTGTTTTATTTTATTCGTGAAATTCAGAAGAAAATCACATTGGAACTTAAGAAATGTGGAATACAGCATTACATTGTGCTTTAAACCAGTACCCATAAAGCATTCACATCCATATTCTGCCTACCTTATCTTCACAATAATGCACCATTGTCCTTATCAAGTCTCTTTACATTGTTTTTCAGAAGCTCAAATGGATGAGAGATAACGAAAGTATACATATTGTAGGAAAATGTTTCTTCAAAGTGAATGAGAGGGGAGGAGGAATACTGAGTGACTTGGCTCTTAGGGTGGGATTGAACCTCATGAAGTTGGTTGACACACCAGGCACCTTAAGTAAGGTAATGGCCCCTTCTTTCTCATTTATAACCCTTTCCCATCGTCACCGAAGGGTCCACCTGAAGTAGTGTGACGTTAATTCACCAGAGAAGAAAAAGTAGTTGCTTTAAATATAAATTAATATCTCCTTGAAATTTAGTGGAAGATATTGATGACTGGAACAGTAGTATGGTTTTTGAGTAACAAGATCAGCTGATAAGCATCATGTATAGCGATGAATCAGGAATGAGGTCACACCAATTATGGAAACACTAATCATAAAATACCTATGTCATTGACCTAGCAAGGGTAAGGGCAAGGGCGTGGTGTTGTGGAAGGTCAATGGACTGGCAAGCCAGTTGGACTTGCACCAATGACACAGCAATGGTTTTTCAACACCTCACATTCTATGCTAGAGTGGAGAGAAAAAAGGACTTCATTGAGATTAGTTCCAGATTTCAAGTTCCTAAGTATTTAAACAAAAATAAACGTAAATGTTTATACATTTCTAAATATTTGAGTGTGAATCTGATTATGTTCTTTCAAGAATTAAACATGTTATTCTATCTTAATTAAGCTCTGTTATACTTTCAGGTAGTTTATACATTTAGTTTTGGCATACTGAAGAGCCTAACAGTTATAAAATATTTTGTATTAGGAATTGGCATTGAATTGTTACAACTTGTAAAGTATATTGTCAGTTTCACTTTCACATTATCTTAAAGTGGAGTGGTTGCTTCCAACAACTGTAAACAGAAACAAAATTAAATGGTGGTTTAAGTTTCATCCTAATTGCCTTTTCGTCCACCCTTCTGAAAATTCATTCCCTATCGTATTGTACTCTGTGCCTTTCCTTGAACAGTCAAATTTCCATGCTCTTGATGGTTTAGTTACTTGTAGGGATGCTGCAAATAATCACTAGTGTTGAGAATTATATGCACTAAAAATTCCAAAATATATGTGCAGCTGCACAGTATAAAATGTCCAGCTTATTCCTCCTGTCTGAAAAAATATTCTTATGTATAGAAAATGTCCTTTCAACAACAAATCAAATCGGGCAATAAGCTAAAGTTGATGTCCAAATCACCATAAAAAAATTAAGGGACTTAGATAGTTTCCCTTACCTTCCTAAGTCCATTTTTCTTTGCAAGGGTGACTCCAATTTTCTTGACGTCATTGCTGTTTTTTCCACTGGCTGCATCTACTCATTTGCTGGCAGCATCAAGCCTAAAGTATTTCAGAAAGCTACATAGTCACGTCCAGAAATATTGGAAACTGTATTCACCACAAGAAAATATGCCATCACACTGTTCCTGTACACCCGTAGAAAGTCCTGAATGGGTAATCAGCTTAAAAACCAGATAGAAAAACAAAACTTATCTCATTGCAGTAAGCCTTGAATATGCTCTTCCTCAGCCAGTAGAGTGTGATGACTCTTAACATCAAAATGTGCACAAATGCACAAATTCTTAATTTACCATGAAACATGTAATTCTTCAGTTAAGATATTAAAAACTTGCATTTGCATGCATTTCTGAACACTGGTGATGAAACACTGAATGCTGTGGGTGATTCAGATAGTTAGCAAACAAATAGTCCTCTCCGATAATTAATTGAATTGTATCAGTGGGAGTGTCTTCAGTCTTTAGAAGCTATTGTTTATTATTAAATACTACTTGACAAACAAATACATGTTAGCAAAATACAGAATATTAGTTCGGATGAAGAGAACCGGACTGAGAGGGTCTCGTACCGCTGTATTCTTAGACATTGCAAAAAGAAAAATGACATTGTTTACAGAAAATAAAAGATGGTTTAAGACGACACAGTAGTAATTGGGAAATGTACGCTATTTTGTCAAGCAGATTAATCATTGCAACTGTTGTAACAATGCACTCTGTTTCTGTTCTTTGTATATTTTGCTAAATATTGAGGTTTGGTAAGTTGTAAATAATATTAGTGGTAATCTGACTGTAGGGGATGTCTGTGAAAAACATGCGAGGAACAGTCTTGTTGTAGATTGTGTTTATTGTGGTAATTTCAGCTGCCCATTGTGGTAATTACCCATATTACAGTACTTAATTCTACAACCTCCATCAGCAGTATTACCTGAACTGACTTCCAAACTTTTATATTACGTGTTCCAAATCTGGCTTAAGTGGGCAATATAATTGTCTCTCTCCCATTGCTGAAACGCTGTACTACCTGCCTCTTGTTTCGTTTTTCACACCATCAACAAAATATGTATCCAATTCCGAGTAAATGCATAGCACAAACAATCATTCCACCTGGTGCAAGTTTGCTACTTCAAACATTGGTGAGACGACAATAATAATAATAATAATAATAATAATAATAATAATAATAATAATAATAATAATATAATAACAATAACCACCACCACCACCAAATTACTACCTATCAGTTCAGAGGGTCCAGTTTCGATTCCCAGCCGGATTGGGGATTTTAATCGCTTCTGTTTAATTATTCTGGTTTGGGGACTGGGTGTTTGTGTCTGTCCCAACACACTGCTCTTCATATTCAAGCAGCACACCACAGTACCAACCAGCCCAGAAACATGCAATAATGATTATATCCCTCCATTTGGGGTAGCATCAGGAAGGGCGTCCGGCCCATAAAACAGGGCCAAATCCACGTGTGATGCAGTTTGCACCCGTGACTTATGGAAAAAGTGGTAGAATAATAATAATAATAATAATAATAATAATAATAATAATGCAGCCATTTTGATTTGATGCTCTTTAGGCTCCCTTGACTGAGTTTATAATTAATTTTGTCTTGTAAGCACCAGGTGTCTTTTTCTTGCCAACATTGTACAAAGCTGAATACCAAGTGGACTTCATTCTGCCCTTCTAAAATCCAACTACCTCCATCGGTTTTGAACTCACAATCTTGGGCACCAGATGCCAGCACTGCCTCTAATCCACTGATTCCTAAGGGGAGCTTAAAACATAAAAGACAAACTCCACGGTACTGCATCTCCAATGGCCTTCCAAGCAACTGCTACTCATTGCGAATGCCTCCGGATTATCAGGTGATGTGGTCGGTACGACGAATCCTCTCAGGCATTATTCTTGGTTTCTAGACCGGGGCCGCTATCTCACTGTCTGATAGCTCCTCCATTGTTCTCACTTATGCTGAGTGGACCTCAATCCAGCCATCAGATTCAGGTAAAAATCCTTGACCTGGCTGGGAAGTGAACCCGGGGCCTCCTGGTAAAAGGCAGGCTTGCTACCCCTAGACCAGAGGGAGCTGTTGGTGAGCTTTGATTCTATCATAGATGCTGATGTGCTTATCCATAATCAGTTTATAGTTCTGATATTCAGTCTGACGATCCTTGATGTTTTCCTCGATATTACGCCATGTTGACATTTTAAGTACATACTGTTTGGTCACCCTTGTTTAGATGAACTGTCACGGGCTTGTGGGCGCCCATTCTTGAAATATCAACTCAACATAGAACTTCAAAGCTTGTCCGTTCACGTCGGTCACGAATGTCTGCACTAATAGACTTCAACAGTCTGTCAAACTATGATTAGGACTGTGTCTTTGTTTTATGAATGGTATTGTATACACAGTTTGCTGCCATTTTAATATTACAGTATTCTTTATCAAGTTGAGAATGGTACCTTCCTAAAGAATACTGTAATAAGGAAGATGAAGAGTGTTTGTCTCTTATTGCGATATCTGTCCAGCATTTTGTGAACATTCCTTTTTTTATTTTTTTTAAAATTTTGCAAGTTGCTTTACGTCACACCGATACAGATAGGTGTTATGGCGACAATGGACAGGAAAGGGCTAGGAGTGGGAAGGAAGCGTCCATGGCCTTAATTAAGGTACAGCCCCAGCATTTGCTGGTGTGAAAATGGGAAACCACGGAAAACCCTGTTCAGGGCTGCCGACAGTGGGGTTAGAACCCACTATCTCCCAAATACTGGCTACTGGCCGCACTTAAGCGACTGCAGCTATCGAGCTCTGTACATTCCTTATTAGTGTAACTTTACTGAATTAGAAAAGAAATATATACGGTAGTGTATATTATGAAAATTAGCCCAACAAGAATAAAAATTTGAAGAAAAAAAATTGAACAGGTTAATAATACAAAATAAAAGCTAAATTAGAGCATAAGGTGCAGTGTGTAGTTCCCAGTCCAATTCTACTCCCATACAGATGTGCCAACTCTCCCAATTTAAGCAGGAGACTCCCGATTTTTCATCGTTCTTCCCGATCTCCCGATCGCCGGGACCAAATGCCTGATATTCAGAGCAGTTTCACGCGTTTCCTCATTCTGTCGATATATGGCTGAGTATGGCCGGTCGATAGTAGTAGTAATAAAAAATGAAATGGCGTATGGCTTTTAGTGCCGGGAGTGTCCTAGGACAAGTTAGGCTCGCCAGATGCAGGTGTTTTTGTTTTGACTCCCGTAGGCGACCTGCGTGTCGTCATGAGGATGAAATGATGATGAAGTTAGAGAAGTATTTCCAAATGGGTATACAGTCTATCGTAGAGACCGAGAAGATAAAATGGAAAGGGGGAGGTGTGTTTATTCTGGTGAAGGAAACTTATTGTTCGCATGAATGGTTTACCGATGAAAGGGATGAAATATTAGGGATAAAATTAGTTTGTGATAATATGAAAGAGGTGGGAATTATAGGAACATATAGGCCTGGAAGAGAGGAAAGAGACATCAAAATATTTGAGAAAATAATAGATTATACTCATAAAAACAATAATAATGATATGTAATAATCGGGGGAGATCTAAACTTGCCTGAAGTTGAATGAAATGGAGCTGCAAGTGAAGCCCATGAACAGAAACTGGCAAATAAGTTAATTTGGGAGGGAGGATATACGCAAGTAGTACAAGAACCGACTCTTCTCAATAACTTACTAAATGTATTCTTGGTTAAACCCTGGGGGGAAATTGTAGATAAAACTGAGGTAATTGAAGGAATAGGTGACCATAAGGCTGTAATAATGGATGTAAGATTGGTACCAAAATGGCTTAATAAGAGGGTCACACTAGACAAGAAATTGTACGGAAAAACTAAAGTGGATAAATTTGGGACTTACCTGAAATCACAGTTCAGTTGCTGGTTAAGTGAAGGGAGTAATGTGGATACACTTTGTGTTAAATTTAAAGGAAACATTTGGGAAGGAGAGAAGAGATTTGTACCTGTTAAGAAGGGTAAAATGACCTCAGACCCTGTTTATTATATAAGGGAAATAAGAAAATTAAAAAGAAAATGTAGAATAGTAAACAGGAAAATCAAAGAGGGTTGGGAGAGTAGGGAAACTAGAAAACAGCTAATGAGGGAACTGAATAGAGTGAAAAAGGAAGCAAAAGAGAATTATATGAATGGCATACTTCAAGAGGGTAATGACCACAAAGGGAAATGGAAAAAGCTGTATTTGAATATCAGGAATCAAAAAGGGAAAGGAATCCAAATTCCTACAATGGTGGGAGAAAGGGGTGAATACTATTTAACAGATACTGAGAAAGCAAATCTATTTAGTAGGGAATTCAGAGATTCAGTAGAAGATTGTTAGGAGTTGGAAACCAAAACAGAAGATAGAGAGGGAGAGACACATTGGGAAAAAAGAAGCTTCTCATTCACAAATGAAGATATTTTCAGAGAAATCCAACTGCTTCAGCAAGGAAAAGTAGCAGGAAATGATAATATTACCGGGGAGGTATTAAAGACAATGGGGTGGTACATAGTGCCTTATTTAAAATTTCTCTTTGACTATGTCATAAATAATAGTGTAATACCAAAGGAATGGAAAGAATCTATAATAATACCAATTTATAAAGGAAAGGGTGATAAAAGGAAACTGGAGAA
The DNA here is from genome assembly GCF_040414725.1 of Anabrus simplex. Classification (NCBI taxonomy): domain Eukaryota; kingdom Metazoa; phylum Arthropoda; class Insecta; order Orthoptera; family Tettigoniidae; genus Anabrus; species Anabrus simplex. The sequence continues at coordinate 1,213,186,181 of NC_090266.1, read as the reverse complement.
CTACAGACCAATCAGCCTGACCAGTATAGTTTGTAAAATACTGGAGAGTTTAATAGCGAAGTACATCAGAGGCATATGTGATGATAAAAATTGGTTCATGACAAGCCAGTATGGATTTAGAAAGAAATTTTCTTGTGAGGCACAACTGGTGGGATTTCAGCAGGACATATCAAATCAGTTGGATTCAGGAGGCCAGTTAGATTGCATAGCCATAGATCTTTCCAAAGCCTTTGATAGAGTGGAACATGGAATATTATTAAAGAAATTGGAGGGAATAGGATTGGACTTAAGGGTTACACATTGGATAAGAACATTTCTAAATTCAAGGGTTCAGAAAGTCAAAGTAGGAAATAATGTATTGCAGGAAGAGAAAGTTTGGAAGGGAATTGCACAGGGTAGTATAATCGGTCCATTACTTTTCTTAATATACGCAAATGATTTAGGGAATAATATAACATCAAAAATAAGATTGTATGCAGATGACATAATTGTTTATAGGGAAATAAATAACATTGAGGATTGTTCAGAATTACAAAGAGACGTTGAGAGTATCCAACAATGGGTTGAAGAAAATAATATGAAGGTTAATGGAGGCAAATTAACTGTTACAACTTTTACAGACAGGAGTTTTAAAACTGAATTTGAATATACTTTGGATGAGGTAGTTATCCCAAAAGATGGCAAGTGCAAATACTTAGGTGTGAGATTTGAAAGTAATTTGCACTGGAAGGGTCGTGTGGATGACATTGTTGGGAAATCATACAGATTGTTCGTTTACATGTCATAATAAGGCTACTTAAAGAATGCAACAAAGAATTAAAAGAGAAAAGTTACGTAAGTATGGATCTTCCTTTATTGGAATATGCAAACAGTGTTTGGGATCCTCACCAAGAATACCTAATAAAAGAAATAGATAATGTGCAGAGGAAAGCAGCAAGATTTGTAACAGGGGATTTCAGGAGAAAGAGTAGTGTATCAGAAATGTTAAAGGAACTTGGGTGGGAAACTTTAAGTAGGAGAAGGGAGAAAACTAGACTTATATGATTATATAGAGCCTATATGCCTTTGCTGGCGAGATGTAGTGTTTACAGTGCACTATGTCTTCTGGTATGGGCTATATCAAATTTGTTACTTTCATTGACCTGTCTCAGTCTCATCCTTGGCTTCAACAATATGAAAGTGACTGAGGTATGAGTGATGCTAGTAATACCATTCCTTATGCAGCCAGTCCCTGTTATGAATGGTGTGAAACTATCGCTCATAGGGTTGGTTGGTGCATGCATTTCAGTGGGCTTGGCACACTGATATGTAACAGCAACGGCTGGCTCTGTGAGGAAAGCAACGGGAAACTAACTCACTCCTCATTTCCCTAGTATGCCTCTTCAATGACGCCTAGGCTATTTATGACAGCTGTTGGCAGAGCTGCAGAGGATCAAACCAGCCTTTGGGCTGAATACCCAACATACATACATAGAGCCTATACAGGAGAAGAAGCATGGGGAGAAATCCATGAGAGGCTTCAGTTGGAAAATAATTATATCGGCAGGACTGACCACAAGTATAAAATTGGAAGGAATTTTAGCAGAAGCGATTGGGGTAAATTTTCATTGGAAAGGGCGTGAAGGAGTGGAACAGTTTACCAGGGGTAATGTTTGATCCTTTTCCAAAATCTGTACAGATAATCAAAAAGAGAATAAACAGCATGGCATTTGACCAGTGCAAGTTATTGTAAAAAAAAAAAAGTGTGTGTGAATAAATTAATTCCATCCCCTGGTCTAAGGAGTTTGGACAGCCAAAGTAGGGGACTGCCTGTAGGGGTGAAGTACAGTGGGAACTTCAAGGGCCCTGGGACCGCTATGGTAGCTGTGAAGGCCCTTCAGGAACTCTAAAAAGTGGTGGCAAAAGGGGCTCTTGGTTAAGATGCAGCTGGTCGTTATGCTACTTAGGTTCCAAAATGGGTAAAAAATAAGTAAATAAATGCAATGTAAATTTTGATCTTATACCAGTTGTAATTCCACATACTGTATATGAGTTGACTGTGTTTGTAAGTACAGGATATATTACAAGTAGAATTTTGTAAACAGTATAAATTTATTAAGGGTGAGCTGTGTGTTTAATAGAAAAAATTGTTAGCGTAAATTGTATAATATTGTATTGTTGGAAAATTTTCTTCTCTTGTTAATTTAAAATTTAGTGCTTGACAAATGTATTTTAGTATACGATTTGCCACCGAGGTAGACACCTCATTTGCAAAGATTTTGATTTGATTTGATTTGATTTGATTTGATTTGATTTGTTTTGATTTGATTTGATATTCACCCAGCCCCCATGCCAGCGAAATTAACCAATTATGGTTAAAATTCCCGACCCTGCCAGGAATCGATCCCGGGACCCCTGTGACCAAAGGCCAGCACACTAACAATTCAGCCATAGACCTGGACAGTAGTTCTAATAATAACAACCGGATGGCAGTACGGGGCACGGTGGCCATCCGTGTGCTTCTCTTTGGTCTATAATACAGTCAAATACTCAAATAGTTTCATAATAGGAAGTCGAAGTCGTAAGCGAGTAACTTAACCTTAGAAGTAGCATGCTATAAACGTCTATCTGGGGCAATACCTGCATAAGTGCTCGTGTTACGTCACGTAGTAGAGCTTCTTGGTTGTATGTCTTAATATTTGTTTTGGCCAAAATTTCAAAAGAGAAATATGATGCAGTATTTAAAAGTGCTTATAGGGAATAGTTTCCACGTTTCAGTGAATCCAGGAAGGGATCAATGTTCACATTCTGTACTGTATGTAGGTGTGATTTTTCAGTTGCACGCAGCAGGAAGTGCGATATACTCAGACATGTGCAAACAAAAAATAATGAGTGTCCACTGTGTAGAAAGAAACCAGAAACTGAACTTTTCAAGGCAAACACCAGATGTAAATTCTGTGATGAATGCCGAGGCTTTATTTACGTCATTTACCGTAGAATTGTGCCGACCACGTGGGGCCTTCGTTTCGCAAAATGTTTCCTGATTCAGAAATTGCTAAATGATATGGGTGTACCTGAACGAAAACAGCGGCTATCATTACAGAAATATGCATGGAAGAAAGGGCGAAAATTGTATCACATTTGCAGGTGAATGCATTTTCTGTTGCTACTGATGGTGGCAATAAAAGCAACTTGAAACATTTTTTAGTTCTGAACTCAATGAAATTCAGAGTTGTCTACTCTGTGCCTAATTTAGAAGGGGATCCTACTGGAGCTAACATTGCCAATCTTTTGCTCTCAACTTTTCAGGAATTCTGCATTCCATAAAAGAACTGCCTAGCTCTTGGTGCTGAAAATGCTCCAGTAATGGTAGGATTAAAAGAATAGTGTCGCAGGATGTTTGAAGCGAGAAAATAGTAACAATCATCGTAGGTTGCTCTTGTCACCTAATTAATCTTGCTGCAGAGAAGATGGCAGCGTGCCTGCCTGTAAATGTAGATGAAAGTATAATTGAAATATTTTATTATCTGCAAAGGAGTGCAAAGAGGAAAGAAAAGTTCAGAGAATTTCAGACTTTACACAGCACAGAGATCAGGAAAATTCTGAAGCATGTGCCTCCTTGATGGTTATCACTAAGAAGGTGTTTATATGGGATTTTGCTGCAGTGGACCCTTTGGTTACTTTATTCAGGAGCGAAATTGTGAGTAAGGATTCTCAGATGGGAACTTCGAAGACTTACAAAATTCCTAAGCACACTCAAAGTGCAGGCATGTCTTGTTAGTCTGAAAAGGTTAAGTATTGTCATAACATTTCACCACACTCCTCAGTTAAAAGGAAAACCCAGTCATCAGTTTCATGCCCCCCCCAAATGAAACTACTGATGACACTACGAGCCATGCTTTGTTACGTGAAGAAAGACTATTCATGTTCCTTTCATCAAATTTAAATCTTTTTGCATTTTTCTCTCAAGTTTTATGGATATCCTTGAGAATCCAAACGTAGCTCTTCAGTCAATTATGCCGCCCATCCACTTACTGAAGTCAATTTTGGAAGAACTATTGAAGAATGTGATTGCAAGGTTTGTGAACCACACATTATTATGAGCTCCTCCTCTCTCCGTGATGTAGATTATCATACTCGAGCTAATCAAAAGGATGTTTGGATATGCTGTTGAACACTTTGAAATCTGAGGAAAAGTGGATATTCTTTAAGTCTGCTAGAAAGTGTTTCTCTTCATTGTGTGATTACATGTTACACAAATTTCCATTCAAAGATGAAGTTTTAATTAATGCAGAAGTTGCAAATATTTCTGCTATAAGTAAGACATCATTTTCTAGCGTTATCATTAACAAGTTTCTGAACATTCCGACTAGTGAAATGGAACCTTTAGATAAAGAAACTGATATTCTGCACTCCCATTTCTGTAACTTTCAGCTCGAAGAAACAGACCTGGCAAAAGGAAGAATTGATGTTCAGTGGACATTGGTAGGTCAGATGAAATCAGCTAATGGTGGACACTCTAAGGTAATGCTTGCTATTTTATAAATTTCACATTTGAAAGGATTCTTAGCAGTCACAAAGACAAAAACATAGTTCAGATCCTTGCTGTCTAGACAAACTTTGGAGAAGCTTTTAACCTTAACACGTTCCCTACTTTGCGAGTCACATGTGACTTGTACAGCACAAAAATGTGGTGCTGGACAAAAATACACATTTTATTCCTATGTCGCTACGGTGATAACATTGGGTAACAGTACGAAAGCGAGTCACATGTGGTATCTATGTTGTTCTATGGCATATTTGTACGTTTAACAACTGTCTTGCACCATGAGTCACCAATGCCTCGCATTTTTACTGGACGTCCCGCTCAACTGCGGTGGACAGTAGGGGCTATACATTGTTGATCGAGTATTATCGTGCTGTAGGCCTGCTGAAATCTATTGTGATAGCTTGTGAATACCCTTGTCATCGTGTGAGGCAACTACACGATATACAATTGGGCATTTTTTCTGTGCAGCATCACGGTAAGAATGTTATTTAATATACAGATTTCATCATCTTATTCTCAACTATAAGCATGGAAAGCTAAGGAATGTGCGTGAATTGTTTCAGATGAAACGTAGATTAGCAGACTTCCCGCTACCCAAAGAGTGTACCTGTTCGGACTCTTCATAACGAGCCAGGAGATTTCGATTAGAGAAACCATTAGAGGAGTCGGATATTGAGGATCTTTTAGGAGATGAAGATATCCAATTTAGTAATATTGAGGATCCCAATTTTTCATTGTCAGTTTCATTATCTTCACCAGTGTCCTCTGGAACCAACACAGATGTACATGATAGCCTCAGTGAAAATGACAGTGAACACATTAAAACACAATCAGTTAAATCAGACTGCAGTTGGTGTGATATAACCAGGAATGATTTAGGCTTCACTGTTTTTCCTGGGAAAGCAAAAGTTCAGTTACTGTTAGAAGAGGGACAGCCCATTGATATATACTCTCACTTCATGGATGACAGCCTATTAGAAATGATGGTTCAGGAAACCAGCAGGTATGCCAATCAATTTAAACAGTCATAATGAGAAAAGCAAGTCCAGAAGTTTGAAATAAAAGGAAACTAATGTTGAGGGAATGAAACAGTTTCTAGGAATTATCATGTGTATGGGTCTTGTTCCTCATCAACTATTAACTCATACTGGTCTGACTTATATGATGTGCGACTTATTAGATGGGCAATGCCACCGTATCGTTTCCTTCTTCTCTTGAGTTTCTGGCACTTCGCAGACAACGAAGCTAATCAACAACCAGGTGATCGTCTTTATCGAATCCAACCCCTCCTTGATAAATTAAATCAAAATTTTGAGAATGCCTTGACAGTGGGGAACGAAATGTTTATAGATGAAACTATGGTTCCTTGGAGGGGCTGTTTAGTTTTCAGAATGTATTTTCCTAACAAAACTCACAAATATGGAGTTAAGGTGTATGAACTCTGTACGAAAGAAGGCTACACTGTTAGAACGGAGATCTGTGCAGGAAAATCCAGTGAGAGTGAAAGTGGAGTAGGTCATGCTCATTCTGTTCTAACGGAGCTTCTAAGAGGATTCTTAAGTGAAGGACATATCCTCTATGCTGATAATTTCTACACCAGTGTGCCTCTGGCAGAACAACTTCTGAGGAATGAAACATTTGTGTGTGGGACCCTTCGTAGCAATAGACGTGGACTACCAATGATAGTGAAACGGAAAATGAAGAAGGGAGAGGTGGTGGCTAAGATGTGTCAGCACGGCACTCGAGTTATCAAGTGGTTTGACAAGCGACCTGTTCTAATGCTTTCAATACTGCGGAGCCATAGTGACTGTCTGGTAGACTCTGGAAGGAAATGAGACAGTGAACCTGTCAGGAAGCCTCTCTCTGTTCTTGATTACAATGGAGCTAAAAAGGGAGTCGATTTCAGTGATCAAATGTCTTCCTATTATTCAGGTCTACGGAAAGGTTTAAAATGGTACAGGAATGTAGCCCTAGAACTTATCATTGGAATGGTCTTGGTTAATGCTTGGATACTTCACACCATGACGTCTGCGAAAAAAATGCCACTACTGCAATTTAGAGAGAAGGTCGCAGTTGGACCACAGACAGAACCTGTCATCAGTCCTGGGAGGAGACGTGCACACGCTCTCAAAGATGGAAGGACCAGCCAGAAAAGTATGAAGACGATGCGTGGTTTGCTATAAAGCTCAGTGAGAATGTGGCACTTCGAAAGATGTTGACAAGAAAACAAAGCAAGTGACATTGTACTCTGAGGAATGCCCAAACAAACCATTCATGTGCATTGGATGTTTTAATAAGGTTCATAAATGCTGAGCTGGATTGAGAAGTAAACTAATGAAGCAGTGCTTAGAGAAATAAACACCCAGAGACATTTAATAACAATGATAAAAAGGAGAAAAGCGTCAGTTTTTGGTCACATTCTCCGGCATAATGACTTCATAAAGAACTTGTTCGAAGGCAAGGTGATGGGAAAGAAAGGCAGAGGAGAAACCACGGAAGAAGATCATTGAAGAGGTAGTTGACGTGATGGGATGCCAAGGTTATGGAGAGATGAAAAGGATCACAGAGAGAAGAAATCAATGGTTGCAGCGACAAGGCAAAGCCTTTAGATAATGATGATAAATGCTGAAATTGAACTTACTGTGCTCAAAATAAAAACTGCCGTTGTACAATAACAAAATTAGTGAGTTCATGAGTGTAAATAATTTAGGGAATTTCGAGATCAGTGACAAGAAATAGACAATTGAGTTCAAATAGAGAACAGTGTTATTTAAAAAAATATTATTTTAAATTTTATATGCAGTGCCTTTATTATAAAGCAAATATGTTCATTTATTGTTTGTGTAAAAGTACATTATTCTGATGTAAATCAACCTTTATCAACATGCAGAAAGGGATGTTAACGCTCTGTTCCATAGAACTCACGAGAACAACCTGGACATTGTAATCAGAATGCAATGAAATGTCTATGCTTTTACCGTTACGCAGTACTCTATGTAATATCCTAATATTATCGTAAAATTGACGTAAAATGACATTTGAATTTACAGATTCATAGACAATATTTTGTACTTTAAATGTAGACATTTTCATTGAATCATTGGCATCACGATCTATTTTAATCTCATTCATGTATTCAATCACATTTTATAATGAATGATATCACAATGTACATATAGGTTACTCTATTAGTTTTTATTACTTCATAAGAGGGTAATGTTCCAAGACATTCGATAGAAAAGTTTTTAATTATTTTAGGCTGATGACCTAAATTGAGGTTGAAACTAATACCTAGCAACGCGTTATGATATAAGCATAAGCATTGCAAATAATGTATAGTATTGAATAGGTAGAATAAAATATTTAATAACTAATTATATTTATGATCTCAGTTCAATACGGAACCGACAATGAAATTTATAACCTATGACGAGGCTTTGACTGAGAAGAACATGCGATTTGAATTCCTTCAAAGAATCCTAAAAAGCTAGACAATAGTTAGGTAAGTGTGGTGGGTGGGCTTAAAACTTATGACAATAATGTTATTGATAGGGTAGAATGTTTTGAAGTGTACAGTGTGACTGATACTGTTTTACATTCAGCCAAAAGATGGCACTGAACCAGCCCAGCATTCTGCCTTTTACCTGGGGATGCTGTATTTGATTCTTGACCAGTTCAGGTCCACTCAGCCCACATGGGAAGAATTGAGAAGCTATCTGAGGGTGAGATTGAGGCTCCAGTCTAGAACACCAAGTTGTTGTGCTGACCGTGCATCACTTCATAATCTGCAGGTCTTTGGGCTGAGTAGCACTTGCCATAAGAGCTGCAGTGCTATGGGGGCTTTCTGTTTCTTTTTAAGGCGAGATTGACAGCCCTGAAAAATTTTCCTGTAGAAACAGCTGCAAGTTAATGACATTGAGTGTTGCTGTACAACTTCCTTGTCATATCATGCAATTTTAATTAACCATTTCACTTCAGTGATTGGATGTAGGGGCACTGGCAGTTTGTTGTTGCCCATCTGTTCCCAATCTCGACTATTGTGCGTGACAGTTAAAGGTGTTTAAATATGACAACTGTGCTTTATGCTTCCAGCACATTGAAGAACTTATCATCATCATCATCATCATCATCATCATCATTACTAATTTTAATATTATTGGCAGCTTTGATGTAAAGTAATTGTTTTAAAGATCTAACTGGTATACTTAATTAAATTTAGAGAACTGTTTACCCTTTTGAACTCACCCTATTCTGAATAGTCCTTGTACATGTCTAGGAATGAGTGCAAATGTTTTGAATGTCTTCAGTGGTATGAATATGGGTGTCACTCATATTTCTAAATAATATACACAATGCTTCTTTTACAGGGATTTTGCCCATAAGCTTTCCCTTGCTTTGATGGCTAACCAGAACACACCTCTGCACACCTTAGATTTATCCAGCAACATGATTGAGGACAAAGGTGAGATGCCTGTATGGCTCAGTCAGCTCATTCTTGGATGATAAACTGCTTCTGTGGTTTGAGTAATAATGCATGTGTGTTTTTTGTCATCCAATGGAACAAGTTTGGTTGCTCTTTATTAAGGTAGCAAGATTTATTTTTCTCTAGCATAGAACACAAAGGAACTTCAAAAGCCTGGCATTGCGATAAGAAGGAAACATAGTAAGATGAGAGGAGACAAGGATAACCTTCACCATCAGATAAATGGTTCTTGTACATTCATATTTTCAATCCAGCCTCCATCCTCCACTTAGTGTTCAACGATGGGCATCTACGACTTATAAACTTCTCCATAGTGTCAAATACTACAGTATCATTAATCTAGGATGTCTTGAGTCCCATATGCAATTTTGACAAAATTCTGAAAATATTTGGAGAAGTTGGTATGTTCAGAGCCGGCTAACATTACTGCTTTTTTTTCCCTGGGTTTGATTCCTGGCCAGGTTAGGGATTTTTTACTTGCATTTGAAGGCTGGTTCGAGATCCACTCAGCCCACGTGATTAAATTGATGAACTATCTGATGGTGAGACAGCAGCCTTGGTCTAGAAAGCCAAGAATAATGACCGAGAGGATTCATTGTGCCAACCACACAACACCCCGTAATCTGCAGGCCTTTGGGTTGACCAGCAATCTTTTGGTAGGCCATGGCCGTTTGGAACTCTTGCACCATGGGGTTTAGTGTGGTATGTTTGTATGTGCCACATCAGTGCTGACTCAGCTGGTACTGTGCTCTCTTTTGGTACCATCTGTAGGAACAATTAAAAAAAAAAATTGTGTAATCAAGTTCATTTGATATTAAGGCTACAAATTAAGGTCACGGCTGCTTGCGTTGCCGAAAAACTTTGATGTGTTAGTGTGATGTTAAATCACTAGCCAAAAAGCTGCAAATTCTTTTAGAGTTTTATACTTTGCCTTTGTTATTGTTAGCTTTATAAAGGGTTGCTTTAAATCTGTGGGCTTATGACCTACTCTGTGAGCTATTCTTGTTTATTTCATTGGTCAGTCAGTGTAACAATTAATCTGCCATTTGCTAAAAATAGGCTTATTTGTGTGAAGTCTGAAGGGAAATAACGCCTCAGCAGTCTCTTTCCTTCATTTGTGTTCATGAATGGAGCATTTGTTGGACAGAGTTGCACAGAACATCTCCATTGGTATTGTACCAGGAAATGCCCCTTATTATTTGTGAATTTCTTATCACTGAGTCTGTTCAGTAGAGCATGTTATTATTAAAGGGCATGAACGGTAATGGCCTGGTGCGAAGTACAGAGGGAGAGAGGTTCTATCTAAAATGACTAAAGTGTTTCTTGAAAAAATGAATTCATTAATGAAAAGTCAAAATATATTACCTTACAAATGTGTTTGTATCTGCAGCAGCATCTTCCTTGACGATCCTCCAGGCGGCGTCCTCACCATAGCACATTTACATTGACAGCTATACACCATGGCATCACGTTCCAATGGCAGCAGCCTTTTAAGTTCTGGAAGGTCTCACTGCAGGGTTATCATTCACTATTTGCTTTGCGCGAGTGTCCACTTTCATAAGTCCCCCGAATACACCAGGATTAGCACGTGCATAATTATAGAAACATGGCTTGCACTTGTGTGAAATGAAGTAACTTATTGTCACTGGGTTGGTTCAGTTGTCAACCGGAATGTGTGTTTATGAGAAAGAAATGTTTGGACTCGCATTGGAAATAAACTGGTGGCTGCTTTCCACTTAAACAAAATTGTAATATGTTCGAACAGTTGGTGACTTTCCACATAAACTAAAGTTGAATAATGTTAAGAGTTAAATGGAAATTAACACTTTCTGTTTGTATTCAAGTGAAAACGTTCTAATACACACGTCGGCACTGGGAACTGAGTGTTCGATGGAATAATAATTTAACACTGAAATGTTAGTTCAATTTCCTATTAAAATTTTCTACGACCCACATCGGCATTTAAGTTGAATTTTTGAAGTAATATTATCCTACTACTGCACTAGTTTATTATTACAAGTGTCTGTTTGGAAAAGGGAAGTATGATTACTAAATGTCATTCATTTCATGAAGGAATTCAAAGTTATTTCATGTGAAATATTCAAGATTATCACTCATGGAATGATCGAAGTCAAACAGTTTAGAATAAATTCAACTTCGAGAAAAGTTGTAGCACTTCAAACACATGATGATATAAATACAAGTTTGACTCACCACTGAATTTTATAAGGCTGACATAGAGTTCCACTTGAGAAATTTATAAGTCCCGATGTCGCTTGCAAGATTCTAAGTCTTCTTCGCACTCAAAGATAAAGTCTTTACTGTCACTTCTAGAGTTAAAGTCGTACTCGGGCAGAGTTTTGTTCTATGAGGATATTTAACCACGACGTTCCACACAGCGAGTTAGTACAGCCGAACTCCTGGCAATCACTAAGATGTCCAGTGTTTGAGGAGCTGGCTTTTATACAGCCAGAGCGCTGCCGTCGTCCTATGACTGTAATTCATATTATGTGGAATAACTCCAATTTCCCTGGAGGGATATGAATGAAATTGATACATGGAGACGTTCCTGAAACGGACTACATGATGACATTACTGACTTGTGGTTGTCTTCATTATTATAGAAGTTAGTAAGCATCTAGAATGTCTGTGACGAGGTTTGTCCTTGACTGGTCGCTGTGAATCTACACGTCATTGACCAAGGCAGGTTGCCTATCTGCTCCCTGTAATATTTTATAATTATACAAGATTTAACATCCTGAAAAATACTTCATTTATAGACATTCCCGATACAGTATAGGTCATAATTCTCCATAACGTGGAGGTACCATATTCATATGCATAGCTTTCCCACTTTTTTGGGCATTTTTTAAAACCACAAAGTGTGAGGGAGGAGATATTTATGCTTGTTTAAATATCGATCTAAAATACTGATGGAATTCCACCACTTTTACGGTATGGTCCTTCTGCAATCGCTGGCATTGAAATGGCCTCCTTCAAAGAGAAAGATTGTTCCTCTTCACGAATATACAAAGCCATCATCTGCTTGCTTTAAACTGTGAGTTCATCGCCTTAAGACTTATCTGTATCAATGCAAGGTAAAGCAGATTGTGTGGAGAAAAAGAAAAAAAGTGTAAGTTTCCTATAAATGATCACTCTTTTCAGCCCAAAGCCGGACCAGTTCCATCACCGGCTAACCCCGTCATGATATAGATGTTGATTCCCAATAACGGACCTTTCGTATTGGTTTTAACACTGTCATGCCGTTCCGAGCGCGACTAGTTCTCTTTCCGTACTGTTAGTGCAAATGACGTTCAACGTTTGCTGTACTCTTATCATTTCTGATGTGATAGGTAATGATGGTATATCTATAAAATTAATTAAACACATCGTTGGGGCTGTACTGCCAATAACTACTCACATATACTACTACTGCCTGATTAATAGAGTATTCCCTAATGTTTGGAAATTCACACCAGGCAAATTCTGGGGCTGTACCTTAATTAAGGCCACGGCCACTTCCTTCCAACTCCTAGGCCTTTCCTATCCCATTGTCACCATAAGACCTATCTGTGTCGGTGCGACGTAAAGCCCCTAGCAAAAAAATATATATATTTGGAAAGGCGCACTAATAAGGCCAATCCTGAAAAACATTACCTTAGATTCTCCATCAGATTACTGCCCCGTGTCCACCCTCTCACCCCACTCAACAGCACTTGAGCATCAGATTTATGCACAAATCACTGAATACCTTACCCAGATTTCCTTCCTTGCCTTTTTCAATCCGGCTTTAAGAAAGGACATAGTACCATGACAACATTACTGCGAGTTACGGACAGTATCAGACATGCAATAGACCAATGATGTTTGACTGTAGGAACACTACTAGACCTAAACAGTGCCTTTGATACAATTAGCCCTTAGTTACTATTGCTGAGACTTCGTAGCCGCAACTTGAATGGGACTTCTCTTAAATTTTTTACCTCCTAACTTGCTGACTGCCAGCAACAAGTATCAATAGGAACAATACACTCAGGATGGCATGACAAGTCAACAGGTGTCCCGCAGGGGTCCATTTGGACCACATTTATTTGTTGTTAGTGTGAACGACATAGGGGACGCATTGAAATATAGCAAGTACTGCATCTATGCACATGATGTTCAGATTTATTATCACTCATATCCACAAGACATACATGTAGCCATTGATAGAGTAAATTTTGACTTATGATAACTCAGCGACTCTGCCAAAAAATGAACAGCTTTTTAATAAATCCTAACAAAACTCCAATATTTGGTACCAAAAGAAACTTGTTAAAAAGTAGACATGTACCCCCAATTATTTTAAATAATACTGTCGTGTCCTATTGTATGTCTGTATGAAACTTATTACTAGAATCATTCCGTATTGACAGTTTTCACTTTACAAAGGTGAAAGAATGAGTGTATCCTCCTAATTCAATACATCATTTATTCCATCATTAGACGGAGTAATCAAATTCAAACATGTTCCGGCTCGTTTGAGCCATCTTCAGTGGAGAGAGAGAGAGAGAGAGAGAGAGAGAGAGAGAGAGAGAGAGAGAGAGAGAGAGAGAGAGTGTGTGTGTGTGATACAAGCTAGAGAGTGCCAAAAAACATTATGAAGGAACAAATGACAAAACAAAAGAGAGCCTACATCATCATGTGGAGCAGAAAACAACTCATTGTGACAAAATTCAGTGAAACTAGCAAGGTTTGCGGAGGAAGGTGATGCATTTTTGAGTCGGATCGTCACCTGCGACGAAAAATAGGTCCACCACTACACTCCTGAATCCAAACAAGCCAGTAAGGAGTGGTGGAGGAAAGGGGAGGCAGCACCAGTAAAAGTTAAGACTCGATTGTCAGCTGGCAAGGTTTGTTTTTGTTTTTTTTTTTTTTTTTTTTTTTTTTTGATTGGCGAGGCATTTTGCTAATTGATATTTATGCATGAGCAACACACAATCAATGCTGCTTACTACTGCAAGCTGTTGAACAAGGCGAGGGTTGCATATCACCCCAAACGACGAGACCAACTGATACGACAGGTCACCCTCCTCCACAACAATGCGCAGCCCCATACTGCAGCTCTGTCTCCAAGCTACAGGAAATGCACTGGACTAGACTTGATCATCCTCCTTACAGCCCGCACTTGTTGCCCTGCGAATTCCATTTGTTCGGACTGCTTAAAGAAGCTCTAGGAAGGCAACGGTTTGAAGATTACGAGAGTGTGGAAGACTTCGTGCGCAACTGGCTGGTGACATGTCCCTGTTCCTTTTATGATGAGGGCATCAAAAAAGCTGCCCATACGCTGGAACAAATGTATTTCAAAAGCAGGAAACTATATGGAAAACAAATAGTAATTGCCTTGTGTTTTTCAATAAATGAATTTAAATAAAAAGTAAAATCCCGTTTTTTGATCCCCCCTCGTAAAGTAAAATATATGAACATGAATTAAAACAGAACTCAAATAATGGAAAGAAAATTCTCAACCGGCTAGTAAGCATACGTTTCTCCCCACTCAAACATCATTGTCACAAAACCATGAGAGCCGCCCGTATGAGAGAGACAATCTCCAATTATGGAAGATTCGTGAATGGGATTTTTCGCACATGTACCAGTGGATGATGCGTGACAGTCTAGACACTCTTAACAGTCACCACCAACAGGAACCATAACCTCATACAGGGTGTCTACTGATAATGGAAATACTGGAAGTACTGGAATTATACTGGAATATAGTAAGGTACTGGAAATATACTAGAATTTTGAACCATATACTGAAAAAATTATAAAATTTACCAGAACAAATATTACCATTCTTTATAATCTACCCTGGATATTTGCACTCCAAAAGTCCAGGTAATAAGTATAATTGTTTAGGTTGGCAGTGATTTTATTGAAAAGTAATACTTATGTAGTACAGTAGTAACAGTACAGTTACTAGAATAATACCTTGTGATTTTCTCTAATAACCTGGCATCGGGACGTGACACACTCATTGCCCAGCATCTCTCTTGGTGTTGTAGACAATCACTAACTTCCCCTTTTCTACTAATACTGTTTTCAGTTTCCTTTCCCTTTTCCTTCATTCTTCTTTTTTGCAGTACTTCAAGTATAATAACAATGGATGCATTATATTCTATGGTATACTTCAAGTAGCTTATATTATGCATATAATATAATTAATCCATTGTTAATTAATTATATTGGTGTTGCACTATTTTTTCTGAGACAATGAGTAAAATAAGAGGAAAGACTTCTTTCAAGTATGACTGGTCAGACAGAACAAACATTTCAGATTGTAATTGGCTTCAGAGTGTGGAAAGGCAAAAGCCACATCGAAAGAATAAATGCTTCAAGTTCCAGAAAAAAACTGTTTCACATGATACCTGCCAAGAAAGCAACTACAGATTCCGTTCCTGTGAATGCCGCTCCATCAACTACAAACTCTTCTCCAGTGAAAGCTGAACTTTGTGGAAGTGCTAACTTCAGTTGTTAATGATAAGCATACTTGTGCAGTGCCTAGAAGCACTCATAGCAATTTTATTATCAAGGATGAAGTTATTACTGCAGAAATATTGTGGACTATTACTCAAGTTGTGACCCATTCTTCTGCTAGAAGTTTTGGCATTTGTAGTGATCTTCTTAAAATCATGTTTCCTGACAGCAAAATTGCAAAGAAGTTAAAGTTGCACAAGCATAAACTTGGATACCTATTTAGATATGGACTGGGCCCATACTTCCAAAAATAATTTGTGAATTAGGTTAAAGAGTGTCCTTGCTTTTATATTTCTTTTGATAAAAGTTTAAATTCTGTTGCTCAGAAGGGTCAAATGGATATGGCTGTTAGATATTAGAATGGAAACTTGTTCAAACAAGATATCATACCTCTGCATTTTTAGGTCATGCTACTGCTGAGGACCTTCTGATGACATTTTTGCAAAACTTGAAAGACACTGGTTTGGATATGGTTTGGATGTGAAAAAGATGCTGCAAGTATCAATGGACAGGCCTGAAGTTTTTGAAAGATCTAAAGAAGTACTTAGGTGATTCACCTTCAGATCCGGAGCTGTTGGATTTTGGTACCTGCTCCTTGCATATTATTCATGGTGCATATAAAACAGCACACAACTACTCTGATTGGAACATTCACAGATGTTTGCGCTCTCCATATTACTTCTTCAAGGACTTTACAAGTAGATGTGCAGATTACAAATGCATAACAGGATCACATTTCTTTTCTCTTAGTTCTGCTCTGTCAGATGGGTTGGAAACTCAAAAGTTATTTAAGAGCTGTGGAAATGCTGCCACATATTAGGAAGTATGTTGATGCTTTTGAGGAAAAACCTTCTGCATCAGAAAACGTTGGAATTATAAAAAGTTTTGTAAGAAATGATCTGCTCCCAGCACAGTTGGGATTCATGCATTCTGTTTCCTTTGAACTAGAACAGTATCTCTCCAAGTATCAGAGTAATGATCCTCTTTTGCGTTTTATGTTCTCTGATCTGAGTACTATGCTTGAACATCTGTTTGGAAGAATTGTAAAGAATCAGGTTTTTGAGTCAGCAAATACTAGTAAGAAATTTCTCTCGATTGATTTGAAGAAAACAGAACTCCTTAAGCTCT
The DNA here is from genome assembly GCF_040414725.1 of Anabrus simplex. Classification (NCBI taxonomy): domain Eukaryota; kingdom Metazoa; phylum Arthropoda; class Insecta; order Orthoptera; family Tettigoniidae; genus Anabrus; species Anabrus simplex. The sequence continues at coordinate 1,213,169,526 of NC_090266.1, read as the reverse complement.
TCCATGCTGTTGACATTGAATTTTCAGCCTCAGCAGTTTTAAAAGGTAAGGGAATAAAAGATGTGAAAGTTCTTCAGTTCTATGGAGACTGCAGAAAATTTCTTGTTGATATTTGTACCAAGATTTTTGTCAAAGTGAAGTATCTCAAGAAGTTTGATCCCAAAACTGATCGATTGGACAATTTTCTTAGCACGGCCTATTTTCAACACAATGGTTCAAAAGAACCGATCCACTTCACACAGAAAGTACTTGTTTTGTTTCATGGCAACGCTACTGTAGAAAGAGGTTTTTCAATAAACAAAGAATGCCTAAGTAGAGAATCTTCATGAAAATAGCTTGATTGCACAGCGTCTGGTGTATGATGCAGCATCTGTAACTGGTGGAGTATTAGCTGTCAGTGTTTCGAAAAAAATGATCCATGCAGCCAAAAGAAAGTTAGCAGCAGAAGAAATAAAACTTATAGAATTGAAGAGACAATGTATTATGCAGAGTGCTAAGGAAGAGACAGAAGAACTGGAGAAAGAGGTGAAATGACTGAAAAAAATACTGTCGTAAGTGTGTAGTGTGCATGCCTTTTGAGTATAAGCAACAGTCATTGTGAATTAATAATTAAATACATATGATAATAATTCACAAATTTGTTATAAAATGTATAAACTGTATAGCGTAGCACACAACTTTCTGTACATTAGATATATTATAAAGCATAAAAACTACTCAATATAGACTAACAAATACAAAGCTCCGCTTTACCCTTACACAAAACAAACCAACAACACGCACATTTTCAACTGAGGAAAGGGCACGAAGATCGGAGCGCCTGAAGAAGTACTGGGAGGACCGCAAAGCCCGAACAATCCCTTCAAAGAGACCTGAACGACGGACTATATAAACGTGATTGATTTCATATACAGTGGATGCCGCTTATTATGATCACTCTGGGACACAGATAATTTGATAACATTAACCGGCTGATAACAGTAGCCGAAAAATAAAAATTGGTAGGTAGCCTATTGTATTTATTCATAACCTACATGCACTGCAATGAAACAGATACCGGCACACAGCACTGCAATACCGTTAACTGTTTTCAGCTATATAAAATAGTCTCTAATCGTTGTTTGCTTCTGGTTGTCTCTCAGAAGTCCATTAATATCTAGCGCCTGTCGCATTTCAGCATTCGTTGGTGTTCGGGAAGTTTCGGTAATATCTTCATCATCAGCATCGCTATCTTCTGCTCCATGTTCTTCACCTCTCATATCTAATTCTGCTGAGGTAACTGCCTCACATATGTCGTCTTTGTCTGTTTTGCATCAGTAATGATTCCCTCATCAATGTTCATCCATTCCTGAAATTCATCTTCCACTAAGTCTTTTGGACAAAGTTCAATATCCTCATCTACTTCTGCCAGCTCTCTTAAAAAATCCCCCATACCAGAAACAGGTCCTTATTGTATGTGCTGAGATATTATCCCATGACATGGCTAGAAGATGCAGGGCATCGAGAAGGCTGGTTGATTTGACAAGGGCATTGGCACTAGGTTTATGTGAGTCTTCTATGTTTTCTAAGATTCTTGTGCGCATTTCATGGCGATAATACGCTTTCATGCTGCGCATGATTCCTTGATCGCATGGTTGAATTAATGAAGTCGTATTTGCTGGTAAGGAAACCACATTGATGTTCTTGAGCTCACAATTCACAATGTGTGCTGCCCAGTTGTCAACCAGCAAAACTATTTTACTGCCCAGCCTATTATTCCACTTCAGTAACCATTCTTTGAACATCAGGGCAGTCATCCATGCATTAGAGTTGGAATGATAGTCCACTGGAAACTTACTGGTGCCTTTAAAGCACCGCGGTTTCTTACTTTTCCCAATCACTAACAGTCTTTTCCTTTCAGCAGCCATACTCGCACAACATAAAACTCTTACTCGTTCCTTGGGGGTTTTACAGCCTTTAGCACTTTCATAATTGAAGAAGTAAGTGTGTTCAGGGAAGGCGCGATAATACTCACATACTTGAGAACGAAATCCTTGAAAACAAATATGATAACATAAACCGAATTCTGAATCACAATAAACGGAAGATTTTCAATGTTTTAGTATTTGTCCGCACCGTACTTCATAAAAGTGATTATACAATACGGTTGATAACATTATCCGTGATTACATTAAATGGTGTCCACTGTATATGTCTTTCTTGTGACATATTATCTAGAACAAGTTTTTACTTAGAACAAGCCTGGTACAGAGTCTATTCAAGAACGGTTTACTTCCACAGTGTGCGTTATGTGATAGTCTTTCTTTGGCTGTGTTTGTTGGATGTGTTAACAAAGTGATCCAAATAGCCAAAAGTGCATTGTCACTTAGAAGCAGTGATGTTAGATAGGACCTTTCAAGTATATTTGGGCCGATGACCTTCGATGTTAGGCCCCTTTAAACAAGTAAGCAAGCATCAAGTATATTTTGTATGAAGCTATATATATACAGTGACTTTTTTTCATTTATATAAAACTGGCAGTTTGTCAACTTTTTGTCTTGTAATTGCTTTAAGAGTCTTAAAAACAATTTTGTATTCATTGGGATTGTACTTTTTTGCCCAAAGCAAGAGTTGTATAAATTTTCTAATTAAAGAGATTTAAAAACAATGGGTGCAGTGGAGGGCTGTGAGGGGAGTTGGGAGCCTTTTAAAAAATGTTAAGAAATTGTTTGTATTTAAAAAAATCAAGGCCATCTGAATATGCAATTGTTGGCAAAAATTACAAACCTGAAATCATGAAGGGTGTAATTCTTCCTTTAAATAAAAAAAATAAAAAAATCATAGCATTAGGTACTGGAAGGTTGCTGATAATTATACTGGAAATATACTGGAATTTTGAAAATGGAACTCGGTAGACACCCTAATAAGAATAATAATATTTGCTACCATTGTGCAACCACATAGTTACACACCAACACAAATTAACGCAGAGAGACATGAAATTAATACCATAAGCACTTTAGGCACAGAAAACTATAACAAACAGGTTAACCAACATGACGGCTAAAGCAGGATAGTTGGGAAGCGGCTGGGAACCATATCCAGGCGGTGAAAGGTATTGGCAATGCTGAAGAAGCGAAATCAAAGGAGATTCTAATTCCATAAGTTTACTTAACAATTTATATTCAAATTAGAGCACAAATAATCAAACAAAATACCTTTAAAAATCGAAAATGGTTATTAAAAATAATTACAATTTACCCCGAGGGTAAAATTTTACTTATTTAGCTTTAGGTCTGAACATCTCACACAACGTTCCACTGTTCATGGCGAAACATTTAAATCACACAATACTGATGAAAGAAAAGGAAAGTAATATTATACAGTCATAGGTATGTACATGTAAGAAAGGGAAAAAACATATAAAATATATACCCTAGTGCTGGGCACCTTTAGGAGGCAACCCCCTCAAAAACACTTCTGAGAAAGGGTGCCCGTCCTAAATGGGAATTCACTAAGATGAAACGGGATAAATGAGACAGTCCCGAGGGGAAATTTACATTTTACGATAAATCGAAAGGCGTTGAATATCTAATTTACAAAATCAAGAAAAGAAATGGGAACTGTCTCTTAACACAACTCTGATATGACTTGCCGGCAGGCTAAGTCATTTTACTGAAATTTTGGCGATTGAAGGAAAAAACGGGAGAGCTCCAGCAAAAGAAATAAAACGGAACACTACATTTGAAGATAACCTCAAAGATGAAAAACAGCTAAGTGCTTACCTGTTGGAGGGGCCAAGAAGACCCGTCCCCTGAAGAAGGCAACCTTTCCCTTCACTGGTCAAACAGCGAAATTGATGCAATATGATGAAACCGGAAACATTCCATCCCAATCTATCGCGTGTGGTATAGGGTGTTTCCTAATTATTACATGTACTTCAATTTTTCACAACCAAAGCATCTTAAAGCCCTGTCAAAATGAAATAATTCCAAAATTCATGCAGAAACAATACAATCACTAAATAAATGCATGATATAAAATTCCCCAGTCTATCACAGAACTCGTTGACAATAAACGACCGCCTCTTTACTATGCATCGCTAGAAGCGACAACCGGTTGTACAGTGCCTGTGTGTTTCTCAAATCTGCAGAATGGCATGGAAACATGTGACACTTCGAATTCTTAGAAAAACCATGGCTACTCAGTGGCAGAGTTTAAACGCGTCTATTGTACTTGACGCTTAGTAAAATTAAGTTTTATAGACAGCAGGAATATTTTCGTGATGGTTAGTCGTATTGTAAAGATAACTTACGTGGAAAAGGTATTGCCAGCAAATTATCAACGGGTTCTAGTCGATATTATGATGCCAGTTTAAGTTAATGGTTATTAAACACTCGGAAATGTAGAATAATATTGTGCAGCCGCAAGAAAATACGGCATAGGCCTAACTAAAGCCAATATTTGGCGTTAGAGTGAAGACAAAGAGCTAAAAAAATGTGTACTCTAAAAAAAAATGCATTCAGTGGTCCGCAACAAGGACGCTTTAAAGAAGTCGAAGATGAAATTGTGAGGTATGTGCACGAAAAAGGCAAGGGCGGAATGGAGCAATAAACTCGTTCCTTGACATTCAACGTCCGCGATTATGCCTATACATCGCTAGCTGCTGAATTTGGCCGAACCCGGCAAGCGAGACGTGCGTGTAGCGGTAGCCGTTTATATCTGACGCTGCGTAAAAGTAACAGTTTTATAGACAGCAAGAATAATTTCCTGATGGATCGTTGTATTGTAGAGACGCATGGAATAGGTATTGCCGGAAAATTTTCAATGGGTTCTCTTCGGTAGTATGATGCCAATGTTAAGTTAATGGTCCTTAAACCTGCGGAAATAAAGAATAATTGTGCAGCTGAAAAAAGAAGAAAAGAAATACGACATGACGAAAGTCAATGTTCGGCGTCTAGAAATAGTCTAAAAATGCATAGGCCTACTGTACAACAAGGCATTCATATAATTTTACAAAGATCCTTTTGAGCCTGATTTAAATTTTTTGAAGGAAAAAGTGTGGTTCATCTTGGATTCGGAGAAATACGGTACTATATTTTTTCAGAATGAAATTAAACATACACTTTCATGTAGTATCGGATTATGAAAAATAACAAACAAGTAAGCTATAGCGTGGATATCATCTGCGAAAATGCAAGTTTTGAACAAACTGATTGCTGTTTCATACCGATTTTAATGTGCATGGGGGGTTTTCCGACTTTTGTACAAAAATCGGATATAACAACAATCCGTTATAGCGAGTAAATTTTTCGCTGTTATGAATTCTCGCTATAACGGACTTCTACTGTAATTAAAAATCACCCACAGAGAAAGTGGCTAACGGTATAGGGAAATCATCAGACCATAAAAAATTGCTGAAAGGGGGAAATATCACCATGCTAGTGCAGGTGGCTCCAAATAGTATACCACTAAAACAGAGGTCACTAAACAACAAATTTGAGGCTAGAGTTACCGTAGCTATGGGTGTAACGAAATAAAATTCAGGAAATCTCAGTGAAGCAACGATCGGAGAAGACAATATCTTGCAGCCAGTGTACATGTGAAGGACGTTGAAGTGATTTGTTTGAATTTTGTTATATTCTATACAGTGAGCTGAAGACAGGGAAGTACCAAACACATCTGCTGTTCTTAGCAAGAATCCAAGAGTAGACCTGGGCATCATATTGGTGTCCTGCAGTGAGAGTTGCTTGTCTCAGACCGAGAGGTATCTCCTACTTAAGAGATTGAGATGAAACCAAGTGAATGGAAATTATAGTTATCTCTACTTAGCAGTTTTTATATTTATTCAGTTTAAACAGAACAACACACACAGACAAAACTTTCAGAAATGATGAATATCATCTCTGCATCATGTACAGTATATTGTCACCCTTCTCAAAATTGCAAAAAAAAGGAATGGACAGACACTACACTCTCGTTATATTAGTAACATAAATGATAAGATCGCATACTTACAGTCTTAATACAGAGAACATTTGATACACATTCAAAATTTATAACTTGTCTGCTGAAACTCATTTTGAGTAATAAATTTGTAAACCATCTGAAAAAGAAAACATCTGTAACAGTATTATATGTGAATAAAATACAACTAGAATGACATGTTTCGTTCCTGAAAGATCATCATCAGATTCTATCAGATCACACTCAAATATTTAGAAAAGTATAAACATTTATGTTTATTTCTGTTCAAATGCTTAGGAACTTGAAATTCGGAATTTATTGTAATGAAGTTCACTTGTATTTCCATCCAAGCATAGAATGTGCTGTGTTTGAAAACAATTGCTGTGTAGTTTAGGCAGACTGAAAAACCTAACAGTTATAAATTAATTGAATCGGTATTGAAAGGAGATGGCTTCAGATATTAAAAAGAATCAAAACCCATACTTTCACACTATTTCATGGCTGAAACCTGATAAATGACAAATGTATCAGATACTGATACAGATATACAGAGTGCTCTCTGAAGACAGATCAGTATACATTTCATCCCAGCTTAAGTATTTGTCCTTTCACAGCAGTAATACCCGCACTGGGTCCTCCCTTTCTATTCCTGTTCACCGATCCTCTGTGTACAACAATTCTTTGTTGTGACGGGTTCTAGACTTTGGAATTCCCTACCTATCAGTGTCAGAAATACCACCTCATTACTTAAATTTAAAGACTGCTTTCCGAGACTACCTAGTGAATGCAGCTGACTAACTTGTATGACTGGATGATTGAATGAATGTGAGTTAGAAAAATGTAATGTATTTTTGTGTAGGTTATTATTTACTATATAATATTATGTACTCAAACTCTGCTCCCAATGATGTATCACTACAGTGGTTAAGTGTAAGAGAGGGCCAAGAGCCCTAACTTTGCCACCAGGAAAGACATAATAAATAAATAAATAAATAAATAAATAAATAAATAAATAAATAAATAAATAAATAAATAAATAAATAAATAATTTCTCTGATTATTGAGATAATAGTAGAGAACAAAGTAGTGTAGGAAAAGTTGAGGTGGAACAATTACTTTGTTTGAAGTGGTTGCTGGAACTAGGCCAATCTGTACATGTTCATTTTCAATATTTTATTTTGGATCACTTATCATAGGCTCCAATATCTGACAGGGTGGTGGAAATCATGACAAAAATATTGCTCATACCAACATTCTGATTATGCTTGTAGTTTAAAGGGGCCTTTTTGTTATGCTTTGGAAGTGTCATTGAAACCAGGGGCTACCATTGCTGCCACTGTCGATTTCTACATAGAGGAATGTTATTTTCAGTATGGTTTCTCTTTAAAGCATCTACATCATAATTGTCAAACACCTGACCACTCCAAGCATATGAGCAAGAGAAAATTGCACATGGGCAATATTCTCTTATCAGTCACTACTGATCTGCATTTAGGGCAGTCGCCCAGGTGGCAGATTCCTTATCTGTTGTTTTCCTAGCCTTTTCTTAAATGATCGCAAAGAAATTGGAAAAATATTGAACATTTCCCTTGGTAAGTTATTCCAATCCCTAACTCCCCGTCCTATAAATGAATATTTGCCCCAGTTTGTCTTCTTGAATTCCAACTTTATCTTCATATTGTGATCTTTCCTACTTTTAAAGACACCACTCAGACTTATTCGTCTACTGATGTCCTCCCATGTAATCTCTCCACTGACAGCTCAGAACATACCACTTAGTCGAGCAGCTCGTCTCCTTTCTCCCAAGTCTTCCCAGCCCAAACTTGTCAACATTTTTGTAACGCTACTCTTTTGTCAGAAATCACCCGGAACAAATTGAGCTGCTTTTCTTTGGATTTTTTCCAGTTCTTGAATCAAGTAATCCTGGTGAGGGTCCCATATACTGGAATCATACTCTAGTTGGGGTCTTACCAGAGACTTATATGCCCTCTCCTTTGCATCCTTACTACAACCCCTAAATACCCTCATAACCATGTGCAGAGATTTATACCCTTTATTAACAATCATATTTATGTGATTACCCCAATGAAGATCTTTCCTTATATTAACACCCAGGTACTTACAATGATCCCCAAAAGGAACTTTCACCCCATCAACACAGTAATTAAAACTGAGAGGACTTTTCCTATTTGTGAAACTCACAACCTGACGTTTAACCCCATTTATCATCATACCATTGCCCACCGTCCATCTCATAACACTATCGAGGTCACAGTGCAGCCGATCACAATCTTGTAACTTATTTATTACTCTGTACAAAATAACATTATCTCCAAACAGCCTTATCTCTGAATCCACTTCTTTACACATATCATTGATATATATAAGAAAACACAAAGGTCCAATAATACTGCCTTGAGGAATTCCTCTCTTAATTATTCAGGGTCAGATAAAGCTTTGCCTACTCTAATTCCCTGAGTTCTATTTTCTAGAAATATAGCCACCCATTCAGTCACTCTTTGTTCTAGTCCAATAGTACTCATTTATGCCAGTAGTCTTCCATGATCTACCCTATCAAATGCCTTAGACAGGTCAATCGCAATACAGTCCATTTGGCCTCCTGAATCCAGGATATCTGCTATATCTTGCTGAAATCCTACAAGCTGAGCTTCAGTGGAATAAACTTTCCTAAACCCAAACTGCCTTCTGTCAAACCAGTTATTAATTTCACAAACATGTCTAATATAATCAGAAAGAATGCTTTCCCAAAGCTTACATGCAATGCATGTCAAACTGACTGGCCTGTAATTTTCAGCTTTATGTCTATCACCCTTTCCTTTATACACAGGGGCTACTATAGCAACTCTCCATTCATTTGGTATAGCTCCTTCAACCAAACAATAACCAAATAAGTATTTCAGATATGGTACTATATCCCAACCTATTGCCTTTAGTATATCCCCAGAAATCTTATCAATTCCAGCTGCTTTTCTAGTTTTCAACTTTTGTATCTTACTGTAAATGTCATTGTTATCATAGGTAAATTTTAATACTTCTTTAGTATTACTCGCATCCCTTATCTGGACCTTATCCGTGTAACCAACAATCTTGACATACTGCTGACTGAATACTTCTGCCTTTTGAAGATCCTCGCATACACACTCCCCTTGTTCATTAATGATTCCAAGAATATCCTTCTTTGAACCTGTTTCTGCCTTTAAGTACCTATACATACCCTTCCATTTTTCACTAAAATTTGTATGACCACCAATTATGCTTGCCATCATGTTATCCTTGGCTGACTTCTTTGCTGGATTCAATTTCCTTGTAAGTTCCTTCAATTTCTCCTTACTTCCATAACAATTTCTAACTCTCTTTCATTCCAACCTGCACTTCCTTCTTAGTCTCTTTATTTCTGTGTTATAATATATAGTGGATCTTTACCATTCCTTACCACCTTTACAGGTACAAACCTATTTTCACTTTCCTCAACAATTGCTTTAAACCCATCCCAGAGTCTTTTTACATTTTTATTTACCATTTTCCAGCAATCATAGTTACTTTTTTAAAACTCCCTTATGTTTGCTTTACCAGCCATATGGTACTGCCTAATAGTCCTAATTTTAATACCTTCCTTTCTTTAACTACGACAAAAACAGCTTTGTGACCACTAATACCATCTATTACTTTGGTTTCTCTATAGAGCTCGTGTGGTTTTATCAGCACCACATCCAAAATATTCTTCCCTCTAGTTGGTTCCATCACTTTCTGAAGCAGGTGCCCTTCCCATATTAACTTATTTGCCATTTGTTTTTCATGCTTCCTGTGCTTCGCATTTCCTTCCCAATTGACATATGGTAAATTGAGATCACCCACTACAATCACGTTCCTTTCCTTATCGTTTCCCACATACCTGATTATCTTACCAAATAATTCTGAATCAGCGTCAGCGCTACTCTTTCCCGGTCTGTACACTCCAAAGACATCAAGTTGCCTACTATCTTTAGAGATGAGCCTTTCACCCAGAATTTCATGTTTTTCATCCTTAACTTTTTCGTAGCTTACAAATTCTTCTTTCACCAGAATGAATACTCCCCCTCCTTCCATTCCTATTCTATCTCTACGATACACACGCAAGTTCTGTGAGAATATTTCTGCATCCGTTATATCATTTCTCAGCCATGATTCAACTCCTATTACAATATCTGGAAGTATATATCTATTAAATTACTTAATTCGATTCCTTTGTTTACAATGCTTCTACAATTGAGCACTAACATTTTTATGTCATCCCTACTTGATTTCCAGTTTCCTGTTAGCTTAACACCGCTCCCTAGGCCACCCTGTTTCCCTGAATGTACCTGCCTATAACCCTTTTAAACAAGTTTCCTAACTTATATGTACCACTGCGGTTTAAGTGAAGGCCATCTGAGTGCAGATCCCTGTCTCCTACCCACCCATTAGGATCTAGAAATCTCACTCCCAGTTTCCCACATACCCACTCCATAGTCTCATTTAAATCCCCAATCACCTTCCAGTCAGTATCCCTCCTACACAGTATTCCACTGATAACGATCTCCGCTTCTTTAAACTTCATCCGTGCTGCATTTACCAGATCCCACACATCTCCAACTATGTTGGTACTTATACCTGCTTGCCTTACGTTGTTAGTACCAACGTGAAACACTACCACCTTCTCCTTCCCCTCCTCCCTCTCTTCGACTTTCCTCAACATCTGCCTCAACCTGATTCCTGGATAACACTCTACCCTGGTTCCCTTTCCTCCACACACTTTCCCCACATGTCTAACGATGGAATCCCCCATGACCAGAGCCTCAACCCTACCCACCTCATTTGAACCCCTCCCCTCCTGGTCAGCCCTATCTTCTCTCACTGCTGCAGAAGCTACTTCCTCCTCCCTTTTCTCCCTCCCATGACCCTGTTCCACCTGTCTTTCTTTCCACTACACTACATTTCCCTTTCCTACCTTTTCCCTTCCTCCTACTTTCACACATATCAGCAACAGTTCCCTGTTCCTCATCTTCCCTCTGCTGTTCTACCTGCAGTGACTCGTACCGATTTCTCACAGACACCTGTCCTGAATTCTGATGCTGAACAATCTGCAATCTCCTTCCCCTTAAAACATTAGACCACTTGTCTTCTACAATTCCCCCATTTCCTTCCCATCCCTCCTTTACACCTACTGTATCCTGTACATTATTTGAGGGAGGCCTACTTTCCTTCCTGTCTTCTGAGAGAATCCTAATTATCTCCCTCAAACTCTCAAACTCCTCCCTCCCTCATACTCTTTAATGCCTGGCCACACCCACAGTTCCTACACTTGCACTGCGTAGCTATTATTTATGGAATAATGAGTAGAAAAGGAAAAATTAAATAACTTATTCTGTGCAAATAAAAATGAAAGAAAAGAAATATTGCCAATAAAAACGAAAGGAAAGAAATATTGTCTAGAATAGTTCACAAGATCACACAACAACAAGGTAATTAACATAAGCTACAGGTACTACTACACTACAATACTACTTAGTGGTACAATTTTTTTTTTTTTTCCAACAACACACTAACAGAATGAAAATTGCTGTTAATTACCGAAAACCGAAAGTAATACACTAGAATTAGGTCTACACAATTCTAAACTGCAGTTAAGTCTACCCTAATTACTGCAACAGAATTCTAATAAGAGAGTTAATACAGATACAACAGATACGATAGATACTACAGATACTATGCTGCACAAATATTTCACAGTAATAGAATAAACACACTAATTTATAATAAGATACCTACTATAATACACTACAATGATTTTAAACTATGTTCAGACGTATCCTAATTATAATACAACAGGTTATTACTAAGCACAAACTGAAATTGAAATTACAATTAAAGTTTGAAATTTGCAAGACTACTCAAAATAATAAGAATAAGCACTCTAATTTCTAATAAGTCACTACAATACACTACAACAGTTTAAAAACTACGTTCAGACGTATCCTAATTACAATAGGTTATTATTAAGCACAAATAGAAATGAAAATGGCAATTAGGCCTAAAGTTTGAAATTCGCAAGAACTACTGTACTCGGGGATTACCAACAAAGTTAAACGCGTAGACAGAAGATTATTTCTTTAGTATTACTTTGTCCTACTATGCTCTAATAGAAATGAAACGTTGCGTTTGATTAAATGCTTAAGTATCGAAGGGATTGCTGTACACAAAGAAAAACATGAATATAACAGGCAAGATATACCTTACCTTCATTACAATTCTCAACTGAAATGTGGTTATGTGATTATTACAGCTGGTGGATTACTATTATTTTCCCTACTCCACGGGACAGAGAATAAGTGTCCTTAATTAGGGCTACTGAAAAATACGAGGTTGTCTACAATAATTTCTCAAAAATATTTCTGTCAAAACTACTACTACTACTACTACTACTACTACTACTACTACTACTACTACTACTACTACTACTACTACTACTACTACTACTACTACTTCTCCAGGGACTTTACTGCGATATATGAACTTTATTATTATTAGCTAACCGCTCATAAATACTGAAAGATCGAGGGAGCGAAATATAAATTACGGATACTTTAACTACCTACTCAGAACTGCAAATGATTGGAATACAAGATCAGCTGATTTTTATTTATATTTACTTGACTACACTATTTTATACACCCTTTGTTCACGACTTAGCCAACAATGCAATATTTTAATATGAAGAGCAACAATAATCAATAACAATACGACTGTTAACTATTACCATGTAATCTCTTTAACTTCTTTTTAAATGGAAGTTTACAGGTGTATTTTGTTTTTTAATGTAGTAAATTATTACCTCCGCGATAGTTTGAACGGATATCTATACAAAATACCGGAGAAGTTTCGACGTAAATTACAATACTATTCCTTATGATAATCTGCCTTTGTAAGTATTATACCAACGAACCTACAGATATTTACAAATATTTTTAAAGTTAATATTATTATCTAAAGTATTTCCTAAACCAAAATTCGAAACAAGGTACACCTAACCTAGAAAACGTAATTTACTGAAGACCAACTGAATTACTTGTTATAAAATTTAAATAAATATCACTACTCCCAATTTCTACCAACAAGCACTAAACACCACTATATGAATAGCACTAAATGAGTCACAAATACACACAATTAAGCTATTTCAGTAGGTTTTAACTACTTTATCATTACAGTAATGCAAGAGCTCTCTCAACAGCCAACCGTTCTCAAGCACATCCAACAATGTGAGTTCACATTGCGGCTAACATCTAGGTCATCAGCCCACACCTACATTCTGGCTTGAACTGAAGTGCAGGGAATATGGCTCAACCGTCAAGTTTATAAAGTAAAAAGAAATGCACTTTTTCCATGTTCATTAAATTTAATAGAGGAAACATCACTTCAGTTCATAGTAGCCCATGTCAGTTTCTTATCTTGACAATATTATTTAAGGTTTTCCGTAGATCTGTCACGAAATACCTTTTGCATATGCTATTCACAATGGCTTGTTGATCTCACAAAAATTAAGTGTTATCTATCTTTTTGCAGGTGCCAACCACCTGAGCAGCCCGTTGGCAAGAGTGCCAAAGGGTCTAAAACACCTGAACCTAGCACATTGTGGCTTGTCTTCCAAGGGTGTGAACCAGTTGGCGCATGCACTCTCGTTGAACAAATGTATGCCCAATACCTTGACATATCTCAATATAAGTGGCAATAACCTTAAAGAGGAAATAAACGTAAGTAAATGAGTAAAAGTAATACACTTATTATATTTTGTTATAAGATAATAATGTTGTGAACTCACCTGGAGCTATGGGATGAGAACGTTCCTAGTTGAGTGCAAAGATGTACGAATGCTATAATTGAGGTGCATTTTTGAAAGCCAATAACTACATCAAATTAGTTTGGAGATATTTAAGGTTTGTTTGTACACCAGAAAGATGGGAGTTACTTTCAATTCATTTCCATATTTCACATGTGAGATTGAACATTTAAAATGCAGAAACGCATTGAAGCAAACTTGTACCTTTCTGTTGTAGACAAATAAGTAAATATCTCAAAATCACTTTTCATGCAATCGTTGGCTTTAGAAGGAATGCTCTAACAAAACTATCATTTAAACTTCCAGATTCATACAGCTGGAGAAAAAGCTCTCCTTTCTCTTTTCAGTTTTGTAACCGCTACTACAGTGGTTACACAAAACAAAGCACTAAACACAGTAAAGGGGGGAAGGTAAGAGCAACTACACAATATCAGAAACCACTACACACTCAGAGAAACATTAGCTGAAATTACACGGATCTCTGCCGACCAAAACATATGTAAATATCAGTAGGGCCAACTAGTGGACAATAAACCAGGAAAATAGAAGCAGGCAGGACCTACCGAGGGCATGGACATGGCTTAGATTGCAGATTCCGAAATAAATCAACCGTGATCCTTAAATTTGAAAAATGTTATTTACAAAAGGATTTTACAAATACATTCCGAACAAAATCCGCCAACTTGCAACTTACGAACTATATTCTCTGTGATACACATAACTTAGAGTTTCTTTGATAATATCTTTGTACAAGTTCAAAATTTCAAACCAACTATACATCTAGTTACAAATTCAGTTGTACAAGGCAATTTTCAGTGAAGTAAATGTACTCTCCAAAACACTAGCATACATCAAGTGACACAGAACTACCAGAGGCAAACCGCAAGATAAATATATTAAATTACAATCTACATATTTAGTGAAACAAGAAATGGGAATGCCTCAAAAACAAACCGGCAAGCCCAGCTGAAAAGCTAAGGCATCATAAATAATTAATTTGACGAATCTAGGTTAGGCTAGGGCAGACTCCTATACGAAATAGCAACCGAACATTATGGAAATTTTAGCCAGAACGGAATTCAAAAGTGCTTACCCGAAGGTGGCCCATCCCGGAAGCGAGGCGTCGCACACGACGCAAAACTTCAGACAGACCAAGACAGACTAAGGCAGACCAGGCCAAGACAAGACAAGACAGACCGAATTATCACGAACACTGCCTCACTCTCTATATTTAGGTAAACCCTGGCCTTGGAGTAGCCAATCAGAATGCACAAGTCCGCCTATCCTCTCCTAGGTTCACCAATCACAATTCCTACTCCCGTCACGAATTTTAAATAACATTCTCGAATACACACGCTCGCAAACCTTCCATTTCCAGAACAGTCAGAAAATATATTCTAGAAGACATAACCAACAAAATACAACACACCCTGCTCAAAAATTCATGTAACATTTCTGGATACTTCCAGTAAGTACAGAACTGCAATCTACTATTTACAAATACCATATGTTACAAATATTACACAGTACAGGTTTGGTCATTACAAGTAAAACATACTACCACACTTTACAAATGAAGTCTTCAATAAACATTTTCCACTTCCACTACATTGTTCACCTGTGACAAGTTTCAACTCAATTAATTTATAACTGTTATAGAAACATTGGTAGTGACGTTTGTAGATCCTAATGGATGGGCAGGAGATAGGGATCTACGCTCAGATGGCTTTCACTTGAACCGCAATGGCACATATCAGTTCAGAGGTTTGTTTGGAAGACTTAGGTACATTCAGGGAAATGGGGTGGTCTAGGGAGCAGTGATAAGGGTACAGGGATCTGGAAGTCAAGTAGAGATGAAGTAGGGATGACTGACTGGGTCAGGGATGTAATGAATGAATCATATATAGGCTATTAGTACGATGGGGTCGCCACTCCCAAAGTGATTTATGAATGACTGAAAGATGCTATGAAATGGGAATGGAGAGTGTTGCTGGAATGAAAGATGACAGGGAAAAGCCGGAGCACCCAGAGAAAAACCTGTTCCGCCTCCACTTTATCCAGCACAAATCTCACAAGGAGTGACCGGAATTTGAACCATGGTATTCAGTGGTGAGAGGCCAACACGCTGCCGTATGAGCCACGGAGGCTATAATTCGTACATAACTACATAATTTATATGTTAACATGCTCAGCTTAATCGTGAATGTTACTAATAACTTCCTCTGGAGATGCTTAGTTCTCTTTCTCGAGATGAATTCCTGATGATTGTCAGCCTTAACTTTGTATTATCACCAGCACTAGATCATACAGAGCTAAAGCCCCTTGCAAATGGGGAGAGTAGTGGCACCCAGTACTGGCGACTAGAAGTGGCAGCCAGTGAAATGGCTAGACAGTAGGCTTACACACGAGGACAATAATGGCTTCCATTTTTATGTTCTAGTGGCAGCCACTAGCCAGTTTTAATGTGGACGTGGTTAATAGTGGAAGTGTTTTTATAGGACGTCATTGTATACTCAGTTGTCAGAGGATGTGTGAGAACATGGAGGGGGTTGATGAAGAGTACGAGGAAGCTGTTGATGAGGCTGTAAGTGATATTGTTCATTGTTTAAGTGAAGAGCTTCAAGAAATATTAACCAAAAGTAGGGCGTGCTGGGTTAAAGAATGGGTGTGTCGTAGAGATCAGCTAGGAGCTTCATCTACAATACTTTGGGAACTTGCCGAAGAAGATCCTCTGGAATACAAGAGAATTATGAGAATGAGTGTGGGGCAATTTAACGAACTGTTTAATTTAATTGAACATAAAATATCAAAAATAGATACGCTAATGAGAAACACAGTTCCTGCCCGTCCAAAACTAAAAGTTGCCTTACGATTTTCAGCTAGTGGTGACAGTTACCAAACTCTAGCAATCTATTTCGAATACCAGCCAACACCATTTCTAGTTTTATGCCAGAAGTACTTACAGCAATAACTTCAGCATTACAAGAATATATGAAGGTAAGATCTCACAAGTTATTGCGTACTAACTTGTTCATTTATAGTATAAGGTAGTAGAAAAATCAAGACTGGGCTGTCTTGTATCATTTCATAATCATTTGCAAAAAAAGTAGCAATTTCTTAGTTTGTTATACTGGTGAGTTCAAAGTAAACATGTGCGGAAATGTGAATATCTTTTAGGAGTTGTCGCTCCAAACAAATTATGCTAACCATAAAAGAGGTGATTAAACCAAAAATATCAATTTTCTGTAGAGCAATTTATTATTAAATTTAACGTTAGTTATAATGCGTTGTAAAGTGCACAAAACAAAATTTGTTTGTCAGGTAATGTTATTTCATTGTAAATTTCTATAAACAAAATCTCCTTTAGCTATAAATTCGTTTGGAATGCTAGAGTCGTCATCAGAATCTTCCACGTAGGACGAGGCTCCATGGTATGCACTAGCCTTGCGTCTTGGGTGGTGTGCTAAGTCCCAACTGACGAGCCTAACTTAGCACACGAGGGCGAAATGCAGGCAACCAAGAATGAGTTAGCTGGAAAATTTATAATGTCCAATAACGGACCATTATATTGGTATTATAAATTTACTCATTCAGGACAAATATTTTAGGTTCCCTATGGGAATCAACATCTACATCATTTGATGGCCAGGCAGGCATCTATTTTTGGAAGTGAGACATAGCTCTCATAGTGCATTGGCACTGCTGGTGGCTTCAGGTAGCCTATGCAGTGGCCTCCATGGTATACACTAGCCTTGCGTCTTGGGTGGTGTGCTAAGTCCCAACTGACGAGCCTAACTTATCACACGAGGGCGAAACGCAGGCAACCAAGAATGAGTTAGCTGGAAAATTTATAATGTCCAATAACGGACCATTATATTGGTACTACAGTGTAATGAATGTGTGATAGGAATCACGCTGAAACTGCAGAGCCATGTGAATATCACTCTGTAGTGGTATGGTTAACACTATTGGGTGCCATATTTGCAGGGTTTGATTCCCGGCACTTCCAAAAATGCAAGATTGGTAGGAGGAATTGTGTGGTGTGACTGAAAAGAGCTGCAGAATTCAAGCAGTTTATTTCAATGCAATATGGTATTTTGTTGTTTCTGCCGTAATGAACTAGAATGGTTGGTTGCCAAGTAAGGGGCAAATGTTTCAATATGTTTAATTATGTGATTATGTATGTAAATTATGATTGTTCGTATTTTGCAGGTTTTTTAATTTTCTTCATCGGTCTTTTGTTGCCGTACACCATCATCATTCTCCTCCTCCTCCTCTCCCCTTATCCAGCTGCTGCTGGCACTTCTCCATCTTCCTTTCTCCTTCCAGCACTTTGTCCCAGTCCAGGTTCTTTCTTCTTGCACTCCTCTGTACGGAATTGAGCCCCCTCACTTTCTTTCCCTCAAACTTCATCTCCATCATCTGTTTTGGTATCCTTTCCTCCTCCATCCTCTTTACATGTCCATACCATCTTAGTTTACTCCTATCATTTCTCTCATTTAGGTTTTCCATTCCAACCTCCTTTCCCACATCTTCGTTTCTCACTCTGTCTTTCCTTGTCTTTTCTATCATAATTCTTAGGCATTTCATTTTACTGGCTTGAATTCTACTTTCCTGTCTACTTGTCATTGTCCAGGTCTCAGCTGCATGAGTTAGTATGGGTGAATAATACATTGTGTACATTATCTCTTTACACTCTGGTGGTGTGCACTGCCTGTTGCACCTCTTGCTAATCTCTATGTCCAGCCTTGTATTCTGCATTCATTCACTCCCAAGATATTTGAAACTGTCAACAATTTGAAGGCTTTAACTAACAATTTTCACAAGGCTTTTTACCTGTTGATATCACCACGGTTTTGCTTTTATCTGCGCTGATGTTCATATCATACTTTTCAATTTTCTCATTCATTGCATCAAGTTGTTCTGGTACTTCTTTGCTGTTCATTCCCCAGACCACAATATCATCTACAAATAGTAAGTGACTTCATCTCCCTATTCCCATATGCTTCCTTTGTCTCCCTTACAATTTCGTCTGTAACCATTAGAAACAGAAGAGATGATAGCACACTCCCCTGTCTTATCCAGTTTCACTTCTAAAGCATTCCGTCTTTTCAACTGGAGTCTGTACGCTGCTGACACAGTTGTTGTATATTGCTTACATCATTATTTACACGGTTTATGTATCCAGTCTCTTTCTGACCATGGTTGCACAAACCTACTCCCTGGGTACACTTTTGTATGCCTTTTGTTATACACTGCTCAAAAAAATTAGAAGGAAAACATTTTAAACACCTGCACTATTTCTTCAGGAATGGTTGAAGTGAAACAGACATTTTATCTGGAAAATGAAACTTTTTTAAAGCTGAAATGTACATATCCTGTTCACTTCTTATCACACATATTGGTGCTATGACCAGAAATTCAACACAGTGTCATAAACCGAATATCCGGTAGGCCCTCCATGTGCCCGTATTCCTGCCTCACATTTTCGAGGCTTGCTCCTGAATAAGGACTTTACAGATAAAAAAGTCATATATTATCCTCCTTTTCAATATTTGTAAAGTGAAAACCATCAAGACTGAATGAGATTTATAACATGCAGTCCTCAACAAGGACCTCTGCAAGTTGTTCAAGAGTCTGAGGTGATAAAGGACAGGCCTGAAGTTGTCTGTTCAGTATATCCCTTAAATGCTCAGTGGGATTGAAGTCAGGACTCAGAGCAGGCCAGTCTAATGTTTGAATCGCGAAGTCCTGCAGAGTTTCCATGGTGGCTGCTTCTGAATGTGCTCCTACATTGTCGTGTTGCAGGATAAACTAGGGACCCATTACAACTGCAATGGGCATAACATGATCCAATACAATCTCGTTGATGTAACTCTGAGTATTAAGTCGACCCCACCATGACTGAGCCGCAGCCAAATCTGTCCATTTCCTGGACTGCTGCTTATTTATAATTTTTACCTCGATGATGATATACATGTGCACATGTTAGGCGAAAGCCGACTCATATGTAAACAATACATTGTGCCAGTGAGACGGCTTCCAGTTCCTATGGTCCTCAGTAAATCGAAGTCTATCTCTCTTGTGCTGAACAGTTAATCGAGGGACCTAATGAGGTTTTCTTGGTCTTAAACCTGCCTCTTGGAGTCTGTTGCGTATTGTTTGGTCACTGACACTACAATCATTTGCTTCTCTTAGATCATTTTGTAGGTCCTGGGCACCTGCAGAACGCCGGTGGAGAGAAAAATTGACCAGTCTTCTCTGGCCGATGTTTTCCATTTTCTTCCTTGCCCTGGTTTTTGTGTGTATGTACCATTTTCACAAAATCATTTCCAAACCCCCCCAACAACAGATGAAGCCACATTAAGCTCTGTAGACACTGCACAAATAGTCAAACCTTCCTACAGTAATATCACTGCCCGAACATGTTCTGCCTCATTCATATACCTCATTTCGACTTATGAAACATACACAAAGAGTATAGAAGACATACTCTTTACTTTCACTAACTAGATGACAGAGTGAGACATTGCTGCTCCATTTCACTCTGAGGCATAGCACGATACATTTAACCAGTTTACAATGGCGAAAAATGAAAGTATCCTCCTATTCAATACATCATATATTCCGTCATTAGACGGAGTAAACAAGTTCAGACATGTTTTGGCTCGTTTGAGCCATCTTCAGTGAAAAAATTAGGGGGGTTGGAATAATTTACATAATATGAGTTGAAAAAATGCTAAAAAACATAATGAAAGCGCAAATGAAAAAACAAACAAAAGAGAGCCTAGACGGAAACAAAATAGCACAAATATACAATATTTACATCAATATGCAGAGCAAAAAACAACTTATTGCAACAAAATTCAGTGAAACAGGAGTTAATTTGAAATAATAATTGATACTAAAAAACTGCGTTAACCTAAGAAACAAGGGAATGAGAAAACAAATGATGCAGATGGAAATGAATAATAGTAGCACATGGTGAGGTTGTGGACCTCATAGTTTACAAATTATTAGTTTATAAAAATGACAAAACAGTTTTGAAATCACTGTCAAAATCCTAGTGGAAACCCATCACATCAAAATGGTTAGGAGGAGAGCGGGAGCAAACATTTTGAGAGAAACCAAGCCTGAATTAACCTGCAGGCGAAAAGCCTGTGATAAGGTCCTCACAACCTCACCATGTGCTACTATTATTCATTTCCATCTGCATCATTTGTTTTCTCATTCCCTTGTTTCTTAGGTTAACGCAGTTTTTTAGTATCAATTATTATTTCAAATTAACTCCTGTTTCACTGAATTTTGTTGCAATAAGTTGTTTTTTGCTCTGCATATTGATGTAAATATTGTATATTTGTGCTATTTTGTTTCCGTCTAGGCTCTCTTTTGTTTGTTTTTTCATTTGCGCTTTCATTATGTTTTTTAGCATTTTTTCAACTCATATTATGTAAATTATTCCAACCCCCCTAATTTTTTCACTGAAGATGGCTCAAACGAGCCGAAACATGTCTGAACTTGTTTACTCCGTCTAATGACGGAATATATGATGTATTGAATAGGAGGATACTTTCATTTTTCGCCATTGTAAAGTGAAAACCGTCAATACGGAATTATTCTAATATCTTGTAATAATAATAAAACATTTAACCAGTGCTTTCCAACGAAATGTGGAAGATTCCTCTCATTCTTAAAACATGTTGGAAGAATAATAGCGACTGTATATATCTTAATCGCGGACTGCTTACATGGTACTTGTGATTAAAGTCTTGTCCCTCTAATTTTCTTGAGCAGTGTATCTATGACTGCCATGACCAGATCCTTTCCATATTGGCTCATGGTGAATATTGGGTCCACTGTAGATATTCCACGTCTAAAGCCACACTGTTCCTCTTGCAACTCTCAGTCTACCTTTCTTCTCATTCTCCTCTCTAATATCCTTTCCAGTATTGAGTGTTTATTCCTCTATATTTATCACGCTTTTTTCTCTCCCCGTTCTTAAGGACTGGTATTATTATTATTATTATTATTATTATTATTATTATTATTATTATTATTATTATTATTATTATTATTATTTATATAATTCGCTGGAGCCATCAAGGACCATGTTAAGTCTTGTTGCATTTGACACTGAACTTGGCCTTTTTTAGAGCCCAAATTTCCCTCATTCTTTGTGAGTGGGCCTGCTTACGCTCCTCTGTCCAAGGAGCACCGTGTCTTCTCTTCGGTTGCTCGTCTCGGTTTAGCCCGTTCGTCAATATGTTCTTGCGGAAGAGATCTCTGTTAAGGGCGTCTTCAGCTGAGATATGTAGCATTTGCAGGTCTTTGGTATTTCTAAACCAGGGAATTGTGTGGTTTTGGGGTTTGAATCAAAAAAGTGAAAGATTTCTTTAGTTAACTTTCTTCCGTCCATTCTTTTCAGATGACCATAAAATCGTGCCCGTCTTTTTCTAAATGTGTCGGTAATTTTCTCTATTTTGCTGTAGACTTCCTTGTTGGATCTCTTTTGATGGATTCCATTTCTGTACTTTGATCCCAAGATTCCTCTCACAATTTTGTGTTCTCTTTTCTCCAGTTCTTCAAGGAGTCCTTTGTTGGCATTTAGAGACAGGGTTTCGGCTGCATATAGAACTACTGGCCTCAGAAGTGTTTCATAGTGACGTATCTTGGTGTTTTGGGAAAGGCATTTTTTGTTGTAGATTGTGCGGGATGTTTGGTAGGCTATTTCCAGTTTGCGTACTCGGTCCTGAAATGCTTCTTTGTCCAGTCCATTTTTCTTGATGATCTCACCCAGGTATTTGAATTTGTCTACTTGGGTGATGTCCCCGTATTTTGTATGGAGTTTTGGTGGAGCCTCTTTGATGTTAGTCATTACTTCTGTTTTCTCAAACGATATCTGCAGACCAGTTTGTTCGGCAATTTCCTTTAAAATTTCAGCGTGAGCTCTAGCGGTTTCTATGTCGTTTGAGAGAACAGCAATATCATCGGCAAATGCTAAGCAGTCTGTTGCGATCTCCTTGGATTTGGTTCCTATTCTCAATGGGCTGTAGTTGGTTTCCTGTAATCTCATAAGTCATCAATCAAGATTCCTGTAATCTCACCTGCCAGGTTCTGATGATCTTTTCAAGAACACAGTTGAAGAGTATCGGGGATAGCCCATCACCTTGTTGGACTCCTGTTTTGATGTCAAAGGAATGCGAGACACATCCGTGGAACTTCACCTTGGATTTTGTATCGGTCAGGGTGGCTCTAATTAATGCCAGCAGTTTCAAATCAACTCCAAATTCATTTAAGATGTTTAGCAGGACTTCCCGGTCAGTGGAGTCGTACGCTTTCTTAAAGTCCACAAAGACAGACACATACTGCTGGACCTTAGTGTACAATACCTGATGATCGTTTTGAGTTTTTGGATTCGTTCAGCTGTTGAGCGACCTTTTCTGAACCCTCTAAAGTTTTGTTCTATCTTTTCAATGAGAGATTTTTCGTATTTACATTTCTCAGTTCTGAACACCCTAGCTGCTTGGACACGTTGGGTTTTGTAGGTTTCCCAATCATTTTCTGATTTCGTAGAGTAGTACTGTTTCCACGCATTGAGTCTTTCTTGGAGGATTGATTCGCAGGTACTATTCCACCAGGCATGCTTTTTGCTTCTCTTGATTTCTGCAACGTCTTTGGCGGCCTCAACAACGAGACTTTCGGCGTTGTTAAAGTCACAGTCATTTGGTCTAGCCGTCTCCTGGAACTCCTTGACCCTTTGCCGAAGTTTATCATTGTCGAAGCGTGTGATCTGTTTGGTTGTCTTCCTTGTGTTTGCAGGAATTGGTTTGAATTTGATAAGAGACATATAATGATCTGAGGCCACATTGATGCCTTTCTTTACCTTGACATTCATAATCTCAGGGCTATTTCTCCTGGAGATTGCAACATGATCAATTTGGAACTCTCCGAGAGCTTGGACGGGAGAATGCCAAGTCATTTGCTTTCTGGGTAGATGGCGAAAGTGGGTCGACATGACCTGCAGGTTGTGATTTTCGCAAATGGACACCAGTCTTTTGCCGTTGGGATTGGTTCTTTTGTGAGCAGGGTAATTTCCTATAATTTTCTTGTACTTCTGTTCACGACCTAGTTGGGCATTGAAGTCACCCAAAAGAAGCTTGACATGGTGTTTGGGGATTTTGTCTAATTTTTCATCCAGTAGGTTCCAGAAATTATCAACTTCGTCTGGATCTGACTTGTTTTTATCGTTTGTAGGAGCATGTGCGTTAACTAGGGCATAGGTTTAATTGCGAGTATAGACAATTTGTCATTCACAGGTTCGAAATTTGCAACCGATTTAAGGATCTTGGTTCTAACAACAAACGCGGTTCCAAGCATCACAGCTCCATTGAGGATTCCTCTTTGCGCTTTGCTCTTAAAAAATCGGTAGCCTTCGGATTAAAAAATCTCTTTATCTGGGTACCTTGTTTCCTGTAGGGCCATTATGGATATCTGATTTTGTGAAGAGCTTTGGTGAGGGTTTTCAGCTTGCCAGTTTGTGTAAGTGAATTTATGTTGAAAGTTGCTGAGTTTTTGACTCTTCGGGGTACACCGAGATGCTCTGACTCGTCTCTTGCATGATGTCGAGTCTCCCCCAGAATCCAAACGAGACTCGTGCACCGTGGTGTTCACGACGAGGGATTTATCCGAAGATTTACCCCCTGGGGTATGTTTCTTGAAATGTTGTGCCATCATGCTTTTTGACTTGACTTCTTCTTCTTCTTCTTCTTCTTCTTCTTCTTCTTCTTCTTCTTCTTCTTCTTCTTCTTCTTCTTCTTCTTCTTCTTCTTCTTCTTCTTCTTCTTCTTCTTCTTCTTATTATTATTATTATTCCCTCTCTGTAGTCTTCTGGCATACGTTTCTGTTCGAACAATCTGTACACCCATTGTAGTCCAACAGGTCCAGCAGCCTTTATCATTTTCACACTAATTTCATCCATCCCTGGTGCCTTCCCCATTTTCATTTTATGGTCTGCTAATTCCACCTCTGCTTTCCAGGTTGTCTGTTGGAACCATGGGGTTCCAATGGTCGTACAGCATACCTCTACTGTTGAGTCATCAAATCATTTTACTACAGTCTCCTCTGCACCATTTCTCACATTCTGCAGTTTATCAAAATACTCCTTCCATCTTCTCTCTATTTCTTTTGGTTGTATTATCAACTCTCCACCTTCCTCTTCATCAGGTTTGTATAAACTTTTCCTTTTCTATTACTTCGTATAATTCCATACAACATTCTTTTACTGCCAGCTCCATCTTTTCCATCTTTTGTGTACATTCTTCCCAAATTTTAGTCTTCCCTTCTCTTACCAATTACTTACATTTCCTTTTTATTATCCAGATAATTTTTGCTTTCGTCCTTTTTTAATGTCCAATTCTTGCTATGTTTTCTTTTCTTTCACTCTCGTCGATGTTCTACCACAAGTACTCTCTGATCCACTTACAAATGATCTTTTGAAGTTGGACCGTACATCTTCCACATTTCCTACTTCAGTAACTGGAATTTGTTGTTTCAGTCTCACTAGAAATCTTCCTGTACATTCTTATCTTTTAATTTCCACATTATTATTTTACTATCTAGTAGCCTCCGTGACTCAGGTGACAGCGCATCGGCTTCTCACCGCTGGGTTCCATGGTTCAAATGCCGGTCACTCCATGTGAGATTTGTGCAGGACAAAGTGGAGGCGGGACAGTTTTTTTTTTTTGGGGTACTCCAGTTTTCACCGTCATCTTTCATTCCAACAACACTCTCCAGTATCATTTCATTTCATCTGTCAGTCATTAATCATTACTCCATAGGAGTGCGACAGGCCTCGTCAGCCGGCACAATTCCCTATCCTCACTGCAAGATGGGGGCTTCATTCATTCCATTCCTGATGCGGTCAGATGACTGGAAAACAGGCTGTAGATTTTCATTTATTTTACTATCTCTTCTCCTTTAATTTTTTCATTTTTCCCACTCATTTTTGCTATGATCTCCATCAAATGCTTCCCGTGGTAAAACTGTCTGCGATTTGTCCTTTCCACCAGAAAGTAATCAATTACTGATTTTATTCTTCTGTCACCGCAGCCATAGTTTGTAATTTTCTGAAACCATGTGTTGCCCACAATCATTCCATTCCTGTAACCAAAGTCTTTCCTTCATTCCTTCTCCCAAATCCATATGGTCCGATTACTTCTTCCTTTCCTTGTCTTTCATTTCCCACCCATGCATTTAAGTCTCCCAATATAATTACTTTTTCCAGTTTCTCTAGGAATTCCTCATTATTATTATTATTATTATTATTATTATTATTATTATTAAATACATTGCAATTGGGAAATATCCCAGTGGCAATGATCACTTACAGTAGTGTGATGATAAAGTTAAAGTATAATTATCCATCAACAACAACAACAACAGTACAGCAAGCAATTCCATGGAAATAAAGTATAACAGAAATACTACTAGTTTAACATTCTAAATTCAGCATCATCATATACAAATTCACACACCATAAGTACACAGTTCAAAAAAATTAGGGGAACATGTTTCATAACATCTGGTATGTGAACGTTAATTTGGTAGATAGGATTCCAATGGTTGTACAGCATTCCTTGAGACCTTACCTACTCAGGGTATGTCAAAAACGAAGTTATACTCCATCTGTAGGCGTAGCCATGCATTAAATTGTCAGGTGACTCCTCAAAATGAAGTGAATAGCGGTGCGTCCGTGTGTCGTCGTGAGGTACACAGACTACATCTTAACGGGGTTCAAGTCGCAATGGCTGTCACTTTGATCCAGGAAGGATGGACTTTCCGTCTTGTTGCTGTGGATCTCAATGTCTCTCTGTTAGTTATCCAAAGCTTGTGGAATTGCTACAGTGAGACAGGTCAGTTCACAAAGAGGGTTATACAAGGTCGTGGATGCATGACAACCCCGCAGGATGACCGATGTCTGACCATTAGTGCATTGCAGCGTTGTTCAGCAACTGTCAGAGAACTGCAACAAGACGTCAGGAGGGTCACTGGAGTCACGGTGTCTGACCAGACAGTAAGGAACAGGTTAAGAGAAGTGTCCTTATGACCCAGACGTCCTGTTCGAGTGCCCCGTTTAACGCAGCAACATCGCGCACTGTACCTTAATTAAGGCCACGACCGCTTCCTTCTACTTCCTAGGCCTTTCCTATCCCATCCTCACCATAAGACGTATCTGTGTCGGTGCGACATCAGTAGCAAAAAAATATATAAAAATAGTATTAATTTACAGTGGGTTGGCTATTGCATTAAAATATGACACCATCACATATAAATTTACACACAATTTACAGAATGCTGGAGCCTATTCTTGAAGCATCTTATATTTTTGGCAAAAAGGCTCTAAGGCAGCTGCAGGTAATGAATTCCAATCATCAATTCCCCAATTTACAAACAAATATTTACCATAGTTAGTTTTCTGCGATCTACCTTTTAGTTACATGGATGATCTGACCTGCCTATGTAACAGGGCTTTTCCAGTAGACTGTTCAACTCTCCCCAAGCTGGCTTATATGTTATACATGGCACATAAACCATGTTAGTTTCCTTCTAGTCCCCAGTGTCTCCCACCCAAGTTTTTTATCATACTTGTCACACTACTTCTAGGATTGTAATAGTTAAACATGAATCTTGCAGCGTTTTGCTGTACCATCTAAAGTTCCTTAACATGTCCTGTTTGGTATGGATCCCATACAGCTGATCCATATTCCAGAACTGGCCTGATGTGATATCATTTACTGATTTTATCCTCCTCTTTGTTCCCTGTCTGTGGTGCAGACAATGTATGAAATCTGCAACCTTATCAAAATGTACACATAACAATGCAAATGCTCAAACAAGAAAATGAAAACACACTCTATTACCTACCATAAGGGCAGTAGCACAAAATACGAAGCGTGGAGGGCAAAAACATGAAGGAAAAAGGGCAGGATCTGTACATTAACGGTTGACAGGTTGCCAGGTCAATACTACTAGCTATTAAATAAGAAGCAAGATTAAATTTAATAAATTTTACTTAATAAATTAAATATGAAAATTAAAAAAAGTGTAAGTACAGTTAAATATATATTTTCTTTTTAAAAACCAAAACGCAATTAAAACTAAAAGGAGAAACTCTATTTTATAATGAATTTTAAATTAAGCTAAAATGAAGTTGATATCAACATAGGCTTCCTCAAATAATCAAATATTGAAAAACTCAAAACAGATATCATTAAATAAAATTGTCAATAACGTTTACTTAAAGTATAGAAAGATTGAAATGTTTAAAAAAAAAAGGAAAACTTTGGTTGCAACCATAATATTTAAACGATAAACACTAGGTAATTACTACACGGAAATTCATTAAAGGAAATTAGTTTGACGATCATCAGTATGCGGGCCCGCGACTATTGAAAATTGAAATTTGCCACACTACCAAAACAATAAGTCACACGCAAAATCACACACAAGGACACATGTACAAAGAAAGTAGTGGCTCCAACCGCAAATAAAATTGCACAAATTAACCAACCAAGATTAAATTATAATAAAATAATAGTGGAAAGCAATCCCAACTAAATGAAGAATATCAAGGGGAAAATACTATAAACTTTCCCACATAATAACAGAACACTAAAGCACACAACAGGAGTAACCATTTACCGACGCCAAGCCATTATCCCATAATAGTCATCAAAGACCCAACAATTTAAAACGTATCCATCAGATAAGATAAAAGGGGATGACACATTACGTAAAAATAACAAAGGCAAGGAACCCCAAACAATGAGTAGTATGTGACAAGAAATCATGAAGAGAATGGCATATATTAAGTTAAATATCGACCAGCAAATTTCAATTTTTCACAGACTTGACATTATTAACACGTTCAGTGCCTGACCGAATTTCATAGGATTGCTGTCTAGTGCCGTGAGCTAATAAGATCGAGTTACTCCCTGGTGCCAAAGCGTTCACAGGCTTAACCAAGCAAATGATCACTGAAATGAGGATGTATTTATGATATATTAGGTTAACTTATTATGTATAACCCCATATGGGGTCGTATTGATCATTAAGAATTGTGCACGTACACGCGCCCCCATATGGGGTCGCACTTATACAGTAGTTCCTGTCCCGACGCTCGGTCATACTTACTTTTTCTTTGCAGGGATGCGTTATATGCTGTTGATTATGAGAGATGTGTTATTAGCTTGTTCATACTGGAGCCGTAAAAAAAGTACGATCCCCGATTTTTGGTCAGGAAATGTTTGTAAATGACTATCTTCAGATTTTAGGTTAGGAAATCTTCATATAAAATGTAGTTATATAAACTGGTTAAAATCACGTGAATTTGGTAAAATAGGATATAAGAGAATAATATTATAAGAATTAGCAATAACTGAATATTGAATGAGTATATAATTTTCTTTGTGTAACTTTAAATTTGAGTAAGAGAACCTAGCAGCGATAATTGTGCAACATGCGAAACCAGTGACTATATCATTGAAGATGGTTATAATTGTTGAACAGCTGGCTTGGAAACCCTGAGTACAGTGGGGAAGTGTATGCTGAAGACTGTAATTCATCGTTGTGAATGAACGTGCGAGATCGCTATTTGCTCTGTAGGCCCTACTGGGTTCAAAATCATTGTAATATGTACTTCGTCTACATCATCGTCCGACTTGTTCGATATATTGTCCATACTAACTGCACTAAGTCTTTTACTGCTTGATTTACTCGTAACGACTTCAAAAAAGAAAGGAAACTCGCAGCACTGCACACATACTTAAACAATCCGTGGGCGAGGTAGACAATGACTTTGTCACCCTACAAAGCACTCTTGACGTACCCATATGAGGTCGCACCAAAACAGGAATTGAGGAATGGAAGGTGGACTATGCACGTACTTAAATAGACGACTAGCAGATGGCAAGAAGAGGCTTTATAGAGCTTCGAAGCACATATGTACTATGCATCCAAATGGGTTTGCACAGTTCACGATTTGGAACGAACGTACGACCCCATATGGGGACGTGTAGTTCAAAACCTTGACTACTCTCATGTACCCAAATGGTGTCGCTTGGCACTCAACATGTTAAAAATAATAATAATAATTTATCCAATAGGTGATATTATGAAATTACATTAGCTTTTGTTAAACGGTTCGCCTACAGCTTAGATAATTTATAATTAAGGGGACTTTGGATTACGCTAGGATACGTACATGAGGTGTTATTAATTAAAGTCCCAAACAATGCAAATAACGATCACATCCAAATAATTAGCCGTGAATGCAATAGCAACACAGTTAGGAGGCAAATTCAAACAACGAAGAAAAATTAGGGAGGAAAATCCACACCAAAATAAATAACAGAAAAATAATAATAGTAAACATCACGGCGATGATAATAATAATAATAATAATAATAATAATAATAATCTCAACGAATGATTAGGCAAATGAAGCACGAACAACAACACAGTAAGTTACAACTCACACAAAATACAACCTCATAGATGCATAACTAGCGATTCCAAATTCCCACACATTTCAGTTACATGCTTATTGTTTTTGTTTCTTTTTTTACTACGGATTCACTCCAAAGCCGATACAAGATCTTGCTTACGAAGGTTTATATGGTGCCATAAGGGTGCGTTTATGATGTTGGTCGAATCCACGTATGGTCGTATAAGATCGCCGGAATTATTTGTAATTTACAGTACTTACTTGAGTTGAGGTATTCAATATAAGAACTCACATTACTATTACAAGAGGCATGTCGGTAAACGGCTAAAACACACACACACACGCACACGCGCGCACGCACGCACACACACACACACAGTTTTCTTCTTACACTAATGAAATATTTATGGTTGGAGCACACTGAGAATAATTCAAAAGATCAACGGCATAGCCCTGACATCCTCGCACTTATCCTGGCGAGTAACACTCCATTACTAGCACTCTCCGACTACACCAAGATGTCTTTTTACAAGCGCGGGTAAACACAGCCATGTTAAATGCTCGAACACAACAGACAGACTCCTCCTCACTCACACAGACAAGGCGGAAGTCACCAGCTCCCAACATTCAAAGTTCGCACCGCGCAAACGCACGGCACTCGATTGATAATCCGACGAATCAGATTAATCCAGCAAATTCGTAATAATAGGGGATATAGTTTTTGAATTAAATGTGCATGGTAAATTCCACAATTAGACAACAGTCCCAAACAATGGGCGATAATGTTAGATAACGTCTCGATACACAAGCAGACATGCCAAATAAATAAATAAATAAATAAATAAATAAATAAATAAATAAATAAATACTCGTAGATGTTTTCATGTTACAATTCCATTATGCCAAATAAATATTTATTGCCATTTTCACGTTACAAAATCCTTCACTTCGTTCCTCATTCTCACAAGGGAAGGGCGCGTACCGGATTTTCACAGATCTTACATAAATTATGCACAAATGTTAAATGAGCTATGAAAAACACCATGGCCAAAACATTTCTTTTGCAAATTAATTTACGCGACTTAGAGAAAGCATTTAAGTTTGCATGTTTGAATTGGCGTGGTTGGCTGTGTAGGACTGCAGTGCGTGTGGGTTAACTCACTGAGGAACTGTGCCACTGATCTTTTTTATACCGCTAATATTTGCATAGCACTTCGCGAAAATAAAGAAGTGGCATTAGGGGAAATAATTTAATTCTTGCATTGATTGTGGGCCAATAAAGGCGATAGAATAAGATTATGGTGAAAATAAAGGTTAATCAGTATAACAAGGTACGTTACGCACGAAAGCAAGTTACTCCTGCTACATTGATGCTCGTGGTAGAAATGTTGAAGAGAGGATAAGGGCATGTGCAACAGAAGTCACCACTGTCAAAACATTATTGCACAGAATGCTCCAAGGCACCCAGATTTTTTACACATACTGGCTTCGGTACCAGGCGTATTGCCACATTGGACGAAAACGAGGAGATGATAGTTGGTGGTATGTCAGAAATTGAATTTTCAAGATGGTGTTTCTCTGCGCCAAAATGATGCCCAAAATCAATAATCAGAGTTAGACATTCTATGTACAGATCCATTCCATACTCTAAACCCGTATACAATCTAGTTGTTGACAGTAAAATGTGGCACCAGGAGGGATCATCATCAGCTGCGCAGTATCTTCATTTGGCATAGGTTTATGTCCAGGAAAGAAATCTAGAATGAGCGAAACTTCACTGGACGCTGTATTTGGCTTAAATACACCATTAAACCATTCATTCACTTGTATAGATCCTATTTTTCCGGATTTAGTGCAACACAACTTTCGACTCTCTTGAAGTGATGCATAAAGGCCCCAATAACTTTGCCTCTGGAGGCAACTGCCAGCATTGTAGAGGGAGTGAGTGAGGGAGTGTGAGAGAGAGAGAGTGTGTGTGCGCGCGCATGTGTGCATGTGTGTGTGCACAACACACTCTGATCGCTGTTACACACGTTTTCGGGGCCATAGGACTCTATAACAGATTTAACTTCTAACGAGTATTTCTGCTGCTGCTGTGGTTTCTACTTCTTTGTTGGCCTTCTTTTTCGTCGTTACAGATGTTATTTTATTCAACACAGTACCATTGCGCTTGGCATACTTTAAATCCCGCTCAGTTTTCTTCATGAGCAGCTTGCATTACCCACTGCTGAATGGTCACATTGTGAATTAATTCATTATTGTGATGGGCAAAATTGATTTTTACTTTTTTCTCTGGCAGTACATGCTATTGCCCTCAATTTGATACATTGTGCGCCACTGTTCTGAACGTGCTTTTTCCACAAATATAATTTTTTTCTTTTTTGCTTTTGACACGATGGAACTTTTGTTTCATTGATGGAAACAAAAGCGGGCCCACTTACCAATTCTCCAGTATTGAACAGCCTTCCTTTTATAGTCAGCTAGCTGATGTACCCGTGCTTCACGACGGAATTCTCAGAAATATAGTCTTTGTGGTTTTCTCAGCTGACATGACATCAGTATGAATGTAGCAATTAAAAGCAATACTATCATATAAAATACTTTCTCAAATGAAAAACTGCACATTTTCTCACCTTTAACGAACAGTACTACAGTGCCGATCTAACAGTCCTAAGGAATGACCATGCCGCAGGCAGCAGCTAACACTCCTCTTACATTATTCCGTCAAATGTGCTCACTGCTCATTCCAATCTGTGCCTCAGATTAGGGATTGAATAGCTGGAATGCTATACAAGTAGTATAAGAAAATTTATGTACCAGAGGAATGGCATGCTAAACAAGAGAGAGATCTAACTGCCCAGCTACTTTCCGCCAATATTCAAACAGGCTGTTATACTTGGTACGCGGCAGTAATCCCATCTGTCAGAGATGAGTGGCAGCAGATGTCACACAGCACATCACAACGAACAATGGTCAATGTAATGTTATTGTTGATCAATTTTATGAGCTTTCTACATTGTAGGCCATTA
Organism: Anabrus simplex; assembly: GCF_040414725.1. NCBI lineage: Eukaryota > Metazoa > Arthropoda > Insecta > Orthoptera > Tettigoniidae > Anabrus > Anabrus simplex. The sequence continues at coordinate 1,213,136,171 of NC_090266.1, read as the reverse complement.
TATTTAGTTTTCTTCCAACTCTGTGATATTAGGACATCTTATAAAATTATTTATAGCGTAGACTGTAGTTCTTTATTCCCTGACTTTACACACCAGTTTTCATTAAATTCTGTGTACCCATTTTCTCGTGACTCAGCACTTACATGGACTTAAAGGGTCAGATAAAGCTTCGCCTACTCTAATTCTCTGAGATCTGTTTTCTAGAAATATAGCAACCCATTCAGTCACTCTTTTGTTTAGTCCAATTGCACTCATTTTTGCCAGTAGTCTCCCATGATCCACCCTATCAAATTCTTCAGACAGGTCATTTGTGATACAGTCCATTTGACCTCCTGAATCAAAGATATCTGCTGTATCTGGCTGGAATCCTACAAGTTTAGAGCTTCAGTGGAATAGCCTTTCCTAAAACTGAACTGCCTTCTATCAAACCAGTTATTAATTTCGCAAACATGTCTAATACAATCAGAAAGAATGCCTTCCCAAAGCTTACATGCAATGCATGTAAAACTTACTGGTCTGTAATTTTTAGCTTTATGTCTATCACCCTTTCCTTTATACCCAGGGGCTACTATAGCAACTCTCCATTCATTTCTTATAGCTCCTTCAACCAAACAATAATCAAATAAGTACTTCAGATATGGTACTATATCCCAACACATTGTCTTTAGTATATCTCCAGAAATCTTATCAATTCCAGCCGCTTTTTGTGTTTTCGACTTTTGTATCTTACAGTAAATGTCATTGTTATATGTAAATTTTAATACTTCTTTAGCATTAGTTTCCTCCTCTATCTGGACATTATCCTTGTAACAAACAATCTTTACATACTGCTGACTGAATACTTCTGCCTTTTGACGATCCTCATGTACACACTCCATTTGTTAATTAATTATTTCTGGAATGTCCTTCTTGGAACCTGTTTCTGCCATTAAATACCTATGCAAACCCTTCCATTTTTCACTAATATTTGTTTGACTGCAAATTATGCTTGCCATCATGTTATCCTTAGCTGCCTTCTTTGCTATGTTTAAATTTCTTAGTAAGTTCCTTCAATTTCTCCTTACTTCCTCAACAATTGCTTTAACCCTCAAATGGTTAAACGACGATGCATCGCCCTTTTTTTACACGTTGTTGTGGTCAACGACGATACATCGACTGTTTTGCAGCTGTTCATTAGACACGCTCTCGTTATGCGTAGTAACACACAAATGTGCTCTAAGTAGTATCATTTTAAACAGCAGATTACAGTCTCTCTTTTTACTCTAGTTGCTAGGTTGTAGACTGCCGTTTAAATGTACTGCACAGCCTTAAAATTCAGTCGTTAGGCTCGCTACCTTAACTGCGCAGTACAATATGGCACCTTGCCGTGTCACGGTGTCGTTCTGTTTTACGTGCTGTTTTTATCAGTGTTTTGCGGAAATGGCGAGTAATTTAGTTTTAAGTCCCAAGAAATTTGGGTTCAAGTCCCATTCGGAAGATGATGTATGAAAATAATGAGTGACGCGAGTGATATGAATGATAATGACAGTGACATTGACAGACATCCTGGAAAGCTGGAACGTTTATGCGTAATCTGTGGACCAACAAAAAAGAGGAAGGACCCGGCATTTGTGCCCTGGTTGTAACTGTGCAGTTCACAGGGGGTGTTACCACAATTTACAGCACTTTTGGAGGCCTGAAAAGAGAGGAAGAAAAAGGAGAGAGCAGTCTAGTTCTGGTAGCTCCTCTGAGTGACTTTGCGGGGGCGTTCTAGTGCTTCTGTATATATGTATATATATCTTTATTTGTGTATATAACATCTAAAGTGTTTATATTTTTTTGAAGTGCATAAAATTGTGTACAATATTGTGATTTGACTTCCTCGGGTAAGTCGAGTATTTTAGTGTCTGGTATGGGCGCAAACATTTTGATATTATCATTTTGGAACACTTTTTTGGAAATTCAGGATGGCTGTAAAGATATAATGAAAGGCACAAAACAAAAATATATTTATTTCAATAGCCTATGATATTATGATTTAATAAAATGTATTACATTGTATGATTTCCTTTTAAAACCTATTTTTAAGAATTTTTAGTGAAAGTATACAAAAATCCTGAAAATCGTGTGACCGTAACAGTCGTTTACATAGACCATTTGAGGGTTAAACCCATCCCAGAGTCTGTTTACATTTTTATTTACCGTTTTCCACCGATCATAGTTACTTTTTAGAAACTGCCTCATGCCTGCTTAATCAGCCATATGGTACTGCCTAATATTCCTACTTTTAAGACCTTCCTTTCTATCATATTTATTTTTAACTATAACAAAAACAGCTTCGTTATCACTAATGCCATCTATTACTTCGGTTTCTCTATAGAGTTCATCTGGTTTTACCAGCACCACATCCAGGATATTTTTCTAGTTGGTGCAATCACTTTCGAATCAGCTGTCCTTCCCATATTAGCTTATTTGCCATTTGTTGGTCATGCTTCCTGTCGTTCGCATTTCATTCCCAATTGACATTTGGTAAATTAAGATCTCCCGCTACAATCACATTCCTTTCCATGTCGTTTCCCATATAGCTGATTATCTTATCAAATAATTCTGAATCTGTGTCAACGCTACTCTTTCCCAGTCTGTACACTCCAAAGACATCAAATTGCCTATTATCTTTAGAAATGAGCCTTACACCTAGAATTTCAGGTTTCTCATCTTTAACTTTTTCGTAGCTTACAAATTCTTCTTTCACCAGAATGAATACTTCCCCTCCCACCATTCCTATCCTATCTCTATGATACACTCTCCAGTTCTGTGAGAAAATTTCTGCATCCATTATATCATTTCTCAGCCATGATTCAACTCCTATTACAATATCTGGTAAATATGTTGTTGTTTGAGTCATGCAGCCCTCCTTGCCACCCTATCTTGTGCTAACCTTTTCATTTCTACGTAACTATTGCATCCTACATTTGCTCTAATCTGCTTGTCATATTCATACCTTGGTCTACCCCTACCGTTCTTACCACCTACACTTCCCTCAGAAACCAACTGAACAAGTCCTGGGTGTCTTAAGATGTGTCGTCTCATTCTATCTCTTTATCTCGTCAAATTTAGCCAAATCGATCTCCTCTCACCAATTCGATTCAGTATCTCTTCATTCGTGATTCGATCTATCCATCTCACCTTCAGCATTCTTCTGTAACACCACATTTCAAAAGCTTCTATTCTCTTTCTTTCTGAGCTAGTTATCGTCCATGTTTCACATCCATACAATGCCACACTCCACACAAAAGTCTTCATAAACATCTTTCTAATTCCTATATCAATGTTTGAAGTGAGCAAATTTCTTTTCTTAAGAAGGCTCTTCCTTGCTTGTGCTAGTCTGCATTTTATATCCTCCTTACTTCTGGCATCGTTAGTTATTTTACTACCCAAGTAACAATATTCATCTACTTCCTTTAAGACTTCATTTAATCTGATATTTCCTGCATCACCTGCCTTCGTTCGACTGCACTCCATTACTTTTGTTTTGGAATTATTTATTTTCATCCTGTACTCCTTACCCAAGACTTCGTCCATACCGTTCAGCATCTTCTCGAGATCTCATGCAGTCTCAGATGAAATAACAATATCATCGGCAAATCTCAATGTTTTGATTTCCTCTCCTTGGATTGTGATTCCCTTTCCAAATTCCTCTTTGATTTCCTTTACTGCCTGTTCTATGTAAACATTGAAAAGGAGGGGGGACAAACTGCACCCTTGCCTCACTCCTTTCTGGATTGTTTCTTGTTTTTCAAAGCCCCAATTCTTATCACTGCAGTCTGATTTTTATGCAGATTGTAGATAATTCTTTGTTCTCGGTATCTGATCGCAATCACTTTCAGAATCTCTAATAGCTTGGTCCAATCAACATTATCGAATGCCTTTTCTAGATCTATGAATGCCATATACGTGGGCTTGTCGTCTTGGTTCGATCCTCTAAGATCAGCCGTAAAGTCAGGATTGCTTCACGTGTTCCTTCATTTCTTCTGAAGCCAAATTGATTTTCTCCCAACTCAGCTTTAACTTGTTTTTTTCATTTTTCTGTAACTAATACGTGTTAAAATTTTGCAGGCATGAGATACTAAACTAATGGTGCGGTAGTTTTCACACCTGTCAGCACCGGCTTTCGTGGGAATAGGTATAACAACATTCTGCCAATTATCGGATTTGACATCTCCTGTCTCATACATCTTACGCACTAAATGGAATAACATTGCCATGCTGGTTTCTCCTAAGGCAGTCAGTATTTCAGAGGGAATGTCATCAATACCAGGTGCCTTGTTCCTATTTAGGTCACTCACAGCTCTGTCAAATTCTGACCTCAAAATTGGGTCTCCCATTTCATAAGCATCAACAGCCTTTTCTTGTTCCAGAACCAAATTATCTACATCTTTACCTTGATACAACTGTTGGATATGTTCCTGCCATCTTTCTGCTTTGTCTTCTTTCTCTAGAAGTGGCTTTCCATCTGAGCTCTTTAATATTCATACACCTAGATTTCCTTTCTCCAAAGGTTTCCTTGATTTTCCTGTATGCAGCATCTACTTTTCCCAGGACCATACAACCTTCGACATCCTTGCACTTCTCCTTCAGCCATTCTTCTTTAACTACCTTGCACATTCTATCCACTTGTTTCTTTAATCACCTGTATTCTGTTCTGCCCTCTTCATTTCTAGCATTCTTGTATTTTTGTCGTTCATCAATCAGGTCTAATATCTCCTGAGTTATGCAGTGATTCTTAGTTGATCTTTTCTTCCTTCCTAACATTTCTTCAGCAGCCCTACTGACTTCATTTTTCATGACTATCCACTCTTCCTCTATTGTGTTTCCTTCAGCCTTTTCATTTAGCCCTTGTGCAACATATTCTTTGAAACAATCCCTCACATTCTTTTCTTTCAACTTGTCTAGATCCCATCTTTTTGCATTCTTTCCTTTATTCAATTTCTTCAACTTCAGATGGCATTTCATGACCAACAAGTTGTGGTCCGAGTCCACGTCTGCTCCTGGGAAAGTTTTGCAATCCAACACCTGGTTTCTGAATCTCTGCCTAATCATAATGGAAGTCTATTTGATACCTTCCAGTGTCTCCAGGTCTCGTCCACATATTCAGCTGTCGTTTGTGGTATTTGAACCAAGTATTGGGAAGGACTAAATTATGATCAGTGCAGAATTCAACCAGCCGACTTCCTCTTTCGTTCCTTTGTCCCAATCCGAATTCTCCTACTGTATTACCTTCTCTTCCTTGATCTACCACTGCCTTCCAGTCTCCCATCACAATTAGATTCTCGTCACCTTTTACGTATTGTATTATATCTCTACCTCTTCATATATTCTTAAGATTTCCTCATCACCCGCTGAACTAGGAGGCATATATACTTGCACTATTGTGGTGGGCATTGGTTTGGTGTCTATCTTGACGACAATAAGTCTTTCACCATGCTGGTCGTTGTAGCTTACCCGCTGATCTATTTTCTTATTCAACTCCTGCATTTCCCCTGTTTGATTTTGTGTTGATAATTCGGTAGTCGCCTGATCAAAAATCCTGTTCTTCCTGCCAACATACTTCACTTATGCCAACTACATCTAACTTTAGTCTATCCATCTCCCTTTTCAGATTCTCTAACCTATCACAACGATTCAAACTTCTAACATTCCACGCTCCGACTTGCAGAATGTCAGTATCCAACTTCCTGATGATCGCCCCCCTCATGTAGTGCCCACCCGGGGATATTTTACCTGGGAGGAAGCCATCATCAGTACATCATTCATACAGAGAGAGCTGCATGTCCTCGGGAGTTAGTTACGGCTGTAGTTTCCTGTTGCTTTCAGCCGTGTAGCAGTATCAACACAGCTAAGCCATGTTGAATATTATTACAAGGCCATTATATCTATTAAATTACTTAATTTCTTTACAATACTTCTCCAGTTCAACACTAACATTTTTATGTCATCCCTACTTGATTTCCAGATCTCTGTACCCTTATCACCGTTCCTTAGACCACCTTGTTTCCCTGAATGTACCTCCCTATTACCCTTCCAAACAAATTTCCTAACTTATACGTACCACTGCGGTTTAAGTGAAGGCCACCTGAGCGCAGATCCCTATCTCCTACCCACCCATTAGGATCTCGAAATTTCATTCCCAGTTTCCCCACATACCCCCTCCATAGTCTCATTTAAATCCCCAATCACCCTCCAGTCAGTATCCCTCCTACACAGTATTTCACTGATAACAATCTCCGCTTCCTTAATCTTCATCCGTGCTGCATTTACCAGATTCCACACATGCCCAACTATGTTGGTACTTATATCAGCTTTCCTTATGTTGTTGGTACCAACGTGAAACACTACCACCTTCTCCTTCCCCTCCTCCATCTCTTCTACGTTCCTCAAGATCTGCCTCAACTTAATTCCAGGACTTTACAAGTATTCCGTTTTCGAGAATATCGCAGTTAAGAAAACGTGCTAAATTTACACAGACGAAGCTTCACGATTACTTCATGAAGCTGTAATGTTTGTAAATGATGTGAAATCACTTATAATAACTCTCTATGAAATACTAACACAGAAATGACTTAGAATAATAAAAATAAAGATATGTATGCTTACTGTATATTTAAGGTGGATGTTCTTTGCCGTTAAAATGTTTGATTATTTTTACAAAGTTGTTTTAATGGACACCTCTCGTAACGGACATTTTTCTTCGGAACCGACGGTGTCCGCAGAAGGAAGGTTCGACTGTATATAACTTTAGTTATGTAGGTTTTTTTTTTTTTTTTGCTAGGGGCTTTACGTCGCACCGACACAGATAGGTCTTATAGCGACGATGGGATAGGAAAGGCCTAGACGTTGGAAGGAAGCGGCCGTGGCCTTAATTAAGGTACAGCCCCAGCATTTGCCTGGTGTGAAAATGGGAAACCACGGAAAACCATCTTCAGGGCTGCCGACAGTGGGATTCGAACCTACTGTCTCCCGGATGCAAGCTCACAGCCGCGCGCCTCTACGCAGTTATGTAGTATTTATCGATAGGACCACTAATAACATAAATATTTGAGAATTAAATTTTCGGCTTTCCCCTAAACTACTATTTCACTGAGCGTGAATGCAGTTATTTATTTCCTAGATTGTAGCAACTTATTCCCCGACTTTACATACCAATTTTAATTAAATTCTCTTGAGGCATTTCCTCGTGATGTGCGTACATACGTATAGACAGACGTACAGAAATAATGGAAAATTAAAAAGTACATTTTCTTGTTACTGTGGACATGACCGATACAGAAATAGCATTATTTTAAAATTCTGAGCAATGTACAGACAAAACTCTTAATTTTATTTACTGTATATGTTTATAAGTCCATCTTAGCATAACCTGGTTGGCTGTCACCTTTTACTGAATATTCATCATCAGAATCATTTGCTTCAAGGTCACATGACGTGATTTGAAGCAAAAATGAGAAATGACATGCTGTCTATTTAAACCTCATCATTTTCGAGGCAGCTTGTAATGACACCTGTAGATATCAGTGAGTAAAAAATTTAAAGACAAGCTTTGAAACAGATGGAAACCAACAAATAACTATCCTCAGTAGCATCCAGCACATCATGTAGAAAGGGCTTAATATCACTTGTTCCATATCTTTCTTCCATCGCAAAAATAACTTTGCCTATATTGATTACCATTATACAAACAATGACTATAAGAATATGGCAGCGTGGCCTCAAGTCAGCCGACGACTATAAGCATATGTTAGCATGGCCTCAAATCAGATGTTGGACAGTGTGTGTTTGCAGGTAGGGTATGGAACAGCGGCCTCTCGCCAAGTGAACCCAGCACGCAGTACAGTACTGTGTAGTTGAGCGCACTAATGCAAACATATGATCCTTAACGCTTTCTGTCGGTCACACGAATTAATTTCCAGAAGAAGTATTTTGGCCTTTGTATTATTTTTGGCCCATTTAATGTGTGTGCAAAATTTATGTAAGATTGGGGATTCCCCGGTGTGCGCCCTTCCCTCGTCAGTGTAATTATTGTTGTCCTGTCACTGATGTACTGTACCGTATCCACATACTCCTCCAGCTGTTTTGAAATTATCAGGTCCACTCCATTTTTAACCTCTTACCAATCACTCCAGTATAGTGTATATCCTTTATTAATTCTTCTTTCTTTTCCCCTTACTTTTAACTTCGCTTAACCCTATAATTTCTATATCCTCTTTCTCCATAAAATTCTCCACTTCTTAATGCTTTTCCTGTCAGGGTCATAAGGCTGATTATTCCCACCTTCATGATGTTGGCTACTGGTCCCCTGTTTTTCACAGTTCCCTCAACACACAAGGAACTGTGTGCCTCTTACCCTAACCTTTTCCTGGGTAACTTCTCAAGGTCCCATATTCATATTTAAGCTCTTATTATGGTGGGGTTGATACTTCCAGAGGCATTTTATACCTACTGCCAGATGTAACTTTAGGCTCCTCCTCAACAGTACACATGCCTTTTGCATCTGCTTCACTGAAGTACAGACATTGCTAATAGAAGAAATTTCCTCCATTTTATATGCTGTTGGGACAGGGGTCCTTTTTCATCTAAACCATTGACTATGTTCTCATTTCTGGTGAATTTATGCATCATTTTCTACTCAAGGGTCTCACCTGGTCGCCAAAGGAAGGACTCTTCCGTTCGTAGCTGTTGGTCCCACCTTTGGGAGCCACGTTTGGTAATACTGTTACATATGATAGCAGGATGATACTGACTTTACAAAGACTGTTGATGTGTCAGAGTTAGGGAAGATGGTAGAAGTGAGACTGTCTTCAGAGAAATGATTTTAATATGTTTGGTTGTATTTTGTAACAAAAAATGCTTCCGAGGTTTAGACACCAATGACGAAAGTGCATGCAATAATTCAGTTAAACAAGCTGTTCAATAGAACAGGAAGTGATTGTTATCCATAGAAGCCAGGGCTTCCCTGGTCAGTTCATTCACAACAGAATCAAGAACGTGTGGCTGAGAAATGAATTCTTTCTCTTCACCAGTCGAAGGCTCAACTTTGCCTATCAATCATGCCAGTGCCACTGTTCAGAACATCATGAGACTAGCTCGAGTTGAGAGGATGGCATTAGAGAGCAAAGCAATGAAGTGGGGAGTTAGAATTTTGTGTTTTCATGAGAAATTTGCTATTTAAGATCAGAAAGATTTAACAGTCCTTATTTGTAATAAGCCTAACTGACCACAGTAGAGTACAGTACTGTATTCTATGTTGTGAAATTCTTTTTTGTAATATTTTAAAAATTGTGCTCTACTGAGTAATGTATGATAAAATGTAAATATGATGAATATTCACAGCTGTGCTACCTAGTGTTTACAGTACAATATGTCTCCAAGTATGTTACTTTCATTGATCTGTCTGACTCAGTCTTATCCTTGGCTTTTACAGTATCAGAGGTGACTGTGGTATGAGTGCTGTTAGTAATGCCATTCTTATACAGTTGATCCCTGCTATATTGCTCATGTGGTCGGTTGGTGCATGCCATTAGCAACTTCTGGCTCACTGACGAAAGCATTGGGAAACTACCTCACTCCTCATTTCCCTACACCTCTTCGGTGATGCCTAGGCCATGGTGGAGCTGTTGAGGACTGAACATTGTCTTTGGTAAAACGTATTATGACACATGTTATGAAAGGAAAATTTGTAGTTCATTCATGATTTTCGACCACAAATTATCAGGAGTGTAGTGTAATACAATTCTTAGTTTTAATAACATTCCTTTCGCCTGCTGCCATTTCTTGATGGATACAGTACTTTTGTATCCATCTCTTGGCACAGGCCAGAGTAAAGTGTAGCTTTCACCTAAGTCCCAGTCTCATCCATGGCTGTGACAATATGGAAGCTGCTTGGGTATGGAAGGTGCTGCGTAATGACATTCAGAGCACGACTAGTGCATCTGAGTGTTATGAAAGGTGTTGCTCATAGGGTCAGTCGTGCTGCAATAGCACTTTCTGACCCAGTGAGGAAAGCAATGGCAAACTACCTCACTCCTCGTCTTGCCTAGCACGCCTCATTTTGGTGCTGCCATTGGTTTTTGCGGTTTCCTTCTAACCACATAACTTTTGGTGGTGCTATTTGAGGATCCAACCAGCCTCTGGGCTGATGACCTAACAGACAGACAATAACATTCCTTATCAAATTTCATGGCACCCTGCAAATGAAAGACCTAGGAATAATATTATTTTAATAAATTAATCACATTTAAGATATCATGATATTTGTAATGTCTTTAGTACTGAGATATCTACATTTTGAAAATACAGGATTGTGCAGAATTTGTATATGATATGCAAAAATTATTTATGTTTTTCTTATTACGGCATTTCATTTGACCTATATCACACAAAATTTTCTGTACCATTAAACATTTGCATACTTGCTGTACATTACTTTTTGTGTAAAGTTCCAGGATGAGGAATCTTCTGAAATCTTTAATATGTTGAATTGTGAGAAAACAAGAACATTTTCTAAAATTGTTTTTCATATTGTGGAGGATGCCAGGTCTGAAATGGCTAGGTAAGTAATAATGTGTGCTGTCTGATTTCAGAATCTCTGCAATTTTCTTGCCCAGCCCAATACAATAACTTATCTGGACATTTCGGGTACCGACACTACTCTGGAATCGGTAAGTCATTCACAGTTTATACTGTTTCTTTACCTGTCCACTTTCCTTTTATTAAAAAAAGATATATAAAAAATAATTAATTGAAGAAACAGTTCGCCAGTCCTGTGGTTGTTTTGTTCAACACATATGCCACTGCCTCTCGCCCAGTATTCTCAGGTTTGACTCCCGGCCAGGTCAGGGAAGGTTCGAGATCCACTCAGCATACGTAAAAGTAGTTGAGGGTCTTCTGACCATAAAGTAGCGGACCCAGTCTTCACACTAACCACTTGTCACCACCTTGGCCTGTGGTACCTATAAAGCAAGTTGGGCAAGTGCTACTCTTGTGGAACTGCTGGGAAACTGTGCTCGTGGGCAGTCTTAGTTCACTTCTGAGTATAGTTTCCTTGCAGTTTGTATCATGTCTGTTATTCTGGGATGTGAATGCATTACTTCAGTTATTGTACTGTATTTACTCTGAACGTCATTCAAAAGAAACTAGTGATTTTGAATTCCACCTTTACTGTACTGTAATTTTTTTAAATTTTTAAATTCCATTTGGAATAACAAAAGGTAATGGGACATGTTTAGTCTCTTTTAGAGACAGTCTCAGCCACATAAAGCAATACAAGGTATCCAGTATTCGGGAGATAGTAGGTTCGACCCCCACTGTCGGCAGCCCTGAAGATGGTTTTACGTGGTTTCCCATTTTCACACCAGGCAAATGCTGGGGCTGTACCTTAATTAAGGCCACGGTCGCTTCCTTCCCACTCCTAGCCCTTTCCTGTCCCATCGTCACCATAAGACCTACCTGTGTCAGTGCTACGTAAAGCAAAAAAAAAAAAAAAAAAGAAGCTAGTCTTGAAAACTATAGTTTGCCAGGCTGAGTGTCTCAGACAGTTGAGATGCTGGCCTTATGACCTCCAACTTGGCAGGTTTGATCCTGGCTCAGTCCAGTGATATATGAAGGTGCTCAGATACGTCAGCCTCATATCGGTAGATTTAGTGGTATGAAAAAGAACTCCTCCAAGACTACACCTTGCAGTCTCCGAAAACTGTAAAAGTATTTTTTATAATTTGCTTTATATCGCACTGACACAGATTTTATGGCAACAATAGGACAGGAAAGGGCTAGGATTTGGAAGAAAGCAGCCACGGCCTTAATTAAGGTACAGCCCCAGCATTTGCCTGCTGTGAAAATGGGGAAACCACGGAAAACAGTCTTTAGGGCTGCCGACAGTGGTGTTGACCCCGGTCTCTCCCAAATGCAGGCTCACACTGTAAAAGCAATTAGTGGTATGTAAAGCCTATAACATTATTATTATTGTTTTTATTATTATTATTATTATTATTATTATTATTATTATTATTATTATTATTATTATTATTATTATTATTATCAAATGTGGTACTGTGGAGACATATGAAATTTAAAGTAACATGTATTCAACATGGTTCATGGTGTGGGTTACTGTAGTCACGTTCTAGTTCGTGAACCATGGGCAACGGCTGTGTGGCCTAGTAAGTGGTCCTGAGAGTCGGGATACCAGTTGCTATGGAATGGGCGTGGGCATCTCGGACATATTCTGAGTCATGGCCCTCCTTGTGCTCAGGCGGCTAGGACTATACAATCCACCGGTGGTACATAACCCGTTAGAGGAGAGATCCCCACTTGGACTAAGTTATGTGTAAGTAGAGTAGCATCCTGCTTCATGAATTTACTGAGCTCAGAACATTTTAAACAAGCCTCAGACCTATGGGAATAACGGAGTCCCACTCCCATTTGACAGGCGAGGGACTCCTTGGAAACAACTTGGCGAATGAAATGGAATTCGTTGGGAGCTATAAATATTAATGGGGCTTAGGGAAGAAAGAAAGTAGAACTGGCTGAGTCAGCAAAGAGGATGCGTATGGATGTGCTTGGAGTAAGTTTTTTTTTTTTTTACTCTTGTCAGAAGCATACTTAATCATACAGTTAAAAAAATACTATTTACTATTTACAAAAATTAACAGACAAAGGAAAATAGACCAAATACACTGGACATCTAGATGGTGTTTTGCCAAAACTGAGCCACACCTAGGGCGTTGTCATCAGCAAGCATTAAATCTTGCTCTGAGCATGAAAATGGGCAGAGAGGACATTGATACATATGGCTCACTGTTTGTTCTTCACCACAGTCGCACTTGCTGTCCTCTGATGTGAAGCCCCATAACTTAAGTGAGGACTTAGCCCTGCCGACACCAGTTCTTAATCGGTTAAGGGACCTCCAAACACTCCAGTCTTCATTGTAGCCAGCCGGAAGTTGTTCACGCGGCTCCATCCATTCTTGTTGCTTAGATTTCCACAAGGAAAGTAATTGGAGTAAGTGATATTTGGGTAAGGGGAGATAACAAGGAAGAGATAGGAGATTATAAAGTGTACTTGATGGGTGTTAGAAAGGGAAGGGCAGAGTATGTCTCCACAGTAGCACATTTGATGATGATGATGATGATGATGATGATGATAATAATAATAATGTTATAGGCTTTACATCCCATTAACTGCTTTTACAGTGCTAATGGGCAATTTCAATGAGAGAGTTGGAAATAGAACTGAAGGATACGAAAGGGTGATTGGTAAATGTGGGGAAGATATGGAAGCTAATGGAAATGGGAAGCGTTTGTTGGACTTCTGCGCTAGTATGGGTCTAGCAGTTACGAATACATTCTTCAAGCATAAGGCTATTCACCGCTACACATGAGAGGCTGGGGTACCAGGTCCATAATAGACTATATCTTAACCGACTTTGAATTCAGGAAATCTGTTAGGAATGTACGAGTTTTCCGGGGAATTTTTTGATGATACTGTACCGGTAAAAAAATCCCGACTCTCAGATTATATTTTAAAGTAAGTAAGAATATAGTTCTCAGGGCTAAAACTGGGTGACTAGTAGCTAGGGCTCGGTACAGGAGGTAGGGTCCTATCTACAAGAAAACTTTGACTCTGACTGAATATGAGTTTATTGATATAAGACATGAAATTACATATCACCTCCAGGTAGATATAAGCTGTCTTCCACATAGTCCTATAATATGGCTCGGATTCTCCAGTTCACCAAGCCGAGCAAGTTGGAACACGTTCCAGAAGATTCCAGGGACTCCGTACAGAAGCAGCTGGACTGTCTGGGTTGGTAGAAGGTAGAGATGCCTCGAACTTTCGAGGCCCAGGTTGAACCCCGATGATCCTGGTGATGTTGCCGATAATCATTTGCTACCTCAGTCCAATGTGACTGAGAGGGTCGATGTCTCCAAGGTCACTCATAGTACTGATAAATCTGAGTTCATAAGAACCTTGGGTGATTAACCTGTTAGCGAAGTCACTGGTTATTATTCGTTAAGACTTTCAAAATTTAACACTCATAAAATGATATGTCTCTGTATATGAGGATTATGAATACTTTCAAAGTTCACCACTAGCAAAGCCCTCATCTCTGAATAAATATTGGCCAAAAAAAAAAACACAAGTCCCTTCTCATGAAACTATGACCAAATTTTAAGTTCACCACTGGCGAAGGTACAAGTCTTTGAATGAACACGGACGAAAAACATAAGTCCATCCACATGAAAATCTGAATAGATTTAAAGTTCATCACTGACAAAATTTATAAAGTTTTGAATCAACACTGACGAATGTACAAGTCTTTGAGAGAACATGTACGAAAAACACAAGTCCATCCACATGAATAAATTTACAGTCTATCACTGGCAAGGTATCCAAGTCTTTGAATAAACACAGGTGAAATCCTAAATTCATGTTTTAAAGACGTTGAATGAAGTTAGAGTTCATCACCAGGAAAGTTTATAAATCTTTGAACCAGTACCGGCAAAATCACAAATTTATGCTTACGGGAACTTTGAGCACATTCAGTGATCATCACTAGCAAAGTTTGTAAATCACTGTTTATTAGAGGAATGAGTCTCTTAACACTCGCAAGTATTGCAGGTTCAATTTATGAAGAATTCGTTCTTTAACATACGTAAGTAATACAAGTCCAATTATGAGTTTAACACACGTAAATAATACAAGTCCATTTCATGAATAATTGGATAAATTCCAGTCTCGAACACCCGTAAATATTGTAAGTTCAATTATGAAGACTTAGAAAATGTTCTTTAACACTCAAAATATTGCAAGTCCACTTGAGAATACTTGGAAGAATTCGTTCTCCCACACTCAAAGAAAATACAAGTTCACTTTATGAATACTTAGAAAATTACAGAGTTCCTCGTCGGGACTGTCACAACACGACGATAGTAGCAGCGAGTGTGTCCACGCTGACTACTCAGCTGTAACTGAGTGAACAGGCTACAGTGGGCCCTCCTTTTATTCGATCTGGGGCGTCTACGTCACAATACGGCTTGACTGCATATCTCCTAAATCCCTTGATGGATTTACTTGAAACTCGAGCATTGCGACGTTCAGGTGATCCCAAACAAGATGACATATCGCTCAAGCCGCTAGCATAATTATTATGGGAGTTACAAAATTTTCTCCGTCGAACAATCTGGAAGATGTGACCTGGAATCTAGAATATACGAGTCCAGGCTGGGAACACGTGGTGTGACAGGCGGGCGGTCTAGCTAGCCCCTGTGGCTACGTCACAGCTCACAGCTGTCCTTCACTCGCTTGCTTGCCCCGCTGACGGTAAACAAACCAGGCGTGCTCAGAACATTACGCGTGATAATTAAATGTCATTTATACTCAAAAAAATACTCATGTACAGGTCATAACCGGTACAATACAGACCACTATCTGATCTGTAGTAAACTAAGTACTGTATCTCTAGGCCTAGGGTAGAGAAAGAGAAATCTGTCTGCAAACGAAAAAGGGTAGAAAACCTCCAGGACAAGGAAATTAGACGGAAGTACACGGATATGATTAGAGAGAAGTTCCGAACAGTAGAGAGTAAGCAGGTTCAGGATATAGAAAGAGAATGGGTGGCATACAGGGATGCTCTAGTAGAAACAGCAAGGGAATGCCTAGGAACAGCTGTTTGTAAAGATGGGAAATGGCAAACGTCTTGGTGGAATGATGAAGTGAGAGCAGCATGTAAACGTGAAAAAGAAGGCTTATCAGAAATGGCTCCAAACAAGGGCTGAGGCAGACAGGGATTTGTACGTAGATGAAAGAAACAGAGCGAAACAAATAGTTGTTGAATCCAAAAAGAGGTCATGGGAAGATTTTGGTAATTACCAGGAAAGGCTAGGTCAAGCAACAGGGAAACCTTTCTGGATAGTATTAAAGAATCTTAGGAAGGGAGGGAAAAAGTAAATGAACAGTGTTTTGAGTAATTCATGTGAACTAATAATAGATCCCAGGGAATCACAGGAGAGGTGGAGGGAATATTTTGAACGTCCTCTCAATGTAAAAGGAAATCATCCTGGTGGTTTTGCAAACAGCCAAGCTCATGGGGAGGAGGAAAATTATGTTGGTGAAATTATGATTGAGGAAGTGGAAGGGATGGCAAATAAACTCCATTGCCATAAGGCAGCAGGAATAGATGAAATGAGACCTGAAATGGTGAAATATAGTGGAAAGGCAGGGATGAAATGGCTTGATAGAGTAGTAAGATTAGCATGGAGTATTAGTAAGGTACCTTCGGAATGGACAAAAGCAGTAATTGTACCTATCTATAAGCAAGGGAACAGAAAGGATTGCAACAACTATCGAGGTATCTCATTGATTAGTATACCAGGCAAAGTATTCACTGCCATCTTGGAAGGGAGGGTGCGATGAGTGGTTGAGAGGAAGTTGGATGAAAACCAGCATGGTTTCAGACCACAGAGGGGTTGTCAGGATCAGATTTTCAGTATGCGCCAGGTAATTGAAAAATGCTACGAGAGGAATAGACAGTTGTGTTTATGTTTCGTAGATGTAGGGAAAACATATGACAGGGTACCGAGGGAAAAGGTGTTCACCATACTGGAGGACTATGGAATTAAAGGTAGATTATTAAAATCAATTAAAGGCATTTATATTGACAATTGGGCTTCAGTGAGAATTAATGGTTGAATGGGTTCTTGGTTCAGGGTACTTACAGGGGTTAGACAAGGCTATAATCTTTCACCTTTGCTGTTCGTAGTTTACATGGATCATCTGCTGAAAGGTATAAAATTAGTAAACAAAACATCCAATTGAAAAGTACAAACATCAAGAAGAAAACAAGCACAATACTTACCGAAGGGCAGTAGCATAAAAAAATATGAAGCGTGGAGGGCAAAGACGAGAATAAAAAGGCCAGGGTCTTACATAACTTTGACAGGTTGCCAGGTAAATATTGCTAGCTACTAAATGACACACCAGATAAATTTAAAATGAAGAAAATTTACTAAGTAAATGTAATTTGAAAATGGTATAAAATAAGAACAATAAAAATATATATTTCTTTTTCCAAAAATTTAAAATGCAATTAAACTAAATGAGAGAAACAGTATTTTAAAATAAGGTTGAAATTAAGATGAAATGAAGCTCACATTAACATAGGCTTCCACCAAAATTAAGGTTTGAAAATTCATTAATAACTCATTACCTTATATACAGAAACATTATAATTATTTAAAAATTGGTTGCAACCGATATGGGGGCCCGCGATATAAAATCTCTTTAAAATTGAAATTTGCTACACTACTAAAATGCTGAATTATAAGACGCACACAAGGACACACGAAAAAGGGAAAAAAAATTAGTGGCTCCAACCGCGAATAAACATTACACCAAAGAAACGAGCTAGATGAAAACAATAAAAGAATAGCGCACAGCAACACCAACAAAATGAAGTATATTAAAGGAAATTTACAATTAACGGTGCGCTCATAAAAATAATTAAAGAACACTGAAGCACCCAACAGGAGCTACCCGTTACCGACGCGAAGCCAAGATCCCATAATAATCCTCAAAGCCACCCAAAACATAGCGTATCTTCAGATTAGATAAGAAGGGATGACATGACGTAATAAAGACCAAAGCAAGGAACCCAAACAAAGGGAGACACGTTATAAGACAACCAAAGAAAACTCCCATATTAAACTTAATTTCGACCAGCAAATTTCAATTTTAAGATTTTAAGTTATTAAAATAATAATAATAATTATTATTATTTATCCAAGAGGTGATAGTACCAGTTTACATTAGCTTTAGTTAATCAATTTACCTGCGGTTTACATACTTTAGAACAGAGGGGGCCCTGGATTCCGCTACGATGCGAATATGAGGTGTCATTAATAAACGCCCGTAACAATGCAATAATAATCACGTACAAATAATCAGCCACTAAGGCAATAGGACAAAATCAGACAGCAAATACAACCAACAGGGAAAAATTAAGGGAGAAAATACGCACCGAAATGAATTACAAAAGAATGAAGGTAATAATAATAATAATAATAATAATAATAATAATAATAATAATAATATTCATCATCATTATGAACATCAAGAAAAACAGTAGGCAAGAATGCACACCGACAAAACCATAAGATAAAATCACTTACACAAAATACCACCTCATAGATGCATAACTAGCGATCTCGAGCTCCCTACATTACATTAATTTTCTTTTTCCAACGGATTCAGTTCAAATATATATCAAATTTTGCTTACAAGGTTACACTATACCAAATGTTACGTTTATGATGTCGGTCATGTCCACAATGAAATTACTCACACTAGTGTCTGAACGAACGGGATCCCTTCAATAAATTATAATTTTCAGTACTTACTTGGAGTTAAGATATCCAACTTACAAGACACTTAAAACTTTTCATACCGATAACGGTTAACTCATAGCACCAAGTTTGCATGTTACATTAAGAAAATATTAAGGTTGGAGCACACTGGATAACTTTCAAAAAATAACAGGGCCTAGCCCTAACATCATCACTTAACCGCCGGAGTCCGGCTCCATTGTAATCGCTTTCCGTTCTTGCCAAGCCGTCCGCTTGGGAGCTTCACACAACACAGCCATCTTGGAGTGTAGCGGCGAGCAGACTACTCCAGACTACTGAGCTCGCACAGAGCTGGAATGTCGCCAGTCCCATAATTCAACGCGTGCACCGCGAAGGTGCGCAGAAGTTACAAATGATAATTTAGCGCATCACATAGTCCAGTCAAATGCCTGACAATAATGGATGAGAAACTTCGAATTAAATTGGTCTGGTAACCTCCACAGTTAGGTAACAGTTCCAACAATGGCCAATAATATAGATAACGGCAGGATACACAAGTCGACATGACAGATGAATAAATAAATACTCTTAGATGCTTTGATGTTATAATACAGTTATGTCTAGTAAATATTAGCTCCCATTTTCACATTACGGTGTTTATGTTTTGTAGATGTAGGGAAAACATATGACAGGGTACCGAGGGAAAAAATGTTCACCATACTGGAGGACTATGGAATTAAAGGTAGATTATTAAAATCAATCAAAGGCATTTATATTGACAATTGGGCTTCAGTGAGAATTAATGGTTGAATGGGTTCTTGGTTCAGGGTACTTACAGCGGTTAGACAAGGCTGTAATCTTTCACCTTTGCTGTTCGTAGTTTACATGGATCATCTGCTGAAAGGTATAAAATGGCAGGGAGGGATTCAGTTAGGTAGAAATTTAGTAAGCAGTCTGGCCTATGCCGACGACTTGGTCCTAATGGCAGATTGTGCCGGACGCCTGCAGTCAAACATCTTGGAACTTGGAAATAGGTGCAATTAGTATAGTATGAAAATTAGCCTTTTGAAGACTAAATTGATGTCAGTAGGTAAGAAATTCAACAGAATTGAATGTCAGATTGGTGATACAAAGCTAGAACATGTCGATAATTTCAAATATTTAGGCTGAGTGTTCTCCCAGGATGATAATATAGTAAGTGAGATTGAATCAACGTGTAGTAAAGCTAAAGCAGTGAGCTCGCAGTTGCGATCAACAGTATTCTGTAAGAAGGAAGTCAGCTCACAGATGAAACTATCATTGCATCGGTCTGTTTTTAGACCAACTTTGCTTTACGGGAGCAAACGCAGGGTGGACTCAGGATATCTTATTTATAAGTTAGAAGTAACAGACATGAAAGTAGCGAGAATGATTGCTAGTACAAACAGGCGGGAACAATGGCAGGAGGGCACTCTGAATGAGGCGATAAAGGCTAATTTAGGAGTGAACTTGATGGATGAAGCTGTACGCATAAACCGGGTTCGGTGGTTGGGTCATGTGAGGCAAATGGAGGAGGATAGGTTACCTAGGAGAATAATGGACTCTGTTATGGAGGGTAAGAGAAGTAGAGGGAGACCAAGACGATGATGGTTAGACTCAGTTTCTAACGATTTAAAGATAAGAGGTATAGAACTAAATGAGGCCACAGCACTAGTTGCAAATAGAAGATTGTGGCAAGGTTTAATAAATTTGCAGGGGATTGCAGACTGAACGCTGAAAGGCATAACAGTCTATGATGATTTTTTTTTTTTTTTTTTTCCTTCAGTTAAAAAGGATTCACACTGTTGAGGTGGTTTTTAACAAGTTGTGTCTTCAATGTTTATAAAATCTGGGGCATCTAGTCTTCAAAAAAGGTTTTTATGGAACAGTGATATGTATGAGACAGACTAGATAAAAATGTTACTCTGTCCTTAAAATAAAAATGCTATGGATTTGTTCCAAAATAATATTAGGGTGCTTTTTTATAATATTGCTGAGTTAAAATATTTACACAACAATTCTAACACATGGTTAGCAAGCTGTGATTTAACATTCTTGTTGTTGAATAAAGTAGTACTTGAATCTGGAGGGGACTTCTCTAAAAAATTGTTGTTACTTAAAGTTGAATTCTTGGATTTGTTTGATTTGGTAATTTCATGCGTTGAAATGAAGAAGTTAACGATTCCATTGATGTTAAAAGGGGGATCTGGAAGGAAAAGAAATAGTAAAGAATTTAAAGAGATCTGAAAGATAATTCAAAATTTGTTTATGCGATTGGAAATAATGCTTGCATCCTAGTACTTACTTCCTAGTAGGTCTTTCTTTGGCGTGGCCAGCTTGCATGTGGCCTTGTTTCGGACTGAGAACAGCTGACCGTCTGCTGGGAGTAGTGAGCATTTGGGTGGAGGTATGACGAGTTTAAGAGGAAAGTGATTGAGTAGAATTTTGAAACTGTTTGTACTTGTTACGGTAGTTCTTATTTTGCTCATTGTGAAAAATGTGTTAATATTCTCCTCAAAAAGGTTATCGAGATGATCTGTTATTTTGTTCAGATTGCTATTTACGTTATTTCTTTGGTCAGTGTGAATAAAAATATTCTTGTAAATGTTTAACAGAATGCCTTTATTAATTATGTGAAGAATGGATAAATCCTGTTCAGTTGTTGGCAGTGATGGTTAAGACCTCACATATATATGGGTGCTCATAGCTGAAAACGTGTTTCATATATATATTATTTTTTTTTCATTGCTGTGTTCCTGACAGCGAGTGAGAAAACTGCATCTGGTCTGACCTATTTAACAGCTTAATACTGTGTGCAACTCAATTTATAAACCCCAAAATTCATAAATTTTATACTGTTGTTATTAATACTATGTGGGTTATCAAATAAGGTAGAATTGTTATTAATTGTTTTAAATACTATATTGAAGTTAAGTTTCTTGAATATATTCATAACTTCATAGATATTTTTATTATTGAAAATAAACATGATATAGTTTTCTTTCTTTTTAGATTCTCTGACAAGGTTAGAAAATTGTTTATTTTAAATTTTATTGATAATTTTGTCAGTGAAATTTCTTTTAAATCCCTTTTTATAGACTATTGTGTAAATCATATTAATTTTTTTTTAAAGGTTCTTGTCGGACAAAGGATATTGACAGTTCTATACATTAAACTGAATTCGGAAGCTAGTGGGTTCAAACCCCACTGTTGGTAGCCCTGAAAATTTTTTTCTGTGGTTTCCCATTTTCACACCAGGGAAATGCTGGGGCTGTACCTTAATTAAGGCCACAGCCGCTTCCTTCCAACTCCTAGGCCTTTCCTGTCCCATCGTCACCATAAGACCTATCTGTGTCAGTGTGACGTAAAGCCAGGAGCAAAAAAAAAAAAAATAATGGTGGTGGGTTTCTAAAGATGTAACAAAGTTAGTTATTTCTGGTTATAGTTATGTCTAGAAATTTCAATGAATTATTGGCTCCAGATTCCATTGTAAATTTACTGAAGGAGTCTATTTTGTTCAATTGATTTAAAAAAGGAGTCACTATTTGTAGTTTGCTGGTCAACTGTTCCAAAAATATCAACATATCTGGCCTGAAAAAAAATCCTTTAATATTATTGAAAATTTTAGTCTATGGTTCACGTTTGTGGGTTACTGTAGTCATGTCCTAGTTCGTGAACCATGGGCAACGGCTGAGTGGCCTAGTAAGTGGTCCTGAGAGTCAGGATACCAGTTGCTATGGAATGGGAGTGGGCATCTTGGACATATTCTGAGTCATGGCCCTCCTTGTGCTCAGGCGGCTAGGACTATACAATTCACCGGTGGTCCATAACCCGTTAGAGGAGAGATCCTCACTTGGACTATGTGCAAGTAGGGTAGCATCCTGTTTCATGAATTTACTGAGCTCAGAACATTTTAAGCAAGCCTCGGACC
Organism: Anabrus simplex; assembly: GCF_040414725.1. NCBI lineage: Eukaryota > Metazoa > Arthropoda > Insecta > Orthoptera > Tettigoniidae > Anabrus > Anabrus simplex. Next base: position 1,213,113,848 of record NC_090266.1, on the reverse strand, counting down.
TATGGGAGTAATGGAGTCCCGCTCCGATTTGACAGGCGAAGGACTCCTTGGAAACAACTTGGCGAACGAAATGGAATTTGATGGGGAGCTATCAATATTAATGGGGCTTATGGAAGAAAGAAGGTAGAACTGGCTGAGTCAGCAAAGAGGATGCATCTGGATGTGCTAGGAGTAAGTGATATTCGGGTAAGGGGAGATATCGAGGAAGAGATAGGAGATTATAAAGTGTACTTGACAGGTGTTAGAAAGGGAAGGGCAGAGTCTGGGGTAGGGCTCTTTTTCAGGAATACCTTTGCACGCAACATAGTTTCTGTTAGGCACGTAAATGAGTGAATGATGTGGGTAGATTTGTCAGTTGGAGGAATTAGGACAAGAATTGTGTCCGTGTATTCACCATGTGAGGGTGCAGATGAGGATGAAGTTGACAAGTTTTATGAAGCATTGAGTGACATTGTGGTCAGGGTCAACAGCAAGGACAGAATAGTGCTAATGGGCGATTTCAATGCGAGAGTTGGGAATAGAACTGAAGGATACAAAATGGTGATTGGTAAATGTGGGGAAGATATGGAAGCTAATGGAAATGGGAAGCGTTTGCTGGACTTCTATGCTAGTATGTGTTTAGCAGTTACGGATACATTCTTCAAGCATAAGGCTATTCACCGCTACACATGGGAGGCTAGGGGTACCAGATCCATAATAGACTATATCTTAACAAACTTTGAATTCAGGAAATCTGTTAGGAATGTACGAGTTTTTTGCGGATTTTTTGATGATGCAGACCACTATCTGATCTGTAGTGAACTAAGTATCTCTATGCCTAGGGTAGAGAAAGTGAAATCTGTCTGCAAACGAATAAGGGTAGAAAATATCAATCAATACTGATCTGCATTTAGGGCAGTCGCCCAGGTGGCAGATTCCCTATCTGTTGCTTTCCTACCCTTTTCCGAAATGATTTCAAAGAAATTGGAAATTTATTGAACATCTCCCTTGTCCAAGATGAGGAAATTAGACAGAAGTACATGGATATGAATACTGAGAAGTTTCGAACAGTAGACAGGGTAGGCCCAAAAATCTTGAATACTTTTTTACAAGTCGTAATACCACGGAAAATTTGCGAATTGGGGAGAAGAAAACGGGGTAAAAAAAGAAACAAAATAGGTTCATTTCTTCCAGTCGTGCATGTGCTCTAAAGTTTGCCGAAATTCGTAAAAATGTATGTTTTTACGATAATTTTCTACCTTGCTTAACTTGTCAATATTTAATTGTAATAGCTCTAGTCGACTCTTACTCGAACCAATAATGATTTAGAAAAAAGAATAGTTCAAATCGGTTAAGGTCTCCCGCTCGCGCAACAGCTGTCAAACATCTAAAAAATTCTCGTGCTCGTCGTAAACCCTGACGCTCCGCCCATCTACCACTCTCGTTCCATGCCGTGCCATTGTTGTGTCAGTCTACACTTATCCCACGTGTTTGATGTGTGTTTCATTCACTCTTCCAATTACTATTGTGGCATTGGCATGTACAGTACTGTATTTCGATGTTTGTTTTGTGTTATGACATTTTTGTGTAACTTCGTGACTTAACGGTGGTATATTATGGCTGTACCTCAGAAACTCATCACAAGACAGGTATTCGATTGCCCTATATTTGCTGCACATAAAGACTTTTCATCAATCCAGCTTCCGACTGGTGAGCACGTGTTTCGGTGTTGTTCACAGGAGAGATACCACTTGGCGCTTAAAGTTAATAATAAGACCATGAGTTTTTCACACGTTGCCAGTACAATAGCTAACAAAATAAGTGATTTGTATCAGAAAGTATCCATACCAACGGTTACAGATAAGAGAATTGTGCAACTTATAAGAGCGTTGCATGATAAATATTACAGCATTCGAAAATCATATACTCGGGATAAGAATAAAGATTCGTTTAAGTAGAAAATGGACAAGTTTAAGCAAAAATGCTCATTGCATTTTGATGCAGCGGCTTGCAAATGCCCCACTGTTGTTAATTGCATTTGTAACAGAACCCTTGATTTATGTAAATGCGATATAACTGTCAACTGTGTGCATAATCAAACAAAATACCTGCTATTGAGCTAAGATTTGTTTACATATTACGAGCACAATGAATAGGAAGAATTGAAGGGTTGATTGTGTCTGAAACAAAGATACGTGTTAAATCATTGAAAAGGAGATCGCGTGACAGCCATTTAACTCTGGATGATGAATCTGAATCTCATCTGAAACCCTCGTGCTCATATTCAAATATAATTATTGTTGAAACTGATGATGTAGACCAATATTGTGGTCGCTATCGCTACCTTTACTAGAAGGAAAACAATTTTAACTTTAGCTTGTTTGATGAAAAGTCTTTAGCTGCAGCAAATATAGGACAATCAAATACCTGTCTTGTGATGAGTTCCTGAGGTACAGCCATGATATACCACAGTTAAGTCACGAAGTTACACAAAAAAATCATAACAAAAAACAAACATCGAAATACAATAGATGCAAAAGCCACAATAGTAACTGGAAGAGCGAATGAAACACACATCAAACACGAGGGATAAGTGCAGAATGACACACAAATGGCATGGCATGGTGGCGAGAGTGGTAGGTGGGCTGAGTGTCAGAGTCTTTGACCCGAGCGAGTTACGACAAGCGCGAGAAATTGTTAGCTTTTTGACGGCTGTTGCGCGAGCGGGAGACCTTAACCAATTTGAACCATTCTTTTTTCCAAATCATTATTGATTGGAGTAAGAGTTGACTAAAGCTATTACCTTTAAATATTGACAAGTTAAGCAAGGTAGAAAATTATCCTAAAAATATACATTTTTCCGAATTTCAGCAAATTTTAGAGCACATGCGCAACCGGAAGAAATGAACCTATTTTGTTTCTTTTCTTACCCCGTTTTATTCTCCCCAATTCGCAACTTTTCTGCGGTATTACGACTTAGAAATAAGAATTCAAGTTTTTTTGACCCACCCTAGTAGACAGTAAGCAGGTTCAGGATATAGAAACTGAATGGGTGGCATACAGGGATGCCGTAGTAGAAACAGCAAGGGAATGCCTAGGAACAACTGTGTGTAAAGATGGGAAAAGGCGAACATCTTGGTGGAATGATGAAGTGAGAGCATCCTGTAAACGTAAAAAGAAGGCTTATCAGAAATGGCTCCAAACAAGGGCCGAGGCAGGCAGGGATTTGTACGTAGATAAAAGAAACAGAGCGAAACAAATAATTGTTGAATCCAAAAAGAAGTCATGGGAAGACTTTGGTAATAACCTGGAAAGGCTAGGTCAAGCAGCAGGGAAACCTTTCTGGACAGTAATAAAGAATCTTAGGAAGGGAGGCGAAAAGGAAATGAACAATGTTTTGAGTAATTCAGGTGAACTCATAATAGATCCCAGGGAATCACTGGAAAGGTGGAGGGAATATTTTGAACATCTTCTCAATGTAAAAGGAAATCATCCTGGTGGTTTTGCAAACAGCGAAGCTCATGGGGAGGAGGAAAATGATGTTAGTGAAATTATGCTTGAGGAAGTGGAAAGGATGGTAAATTAACTCCATTGTCATAAGGCAGCAGGAATAGATGAAATTAGACCTGAAATGGTGAAGTATAGTGGGAAGGCAAGGATGAAATGGCTTCATAGAATAGTACAATTAGCGGGGAATTTTGGTAAGGTACCTTCAGATTGTACAAAAGCAGTAATTGCACTTATCTATAAGCAAGGGAACAGGAAGGATTGCAACAACTATCGAGGTATCTCATTGATTAGTATACTAGGCAAAGTATTCACTGGCATCTTGGAAGGAAGGGTGCGATCAGTGGTGGAGAGGAAGTTGGATGAAAGCCAGCATGGTTTTAGACCACAGGGAGGCTGTCAGGATCAGATTTTCAGTATGCGCCAGGTAATTGAAAAATGCTACGAGAGGAATAAGCAGTTGTGTTTATGTTTCGTAGATGTAGGGAAAGCATATGACAGGGTAACGACGGAAAAGATGTTCACTATACTGGGGGACTATGGAATTAAAGGTAGACTATTAAAATCAATCAAAGGCATTTATGTTGACAATTGGGCTTCAGTGAGAATTGATGGTAGAATTAGTTCTTGGTTCAGGGTACTTACAGGGGTTAGACAAAGCTGTAATCTTTCACCTTTGCTGTTCGTAGTTTACATGGATCATCTGCTGAAAGGTATAAAATGGCAGGAAGGGATTGAGTTAGGTGGAAATGTAGTAAGCAGTTTGGCCTATGCTGACAACTTGGTCTTAATGGCAGACTGTGCCGAAAGCCTGTAGTCTAATATCTTGGAACTTGAAAATAGGTGCATGGAATGAGTATGGTATGAAAATTAGCCTTTCGAAGACTAAATTGATATCAGTAGGTAAAAATTCAACAGAATTGAATGTCAGATTGGTGATACAAAGCTAGAACAGGTCGATAATTTCAAATATTTAGGTTGTGTTTTTTCCCCGGATGGTAATACAGTAAGTGAGATTGAATCAAGGTGTAGTAAAGCTAAAGCAGTGAGCTCGCAGTTGCGATCAACAGTATTCTGTAAAAAGGAAGTCAGCTCCCAGACAAAACTATCTTTACATCCGTCTGTTTTCATACCAACTTTGCTGTACGGGAGCGAAAGCTGTGTGGACTCGGGATATCTTATTCATAAGTTAGAAGTAACAGACATGAAAGTAACAAGAATGATTGCTGGTACAATCAGGTGGGAACAATGGCAGGAGGTTACTCGGAATGAGGAGATGAAGGCGAATTTGGGAATGAACTCGATGGATGAAGCTGTTCGCATAAACCGGCTTCGGTGGTGGGTTCATGTGAGGCGAATGGAGGCGGATAGTTTACCTAGGAGAATAATGGATTCTGCTATGGAGGGTAAGAGAAGTAGAGGGAGACCAAGATGATGATGGTTAGACTCGGTTTCTAACGATTTAAAGATAAGAGGTATAGAACTAAACGAGCCCACAACACTAGTTGCAAATTGAGGATTGTGGCGACGTTTAGTAAGTTCTCAGAGGCTTGCAGACTGAACGCTGAAAGGCATAACAGTCTATAGTGATAATGTATGTATGTATGTATGTATGTATGTATGTATGTATGTATGTATGTATGTATGTATGTATGTATGTTAGTCTTTTCTAAGTTGTTAATATACATTTTAGATAGAATATCCTTTGTGATGTATCTTTGCTGAGGATGTCTCTTAACTTTGTTATTCAGAATGGAATAAATAATTGTAGTATTGTAAGAATGGAATTTCCTCAAGGAACCAAAATACTTCTATTAGTTTGACAAGAAAATAAGTTGTAGGAGAGTGCAAAAAAGAAAAAGTAACAGATTTTTTTAAAGCAGCTTAAAAGGCACCAGGTAAATTAATTATGTATGGTCTGCTGGTAATTTATGTGAATATTTAGTATGTATTGTTGTAGCTTTGACTACATTTTGGCCTTGGTATTATTTTTGGCCCTTTTAATGTGTGTGCAAAATTTATTTGAGTTGGGGATTTCCTGGTGTGCACCCTTCCCTTGTCAGTCTAATTTTTGTTGTGCTGTCACTGATGTATTCTACCATTTCCACATACTCCTCCAGCTGTTTTGAAATTATCAGGCTCACCCCATTTTTAACCTCTTAGTAACCACTCCAGTATAGTGTATATCCTTTCCCCCTCCTTTTAACTTCGCTCAACCCTATGATTTCTGTATCCTCTAAAGTACATGAAATACATACCATACAACCTTAAAATGCAGTGCATCAAACCCTTTTTACAACCAAACTTTAAAGTTCATTAAAATTAGTAGTATGGATTATCTGTTTTCTTAATTAACCGTTCACCCCTTCCCGGCCATTAGAACTGATAATCGAGGTTTTACTGTACTGTTATTTTTAATCTGGTGTTTTTGCAATCTTGAATTGTGAATAAATTTGAATGAAATGACTAGGTGAAACAATTACATTAGTTTTTCAACTTATATAACATAGTCATCAGGACTGGACCATAATGAAATTAATTTCAGTGGACAGAGGAGAAAGTAAAATCTGGGGAATACGAGTAAAATTTAACATTTATATGATATACTTTAAGATAAAATAGATGTGTGGTAAAACATCATTAGATGAGATAGTTGCTCAATGTGATATGATGAAGTCATACTTTGTAGCTATAGCTCAGTAGAAGGTGAGGCATGACATCAAGTTCAAGAAAGCTCACGGAGAAAAAATGTGTGCCAGTTTGACTGGAGCTGAACAGCATAGATCAAATGGAAGTTTGAAATTGCTCGAGAGCTACAGGCTGGATGACATTTTCTACTCAGACAAGACCGGATTGTTTTACCGAGCCACTCCAGTTGGATCGTTAGCCTACAAACGTGAACGGTTTCCTGGTTTAGAGAAAGCCATGGATCCTGTCACAGTACTATAGTGCTGCCATGGAACAGAAGGTGACAAGCAAGAGCTTTTGGTTATTTGTAAGGCTGCAAAGCCACACAGCTTTAAACATCTTCATGTAAGCAATTTGCCGGTTATATATCACACCAACAAGAATGAATGGATGACTGTGGCAGTTTTTTCCAAGTGGTTAGAGGACTGGGATTCTGAACTACAGAGAGATTCCAGAAAAATCTTGCTTCTTATTGACTATGCAACTTTGCACCCCCTTGCTGTTAGATTGAACAACCTTCAAGTTGAGTTCCTACCTCTCATCACAACTGCCCATCGTACAGAATTTGAAAGTCCAGTACCAAAATTTACTGGTGCTGCATATCTTACTTGTTGTCAAAGACAAACTCACAACAGCTATGGCAATGGCAAAGTAGGTCAGTTCTACAGTGACAGTAGTACATGCGATACAATTTGTCACTGATAACTGGCAAGAAGTCACATGCAGAAGGACTCAAAACTGTTTTCTTCATTGATGTGTAAGAACCTCAGCTATGAGTTTCTAATGCAGAAGCCAGTGAAATCCCAGAGGATTTGCAACGCGTAATGACCTGTGAAGGGTTTTCATGCAAATGTTACTTTTAAGAATGCCCGTCTAGCCATAGCCTAAGAATGCCAGCACATAATGAGAAGCATTCGGAGAATCAGAAACAGGAAAATTTGATTAAATTGATGGGCTTGTTACTGGATTAGTGCAGCAGAAATGAAACCGGAGTTAGCAAGTAAGTCACAAGGGTATTAGAATGAAGGCACTGGAGTTGATAGCTCCGGTAACTGAATGTAAGGGAAATCTGAAGTGGTGTGGTTGCACGACTACTGTGTATGCTGATAAATTTGGTTGCTTATCAACGTTGCATAATAAACCTGAGCGAAATGTGCAATATATTAAAATAAAACTTGTGTTCTTAGATTTACTTTAGAGCTTCGTAAATTACCCTCATTATAGAGGAGCTTGAATATGTTGTACATTCGTTATTTAATTTTTCTTGTACATACCTTCAAAAAATTCAGGGTCATTCTTATATGCGAGGCTGTCTTAAGTTTGGGCCAGTACAATATTTTGTAATATGAAATAAACATAGACTGAACTGACAATACAGATCTTAATGGAAAGAGACTCTTTGTTCTTCACTGAACATATTTTTCTGTTATATAGTTATGAGGTCATTAAGATTTATTTTTCATTTAGGCTGCAACATCCATTCTTGATGTTAGTAGAATAGTGCCGTTGCATGTGAATTTCATGTTAAATTGCTAAGCCCCTCTTATGCTGTATATAGTGTAATAAAATAATACTATCCTTATTTTTTCATAGGGTGAAACAATATTTTGTACCTGAAATGAAGTGGCATATGGCTTTTAGTGCCGGGAGTGTCCGATGACAAGTTTGGCTCGCCAGGTGCAGGTATTTTGATTTGACTCCCGTAGGCAACCTGCACGATGTGATGTGGATGAAATGATGATGAAGACGACACATACACCTAATCGATAGTTTCAGTTAATCATATTTATTTAGGGCATTGTAGCCATTTTTATTTTTGGAGTATTAGCCCTTTCGTCCGGCTGCTTGGCTGAATGATCTGCGTCGATTCCTTCGTGGGGTTGGGGATTTTAGTTGCATATGGATAATTCCTCTGTGTTCATACACTCACAACACATTACTCTATGATGCACTCTATGGGGCTGGCATTAGGAAGGGCGTGTCCACATCTGTGATGCAGTTAGGACTCGTGTACCCACCAAAGTGTTAGAAAAGCAGTTGAAGGAGGAGAAAAGGGAGGAGTATTAGCCCATTCACTTCAGATGATGAGACAAGCTTGCCTTCATTTCAGATGACATGGCAGGCCCACCTAGAATGGGGTGTATCATTTCTGCTTGTAGTTTTCCTACCCTGCAAGCACCTTCAATATTGAACATTCTATGAACAGCTAAGGAAAGAGGCTGTTTTATGCTCGTGTATATTATTGCCCTTACCATCATCATGGCTAACTACATCAGTCTTGTTTAACCCTTGACTGGGCGCGCTAATTTCTGTCACACTACCGGGCGTGCGGTTGACTTTGTCAACCCGTTATGTTTTCAGTCGTTTACAGGCTTCCAATTACTTAAACATTTCATTTAACGGCATTTTATCTTTTGTTTCAATGTTTTTCTCCAAGTAAAATTAAAAACTTGTATTAGTGATTAATATGAATGTACTTAAAATGGGTAATTATGAACACTTGGACTAATTCTACATCATTTTTGATAAAACAAATATAAAACATAAAACAAACATTAAAACAAAAAAAAAAACAAAAAATACCGAGCTCGATAGCTGCAGTCGCTTAAGTGCGGCCAGTATCCAGTATTCGGGAGATAGTAGGTTCGAACCTCACTGTCGGCAGCCCTGAAAATGGTTTTCCGTGGTTTCCCATTTTCACACCAGGCAAATGCTGGGGCTGTACCTTAATTAAGGCCACGGCTGCTTCCTTCCCACTCCTAGGCCTTTCCTGTACCATCGTCGCCGTAAGACCTATCTGTTACAAGTAACTATTCTCATTTTGGTTCCGTATTGAAGTTGACGTATGTCTCAAGTATTATTACAATATTATAAGTCCACCTGTTCAATCATATTGTATTGTATTGAACAGGTGGACTTATAATATTGTAATAATACTTGAGACAGACCTATCTGTGTTGGTGCGACGTAAAACAACTAGCAAAAAAAAAAAAAAAAAAATCGATTAATGGCTAAATCACCATGTATATTTTTTCCTCACTATAAAAATTACTAAAGATGAAATAAATATTACAAATGCCATAAACAATAAAGACATTCAATCAAATAAAAAAGTCATAACAAACAACAAACAGTATTGAATAGGTGGAAAAGTTTAGCTTTTGTTTTGCACTATAAGCGCCTCCGTATCAATGGAGATTGTGCAGTGTTATTGAAAGTGTGAATTACATAGCCATTTATTGCAGCGATGTTCAGCAGCATATAAAACACACACAAAAGAAAGGAAATTTTAAAGAAATAAATTTTACTTACATGACCAGGTGCGCGGTTGACATTGTCAATCAGCTTCGTGTTCCAAGAGTTTGCTCGAAATAATTACACACGTATCGCTTCCACTGTTGTCGAAACTTGACCGAACTGAAGGTCAAGAGTGAGAGCGAGGTGGTGAAAGGCTGACAGTTTTAGGTATTACGGCTTCAACTAGCAAGCTGGTTGTCGAAAACAACCAGCGTGCCTGGTCTGGGGTTAAGATTCGGCTAGCCAGTGTGTTTGTAAACATGTTTTGAATTTAAATGTAAGAGTATTACAGGTATGTGAAGATTAAATTTGCTTTGTTCCTTTGTATAAATTAACATTTAATAAATGTGCTACATTTCACATATATTATTTTTATCATTATTGCATTTAAACAATTAATCATGGAGCACCATTCTTATTCAATGATTATTTAAGCACGTTGATGTGTCAGTGAATTAAACACTCGTGTAATGTTCTGCTTATGAGTGGAGAGTAATGAACATGCTACTTTCAGTAATTCTTTTGTTAGAGTGAATGAAGGAATTTAATTTGAATCTACTAAGTCAGTACTCAATATACTGTAAAAAAATAAATGTAACTTTTATTTCACATCATACATGTTCCGAGAATCATAATTCTCTTCTTCATCGAAATAATATCTTTGAAAATCCAATTACTCTATTAGAATGCAAACTTCCTTCATGCAAATGTATTAGCTTTGGATGTTAATCAGATTAAGCAACAAATAACAGGAAGAAAATAATGGAATGAACTTCTTAACAGAGCTATCAAATACAAAAACGAAATTAGCACAGAACAGCAATGAAAGCAATCGGTCAAAAAGAAAACTAAGGCATATTATGAATATTAAGGAGTCAAGAAAACTATCCTTGAAAGGCTCGCTGACACCTAGGAAATTAGTTGAAGGGACCATTAACATCTGGATAATAAGAGGTGAGAAAGAAGCTTGAATTCCTGGAAGTTGTTTTGCCAGATTTGTAGAAGCTTTAAAAGGGGTTCTAAAAAAGAAAAAAGTTTTTTTCAAAGCGTGTTTTGGTAAAGTAATAAGAAAATACAAGAATGAAACAGAAGTGCAAAGTCTCCTCTCTGTGAATAAGAAAAAGAGCTAAAATGACATAATTTGGAATGGAGCATCCTCAAAGAAAAAGCAATTTTAGCATTTTTTTTAGTATGACAGTGTTGTTAAGAACTTTTTTTGAAGATGAAAGGATTTCTATACTCAGCCCAGGAAAGAAAGAAGGAAACTTCAGGAGTATATTCTAGGGCATGTTCGCCACAGATTCTACAAAGAATCCATGCAAAAAATAATAATTTTAAAGTGAAACTAATGGTGTAAATTTGTTGTATAGCAGCTTTCTAAGAATGAAATCTGAATTGTTAAAAACTAGACGCCTGAAAAACAGAAGTACTTCTCGATGCATCTGTCATGCTAATTTTGAGCTTCTTTTAAAAGAAGTGAACTTTCTAGGTTTAATAGATTCTGCCAAAATATCAACATTAATTGAAAATGCATCGTGTGATGTTACAAATCAGTTTTCCCTATATCAGACAAGTCCCAGATGCTGGAAGAAATTTGAAATTAGTCTTCCAGAGGAATCCGATGGTATTAAAACCCTGATGAATGTGGAAGAAGAAGAGTAGAGGTGTTCACAAGTCTGAAAGGACAGACAATGAAAGGAACAGTGACAGGAAAGGACAGTTTTCTGTACTATAAAGCAGCTTATAGAGAAATTGTTTCAAATGATCCCAGCTCTTTTTTGCACAACACTATCAGGCTCTACACCAGGCTAAACAAGGAAAATCAATCGAAGAGAACCTAAATATTAACACAGTTTCTCTGCAGAGTTAAAAAGTTAAAAATAGGATTTAATCCACCTTGTTCAATATGCAATGTTAACAAACTTTAGAATGAATACATAATTATCTAAAACGTAGACATGTTTTGATCCCTTGGCCATCATCAGTACATACAGATTTTTTGGAGCTTTAAAATATAAAAATATAAACGCACTTGTGTGAGAAAGTAAGTCTCTAAAAACATTTTCTCAAGAAAGTTCTTGTGTATCTCTTATTATGATATGTAAACATCGCTAAAATTATCTTTGGTTTATGTTCTTGAGGAATTTAAACACAAAAGTGAGTAGCGGAGGTCTTTTGGACCTTATACGACTCTTAGTCTTAGTATTTTTGTCAATTGCAAACCAAGGTTGATTAGTAGTTGTCAATCTTCTAAGAGTTATAAGTTACTGTTCCATGAGATGGAACCTATAACAAGGGAAAATTCTGTTAAAATTGTGGAGAAACTTGAGATTTGGGTATAAAATTATGAAATAGAGGTCCAATAGAGTGGCATGTGTGATGTGACTGGTGGTGATCCCACCACTGAACGAAAGTTGGAGGGGACGGCATGCTCATAGTGTAGAGGTGGGGAGAGAGGAGGGGAAACAGGGTGGTGGATAAGAGGGAGGAGTTTGGGTTGTAGGAAGCGTGGGATGGCGGGAGGGTGGGGTAACGGATACGGGGTTTGAATTTATGTTTTAAAACTTCTTCTGATACAGTATTAATTTTTTGTGATGTCTTAATTAAAATTATATGTAGTTTTTTTAAAAAGAACTGTGTCACTATACAGTATAGGTTCTCGAGATAGTTTATTAGTTTACTCTTATTAGATTGATGCAAGGTACTCGTGTCTTTCTCTATAGATTGGAAAGTGTGTCCAAATTTGGCCATATGTTGACTCATTGCCGAGAATTCATGGTATTTTATGGCATTAAAATGTTCTTGGTACTTGATCAGAAAGCTTGTTCTAGTCTGTTCAGCGTAACTTGCATCACATTTGGCGCATGGAGATTGTAAACACCTGAATTTAGGAATGTATTGGAAGTGGATTTAAGTGAAGCAGTTATTGCAGTGGAAGTTCCAAATACGGAAGAAAGAACACTAGAAGTAGTGGGAGAAACAATGCAAGCTGAGGTAGTTGAACCTGTTGATAATGGAGTTGAAAATAACCAGAATCAGACTGTAGGAAACGGTACGTCAAGAAAAAGGAAGAGACGTCTTGAAATTTGGAAAAGGAATGCAGCAAAGACTGAAAGGTAAGGGCATAAAAATATTTAAATGAAAACATAACCTCAGCTTTGTGCTATTGTCGGTATCATCTCTGCTTTATGTACTGGTATATTAACTAAACTTTGGACTGTTTCAGATACCAACCCAAAGGATTTCCAAAATTGCCTGCCAGTAAGGTGTAAAGAATTTTCTATGCAAGACATACGGAAAATGCACCACATATTTTACCAAGAAAGAACTCTACAATGGCAGAACAACTACATAGCTCAGCATGTGTCTACCACGTCCCACAAAATAACAACAGATGACTCAAAGTGAAATTTCACATACCAGTTTTATTTACCAGAGAAGAGAGGTGATACTGTCGAAAATGTTACTGTTTGCAAGGTGGCTTTCCTCTCAATTTTACAAATCAAAAAAGACAGAGTTCTTAATTTGTGCCAGAAGGTAAGTTAATGGAATATTGTTAGTAAAGAGAATTTCCTGGCAATTTACAGACGAGATAATGATTATTAATTTGTGCCAACAGATAATGGAAGAAGATGCACAAACGCCAGAGAGGAGAGGAGGCAACAAACGAATGAAATGGTATGAGGGAACAAAGGAGTGTGTCAGAGAACACATTAAGAATTTCGTCCCATTTGAGCGTCACCACTCGCAAGGAAACAAAGGAGATAGGGTGTATTTAAGCAGCGAATTGTCTATAAAGAAGATGTGGACCATGTGTTGCGAAGAGAATCCTGAAAACATTGTCAAGTACGACTATAATCGAAAAATCTTACAACACTGGTTTCGGTGCGTCCTCTGTTGATACATGTTCGACATGCTAATCGTTGGAAAGCCGCATTGAAACAGAAAAACAAAGTGCCGAGAAGGAGTACCTGAAAACCCAGCTCAGAGTCCTCAAAATGAGATGTGAAGTGTTCTACGGAAAGTTAAAAGAAGATAATGGTGAAATAACTCTGAGCTCAGATTGTCAAAAGAACTTAGTGCTGCCTAAGTTGCCAGATCAAGTGGCGTATTATTCCAGACAGATTTACTTGTAAAATTTTACCATCTGCCAGGGCTCCTCGGCATCTCCCCAAAACATCAAGACAGTGACTTCGTATGTCTGGTTAGGAAATCAATATGCCAAAGGATCAAACCAAATAGCGCCGGCAGTTCACCACAAACTGGCCAGCATAAATCTTGATGGTACAAAGAAACTTTGGTTATTCTCTGAAGGATGCGGGGGCCAAAACTAAAACAAGACTATCATCAGCATGCTATCTCACTGATTACTGCTAGAAGCCCCTGCCTGCGTAGAAGAAATACAGTTGTGGTTCACAATAGTGGGCCACTCATTTATTCCACCTGACCGAGTTTTTGGGAATATTGAACGGCAACTTCGTTAGAGAGTGTTATTGAAAATCCTTCAGGATACATCAAGCACATAGTGAAATTTGCGACTGTGGTTCACTTAGGACAAGAAGAATGTCGTGTTGGAGATTGGAAAGCATACGCGGATGGAGTGGTGAAAAATCCCAGTAGTTGGCATTTCCAATTCCAAAAAGCAAAGAAAATCCTGCTCACGTTACACAAAACCAACAAAACTTGTCTGGTCCGAGGGGAGCCGTTCTACAGTTTTGAGGTTGGTGAGGGGAGGAGCATCCTGAAAAAAGGAAAGGATTTTAAAACATATCCTGGTCCCACATCAATTGAAGTAGGTGTTGCACTCAAAGAAGCAAAACTAAAAGACCTTTGACGGCTTTTATAGCTGCACTTTGGCAAAAACTGGCCTGCGAACGACAACCTGAAATTTTTTAGTGATATCTTCCAGGAGCAGGAGGTCATTCACAACAATATCGTCAGTCTTCAAGAAGAAGAAGAAGAAGAAGAAGAAGAAGAGGAAGTACCAACAGATTTTGAGCTGATGGACGATGTCGAGGATGTTCTGACGTAAGTGCCATTTTTCCTTGTTTTGTGCATAACTTTTGTTTTGTACAATTTTTATGTTGTTTATTACTTTGGTTGGTCATTTAATTTTAATTAGACTTTTGTACGTCTTCTATTAAAAATATATAGTTTCCTATTATAACACCTTGAAGCTAAAATATTTCTTTATTCAAAATCTCTCATTTCTATCCAAATTCCATTTGTAATTGCAACAAAATAGCGGGGTTTGCAACCGATGTTTCATTAACGGCTCTTGCCGTGCAAAATTTGCCAACTGCACAATACAAGTGCAAAAACCGCTACGTCATTATTTTACTTTGTTTTGGAACAGAAGACCCAAATGTAGATTTCGAGATTTTAAGCAAATAATAAATTGTTTTGTTGATTTTTACTAGTGAAAATTCAGATATTAGCTAAAATAGTTTTGTCGTAGCAAGTTTTTCATAGTTTCCTTGGTTTCATTTATGATGCACATAGCGGCCTTTGCAAACGGACTACTCATTTATTACATATCGTGACTAGTTTAGGCCTTTGTATTGTGTCATCTTCAACCTTAAAATATAAATGGAAAAGAACGTTACACTATAATCTATTAGCTTCATTATCCATTTTGATGATTCTAGTAATCGCAAATATAAAGGTAGGAACTTTCAATCTAATCAATACATTTATTCCTTATAAGGTACTTTCTTAATTATGAATGACTAATGTTAAATAACAGTGGTGTGTTGTGGTAATAAAATATGTTTGAAAGAGTAGTTTTGAAAGTCTAAAATGTTCACCAGTTCGTTGTGACACTAATCTTGATGTTCACTCATATACTAATTTATTCAAACTAGTGTTGCAATGTTGACACACTTGTTTTAATTTAAAAATGTCTTAATGTTGAGTTAATAAAACATTACGTATGCTAATTGCAAATGACTAATGCTAAAATACAATGATGTGTTGTGATAATAAAATGTGCTTGAAAGAGTAGCTTTGAGAGCTTTTGTTGTTTTAGACCGTAGATTTACAGATGAAAATAACATACTAGAACAGATAAACAGACAGGACCCATACATAAAATTTACAATGGAAACCAAAAGAGATCACTTTTTAAATTACCCAGATATATCTGTCACCATAATCTATAAGTTTCATGTCCGTATTGATTTTTGATATTCACAGATATGATGTTTTGAAGCTTCCAACTAATCAGTACTTTATGTATTGTTATTTTACAGTACCGGTTTCGACCTTTTGAAGGTCATCTTCAGCTGACTAACATAACATGTAATTAAAACATCACTGCTACAATAAGAATGTCACATAGTATAGGTAAGAACATTGTCAATTTGCAAATATTCTTTGTCCGAGCTTAAGCAATCGTCTACGTTAAGTGATATGAGAATTAAAACTTGACATTACTATTATGTACATGGATGATATGTGTTTAAAATACAATGTTCTTAAATTATAAACGTTCACTATTTCACATTAAAACTTATAGCTAGGTTGAATAAAACATTTTGAGGCACAAATAAGTTCATAGGGCATATTGTACTTATGTAACTATATTATATCAAGTGATCAGCCATGTTTGTCTACTGATGGTATAATGGTGTAAGTTGCTTGAAGTAATGTTAACACTTATATTGAAGTCAAGGTTGTTGTATGGTATTTGATGATGTGGAACTTCGTTGATCTATATTTGAATGCTTGCAGTCCATGTTATACTATGTGACATTCTTATTGTATCAGTGATGTTTTAATTACTTGTTATGTTAGTCAGCTGAAGATGACCTTCACAAGGTCGAAACCGGAACTGTAAAATAACAATACATAAATAAAGTATTGATTAGGTGGAAGCTTCAAAACTTTATATCTCTGAATATCAAAAGTCACTACGGACATGAAACTTATAGATTATGACATCGTAGCCAACCAGGCAAAACAAACTGCCTACAAATATCAAAATCTGAAAGTCAAAATAAGAAACGTAATGAAAAGCATCACCTTTCTATAAAAATGTCTATTGAACAACCTAACACCCAAATTCCTCAAAAAATACAGTAATAAACACAGAAACACCAACCAGACTCGTAATACACAGAAAAAGACTAATAAAATTTGGTTGAGAGAAGAAATAAAATTCCTATATAGGAAAAAACACCACCTTAACAATCAACTTTATGGAACACATAAAAAATCTTCATTGGTGATCTGTTGAAAGTTATCCCAGTAACTGTGTATTAAAAAACAGGCTGCGGATGGTGTTTGTCGTCTTAAATGCAATGTTAATGTTTAGAGGGTTTGTTGCTTGGTAGATGCCTGGATTATTGTAAGTAAAAGTGGCAAATTTAGATTTTTTGGGTTTATCAGGGACAAGGTACGTTGCTAGTTTATATTTGATTTTATTAATTATTCGGTTTTTTAATCACAATACATTCAACATAAACAATAGTATTTACTCAAACTCAGGCATATACAGGTTCAAATGCACGCAATGTGAAAAATCATACATTGGGCAAACAGGCCGGAGCTTCCTTACTAGATATCAGGAGCACTATAATGCCAATAGACATAACAAGTTTTCAGCCATGAGTTCTCATATGAAAAATACAGGTCATCATTTCACAACTATCGAACAGGACCTTACAATCATCAAAATAGTAGGCAAAGGAAAATTAATGAATGAATTAGAAAACATTTACATATATCTGGATCAACATTACAACAAAGACCTAAATCTCAATGATCCCGTCGAAATACAAAATCCCTTATACGAGAGTTTACCCAATTTATTACAATCTTTAAATACAAATTTAAATAAAATCCTTAAAAATCTTAAACTAACTTCCAATAAAGATCCCAACTTCCCCTTAAAGGTAACTCCCTCCGTCCCCGCCCCTGCTAATCTTCCACAGCCAACAGCGCGTAAGCTCAACCCTCCGTCCACCTCCTCTTCTCCATTACACCCCTCTCCCTCAATTCCACATCTTCAACAGCCAATAGCGCGCAAGCTCAACGCTCTGCGCATTTCCTTTCCTCCATCACACTCCTCTCCCTCAGTTCCACACAGATACAACACACGACATTCAAATCTTACTCGTTCCGAGACCATACAGACAACCAGTTCATACCACAAAAATCGAGAACGTAAGTAATTGAATACGTATCATTTCGCCTAATTTAACCATTTTTTCCTCTAAACTTCAAATCTTTTTATTCTCTTTTCATTACAGATTCTTCACCATATATCCTTCAATAGTTAATCTATATTCAAAACTACAGCCAACAACAAGTAAGAATGTTCCCATTTAACTATCAGTATACGAGTTAGCAAAGATCTATACGGTAACATTCAATTATGAACTCTTTATCACTCCTTCAACAAAATTACGGAGACCGCGAACTCACTTCGTAAATAACGAGATTAATGGATTAGTGTATCCAACTTTATAATCTACATAGCGCCATACTACAGTTTAATATTACAAGTTTTCAACAAGAAAGTTTCAGTGTCATCTTAAGTGGCTACTAAGGTCCTTTAACCTTCTCTTCAACATGTAAATCAAGTTGCTTCCAGCCGAATTTCACTCGAACTTTGATATGGCAACTTTAGCCATAGACCTTCTTGTTATTATGTGTTTAAGGCCTAGTTTGTCTATTTTATAAAATTATTTTAAAATTACTAGTGTAATATCATACCAACTTCAACCTTTTCTTCGCAAACATTGAAAATGAATTTTCAATTGTAAATTATTATTTAAGAACTCGTAACAATTTCTCACATTGTATAATACTCATTCCAATCTTATATTCTCATTTTTATTTTTTTACCATGACAATCAGGATCCTGATTTTTATCTTTGAGTATGAATGTAAAAAGGCTGATGATGCCCTTTTAAAGGGTGAAACATGTCCCAATTTTAGTTTAATAGAATGTAAGCCCTAACTTTGGAAATTCAGTTGTATTGAATAGGTTGATCCTAATAAATTTTGGTAATATCTTAAACTGATGTACATTTCAGTACAGACCAAATATGAAATTTGTAACATGTAACATAATTAACCATAGATTATTTGATCACTTAGCCAAAGGATTTGCTTTTTTTCTCATAACGATGTGCCTATCATCGATGAGTCCCTATAAACCTCACACAGATGTTTTAGGAGAACCCTACAGTTTAACCTAATCTACAATACTGTACATCCTGAGTGAATCGTTATCTTATCAACTACACACACAACATCAAATAAAAATGGATTTTAACCCTCGTGTGGATTTCATTTACCACACACAATTATTCACAAAGCAATGAATTACAGCACAAATTAAAACAAATCAATACACACAGACCCTTAAGAATATAATGCCATTCCGTTATCGCAAATACACTCTCATGTACACCCTCATTCAACATTAAGCAGATCTCCATTCATGCCGATGAAAATGAAAACCTACAGCCTGTTTTCCAGTCATTGACCGGGTCAGGGATGGAATGAATGAAGCAGAAATAGGCTATTAGTACGATGGAGTCACCACTCCCAAAGTGATTTTATTAATGACTGATAGATGCTATGAAATGAGAATGGAGAGTGTTGCTGGAATGAAAGATGACAGGGAAAACTGGAGTACCCGGAGAAAAACCTGTCCCGCCTCCGCTTTGTCCAGCACAAATTTCACATCCATTCATGCCGATAAAAACTGATAATCATGGCAGAAACTAAACAAACCTACTTCAACCCAACGTTCTTGCAGTTATTTCCTGGTCTAAAATATTTGGTTTTGGAAATCTATAATGTATACTCGTGAGTAGTGCAGTGCTAATATTATCATCACATTGGCCTCTGCAAATCTGACACTCCTTGGGAACCATATAAATACATTTGCGGCCCAGCTGGCATATAACATCAGCTGACAGCGATTACCAATATCACACATCTTCCGCCTTACACACACGGGAATTCAAATACATTCAGTTCGCAGGGCACTCGCCTACACATACACCTGGAGAAGGACGTTCCGTAATAACACATGTGGTCCCAAGGCTTGTCGATGTTCTCATACCATCTTACCTCAATGGCCTCTCTGAAAATCCCTATCTTATTATTTTAATTATCAAATGTGCACTCTCAATAACATTGCCTAATTGCAGATGATGTTGATTTAACTAACAACAACAAAAAAAAAAAAAAAAAAAAAAAACTCTATGCATTTTTCAGTCATCATGCTAACTTCAACCACGCTCAACACTCACAATGATTCTAATTTCCATCTCATATCAACTGCGTACGATAATTCTTGAAATAACCTGCCTTGATCAACTGCACAATCATTACATTTCCTATCCGAGATTAATAAACTAAATAGATTATTATAGCCATAACAATGCATTATTAATCAATTTCTCTAAGCAACGTTGACTCTGAAATACTAATCACATAATAATCACTTCTATATATGAATCGACTCTTTCATCATCATCTGTTTACCCTCCAGGTTCGGTTTTTCCCTCGGACTTAGCAAGGGATCCCACCTCTACCGCCTCAAGGGCAGTGTCCTGGAGCTTCAGACTCTTGGTCGGGGGATACAACTGGGGAGTATGACCAGTACCTCGCCCAGGCGGCCTCACCTGCTATGCTGAACAGGGGCCTTGTGGAGGGATGGGAAGATTGGAAGGGATAGGCAAGGAAGAGGGAAGGAAGCGGCCGTGGCCTTAAGTTAGGTACCATCCCGGCATTCGCCAGGAGGAGAAGTGGGAAACCACGGAAAACCACTTCCAGGATGGCTGAGGTGGGAATCGAACCCACCTCTACTCAGTTGACCTCCCGAGGCTGAGTGGACCCCGTTCCAGCCCTCGTACCACTTTTCAAATTTCGTGGCAGAGCCGGGAATCGAACCCGGGCCTCCGGGGGTGGCACCTAATCACGCTAACCACTACACCACAAAGGCGGCCGACTCTTTCATACTAACATAAATTCAATCATGCGTACTACCCTGTATGCATGCATTACAATCAACATTTTCTACGGCTTGACATTATATTCCATCCCATGTATGTATTTGATTTTATCCCTTGACTCCCATAACATTTAAATATTTATTTCCCTGTATTTACATGTATAATTTATCTCAAGTGGTCCCCATGAATTTAAACTAAACCACCCATGATAACACAAGATGAAATTAAATGAAATGAAACAAAACCACTCACTTTACCTTTCTTTACAAATTCCTATAATTTACTGTACCGTAAATCTTTATAATAATAAAATCCTACTGTCTAATATTTACAAAATAAACGTTCCCTCTAAAACATCTACGTGAGTTTTTACATGCTAAAAGTTTGTTCTACTTGTCCTTCGGCCGTCATCACTCCTCCAGCATAGGGTATCATTCCCTACTGCTTCTACTCCATCATGGTGCCATCGCTGGTTCCCATTGAATCAACTGCTCCATGGATGCTGGGCTGGATCATGATGTCTCCTGTTCTGGATACGACACTGCTACTGTTGCTGTCCCTTGCTTATTTGACCGGACTCTTACTGGTTGCACAAATAACCTGGTAACCTCGTGACAGTCCATAACGTCACTCAGACCTCAATTATTATTTAACCTTTGACTTAAGAATGGCTATCGTGATCTATTTTATCTTAGTGGATTATGTTTCTACCGCTATTTCCTACTGCCACATGCTTCACATGCGAATACCGTTCTCGGATGCCCATCAGAAACTGCCGCACTTCAGTTTAGTTTCTGTAAAGTGACGGTCTTCGATACTTGGACGCACACATCATATGCCCTGCTCATGTCAATCATACCGATATATCCTCTACACCTGTTTACTGCTTCTAATACCTCACGATTACACCGTGTCCCTTCTGAATTCTTTACACGTGCTGTGCGTATACTTTAATGTTGTTTTCATATTTAACTGATTCCCGAATGACACTCTCCGTACAGCATAAAATAAATCTAAGTCTGCTTCTGAAACTCAGTTCGAGAATGAGTTCAAAACTTGATTAAGGCTGAGTCAGTAATTGTCTTCGGCAGGCTCTACGCATGCATAAATTAACACTGCAACTCTTAAGAAATGAGATTGACAATCAGAATTTCAATGTGACTACATTCAGAATGTCTCAGAATACTAACAGAACGTTTCCACTGATACGAACTGAATCTCTCTGTCAATACGAACTGAAAGAATTACTGTCCCCTAAACTCAGGTTCTGTCTTTTTTTTAAATCTCTCAGCCGTTGTTTTCCTAACTTCCCCTCTATCTGGCTTCTATGTGTCCTCCAATCTCGTCCACACTCGTTCTTTTGATCCCATCTTATTTTTTTATTACTCTGGCGATGGTATCCCCATCCTTCTCGAGCTGAAGTCTCCACATTCATTCCGCTTGTACCATATATTTTACAATCCCGTTGTTGACTTACCGCCTCCATCCCACCATGGGGTGTGTGTGTTGAATGGCTTAATTTTTCGCATAGTGCAGTTTTACAATCTTTATCCGGCCCATCTTAAATTTCTTAAAGAAACCCTTCCTGACACAACACTCACTTCAAGAACTCCTTTTTTCTTTTTCTTTTTTCTTTTTTTTCTTTTTTTCTTTTTTCTTTTTTTTTAAATTTCTAAAACATTATCTTCTCGGCTCGAGTGAACCCTGTATTTCTATTGTCTCGACGTTTTGTAAAGAAGTCTTGCCCAAGCCCTAAAGTTTTATAGCCACATTGTCATCTAAGTCCTTGGGTCTCATTACTATCAATTACAGCACATGTCTTTTACAATGATTCTACTCCCATTCCTCAGTATCTATAAATCTGTCTTTTCATGAGTGCACCAGCATGGGCTCATCTACTGCGTAATTTGTTTTTAAAATACCGTGACATGAAATAGAAATGAAAACCTACAACCTGTTTTCCAGTCATTGACCGGGTCAGGGATGTAATGAATGAAACATATATAGGCTGTTAGTACAATGGGGTCGCCACTCCCAAGGTGATTTATTAATGAGTGATAAATGCTATGAAATGATGATGGAGAGTGTTGCTGGAATGAAAGATGAAAGGGAAAACCGGAGTACCTGGAGAAAAACCTGTCCTGCCTCCGCTTTGTCCAGCACAAATCTCACATGGAGTGACCGGGATTTGAACCACGGTATCCAGTGGCGAGAGGCCGACGCGCTGCCATCTGAGCCATGGAGGCTACATGAAATAGAATGGTATTTTAAACAATATCATTCTCCTCTTCTGCATGTCTCTCCAGTGATTCTTTCTGCTTTCTTAAGAATTTCTTTGCCAATAACAGATCTCGACGTTCTTACCTTATTACAAACCATCACTCTCATTTTTGTTCTGTATTGAAAACGGCGATCGCACTTAGTTCATAATAGGAGTACAGTGAAACCTCGGAATGCGAGTAACTTTGTCTATGAGAGTTTTGCAAAACGAGCAAAATTTTTAAATAAATTGCAACTTGATAAGCAAGTGAGGTTCCGCATTACGAGCGTCACGTGTGCCACGCTAGCTCGAAGAGCTACCGTGATGTGTGCCTATGTTTTTCCCTCCCTTCTTGGTTTGTTGAATGGATGAACGAGGTCTTTGGTCCCGTAGTGAAGAAATACCTTTGAGAACATAATCTGCCGCTCAAAGTCTTGATGGTTATGGACAATGCTCCTGCTTATCCTCCAGGCCTTGAGACCTTGAGGACGACTTACTGGAGGAATTCAAGTTCATTAAGGTTAAGTTCTTTCCTCCCAACACTTCTCCAGCCTATGGATCAGGAAGTCATTTCGAACTTCAGTAAGCTATACACCAAAGCACTGTTTCAGCGATGCTTCGAAGTGACCGAAGGAACAAACCTTACCCTCCGAGAGTTTGGGAGAAATCATCTCCCCATCGTGAACTGCCTGAAGATCATCGATAAGGCCTGGGATGGAGTGACCAAGAGAACTTTCACTTCCGCTTGGGGAAAGCTGTGGCCTGACTGTGTTCTTCGACGTAACTTTGAGGGAATTGTTGGTGACAATGAGCTGCCGATTGTCGATGAAATTGTGCCCTTAGGGAGACTGGGGCTGTAGGTGAAGAGCTAGTGGAAGAACATAGCCAGGAACTGACCACGAATGAACTGATGGACCTGCATTCCGAACAACAGGAGGAGGTTATGTAGATATCGTCCAGGGAAGAGGAGGAGAAAAAATCAATGGAATCTCTTACTTCAACTGACATTCGGGAGAAGTGCAAAATGTGGGAAACGGTGAAAAATTTTGTAGGAAAACACCACCCGAATAAGGCTGTAGCAGTTCGAGCGATGAATCAGTTCAATGACAATGCAATGTCACATTTTCGTGAAATCCTCAATAAGAGGCAAAAGCAACAGTCATTGGACAGGTTCCTCGTTAAAGTTGCACCAAATGAAAACCATTCCAGTGAGCCAACAGATAGCTGTAATTCCGTTAGTGAAATTCGTGCTATACAGTAACTCTTCTCATGTCATCTCTCATCTCTCTTACACCAACAATGATTCTATTGTAAGGAAAAGTGCACTTTAATTTGTTTTATGTTAATATTTTGTTTTGGAAATGGTATGCGAATAAATATTTTTGTGTTGTGGGCGAATCATCCGTGTTTCAATTGTTTCTTATGGGAAAACTTGCTTTGATATACGAGCGCTTTGGATTACAAGCATGTTGCCGGAACGAATTATGCTCGCAATCCAAGGTTCCACTGTATATTTATTACCCCACCTGTTCAATACAATTAGTATCACGTTATGTGGTTAATTAAACATAGAAAATCTAAATATTGTGGGGACGTGTTTCACCCTTCCTTTATTGGGCATCTTCAGCCATATTAATTTAATCTTAAAACAAACATTGTTTAGAGGATAATGACATTTATAATTTGTGAAAATTGAACTGTGATTTCGTATGAGATTAATGTTACGGAATAGTAGTTATAAAATATGATGTTGGGACATGACATATTCAATACATGTTAAAATCATCACAAACAAATTTAAAAACTTGTCCAAAAGAAAATGTGTGTCATATAAAATTCTAAACATATAAATAATGCACAGTAGAGTATTCCACCTATTCAGTACTAAGTTGTATTTACAATATTTACGTTACATGGGACTAGTTTCAACCGTACTTGGGGTCATCATCAGCCATATTAAAACATACACAAAATATATGGTGAAATCCTAAAACATGTTTTCTAGCAGTAAGAGTCTTATGAAAAATATAATTTTACAGTATGAAGTGTGGTTGAAATGTTGCAAATGAAAATGAAATATTAGAGTGATGTTGGTGAGT
This sequence comes from Anabrus simplex, assembly GCF_040414725.1. Classification (NCBI taxonomy): domain Eukaryota; kingdom Metazoa; phylum Arthropoda; class Insecta; order Orthoptera; family Tettigoniidae; genus Anabrus; species Anabrus simplex. Next base: position 1,213,089,042 of record NC_090266.1, on the reverse strand, counting down.
AATAATTAATACAAGTACATTATACATGCTAAGAATTCTGGAACAAAAGTACAAATAAGGTGCTCTGTGTTGTTAAAATTTATAAACTCGTGGAATTCAGTAGGTCCTGGTGATACATAGCGGTTGTAGGCCGGGTGCTATGGCAATAAGAATGAACACAAAGTAAACTGACACATATATAAAAATATACAGTTATGTAGAATGTCTGAGTAACAAAATGTGTAGTTGATGCTCTCTGGAAGAAGAGTCGACTAAACAGTGTATCAGCTTAAGCGGAGAATTTGGCAGTTGGTGTATTGAGGAACCAAATGGAAATTCTAAGTTCCCATGGAGGGAATTAGACATTTTTCCACCAATAGAGCATATAAAAAATCAGATGTATGGCTTTTCAGGCGTTTGCTCTATTACCCAGCGTTTCGTCTTAGGTGTGACACTAGACTCATCAGAGTGGGATGTGTCAAACCCTACCCACTGACGCTGGGGTGTATGCAGGTGATCTTATAAGAAGCCCATTATAAGAGGCACAGTCTGATAACTGCATGGGAACTTAGAATTCCATTCGGAATTGCTAGGCAGGCATGAATTCCATTGTGGAGTTTTATCACCCATATGCAGTTATCAGACTGTGCTTCTTATAATGGGCTTTTGATAAGTTCACCTGCATACACCCTAGCGTCAGTGGGTAGGGTCTGACACATCCCACTCTGATGAGTCTAGTGTCAGACCTAAGACGAAACGCTGGTTAATAGAGCAAATGCCTGAAAAGCCATACATCTAATTTTTGATCTAATTTTTGAGGAACCAAGCCATGTTGATGGGCTGCATGGTTGATTGTTATGCAGAATGTGAAGTTTTTGAATTCTTGTTGGTGGAATTCTCAGTTCATAGCGGGAAACAAATTGGACCTATTAAAATTGAGAAAAACTAGTAAAGAACCTAGTGCATGGGAAAGGAGAAGATTACCACAAAGTGAATGGACACTTACCTCGCGTGTGGTGTGCGTAGCTTAGCTGATAGTGTGCGACTGATGGCGAGAGGGGAAATATGGGCAGGGAGGAGGGCAGGCGCATGCAGGTTGAATAGAGTGGAGGTTGCTTGGGAGGGGATGTTGTCGAGGGGTGTTTGGAAGGGGGGATTTAAGGCGGAGCTGAAGGGTGCGGGAGAAAGGGTAATTGTTTTGGAAAAGTACCTTTAATTAAACTTAGGATTGAGTTCTGGTTGGCTGAATTATTGTTTCTGAGAAAAGTGATAAATAAATCGTAAAGTATGTTGGGTTTCTCTGAGATTTCCTTAAGATTGTAATTGGCGTTAAAATATTGGTCTAGGTGTAGGTAGTAATTTTCCATTATGTTGAGTAAAGGACCCTTATATGCTAATTCAAGGGTGTCCATGTCCTGTTCGATATGGGTAAAGTTATGGTTATAATCTTGCCTGTGTTGGCCGATAGCTGGAAACTTATTGTATTTTATTGTGTTAATGTGCTCATGGTGTCTTATACTGAAGTTTCTTCTGGTTTGCCCCGGTTAGGAATTTTCACAGGTATTGCCTTTGATCCGATAAACTCCTGATTTTAAAAAACTGCTGGTCTTGTTGATATATTTGAAGTATTGTGTAAAACGTTCATGTTTTTATTGTTGGTTTTGAAAGCTATTTTAATGCCTTGTTTCTTGAAGATATTGTTGAACGTGAAGGTGGAAAATGTTACGAGGTTTAGTTAGTTCTTTTTTGAGGGTAGTTTAAGGGCGATGTTTGTGTTTATTGATTATCCTTTCTATAAAATGATTGCTGAAGCCGTTGAATTTTGCAATACCGCGGATAGTATTAAGTTCATTCTTTAGATCTTTCTTGGACATTTTTATGCTATAAGCTCGATGCACTAGGTTATTTGCATGTAGCTCATTTGTGGCATTCGGGGTGTACTGAATCTTGATGAATGTTGGGGGCTGTTTGAGTAGGTTTTCTGAATATTTTATAACAGAAGGAATCTGAGTTTCTAGTGATAGTTAAATCTGTAAAGTTAATTTTTTGATTTGATTCGGATTCTAGTGTGAATTTGATATGAGGATCAATATTGTGAGTCTTAGGAGGGTGGTGGAAGCATTAATTGATTTTTCTTCCATGTTTACGAAAACATCATCAACATATCTGGCCCAGAAGTGAATGTTTTCAAATTCATTGTCAATTTTGGTGTATTCGAGAAAATCTATTTATATTTCTGCCAAGGTGCATGAGGTGGTGATCGCATAGCCAAACCATCCTGTTGGTATATGACATTGTCGAAAGTGAAAAGTTATTGTTGACAATTAGTTTTAATACTGTGATAAAATCTTGTATCTCTAGTTTGCTTAAGTGGCTGTTTTTGTTTAAATTGTTTTTAATTATTGGAATTAATTTTGATACTTGTATGCTGGGGTACATATTGTACCTTTCCAAGGCATCAGTACATGAACCAGTTACCATTGTTCATAAATATGATGTTAGAATGGAGCACCATCGGTGAGCCTCGAACTCGGCCCGGTCGTCGAAGCCTCACCCTCCCCTACTAGACTGATTCGCTAGCCAAGTCGGTATCGCATTTTCGGGTCTGTAGACTGTCCGATGGGGCGGTAAGTTCTTTAGTAATAGTCTCTATAGTAGGGGGAAAAGTTAATTATGAGAGGAATACCATTTCATACTAATGAGAAGAGAGACAATATCTTGTATAACAAATTTTTACTTTACTAGTGAAACACACTTTATTTACATGGGTATGCCATACAACTCTATACATGTAATATTGGAGGTTATCTTGACGTTAAAATGTTCGGTAGTCTCTTTTCTACACTTCATTATACGTTTAAATATTCAAACTCAAGAAGCGTTCCCTCTCGAACTATTTACACCATCTCAGACTTAGAGAGGCGTTTGCTCTCTAATTATTTCACTTTACATTTTACACTGATCACTTTACACACAAATCTATTCAATCAGTATGGACACACCCCGCTGTAAATCTGTTTACCTGCCGAGAATTAATGTATTCAATTTGCATCAAATTATGATATAAGTCTGCTAGAATCGGATGAACTAAAATAGGCAATTTACACTCCCAATCCTTTGAAAGTCGCGTTACAACACTTCCTTAAGTTAAACGTTGCCAAATATGCAGTATAATAAACACGCTCATTTCATTAGGATTTTTATCAACACATATATGAGGACGTTATTTACACAACGTTGCTACCTATGGACAAGCACTTAGCGACTTCAATACCAGACATCATAAACAAAGTATCATAGCACTGCCTGCAACAACTGGGCAAGAATATATACATTTCACACACACACGATGAATCACAGATGGTACAAGCCACCCGCTGTTGGTAACAGTGAACATAAACTTTCACTGTCTCCTGGAACGAACTCAAGATCTTCTGAGACGGGGTATATCTGACCTGGAATTCCCTGCACGCTATAAGTAATTAAGAAAAGAAATCGGGGGGATCCTTCCTTTAATGCTCATTTGGGATCTCTGCGACGTTGGCTCTATTTAAATTAACACACGTAATCTCTGTGCCGAAAGGAAAGAAACTCGCCACTTGTATCTGTTCCATTTCACTGAAGAAAACGCCTTCACTCCCCCGTTTAAAGGGGCTCATAAAACTCCAGCTGTTAGCTGCCTGTGACACACTTTCACAGAGCGGTTCACTAAGCCTTCTCGGACAATGGTTTCACGGCAAATAATCTATTCACTTCTTTCAATAATGGCCACCATGGCATCACAACAAATCTCGGCCCTATATCCGGCCGTACTCAACATATTCACATCGCGATATGCACCTCGCGTATCTTAATGACAGATTCCAAGGGAACTTCACATTTTCATTTCACAATATATATATTATGGCTACAGCCTGTCCAGCCATCTCGTTTCTCCTTTCGGTACTTCGACCACGATGCATATATAATGATGAACTCCTACCACACAGGTCCAAATTACCTTACGCATTCGCGAACTAATTAATTAACGATGTAAGATACCCACTGTCTCGATGTCTTGTTCCAGGTGCCTTAGTTACTAATTAGGAGGGATCTCTACCAGGTGAAGCGCACCAAAAAAAAGTGAATTACTGAAAATCTTGATGACTCGTACATGCTATGGAAAGATAACTGGAGTTATTTTTACAGAATATTTAAGTCCCCTCTACTTGACAGCGCTTCACACTTAATTAAGCCAAGGTCCTTATAATTACGTCATGCATTATCGAACCCTTATACAAGGATGTAAGTAAAATATGGTCGTCCCAAAACCATGATGAAAGTATTCTATAAAAGACCCAAATAAAAATGAAATTATTATTATTATTATCCCTCTGAAACGGCGTGCTTGCAGTCTACGTTACATCTATGTGAAAAATCTACATATTTACAATGGGACACGACCTTCAAAGATATAAATACTTGGAAATGTACTCAGCCTTCTGGATACCACGTTCACAGCTTTACAGGGAGGCAACCATGGTTTACTCGGCTTCCATCACGTCATCAGCGATGCGAAGACCTATGATGACTTCCTGGCAGGTCACACTCATGACAGCGACGTTCCAGACGTCCTCTGCTACCAGGCGAAATTTCGGCAAACAGCTAGATGACTTGTTCACTCCGGTACACAGGCAAAACTCTGGCATTCAGCTGGATGTCGACGTTCTCATAGACATGTAAATGAGGGGAAGTTATCTCATGTGAATGCGTTAGTTTATTACACATCACAATTTGAATATATGGTTGGGTATACTCATTAGCACGAGCATTCCAACACGATGTCGGTAATGTCCCTGAAACCCGACATTAATCCCTTCTCGTTTATCTATTCTTCTTGTAGGCAGCTATTATAGGCCCAGAAATTTCACTAGTTTCCCTAGAAACTACAGTGGTTAGGCCACTAATGTATTAGCATTCTCGTATTTCATGATACTAGTTCAGGCCTGTTCTATTGCACTTAGCCATAAGTCGAGCTCTCAACTGCACTACGGATTACTTTAACGTGGCACTGTCCTCAATTTGGTCGACAATGAGCCGTTCACTGACTTTCTTGGTAATTCACATTTATATCGAGCGCTCGCTCCACACACTTCGCTAAGTACGTCCCTATATATGTTAACAGAGCCGTATTAGCTTAGATACATAGGAGGCTCGATATACGACCTCTTCTACACATGGACATCGGTTATTGCGGTTTCGCACCGTTCCTATTTTATTAATTAGCGGCACACTGTACACGCTAACATCTCGCTCAGATGGTGATTATTTCCACATATATTCACAGACTTTAATAAATCACTGCATTACACTGCTCAAATTACAAGATTATTTCTTCACAAACGACTCACACACAAACCACGACGAAATACTACCGTACTGGCGTTGCACTGAAAATGCACTGGGGTGTCTGCCTCTCAGCTCTTGAATATATAGGCAAGCTACGCGAGAGGCTCGAATGCTGAGGGTGGGGGAAAAATGCAATTTCTTCTCAGAATTCGGTCCGGTAATATGCAACCTAGAGTAACGAACAGGGTATCAAAATGTAGCTCCTGTATTCCCATCTCCACTGAGTGACTGTTTTTGAAATAGCTTCCTAGATTCTCAAGCAATCTCAAAAGCGTCCTTTTGTCTCTGGCGGTGAATGATGACGAGCACAGGGGATTCCTTGTGTTCGCTGGCACGGTTGGGGTCCAACATCTGTTAGTCATTAAGACTGTAAACAAGGGCGCAGTTACCGCTCTGTCAGTTAAGTAGAGAACTTCTCGGTCTCATAATTATGCGTAAAATTCCCTGATTCAAATGAATGTTTGCGCTTAATTATCCATTGGGTATTTAGCGATTTACAAAAATTAACAGAAATAAAACAGCTGAATGCGATAAGTTGGCAGTGGTGAATGAGCGAGGAAAACAGGGTATAATGTTAGTTTTCACGTTGGATATACTCTCTGGGCTCAGCTAGTGACCTAGATTCTCTGTCACGTCATAACGCGTCTCTTTTCATCTCGCTCGCGGTTGGAGTGAGAAAACTTTGAGTACAAGCGCTTTTGCACCGCCTTGCTGCTAATTACCAGCAACTAGAGCTGGGTCGCGCGACTCTGGATACTGCAAATCGAGTCCTGGAGCGGGCAGAAACATTCTAACTTGGGCAGTTTTTATCCCAGAATGACGCGGAAAACAGCATATTTCATCTATTGGATATCATGACATACCATAGGTGACGTTGTGAACGGTCACAATATTTACAATATCAAAAGAGTGGTTCGAGTAATCAGGTTGCATACTGAACATGTTTAGTTTTTCTACTAGCTCTGATGTGTTTTTAATAGACTTTTTGGATAAAAATTGATAGTTTTTCCCTTAAGAAACTTTGGCTGAATTGTGATATTTTGTATAAGTGTTTGGTCTATAGTTGATAATTATTTGAATGGGAACGCCGGCTTTGTGTATATTGGGAAGAGCTTTAGCTGTGCGGAGACCTGGTTTCATATGTATGAGTTTGGATTTTTCCTGTTCAGTGAATAATAATGAAGTGTTTTTAAGAGTTTGTTTAAGTGGTCATTGAATTTTTTGGGTGGGGCTTTTTTTATTATAGAATAGGAGCTATCTGTGAAAAAGTTTTTAGTTTTATTAAAGTATTCATTTTTGTCCATAATTACTGTAGCATTTCATTGCCTTTGTCAGCTTTGGTTCCGATGAGTTCGTTGTCTTTGATTTTCTTTTTCAGGGCGTATATGCACTTTTGTTCAGCTATTTTTTCCCTATTATTGAGGTCATTCGTGGGGTTGGTTAAATTGGAGAGGATGTTGCTCAGTTTCCTTTTTTGATAGGTTTATGACAGGTGGATGAAACTGCTTACAATCAAACATGTTTCCGTTGGAGTTTCTAGTTTGATTGTTATGTAGTTGGGAGTTTTTTAGCCTGTTGAGATTTTTCTCCAAAATTGATTGTTTCTTGGCTAGTTCGTGGAATAATTTATTTTTTACTTGGTGACAGAAAAGTGTCCATTGTGCGTTTGAAAGTAGTTTAGTCGCTGCAAGGTGAGCATCATATAATTTCTGATTCAAAAAATATTTCTTCCTATACAAGAATTTAATTTCGTCTCTTAACCAAATTTTGTTGGGTTTGTTTTGGGTTTTGATGGTTTGGGGTGAAATCCGATGATTCCTTGTATTGCTTTTTAGAAAATTAAGTGTCAAGTTAAGTGATATACATTGTTTTAGGAAATCAACGTCTTTGCATAATTTGGCTATCTTTAATTTTAGGCCTAGATATTGAAAGGCTAACTGTTTTGCCTGGTAAGCTACATCATTAACAGTTATGAACTTCATATTGTTGGCCCTATTGAACTGAGATAACATATAGATAATGCACAGTAGAGCTTTCCACCTATTCAATACTAAGTTGTATTTACAATATTTACATTACATGGGACTACTTTCAACCCTACTAGGGATCATCATCAGCCATATTAAAACATACACAAAATTTATGGCAAAATCCTAAAACATGTTTTCTAGCAGTAAGAGCCTTATGGAAAATACAATTTTACAGTATGAAGTGTGGTTGAAATGTTGCAAATGAAAATGAAATATTATGTGTGATGTAGGTGAGTAATAATTAATACAAGTACATTATACATGCTAAGAATTCTGGAACAGCAGTACAAATAAGGTGCTCTGTGTTGTTAAAATTTATAGACTCATGGAATTCAGTAGGTCCTGGTGATACATAGCGGTAGTGGACCGAGTGCTATGGCAATAAGAATGAAGACATAATAAACTGGCATATATAAAAATCTATAATAAAAAAAAGACCCCACCCAAAAAATTCAAATACTACTTAAACTCTTAAAAACACTTCATTTTTATTCACTGAACAGGAAAAATCCAAACTCATACATATGAACCCAGGTCTCCACACTGCTAAACCTCTTCCCAAAATGCACAAAGCCGGCATTCCCAAGAAAAAACTTTCAATTTTTATCCAAAAAGTCTATTAAAAACACATCAGAGCTAGTAGAAAAACTAAACAAGTTCAGAATGCAACCTGATTACTCGATCCACTCTTTGGATATTGTAAATATGTACCCTAGCATACAAGTATCAAAATTAATTCTGATAATTAAAAACAATTTAAACAAAAACAGCCACTTAAGCAAACTAGAGATAAAGGATTTTATCACAGTTTTAAACTAATTGTCAACAATAACTTTTCACTTTCGACAATGTCATATACCAACAGGATGGTTTGGATATGGGATCACTGGCCTCAGGCATCTTGCCAGAAATATACCTAGATTTCATCGAATACACCAAAATTGACAATAAACTTGAAAACATTCACTTCTGGGCCAGATATGTTGATGATGTTTTCCTAATCATGGACGAAACATCAGTTAACGCTTCCACCACTCTCCTAAGACTCAACAATATTGATCCTCAAATCAAATTCACACTCGAATCCAAATCAAATCAAAAAATTAATTTTCTAGATTTAACTATCACTAGAAACTCAGATTCTTTCAGTTATAAAATATTCAGAAAACCTGCTCAAACAGCCTCCGCTATTTGTTAAGATTCAGTACACCCCCAATGCCACAAACGAGCTACATACAATAACCTAGTTCATCGAGCTTTTAGCATACCTATGTCCAAGAAAGATGTAAAGGATGAACTTAGCACTATCCGCGGTATTGCAAAATTCAACGGCTTCAGCAATCATTTTATGGAAAGGATAATCAATAAACACAAACATCGCCCTAAAACTACCCTCAAAAAAGGAATAACTAAACCTCTAACATTTTCCACCTTCATGTTCAACAATGATATTTACAAGTTAACCAATATCTTCAAGAAACAAGGCATTAAAATAGCTTTCAAAACCAATAATAAAAACATGAACGTTTTACACAATACTTCACAGATCAACAAGACCAGCAGTTTTTTAAAACCAGGAGTTTATCGGATCAAATGAAATACCTGTGAAAAATCCTACATTGGGCAAACTGGAAAAAACTTCAATATATGATACCATGAGCACACTAATGCAATAAAATACAATAAGTTTTCAGCTATCAGCCAACACATCCAAGATTATAATCATAATTTGACCCATATCGAACAGGACATGGACATCCTTGAATTAGCAAATAAAGGTCCTTTACTCAACATAATGGGAAATTACTACATACACCTAGACCAATATCTTAACGCCAATGAAATGTCAGAGAAACCCAACATACTTTACGATTTATTTATCACTTTTCTCAGAAACAGTAATTCAGCCAACCAGAACTCAATACTAAGTTTAATTAAAGGTACTTTTCCAAGACAATTACCCTTTCTCCCGCACCCTTCAGCTACGCCTTAAATCCCCCCTTCCAAACCCCCCACTCAATCCCCTCCCAAGCCACCTCCACTCTACCCAATCTGCTTGCGCCTGCCCTCCTCCCCACCCATATCTCCCCTCCCGTCATCAGCGCACACTATCAGCTAAGCTACGCACACCACAGCGCGAGGTAAGTGTCCATTCACTTTGTGGTAATCTTTTCCTTTTCCGTGACTTGGCTTTTTACTTGTTTTTCTCAATTTTAATAGGTTCAATTTGTTTTCCGCTATGAACTGAGAAGAGGTGAATTCCTCAAGGCAGTATTATTGGACCTTTATGTTTTCTTATATATATCAATGATATGTGTAAAGAAGGGGAATCCACGGCTGTTTGCAGATGATGTTATTCTGTACAGAGTAATAAATAAGTTACAAGATTGTGAGCAGCTGCAGGGTGACCTCGATAGTGTTGTGAGATGGATGGTGGGCAATGATATGTTGAAAAACGGGGTTAAAAGTCAGGTTGTGAGTTTCACAAATAGGAAAAGTCCCCTCAGTTTTAATTACTGCGTTGATAGGGTGAAAGTTCATTTTGGGGATCATTGTAAGTACCTAGGTGTTAATATAAGAAAAGACCTTCAATGGGGTAATCACATAAATATGATTGTTAATAAAAGGTAGAGATCTCTGCACATGGTTATGAGGGTATTTATGGTTTGTGTCTGGTATGGGCTATATCAAATTTGTTACTTTCATTGACCTGTCTCAGTCTCATCCTTGGCTTTGACATTTTGAAAGTGACTGAGGTATGAGTGATGCTAGTAATACCATTCCTTATGCAGCCAGTCCCTGTTATGCGTGGTGTGAAAATATCGCTCATAGGGTCGGTTGCTGCATGCATTTCAGTCGGCTTGGCAGACTGATATGTAATAGCAACGGCTGGCTCGGTGAGGTAAGCAACGGGAAACTACCTCACTCCTCGTTTCCCTAGTACGCCTCTTCAGTGACGCCTAGGCTATTTATGACAGCTGTTGGCGGAGCTGCAGAAGATCAAACCAGACCCCAACTAGAGTATGCTTTCTGTGTATGGGACCCTCACCAGGAATACTTGATTCAAGAACTGGAAAAAATCTAAAGAAAAGCAGCTCGATTTGTTCTGGGTGATTTCCGACAAAAGAGTAACGTTACAAAAATGTTGCAAAGTTTGGGCTGGGAAGATTTGAGAGAAAGGAGACGAGCTGCTCAATTAAATGGTATGTGTCGAGCTGTCAGAGGAGAGATGGCGTGGGAGGACATCAGTAGACGAATAAGTTGGAGTGGTGTCTTTAAAAGTAGGAAAGATCACAATATGAAGATAAAGTTGGAATTCAAGAGGACAAATTGGGGCAAATATTCGTTTATAGGAAGGGGAGTTAGGGATTGGAAGAACTTACCAAGGGAAAGGTTCAATAATTTTCCAATTTCTTTGAAATCACTTAAGAAAAGGCTAGGAAAACAGCAGATAGGGAATCTGTCACCTGGGCGACTGCCCTAAATGCAGATCAGTAGTGATTGATTGATTTTTCCACCAATTAATATCGCCACATGCAGTGTCTACTTTCTTCTCAACAAAAATTTAAAAAACCTCACATTCTGCAAAACAATCAACCATGCAGCCCATCAACACGGCTTCGTTACTCAATACACCAACTGCCAAATTCTCCACTTCAGCTGATACAGTGTTTGGTCGACTTATCTTCCAGAGAGTATCACCTACACATTTTGTTACTCAGACATTGTACATACCTGTATATTTTTGTGTGTGTGTCAGTTTACTTTGTGTTCATTCTTATTCCATAGCACTCTGTCCACAACTGCTATGTATCACCAGGACCTACTGAATTCCGTGAGTCTATAAATTGGCCAAGAGAAAAGGCAAATGTTATAAAATTATCTTCATTAAGTTGATTGATCTAAAATATTGTCTTGATATAACCAATGCAAACAGACGTTGATGTGCTGTTTGAAGCTGCTATTGAGATGAGTATTTCCGAGTATTTGACAAGTAATATTTGATTATCACGTGGAAATGTAGTCGTTGTAGAAGATGTGGAACACCGATGAAAAGAATGTGGTTATACTGCAAAGGAACAAAAAGATGAGTTTGACGTGTGTGTTTAAATCGTACGTTAATGTCCAAGAATTATGTATTATGTAAAGTGGGTACTTACTCTTTTGCTGTATTTATGTCTATCATACAATATTAGCAGTGTTGGTCTGCCTGGAGTTCCTACTTCTCGTGTTGTAACGATGTGATAGAGGAAGAGGGGCATGGTGAGGGGAAGCTGAGGTGGGCAGAGCATTACATGTTGATGTTAATGTGGGAGGGGGATTGTTTGGAGGGGCAAGTGCAGGCTTAGTATTCGGTGAGAAAAGGGGAGTTTTTGATTCAAAGAAGTTAAATATTTGTGGGACTCTGTTCTGCTTTGGATTGACTCTTTTTTAATAGCTTAGGCGTTAACATATATAAGGGACTCTTGACTTCCGTATCATTGTTAAGGTTTTGATCTTTATTAAATGTTTTGTCCAGAGAAATAGATATATTCTCTAATTCATTTAGAAGTTTACCTTTGTTTGTATTCCTGATTATTGTGAGATCCTTTTCTATTGAGGTAAAACGGTGACCAGTTTCCTTCATGTGCGTGCTCATTGCCGAATATTTATTGTGCTTTTCCGCATTGAAGCGTTCCATGTATCTTATAAAGAATCTTCGTCCAGTCTGTCCAACATATGAAATTCCACACTGGGAACGTGTTAACCTGTAGACTCCCGAGCCTGAATATTTATTGTTATTATTGTTGATTTTATTATAATTGAAAAATATATTTTGTGTTGTGTTGGTTTTTCTAAAGGCTATGTTCATATTATAGTTGTTGAAAGTGTTAGCAATTTGCTGGACAACTGGGTTCTATATGTAAAAGTGGTGTATTCAGTTCTTTTAGGTTTGTCTGGTATAAGGTTTGTGGATAACTTGTTTTTAACCTTATGAAGTAAGCGGTTTACCATTTCGATCTTATGAGCATAAATTTTGGCAAGATTCCTTATGTAATTTAATTCTTTTTTTAAGCTTGTAGGGGAGAATGGGATTCATGAAGCTCCATATATTGAACCATAAAAAGATGCCTGTTTCTGAGAACCGGGGTATAGTGAGGAATTATTTATGGTTACGGACGAATGTGTAGGCTTTCTGTGAATCTGAAACTCAAAGGTGTTATTAGTTTGGGTGACCTTTATGTCTAGAAAATTTAAGGAGCCTCTTTTCTTCATCTTCCGTAGTGAAATTTACGTTAGGGTTGATATTATTTAAGCTTTCTAAGACTTCACTGCTATTGGTGACATTCTTATCAATTATTACGATCGTGACATCCACGTACCTCAACCATAAACAAACCCCTTTAATATTAGTTCTGATTTTTGTGTGTTCAATCGTGTCCAGGTAAATATCAGCTAGGATGCCCGAAATTGGGTCACCCATCGTTAGGCCCTTCTGTTTATAAATTTTCTTATTGAAAGTGAAATAGTTGTTGTCCAAAACAAAATTTAATAGTGTCATGAATTCATTGATCTCCATTTTACTGAGGCCACTATGTTTACAGATATTATTACAGATGATGTTGATAGTGTTTCTGGTCGGGATGTTTGAGTACATGTTAATCACGTCAAAGGAGCATATTTTATGATAATCAATAATAATAACAGTAAATATTCAAGCTCAGGAGTCTACAGGTTAACATGTTCCCAGTGTGGAATTTCATACATTGGACAGACTGGACGAAGCTTCTTTATAAGATACATGGAACGCTTCAATGCAGAAAAGCACATTAAATATTTGGCAATGAGCACGCACATGAAGGAAACTGGTCACCGTTTTACTTCACTTTACTTTACAGGTAGCAGGTAGGGACCCTCTTCGGAGGCAGCCCTACCCAGGGAGTGGCGCCCCTGCCTATGTGAGTCCCAGAGCACACTGACCCGGTGTGTAACATCTGGTATGGGTCCCAGCTCAGGGTTACGAGTGAAGACCTCAACGGCATCTACGGCGGAGAAGGTGGACTTCGGTACGGCGGAGATGGCGGAAGGGGCATACCCGTAGCGTCTGTACTCCAGAGGAGCGGCTACGAAAGGCGTCTGTCTCCATGTTAGGGGCGGCCTAATTTTGAACCTGGCAGTAGGTATAAAATGCCTTTGGGTGTGGCGAGCCCATCGTAACAATAGCCTATATGGACAAAGCAAATATGGTGCCTCGGAAAAGGTTAGGGCGTCCCCTGCTAAAAGCGACGCGCAGCTCCTCAGGTGCTGGGGGAACTGTGAAAAATGGGCAACCAGCACCAAACTACATCAAAATTGCAACAGTTAACGTACTGACACTGACGGGAAAGACAGAAGAACTGGTGGACTTCATGATAGAAAAAGATATAGCCATACTTGGACTGTGCGAGACCAAGAAGAGAGGTACAGGGGAGATCCCTCTGAGAGAAGGATACAGGCTGTATTACAGCGGAGGACCTGAAGCAAAAAATGGAGTGGCCATCATACTTAGAAGAGAAATCCAAGAATATCTGGAATATACAAAGTACGTCAGCGATAGGATGATGATGATGAGACTCCAGTTTGAAAATGGCGTGAAAGATCTATTTCAGTTGTATGCCCCACAAACGGGTTGCATAGATGAACATCTAGAGGACTTCTTAGAGGAAGTGGAGAGACAGATAGAAGATAAGGAAGTACTATTGATGGGAGATCTAAATGCACAAGTTGGAATGGAAAGACAAGGAAAGGAAGATGTTGTAGGGCCCTTTGGATATGGAAATGTAAATCCAGAAGGCGAGTTGTTGGTGGATTTTTGCATGAGGAATCAAATGATTGTTGGAAACACCTGGTTTAGGAAGAAGAACAGTCAGAAGATTACAAGGTATGGCTGGGGAGACAGACGAACAAAGACCATGATTGATTATATAATCGTAGAGAAAGAACACCGGAAGAACCTTGTAGATGTAACAGCCATGCCTGAAGAAGCCTTTGGTGGAGATCATAGAGTTGTGATAGGAAAATTGAAAGTTGGAAAGATTGAAAAACCCCAGTTAAGAAGAGAGAAAAGAATTAAAGTATGGAAGTTGAAGGAGGAAAGCGTACAAGAAGAATTTCAAAGGGAAATAATACCCTTGGTACCCAGGACAGAGGTGGGGAATGTTGAAGAGGAATGGAAAAGATTTAAGGAAGCACTAGTTGGATGTGCAGAAAAGGTGTGTGGTAGAACATCAGGAAATGTGAAAGACAAAGAAACACACTGGTGGAATGATAGGGTAAAGATTAAAGTGAAGGAAAAGAAAATGGCATGGAAGGCATGGAAAACATCTAAGACTGAAGAAAGTAGAAGAAAATATGTGGAGGCAAAGAATTTGGCCAAGAAAGTAGTGAAGGAAGAAAAGAGGAAAAGCTGGGCCTTATTCACACAGAAATTGAGAGATGATACGCAGGGCAGCAAGAAATTACTGTATGGTATCTTAAGAAACAAAAAGAGAGATCAAGTAAACACCAGATTTGTGAAGGATGAAGGTGGCATAATTTTAACAAAGCCAGAAGAAATAAGAAATAGATGGAGAGAGTATTTTCAGAAGCTGCTGAACATAAGAACGGATGACAGTCATTCAATGGACGACCAGGAAAGACAATTAGTTGACGAAGAAATGGATAAAGAAATTACAATGAATGAAATTGAAATGGCAGTAAGAAAGATGAAGAATGGAAAAACTGCTGGAATAGATGAAATTTCAGTGGAGATGATAAAGGCAGCTGGAGCTGTAGGCCTGCAGTGGACATATCGGGTTCTCAGGAATGTCTGGGAGAATAAGGAGGTCCCTGAGGATTGGCAAAAAGGAATAATCATCCCAATTTTCAAGAAAGGTGATAAGAAAGTTTTGAAGAACTACGGGGGAATTACTCTAATATCCCATGTTGCTAAGATAATGGAAAGAATACTGGAAAGTAGAATAAGGTTGAGGCTTGAGAAGCAGATACAGGAAAATCAGTTTGGTTTCAGAAGTGGAAGATCAACAATAGAGCCCATTTTCATTATGAGACAAGTAATGGAAAAGCATTGGGAGTACGGGAAGGATATGGTGATGACATTCATTGATATTGAAAAGGCATATGACAGTGTCCCTAGGACGAAAGTTTGGGACAGTCTGGTGCAAAAAGGAATTGGACAGGGATTAATAAAAATGATCATGGCATTGTATAAGGAATGTTGTAGTTGCGTGCAAACACAAGTTGGCAGGACAAGTTGGTTCAAAATAACTAGTGGGCTGAGACAGGGAAGTGTTCTATCACCAATCCTGTTTACAATAGTAATGGATGACATCATGAGAACAGCAAAAGCAGCATATGGAGGAAGAGAAATGAACATGATGTTATTTGCAGATGATATTGTGATTTGGGGAGAAGACGACAGGAAGGTTCAAGAACAGTTGAATGTGGTGAATGGGAAGATTGAAGAATGTGGATTGAAAATAAGTGTAGAAAAGAGTAAAACTCTTGTTATGACGAGAGGGGAGAAAGAAGGGAAAGGTCAGATTAGACTTGCAGACAAGCCCCTGGAAGTAGTGGAAACGTTTAAATACCTGGGGAGTGAATTAATGGAGAATGCTCGACTGGATGCTGAGATTAGTAAAAGGATTCAAGCTGGAAGTTGTTTCTATCATAGTGTAAGAAATATGTTATGGGACAAAGATATGCCAATGGAAGCAAAGGATACTATGTACAAGATGTATTACGTACCCATAACAACTTACGGAGCAGAAACTTGGACAATGACAAAGAAGGATGAGAGTCGAATACAGGCAGCCGAAATGAAATTCTTGAGGAGTATGATACAGAAGAGTAGACGAGACAAAATAAGGAATGAGAAAATCCGGGAAGAAATTGGAGTGGAAAAAATGAATGATAGAATAGAGAAGAGCCGACTAAGATGGTTTGGGCACATAAAGCGAATGAGCGACGAAAGAATGCCAAAAAAGGTGATGGAAATGCAAATCCAAGGAAGGAGAGGCCGTGGACGACCTCGATTGAGATGGAAGGATACCATCCAACGCAGCATTATAGAAAGAAACCTGGACTGGGACACAATGTTGGAGGAGGAGTGGTGGAAAGACCGAAGAAAGTGGAGAGGAACCATATTTGCCCCTACCCGGCTACAGCTGGATAAAGGGAAATGATGATGATGATGATGATGATGATGATGAGAAAAGGATCTCTCAATAATCAGGAATACAAACAAAGGTAAACTTCTAAATGAATTAGAGAATATATATATTTTTCTGCAGAAAACATTTAATAAAGATCGAAACCTTAACGATGATACGGAAGTCAAGAGTCCCTTATATACGTTAACGCCTAAGCTATTAAAAAAAGTCAATCCAGAGCAGATCAGAATCCCATGAATATTTAAATTCTTTGAATCAAAAACTCCCCTTACCTCACCGGATACTAAGCCTGCACTTGCCTCTCCAGAGAATCCCCCACCCACATTAACATCGACATCTAATGCTCCGCTAACCTCCGCTTCCCCTCAGCATGCCCCTCTTCCTCTATCACATCGTTACAACACGAGAAGTAGGAACTCCAGACAGACCAACGCTGCTAATTCAGTAAGATAGACATAAATACGGCAAAAGGGTAAGTACCCACTTTACATAATGTGTAATTCTTGGACATTAACGTATGACTTAAACACACACGTCAACCTCGTCTTATTGTTCCTTTGCAGGATAACCACATTCTTTTCCTCGGTGTTCCAAATCTTCAGAAGGACTACATTTCCACGTGATAATTAAACCTTACTTGTCAAATACTCGGAAATACTCGTCTCAATAGCAGCTTCAAACAGCACATCAACGTCTGTTTGCATTGGTAATTACATTACATTACATTATCATTGTAGAATGTTATACCTTTCAGCGTTCAGTCTGCAAGCCTCTGAGAATTTACTAAACGTTGCAACAATCCTCGATTTGCAACTAGCGTTGTGGCTCATTTAGTTCTATACCTCTTATCTGTAAATCGTTAGAAACCGCGTCTAACAATCATAGTCTTGGTCCCCCTCTACTTCTCTTACCCTCCATAACAGAGTCCATTATTCTCCTAGGTAACCTATTCTCCTCCATTCGCCTCACATGACCCCACCACCGAAGCCGGTTTATGCATACACCTTCATCCATCGAGTTCATTCTGAAATTAGCCTTTATCTCCTCATTCAGAGTACCCTCCTGCCAGTGCTCCCACCTGTTTGTACCAGCAATCATTCTTGCTACTTTCATGTCTGTTACTTCTAACTTACGAATATGATATCCTGAGTTCGCCCAACTTTCGCTCCCATAAAGCAAAGTTGGTCTGAAAACATACCGATGTAAAGATAGTTTCATTTGGGAGCTAACTTCCTTCTTACAGAATACTGCTGATCGCAACTGCGATATCACTGCATTAGCTTTACTACACCTTGATTCAATACCACTTACTATATTATCATCCTGTGAGAACACACAACCTAAATACTTAAATACCTATTCTAGCTTCGTATCACCAATCTGACATGCAATTCTGTTGAATTTCTTACCTACTGACATCATTTTAGTCTTCGACAGGCTAATTTTCATACCATACTCATTGTACCTATTTTCACGTTCTAAGATATTGGACTGCAGGCTTTCAGCACAATCTGCCATTAAGACCAAGTCGTTAGCATAGGCCAAACTGCTTACTACATTTCCACCTAACTGAATCCCTCCCTGCCATTTTATACCTTTCAGCAGATGATCCATGTAAACTACGAACAGCAAAGGTGAAAGATTACAGCCTTGTGTAACCCCTGTAAGTACCCTGAACCAAGAACTCATTCCACCATTCTCACTGAAGCCCAATTGTCAACATAAATGCCTTTGATTGATTTTAATAATCTACCTTTAATTCCATAGTCCCCCAGTATAGTGAACATTTTTTCCCTCGGTACCCTGTCAAATGCTTTCTCTAGATCTACGAAACATGAACACAACTGCCTATTCCTCTCGTAACATTTTTCAGTTACCTGGCGCATACTGAAAATCTGATCCTGACACCCTCTCTGTGGTCTGAAACCTCACTGGTTTTCATCAAACTTCCTCTCAACGTCTGATCGCACCCTCCCTTACAAGATGCCAGTGAATACTTTTCCTGGTATACTAATCAATGAGATACCTCGATAGTTGTTGCAGTCCTTCCTGTTCCCTTGCTTATAGATAGGTGCAATTACTGCTTTTGTCCAATCTGAATGTACCTTACCAACACTCCACGCTAATTTTACTAGTCTATGAAGCCATTTCATCCCTGCCTTCAGACTATACTTCACAATTTCAGGTCAAATTTTATCTATTCCTGCTGGCTTACAAAAATGGAGTTTTTTTTACCATCCTTTCCACTTCCTCAAGCATAATTTCACCAACATCATTTTCCTCCTCCCCATGAGCT
Organism: Anabrus simplex; assembly: GCF_040414725.1. Classification (NCBI taxonomy): domain Eukaryota; kingdom Metazoa; phylum Arthropoda; class Insecta; order Orthoptera; family Tettigoniidae; genus Anabrus; species Anabrus simplex. The sequence goes on along the minus strand of NC_090266.1, from coordinate 1,213,070,158 downwards.
TGGCTGTTTGCAACACCACCATGATGATTTCCTTTTACATTGAGAAGATGTTCAAAATATTCCCTCCACCTCTCCAGTGATTCGCTGGGATCTATTATGAGTCCACCTGAATTCCTCAAAACACTGTTCATTACCTTTTTCTGTCCCTTCCTAAGATTCTTTATTACTGTCCAGAAAGGTTTCCCTGCTGCTTGACCTAGCCTTTCCAGGTTATTACCAAAATCTTCCCATGACTTCTTTTTGGATTCAACAACTATTTGTTTCGCTCTGTTTCTTTCATCTACGTACAAATCCCTGTCTGCCTCGGCCCTTGTTTGGAGCCATTTCTGATAAGCCTTCTTTTTACGTTTACAGGCTGCTCTCACTTCATCATTCCACCAAGATGTTCGCCTTTTCCCATCTTTACACACAGTTGTTCCTAGGCATTCCCTTGCTGTTTCTACTACAGCATCCCTGTATGCCACCCATTCACTTTCTATATCCTGGACCTGCTTATTGTCTACTGTTCGAAACTTCTCACTAATCATATCCATGTACTTCTAATTTCCTCATCCTGGAGATTTTCTACCCTTATTCGTTTGCGGACAGATTCCACTTTCTCTACCCTAGGCCTAGAGATACTTAGTTCACTACAGATCAGCTAGTGGTCTGTATCATCAAAAAATCCGCTAAAAACTCGTACAGTCCTAACAGATTTCCTGAATTCAAAGTCTGTTAAGATATAGTCTATTATGGATCTGGTACCCCTAGCCTCCCATGTGTAGCGGTGAATAGCCTTATGCTTGAAGAATGTATTCGTAACAACAGCTAAACCCATACTAGCACAGAAGTCCAGCAAACGCTTCCCATTCCCATCATCTTCCATATCTTCCTCGCATTTACCAATCACCCTTTCGTATCCTTCAGTTCTATTCCCAACTCTCGCATTGAAATCGCCCATTAGCACTATTCTATCCTTGCTCTTGACCCTGACCACGATGTCACTCAATGCTTCATAAAACTTGTCAACTTCATCCTCATCTGCACCCTCACATGGTGAATACACGGACACATTTCTCGTCCTAATTCCTCCAATTGACAAATCTACCCACATCATTCGCTCATTAACGTTTCTAACAGAAACGATGTTGCGTGCAATGGTATTCTTGATAAAGAGCCCTACCCCAGACTCTGCCCTTCCCTTTCTAACACCTGTCAAGTACACTTTATAATCTCCTATCTCTCTCATTATCTTCCCTTACCCGAATATCACTTATTCCTAGCACATCCATATGCATCCTCTTTGCTGACTCAGCCAGTTCTACCTTCTTTCTTCCATAAGCCCTATTAATATTGATAGCTCCCCATCGAATTCCATTTCGTTCGCCAAGTTGTTTCCAAGGAGTCCCTCTCCTGTCAAATGGGTGTGGGACTCTATTACTCTCATAGGTCTGAGGCTTGCTTAAAATGTTCTGAGCTCTGTAAATTCATGAAGCAGGATGCTACCCTACTTGCATTGGTTATATCAGGATAATATCTTAGATCAATCAACTTAATGAAGATAATTTTATAACATTCGCCTTATCTCTTGGCCAATTTTTAGGGCTGGAACTCTAAATATGAACAAAATTTACCTCAAGTTTTCAACCATTCTAGTCTATTGAAATCTTATATTTACAACTGCGCCAGCAAGTATATGCTGAATATTCTTACGAAGAGGATCCACTTCAGTACCAGACATGTGCTGTTTTTAGAATTTTATATGACACAAATTTTCTTTTGGAAAAAATTTTAAATTTGTTTACAATGATGTTAACATGTATTGTATATGTCATGTCCCAACATCATATTTTATAACTACTATTCTGTAACATTAATCTCATAAGAAATCACAGTTCAATTTTCACAAATTACAAATGCTATTGTCCTCTAAACAGTGTATGTTTTAAGATTAAATTAATATGGCTGATGATGCCTAATAACCCTTTCAGACCTGAAAGAAAACTGGCGGTGTGAAGTTTTCTTTGTATGTCAAAAACTGACTAAAATGCTCTTAAATACACATATGTTTAGTTTATTCTACAAAATAAAAATTAACATCTGAAAAAAAAAAAGCACCCGCACAATTGTGCGTGTCAGGACTTACTTCATTACTTACAAAAAAGAAAAATTACCTCAAAGCATGTGAATATACATATGCATGATCAAATGTTCTATTTTCCAGTGTGGAATAATTTAAAACAATTAAATCTTCGTTCAAACGCAAGTAAACGTTATATTTTCTACATTGAGGATGAGTTTTGCTATTACTGCCCTTTTGGCTGCAGCAGCTTGTCGTCAAACCTGAAAGAAATCTGGAGGTGTCAAAACGTCAAAAACTTACTAAAATGCTCTCAAATACATGTTTTTACAGTTTATTTTACAAAATAAGAACTATCGGCTGAAAAACAGAGCCCACACAATTGTGCGTGTCAGGACTTCATTCACTACTGGCAAAAAATAAAAAATAAAAAAAATTCATCTCAATACATGTGAATATGCACATGTTCATGATCAAATGTCCTATTTTACAGTGTTGAACGATTTTAAACAGTTAAAATCTTATACATTACATTTCTCATGTAGAGTACGAGATTTCTTTCTCAGTCCTTTTTGCGACAGCACCCAGCACTCCTGCATGCGTTGGCTGTAAGGAAACCTAGTCCGCACATATGTGCGTATCAACATTCAAAACCTCATGGTATTACGTACGATGTTGAAAGTACACAATTTACGTTTGCTACACAATCTACACATTTCATAGATTATATTCTGATATTCAGTAAAGCTTCTGGATTAATATGAATGCAATAAATAAATACCTACTTTAGGCATTACTGCTTCCCGCCATATTGCTAATGAACTGTATTTTTAAACTCTTCTTCCTGCCCCCTGGTGGTCAAGTACTAAATAAAAACAGCTGAAGTACATGCTATGTGTCCCGCACAAGCACTGCAGTCCGGTCTAGCGCCAAGAAAACGTCAAATAAGCTCAGACATAAATAAAATACGAACCCGCACAATTGTGCGTACACGGTCTGAAAGGGATAAACGAAGGGCAGAACATGTCCCCATAATATTTAGATTTTCTATGTTTAATTAACCACATAACGTGGTACTAATTGTATTGAATAGGTGGGGTAATAAGTATACCCCATTTGTAAACTAAGTGAGTTCTTGCCTCAGCCGTGCATTCTCCCTCAGCTCTAACACTCTTAATTCCTTCCTCCTTTTCAGCAACAATTTCCGTTCTTCGTAATCTCCTTGTGTGTTGGGTAGCTCTTCTTTATCTTCGGTGATATTTTGTAGGGCTCTTTGGTTCATATCTCTCGTAGCGATGTTCTTCCCTTCATGAATACTATCCACCAGCCTGTTGATCACGCAGATTTCACCATCTTCCGCCATTTCGTCTGTCTCTTCAGGTCTTTCTTCTACGGGTCCTCCTTCTTCTTTGTAATACAGCTTCAGGTTTGCGGCATTGTATATCGCCTCTGTGGTCCCGTCCATACTTCCATACTTTGAACCTTGTAAGCGTTGTTATTTAAATTCTCGATTATCTCATAGGGTCCCGCATATAAGTGACAAAACTTCGAGTATATCTTGGCTGCAACGTCAGATGTACTTGGCCTTCTTACCAACACTGTTTCGGAAAGAATACACTAAATAAGAAGTTAGAAGCACTTAAACAACCATCCAAACCAAACCCAAAAACCGAAACTCCGAACACGAACTCTCCTACCTTTCCCAATGAAATCACTGAACACAAATTCCACCCACCCGTAAAAAATCTCACAAATACGTCTTTTAACGAAATGGAAACTGTTATCTTGAGCAAGGGACCCAAGCACAATTGGGTTAACACATCAACTTTCCAGAACATTACAACTACTATCACCGAAATAGAAAACGCCATACAGAAAATCCCACATGAGCTACGAGACAAAGTCAGATATGATATTAAAAAAAAAGGCTCCCACAATATATTGACAAAATTCACAGTAACTCCCAAAATAATAAATCAACCAATAAAGTACACATAAACAAACTCAAAGATAAGATAAAACAGAATAATCTAATAATAACAAAAGCCGATAAGGGCAATACCACAGTTATTATCGACAAAGACCAATACATATTGAAAACCAAAGAATGTTTTCAAGATAACACTTTCCTCATCAAACGTAAAGACCCGACCAATAACATACAAAGGAACCTCAAAACCTTATTAAAAAATACACACTTTCTTTTAACAGAAGTAGAATCCTCTAAACTTAAAGCAATGAATCCTCAAATACCTACTGCTAAAGCTTATCCCAAAATACACAAAGAACATATTCCAATGAGACCTATTATTAACTACAGAGCAAGCCCAACCTATAAACTTTCGCAATTTATTCAACGATTTCTCAAAAAGCACTACGTATTCTTAGCTAATAAAACAGTACGAAACTCAATAGAATTTTGTAATAGGACAAAAGGATTAAAGATTGAACCATATCACAAACTCGCATCATTTGACATAATAAACATGTACCCAAACATTTCCACAAAACGAACAATAGAAATCATTGAATCTAGCCTAAAAAGTCATAGCAATCTAAGCACTTTGGAAATAGAAGAGTTCATTAAATTACTTAATTTTGCCATTAGTAACAACTACTTTAAATTCCATGGTACTATCTATCAGCAACAGGGTTTACCAATGGGATCTCCCGCTTCTGGTATAATTGCCGAAATTTACATAGACTATTTAGAGCACACATTCATCAACAAAATAGACCATATATTTTTTTGGTGTATATTTGTTGATGATATCTTTATCATCCTCGACAATAGGTCCACAAATGAAACTGATATATTAGATAAACTCAATACAATAGATTCCCATATAAAATTTACCATGGAATCCGAAAACAATCACAAACTGAACTACCTGGACATAACGACAACTAGACATGATGACCACCTTTCTTACAGAATATACAGAAAACCCACGCATACCTCAAATACAATTAAAATGGATTCCGTTCACCCCAACATACACAAAAGAGCAGCCTACTATAGCATGATACACAGAGCATTCAATATACCGTTAACAAAAGAAGATCTAAACAAAGAATTACAATTAATTCATGACATAGGTAAAAACAATGGATTCAAGAAAGAAATGGTTAACAAAATCATTCACAAAATAAAATCCCAACCCAAAACCAAACTAACAAAAGTAAAAAAACCCAAGAAAGACTATGCACTATTCACTTTCAATAATGTACACATATACCCCATAACTAACATTTTTAAAAAACATAACCTAAGAATAGCATTCAGAACTACACACAATAGTACCAGCATCATACACAATGTCAGGACAATCAACAGCAACAACAAATACAACCACTCAGGGGTATACCGTATCAAATGTAATAACTGCGAGACCAGCTATATCGGACGTACCGGTAGAAACTTCCTAACCCGATATAACGAACACATAAACGCAGTGAAACACAATCATTTTTCCTCAATAGGACAACATGTCGCAGACATAAACACAGTTTTACAAACATCGATAACGATATGCAAATCCTAAACATAAACCCCAAAGGCCCCCTGCTCAACATAACAGAAGACTTTTACATCACTCTAGATCAGTACACCAATCCAAATTACAACATAAATGAAATCACAGAAAAAACTAACATCATCTTCAATACAGTTATCCCCACCCTAAAAAACCCTTACCTTAAGTTAATCGATAAACAGAACGCAACAAACAACAGAAAAACACCAAACAACACACCCAGCTCCATCCCTACCCCCACAACAACAACTCTCCCTACCCCTCCTTCCCTTCCCCTCACAGCAGCTAGTATAAGCCCAAGAAGAACACGAAGTAGTACATTACAAGCTCGCATGTCAAACACAACTCAGCTACACCAACAACAGTAAGTACATATTCCAATTCACACACATAACCCTTAGACATTCCTCCACACAATATCACTTATAACTCAATCTTATCTTCCACAGATAAACCTAACATCATTGCACAGCTACAAATGGGAAAGGAGCCACTACTTTGAAACCAATGTCATCCAAATTTACGGACGCCAAAAAGACAACATGAATTGGTTCTAATAAAAGGGCAACACACACAGCAGAACTGAACTTATTTTACTTGAATTTCATCCATACATTTGGCACCTTTTTAAAATTGAAAGTGTTTTATCTCACATACGCACAGGAAGACAAAACTTTTATCCATGCAATTTTACAAACTCCAAGAATAGCAGCTGAAGTGTACAACTGTGAATAAGACTTAAATACAGAAGTTAGTCGATGTATTAACCACCAAGCAAGAACGAATGTTCATATGCATGAAGTGTTTTTATATATTGTTTTTAATCTTGTACATATATATAAGTTAGTTTAGGAAAAGACGTGTTTTATACACTAGTTTTAAGACCTTCAACATTTTAGACATACAGGTGCAATATTGTACAGAATGACATATACGCCAGTTCACGCTAAGACGTGCCCCATTTGTATGTAACTAAATGTACATCATCATCATATGGCATTCCTTCAACACCACAATCTTAATCAAAGCTTCATTATATAAATATGTATGTATGGTTCAGCTGAAGATGACCTTGAATATGAGGTCGAAACCGGTCCTGTAGTTTAATATATACAATAAATAAGTATTGATTGGTGGAAATCCTCTCCTATTTTTAATTGTGCAGTGATAAGAATCGAGGGCTTTGAAAAAGAAGCAGCAATCCAGAAAGAAGTGAGGCAAGGCTGCAGTTTATCCCCTCTCCTTTTCAATGTTTACATAGAACAGGCAGTAAAGGAAATCAAAGAGAAATTTGGAAAGGGAATCACAGTCCAAGGAGAGGAAATCAAAACCTTGAGATTTGCCGATGATATTATTTTATCTGAGTCTGCAGAAGATCTCGAGAAGTTGCTGAAGGGTATGGATGAAGTCTTGGGTAAGGAGTACAAGATGAAAATAAATAAGTCCAAAACAAAAGTAATGGAGTGCAGTCGAACGAAGGCAGGTGATGTAGGAAATATTAGATTAGGAAATGAAGTCTTAAAGGAAGTAGATGAATATTGTTACTTGGGTAGTAAAATAACTAACGATGGCAGAAGTAAGGAGGTCATAAAATGCAGACTAGCACAAGCAAGGAAGAGCTTTCTTAAGAAAAGAAATTTGCTCACTTCAAACATTGATATCGGAATTAGAAAGTTGTTTTTGAAGACTTTCGTGTGGAGCGTGGCATTGTATGGAAGTGAAACATGGACGATAACTAGCTCAGAAGGAAAGAGAATAGAAGCTTTTGAAATGTGGTGTTACAGAAGAATGCTGAAGGTGAGATGGATAGATCGAATAACGAATGAAGAGATACTGAATCGAATTGGTGAGAGGAGATCGATTTGGCTAAATTTGACGAAAAGAAGAGATAGAATGATAGGACACATCTTAAGACACCCAGGACTTGTTCAGTTGGTTTTTGAAGGGAGTGTAGGTGGTAAGAACGGTAGGGGTAGACCAAGGTATGAATATGACAAGCAGATTAGAGCAGATGTAGGATGCAATAGTTACGTAGAAATGAAAAGGTTAGCACAGGATAGAGTGGCATGGAGAGCTGCATCCAACCAGTCTATGGACTGATGACTCAAACAACAACATGACTGAATGTAGCCTCAGGTATGTATATTTTCAGGAATGCCTGCTCCTTACATGTCACAGTATGCACTCTTAACTGATGCCAGGCATAATTATAAATGTATGACTGAAAGTAGCCCCACCTGTGTATATTTCCAGGAATGCCTGCTCCTTACATGTCACAACCTTATCAGGCATTACTCCTTTGACTTTTACTCTGGAGGTAGGCATGTTTGGAACTTTGCATTGTGTCTTTAATTTGCTTATTAATCCCTGCGATACCACGCTGATAGATGAGCCAGTATCAGTTAAACAGTACACATCATTTTCGTTCATTTGGGCACAAATTAGAGGCAATTCCCGACTTATTATCTTTCTTTCATTTGTACAATAATTTACTAATGCCTCCGGTGGCACTATCCATGACTCTATCTGCGCAACAATGCAGCTGTCTTCTCCACCTGACATTTGCCGTTCACAGCCTATGTCCATCTGTTTCTCAAGTGATTTTTTTTTTTAGTGGCTGAGGTTTGAATCTCCTCGCATTCGGATTTAGCTCCCTTTCTCGAGTTTGTCGTCTCTTCCTCTGTCTTTCTAGACTCTCAGCCCCTTCTTTGTTTCGGTCATTATTCGACCCGCAAATGGTGCCTATCCACTTCTCACTTACCCGCTGTTTCTTTCCAATTCATCGAAATATCTCTCCGACTCTTGGTATCTTTCCTCCATGTTCTCGCGGTAATTGTGCGGCTCATAATCTTCTCGTCTCTCTTGGTGCTGCATTCTATTTGTCGGGTACCTCTGGGTTTGATACGGATATCTTCTATCTGTTTGCCTTCTTTCATTTCTCCCACGGTCTTGAGCTTTTCCATGCGCTTGACCCTGGTGTCCTTCCCATGTTCTCTGCGGTCTTGCGTATATCGTTCGGCATATTGGCTGATATCGGGGCCTCCAGTTTCTCCTTTCGTCTCGATACTATTAGTACCTTGTTAGCGCGCCTCAGGCTTCTTATCCTGTTCCGTCGCCTTGATCGTGTTTACTTGGTATTTGGGTGTCTCACTACTCTCTGTGGCAGATGGCTCGTAGTCATGTCCAATTGCCTTAGAATATTTTCTGCCTCGACTAACGATCGGATATTCGCGGCCACCATTATCTGCTGGAATTCCACGGGTAACTGCTTTTCTATAGCACTTATTAGCTCCTCCTCTGGCGGTGCGTGGTCTAATTCCTTTAGTCTCTGTAGCTGAGCCACGAAAAAATCTGCGTATCGGCTTGGCGAGTTTGTGGAGTACTTGCACGAGTATAATTCCAAGCGAAGAGACTGTTGCGTCGCTGTACTCCAATAACGCTTCAAAAAAGTTGTTTTAAACTCCTCGTAATTGTAGCAACTATAACGAAAGGTGTTAATCATTGGCTCACTCGTCCGTCTAGCAGTTTCTCTATTGTTTTGAGTCTCCGTTCTACGGGAATTCAATTTTCAAGCATGTAATCCTCATCTTCATGGATGAAAGATTTTGGCGTCCATGAGTCATTTCCTGTGAACTTCCGTGGCTTATCATCGCTTGTCCGGATAATATTTACTATTGGCGTCAACATTTGCGCGCTCCATCCTGGATTTATACCTTCTCATTATTGTCTATACTGCTATGGTTGGGTAGCGTCTCGTCAGTAATTATTCCTGTCTTGCACCTGTCATTTCTAGGCTCGGGTGCTCTTCTCCGGACCACCTTTTGAGCAGACTAAAGTGGAAGTGACGTCATTGTCTCGTCACACTCGCCGTGGTTGCCAAATGAGCCGGCGCGCGATTCAAAGTTGTATTTCACCACTGTAATACAGCACAGCTCACGGATTGAACCTCGAATGAATTTAAAATAATTAATACATTAACGTATGCGTGTTAGAATCCCATACAGTTTTTTAACAGCTTACATTTCTAAACAATTAATTTACTGAATTACATTTTAAATGTGCAAATCTACAATCTGTTTTCCAGTCAATGACCGGGTCAGGGATGGAATAAATGAAGCCCCATCTTGCGGCGAGGACAGGAATTGAGCCGGCTGCCGAAGTCTCTTTCACTCGTCTGGGGCAATGATTAATGACTGACAGATTAAATTAAATGATACTGGAGAGTGATGCTGGAATGAAGGATGACAGGGAAAACCGGAGTACCCGGAGAAAAACCTGTCCCGCCTCTGTTTTGTCCAGCACAAGTCTCACATGGAGTGACCGGGATTTGAACCACGTAACCCAGCGTTGAGAGGCCGACGCGCTGTCACGTGAGCCACGGAGGCTTTCACAGTTTTAATGTACTAACTACAATTGCACAGTACCATCCCGCCATTTGCCTGGAGTGGAAGTGTTAAACCATGGAAAACCACTTCGAGGATGGCTGAGGTGGGAATCGAACCCACCTCTACTCAGTTGACCTCCCGAGGCTGAGTGGACCCCGTTCCAGCCCTCGTACCATTTTTCAAGTTTCGTGGCAGAGCCGGGAATCGAACCCGGATCTCTGGGGGTGGCACTACACCACAGATGCGGACTATAAAAATATTATTACATATTATTATTATTATTATTATTATTATTATTATTATTAATATACAATATATATATAATATTTTATTATTTATTATTCACTATTATTATCATCTAAATATATGGCCTGATTTCTGATTGAAATGAGTTGCTACTCACAAGCGATTTATGATAAAGGGAGAGAAGTGAGGATTATATATGGGCCTACTCATACTGGAATTAACTTTGAACTGACAGATGAAGTTGGGGATCCAGGCAAAAACCTGTCCCACCCCCGCTTTGTCCAGTACAATTTCAATAAATTAGTTATTACAAATATATTTTTATAAAAATATTATTATTATTATTATTATTATTATTATTATTATTATTATTATTATTATTATTATTATTATTATTATTATTATTATTTTCATGCAGGAGGTTTCTGTGTCAGCTTACCTTGTGCCACAGTAATTAATCTGTGTCACTATCGAGTGGCTGCATACCCAAGTTGGAATCAGAACCGGGGTCAGCACACGAGGTAAACTAATCCCGCCATCAATACTATTCGCTCGGAAATGCTTATAAACAGACAGAATCATTTTCTCACGCCGGAAGTAAAAATCTTGCGTTTCTTCTTCATCTGATAACAGTCTGGTGAATTTTTGTTCGGATCCATTGCACAATAATATCCAATAACGAGTTAGAGGAAACCTACAAACGTACAAGAGACTACAAGAATTATGAATTAGCACACAATACGCACATACACTGTTTTTGTAAAAGCGAAGCACACTGATAAAATTCTCTCACTGATTTTTTAAACAGACTGTGATTGAAACTGCACCCACGTGCTCAGGACATCCACTGAGTGAGTAAGTATGGCAGCTCCGCATTGACTGCACCATTGCCAAAACTCGCTCTGAGTAGCGCTGCCCCTGTCGCCCGCTCCATCCCCTGGTCTATACACTCACTTCCGCTTTAGTCTGCTCAAAAGGTGGTCCGGAGAATAGGAAACAGATCTGATGTGTTTGTGGTTTGGTGTACATAATCGAACTTTCGTCCCCTACTCTTGACTGATTTCCCTTTGCAGGTTTGGTTTCATGTTAGCTTGTGTCCCTAAATCTCTCTTCACTTCTTGAACGTGTGTCCCCTGGACTTAGACTCGGTTTTCCATTTTCTGGTACCGGTCTAGCCAATTTGATACCCCCTCTGCCAACTTGCGACCGTTCTTATTTATCTCTTCATTTCCAGAGTATATTTTATCTATTAACTCCTTATGAAGGATGCCCATTTCGCTTCATACTTTGGTCTTTCCTACCTTTACCTCTTCCATGATGATTTTGCAGATTTCTATTCTATTCTTTTTTTTTTTTTTTTTGTCTGACCTTGTCCTGTTTTATCAGTTCGGCGTGTATATCAGCCTTTATTTCCCCCCTCTATTCGGTGTTTTCACTCTGAGCTCTCTCCAAGTTCTCTGTAAATTCCGTCTTTACGTGACTAATACGCTTCGTCATCTCATTCATTATTGCCGTGCGTGAATCTTGTACCTCTTTCTTAAGATTGTTAACCTCATCCTTTACCGAATTTAACTCGTCATGCAAGGTTCCTATACTATCGCTCATTTTGTTAACCTCAGCTCGTGTTTCACTTCCTTCTATGCGCATTTCATCGTGACATTTATTGAACTGTTCCTTTATCTGTTCCTTTAATTCCGCGACCTGCTCACTCACTTCTTTTCTACCTTCATCGCATATACTCGTTATGTTGTCTATTTGCAACTTCATCTGGTTCTGAAATTGTCCAGTCAACTCCCTGATCTCTTTCAATGTTGCCATTTTATTTAATATAAATACCGCTATTTACTTTACGCTTTCGGTTCTATGACCTCATCGATTATATTATTAAAGTGATAAATACGACTCATGTTCGTGCACCTTCCTGTTCAGCTTATTTAAATTTTGCAATTGAACTTTATATTATTAACATCAATATTCTAACGCCAAACAACCTTTTGAAGCTAGGTCCTGCAAAGCTGACAGCTATTCCACTAATTTACATAAGTTCCTCCTGTTGCCATTTTACCCTATCATCTGAATTATTCTCGCAAACACTGTCCGTCATACCTATCCCGAGTGCCAACCAATTAGTTGCCATACCCCAAATTTCCGTATTATGCCGCTTGTGGGAATCGAACACGTGTTCTTACCTAATGAGGTATCTGCCACACATACCAGCCTTCCGATCAGGGATATTAAATATTATTCTAACTTCTTGGCGACTGCTACTATATCCTGATATCCATGATACGTAGGTGCTTTGAAAAGTTCTCGGAATGTACTAGAATTAAGTATCTTACCTCGGTGGAGCTGCTTTTATTTTTCAACATAGTCTTCCTGTAGACTAATGCACTTGGTCCAGCGATTTTCCATGCCTTTTTCCCATGTCGAAAATGACATTCCTCCAGGTCTGCAAAATACCTCTCCAATTCGGCTGTCAGTTCTTCCTTTGTAGAAAATCTCCGTCCACCGAGGACAATTTTCAGCTTGGGGAATAGATGAAAGTCTGATGGTGCCAAATCAGGTGAATAAGGTGGATGTGGCAACAATTCGTACCCCAGTTCATGAAGTTTTGCCATGGTAATAACACTTGTGTACGGCGGAGCGTTGTCCTGATGAAAGATGACTTTTTCCTTGCCAAACTAGGCCTTGTTTCGCGTACCTTTTCCTGTAGTTGGTCTAGGATGTTTGCATAGTATTGCCCTGTAATTGGTTGGCCAGTAGGAAGATAATCTATCAGCAGAATGCCTTTTGCATCCCAGAAAACTGAGGCCATGACCTTTCCGGCCCAACGCTCTGCCTTTGCTTTCTTTGGTGGTGGTGAATCAGCATGTTTCCACTGCTTTGACTGCTGTTTTGTCTCTGGGGTATAGTAGTGGACCCAAGTTTCACCTGTAGTCACAAACCGGCACAAAAAATCTTGTTGGTTGCACTGAAAACGGGCCAGACTTTGTTCGGACATTTCCAATCTGGTGCGTTTATTGTCCAATGTCAAGAGCTGCGGCACCCATCTTGTGGATAATTTTTTCATACCCAATTCTTCGGTTAAAATATTATATACCCGTTCAGAAGACATCCCTACAGCTTCAGCAATCTCCCGCACTTTCAGTCGACGATCCTCCATGACCATTTTATGCACTTTTGCGATAAATTCTGGGTCGTAACACTTTTTGGCCGTCCACTACGCAGATTATCATCCAAGCTCTTCCGACCAAATTTAAACTCGCTGGTCCTTTTGGCAAAAGTTGAAAATGAAGGAGCAGGGTCCCCCAGTGTGTTCTGAAAGTCTGCATGAATTTCCTTTGCTTTCATACCTTTCTTTACAAAGTATTTAATCACTGCTCGAATCTCAGTTTTTTTCAATTCTCACAAATCACTACGCGGGAACAACAACAAAGAGTCGTCACTACCACACTCCTGCAGCTAGAGCACTGACGCACCACGTGTTCACTCACAAAGGATGTGTGATTATTGTGCGGGAACCTCGTTGCTCTAGCACTGACATCTAGCGGTGATTCCGAGAACTTTTCAAACCGTCCTCGTACATTAAATTGTTCTAACTTCCTCTAACTATCCATAAAATTTAACATCTCCTTTCTGAGTCACTCCACGTAATCTCAAGAATAGACCTTTTTGACATCATCTCCTATCAGCCTAACTCGTGTCTGCTCGTATTTTTATCTGCTTAACTTCGAAGTGCCATGTTGCTATTTATCATGGATATTCTAATATTTACACATCAGGGGCATCCCTAAATTAACACCACCAAATAATATGGCTCTCCTTAATTTTGACATGCCACTCACTGATCATATCCCACATACAGTCACCATGTGTCTCCCACATACAGTCACCATGTGTCTTATTTCCCTGACCCCTTTTAACCTTATGTAGATTTTAAGTGGCTCTTTCTAGTGTCCAAATCGGACTTATTTACACTAATACCAATATAAATGGTCCGTTATTGGACATTGTAAATTTTTCAGCTAACTCATTCCTGGTTGCCACCGTTTTGTGCCCCCGTGTTCTAGGTTGGGCTCATCAGTTGGTACCTAGCACACGTACCAAGACGCATGGCTAGTGCATACCGTGGAGGCCACTGCATAAGCTAAAGCTAAATAGAGCCACCGGGGATGCCAATGCACTATGAGAGACTGTCTCACTACCAGAAATTGAAGCCTGCTTGGCCATCAGATGATATAGATGTTGAGTCGCATAGGGAATCTGAAATATTTGTCCCAAATGAGTAAATTTATAATACCAATATAAATGGTCCGATAGTGGACATTATACATTTTCCAGCTAACTCATTCCTGGTTGCCAGTGTTTTTCCCCCGTGTTCTAGGTTGGGCTCATCAGTTGGTACCTAGCACACCTACCAAGACGCATCGCGAGTGCATACCGTAGAGGCCACTGCATCAGCTAATTAGAGCCACCGGCAGTGCCAGTGCACTATGAGAGACTGTCTCACTACCAAAAATTGATGCCTACTTGGCCATCAGATGATATAGATGTTGAGTCCCATAGGGAATCTGAAATATTTGTCCCGAATCAGTAAATTTATAATACCAATATAAATGGTCTGATATTGGACATTATACATTTTCCAGCTAACTCATTCCTGGTTGCCACCGTTTTGCCCCCGTGTTCTAGGTTGGGCTCATCAGTTGGTACCTAGCACACCTACCAAGACACATGGCTAGTGCATACCGTGGAGTCCACTGCATAAGCTAAATAGAGCCACCGGCAGTGCCAGTGCACTATGAGAGACTGTCTCACTACCAAAAATTGATGCCTGCTTCGCCATCACCTAGAACCCATTAGCTTATATTTAGCTTACCTTTTTGTTAGGATTATTGATATATCTAGGTGTATGAAGCACGAAAGTTTTTGATACTTTAGGAAATAGTTTAAATCTATTCGATATAATGAAGGTAAATAATTACATGATTTACTCTATCACAGTAATCCTTTTTATCAGGCACTTCATTGTAAAAAAAACCTTTATGTACGAATGATAAGGATTGGTGCAGGGTAGTAGCTAGTGTTATAATGGTTAATAAAAAGGAGGACAATCCCTGCGGGGTAATTTTTTTTTGAAAAAGTGTGCATTTTCTGCATTTTTGGTCGTCATCAAATTTTGAGGTTCAGGGAAAAAAATATTAAAATAGATGTAGTTGATATAAATTAGCAACAATTTAAAATTTAAGACCAATTTTACATTAGTTGATCATTTTTAGTAAGACATTTTGGTCAGTTACAATAGTTATATGTATATATACATATATATAGGCCTATACATTTATTCATTACATATAGAAAAGGTACATTAATTAATAATAACTTATTGATACAAAAAATCCTGATAATGTTAATAACAAATATACACGAGAGAGAAAAAGAGGATCTTTTACATATTTCTGGCATTGTAGGGGGTATATATCTACTTATATATTAAATATAGATTTATATATTAATAAATGTTTATATAATATATATCTGAGATATAGGGATAAATATAAAATAACCTATATTCATTATCTATTTAGTTTCTAACAATACATTAAAGTATTTATTATTATATATACCTTTATAGTAAATCTACCTATTTAAGTATATATTTCAAGAATTATACATTAAAAAAAGTATACTATGATTATTATTCTAATTAAATATTTATTACGTGGCCTGCAGAGTTTTTTGAGGGAGTGAATAAAATTGTTCTCAGGTAACTGTAATTGAGCTCAATTACATTTATTTTGACTTTTCCCACTACTGTTTCTCTGTATGTAGATTTTAGTGAAAATTATGCATTAAAGTATTCATATGAAGTATCACATTTTGGAGCATCACAAAAACAACTAGGAGTTCATATCAGTACCTTCTACAGAACAAATTGTCTTGTAGAACCAGTTCACCACCACACCTTCTGAACTCTCTCTGAATGTACTAGACATAAACAGCTACAATCTAACCCTGCAATAGAGGAATGGGAAAAATGTTTTTAATTTTTTCACTAAGATACCAGCCGAATATGGATTCAATAGGGTAATTTGGAATTAGTTTAAGGCAGGACACAGTAAAAGTGTGTGGAATGCTGTGGGCAGTCTCATGAAAGCCAAAGCAGACAAATATGCAATTCATGGAAAAGATGTATATATATGAAAATTATCAAGGAATCTTTTCATTATATGAACTGCACGAAACCTTTCTATGCACAAATTAAAGCATCAATTATTTTTGTCCAATATAATTGATTCTGTGAGAATCTCTGTACCAGATGTGGGCAGAGGTGAGAATCACAAAAAATAAATATATTTTTTAAGAATAAAAATGTATTTGATGTGTGGCTTTCTGAACTTTTCTGCAGATCACAAGATACCTAAAGACATAATATAGGCTTTTGGGGGGGTAGTTTATGCCGTGTCAAGAAAATAAGGTGAAATTCTTTAAGTTTCACAGGTGACATTGCTCTGCTTCTTCAGAAGACAATCTCTGCTGTTCAAGAGGAAGACTTTTCCAAGTGGTATATTCATTCATCACCAGATGGCTCACTGTACGTGGTACAGCGCTAGCATTCGACGCGGAAGCTGGCGGCACCTTCAGAATCAGTCTGGGAGGGGGGCATGACAGGTGTACATTATGAAACATTATGATACAAGCCTGGGATGAAACATCTCGTGATGAGGAACGTACAAATTTGTTAAACACCACAACAAAATAACAGTAGTGAAAGGACAGGGAAAAGAACTAACTACGTAAATCCTTAATGGCTGGCAACCACGTATTTCTTAATTGATAGCCAGTGTCCATGTTGGAATTGTTAGGATTTCTATGTATTTCCACAACTTTCCATATAATCATAGACCTGTGGTGCCTAGTCTGTACATCACTGTAACCATTACCCTTGAACGTGACTTTGAGTGTGTCCATCTCCTCCTGGATATTTGATGGCTCACAAATTTTTCTTGCCCTCTTAGCGAGTGTCGTAAGAATGCCTCGTTTTTGTGCTGGATGGTGGCGAGAATCTTCATGAAGGTAGCGATTTGTGTGAGTAGGCTTATGATAGATGGTATGTCCTAATGAGCCGCCCAGTTTCTGTCTTACTAGAACATCCAATAAAGGAAGGCATCTGTTCGACTCTATCTCCACAGTGAATTTAATTTAAGGATGTTTCTGATTTAAGTGGTTTAGAAACAGATGAAGTTTCTCAAGACCTTCTGTCCAGACCACAAATATATCAACATACCTCCACCAAATCATAGGTTTGACAGGCGTTGAAGCTGCTCCTCGAAATGCTCCATGAAGGAATTAGCCATTAGCGGCGAGAGCGGATTTCCCATAGCAACCCTGTCCGTCTGTTGATAAAAATTCCCACCCCACAAGAAATAGCTCGAAGTCATGCAATGGTGAAATAGCTTAGGAATGTCCGCAGGGAACACATGTACAATGAGAGACATGACCGAGTCAATCGGCACTTTAGTGAACAAGAACTCTACTTCTAAAGTCACCAAAAGTGCATTAAGTTGAAGGGTTATGGTTGACAACTTGTTGACGAAATACAGTGTGTCCCTAACGTATGATTCAGTACGTCCTATATGTGGCTGAAGAAACTTGCTTAGGTTTAGCCAAAGCTTACATAGGAGAACCTAGCCCTAATAGTTGGTCTGAGGGGAACATCATCTTTATGGATCTTCGGAAGTCTGTATAATCTAGGTGGCACTGCATCCCCCAGGGACAGATGTTTAGCCTCCTGTTTTGAAATTGAGGAATGCCTTAAGAGCTTCATGGTGGTGCTGGACACAGCAGTGGTAGGGTCACATGAGCTCAGTCTACAGACAGGCTGTGACAACATAGCAGAGACCTTGTCCTTACACTCGTCAGTGCTCAATACCACCGTCACATTACCCTTATCAGCTGAGAAAATGGTCAGTTCAGAATCATCTTTAAGTTTCTTCAGAGCTCTCCTTTCGCCTCTTCTCATATTGGGGGTGGGTACAACAGCAGACCTTGAGAGTCTCGCACATTTCTGTTGTACTTCCTCGGCCTCATCCATTGATAGTTTGTGAATGGCTGCCTCAACAGAAGTAATGAACTCCTTGGTGGGAATTTTAGAGGGAGCGACAGAGAAATTTAAGGTTCCTATTTTTATTCCTTTTAAATAAGATTGAAATGTGCAATCTATCTGAAATCATCTCCGTTACCTGAGTGCAGATAATATAGCTGTAGGCCCACCTTCGGCTCCCCGAAGATGATTTTCCATGGTTTCTCATACTCGTGCCTTGGCTACTACCTTCTTGTTCCAAGCATCGTCGTTAAACTGTTGACAAATTCCTTAATTATATACTTTAAATATGCCAGAATACCTGACAGTTACATACTCAATCTCTGAAGAAAAAAAAAAAATCATCACCCAATCAAACAGTGCCTTACATTGGAACACATCTGTTTCACTATGTTTGCTCTTCTGAAAATGTGACCCTTTGTGCGGAAAAGACCCAAAATCAGCAATGGAACTTGTACAGAAGAGCTGAACACAAGTGGCTGGGGTGTAAAAATTGCATTTTGTATGTTTTGACTTGTTGCACTACTTGTGGGTCTTGCTAGCAAGCTAAGTTACACAGCAGTTACAATCTTCACCACTCAGTGTCATGTAAACTTTGTACAATTTGTAAGAAAATTAGTGAAAGCTGTAATTGTGTTTTTCAAGATACAGTATTCTTAATACCAGCAGTCACAGTAATTAATATCTTCTGAAGTATTGCACCTAGAATCATAAACTTTTCTTTTCCTTTTAATGCTCAGTATCTTATGCCAATTTTACAACCACAAAAATCTCAAAAATGAAAAATCCTACTTCAAATCCCTTTCCACGCAACATGTATCAAATGAGCACTGCCTGATGCTGTGCTATGTGTATATATACTATCTGTTTCTTGTGGCAATAGTTATTACAAGCAAATATAAGTATCGTCGCCATAAGACCTATCTGTGTCGGTGCGACGTAAAGCCCCTAGCAAAAAAAAAAAAAAAAAAAAAAAAAAAAAAATAAAAAAAAAAAAAAAAAAAAATATATAAGTGAATGACCTAAAATGGACTGCCAGGGTTGTTGTTAATTCAGTAGCAGCACATGGACTTCAAAATAATTATTACTGAGTGAGTTGGCTGTGCAGATAGGGGCATGGAGCTGTGATCTTGCATTCGGGAGATAGTGGATTTTCCATGGTTTCCCATTTTCACACCAGGCAAAGGCTGGTGCTGTACCTTAATTAAGGCCACGGCCACTTCCTTCCAACTCCTAGGCATTTCCTATCCCATCATCACCATAAAACCTATCTGTGTTGGTGCGACGTAAAGCAAATTCTAAAAAATAAAAAAATAAAATAGAAACATGTCTAATACAATGCAGAGTTAAGGTGGATAAGTTGTGGCTTGTGGTTGCTTGGATTTAAATTATGTGATAAACTCCAACAATCCAGTCATGCTAACATCCATGATAACATCAGTTATCAGATTATTTATTTGAAGGCATTCTGTACATTTTATTTGGTAGATACATTTACATTGTAATTATACTTTAATCTTCTCGCCATTTAGAGGCTAGCTTGTGATGAAACTCCCTCACCGTTTAGAGACTAGCTGTTATCATAGGATGCCGGATAAGATTTAGATACTAGTTTCAGAAATTCAGTAATTTAATTACATAATGCAACAACAATGATTTTGCACAGTGTTGTATTGTTGTGTGACTTTCCCTTTTCACTGAATTTCTGAAAATAGTATAGTAAAATTTAACAGGGAAAGTCCCACAAGACTGCAAAATTAAGCAATAAATGTCTTGAATTATGTAAATATATTACGTTTTGCTGAATGAATAACAGGAATGATACTTGTTTTAAAATGGAAATATTGTCATTTACATACAAGGAATTGTAAATCATAGCTTGTACGCTTAAAACCTGTATCTTTGTAAGTTGTGACACAAAAGTTATAATGTGCCCGTTTTCTAGGAATGCATAGATATAAGAAAAATAAAACTGACTCTTTATATCGAGTGCAGTATAAATCAAACCGGAATATCGTGAAAATGTTGGTTTTCTGGCCTTACATGAAAACCTACAACCTGTCCTCCAGTCACTGACTGGGTCAGGGATGTAATGAATGAACCATTTATAGGCTATTACTACAATGGGGTCGCCACTCCCAAGTGATCTATGAATGACTGATACATGCTATGAAATGATAGTGGAGGGTGTTGCTGGAGTGAAAAATGACAGGGAAAACTGGAATACCCGGAGAAAAACCTGTCCCGTCTCCGCTTTGTCCAGCACAGATCTCACGTGGAGTGTCTGGGATTTGAACAACGGTATCCAGCGGTGAGAGGCCAATGCTCTGCCGTCTGAGCCACAGAGGCTTTCTTTCTGGACTTATAATGTTTTTATAAGTACTATACGGTACCGAAATCGACATTTCACTGAGTAGTGGAGGAGTGCTTCGTAGTCACTGCTCCGCATCCCTCTCAAGGGTGTTTCGCTCTCTTGCTATGTAAGCTGCCCACATTTACATAATGCCAGCCCGGCCAAACTGGTCTAATGGGTCAACAAATCTACACAGTTCATTAGGCTACCATGTGCATGCTATACCTTGCTTGCTTGGCACATCTCAAGCATACTGATGTCATGCTTGGCTTATACTTCCAAATTAGCGTCACCTTCACCAGAGGCCAACCACTTCAGCAGTGGCTGTAACTAAATATATAGTGCTCCATGTGCAAAAACCAGTGGGTATGGCCAGTCATTGCATTTCCCTTCTCCCATCCAGCTCTTCCTTCTGTTCACTGCACTTGGCACATTTCTCCCTCAGCATTCATGCCAGCTTGTTGTTGAGTCGTCGTGTATCCAATGTATCTTTCTACAATACGCTGCTTTTTTATTTCATTACTGGTATTATAATGGAATCTACATCTTGATTGAAATCCTTTCGAGGTAAGCCGTTACGAGGATAGACTCGTGAAATAGTATATAATGCCACAACTTATTAAAAAAGAATGGTAAAAATTAAAATATACTGATGTAAAATCAAGCAGTGAAGCAAGTGATTTTGCAGATATTACATGTAAATGGGTAGCTGTCCCACAAGTTGCTTTGCTGTGCAGACATATGATTGGGGTTCTACAATTCACTATCCAGTCCTTTGCCAAAATGTCAGGAGCAGCTGACAGCCAGCATTCAACAAATAATGGTGCAGGATGCAACAATCACTGGTGCTCATAGAGGGATTGCACTTGTCCATGTCTCCTGTACAAACCACATTCTTTCCTCTAGATTAATATCTTGGTTCATTTTGTTCTCAGCGCTGAAATTACTGCTGGGCTGGCTGCTTGTACTCATAATTGATATCTATTGAAGGGATATTTAATTGCTTAGTGCCTCTTTTCTCCAGTTCCCAATTTGAAATATTTCTCATTATTTTTATAACTCATTTTGTCTTTAGAAATTTTAACTTTGCTTCCCTTCCAGATCTTTGGAGCATTGTTACGAGGTTGTGCCACAAATTTGGTGCATTTAAATGTATCTCGCAATGCATTCAGCACTAAAAAAACGAAGGAAGTTCCACCATCATTCAAACAATTTTTTACGAGTACTTTAAGTTTAAAACACCTCAACATGTCAGTGTGCAAACTTCCATTGGAAGCTCTCAAGTAAGTTCAAAGTCTTAACTTTTTAATATATTAAATGGATTACCTGGATGTAATTTTCAATGTATTGTTTTCTGTTGAATAGAAACTTGCTTCTTGGTCTGGCATGTAATGAGTCGACAGCTGATCTGGAGCTGGATATGAGCTGTAATAACTTGGGTGCTCAAGGTGCACATGTTTTAGAATCGTGTATCCATGGTGTTCGTTGTCTTGGGAGCCTGGACATCAGTGAGAACAGTATGTGTTTAACATTATCATCATAGAAAACTTCCTATTATTGTGTAATATTTATTAACCCTAGAATTGCTGCAAGTTTATCAAGTGCTGCCCTTCTTCATATTATGGCTGAAAGACTCTTCTCTATAATTAAGGTAAAAGTAACAAAAATATTCTAATCATATGAAAAGTTCATAAAATTAATTTTTATGTAGCCTGACACTTCTGAGATTTTGTTAACAAATTTAACAAATTCAGGACAATTTAGGAAAATTTATAATGTCCAGTAATGGAGCAACAGTATTGGTATCTTGGACATTGTCTACATCATGCATGTCCAAGGACCCGTTAGCCACAGAACATAATACTGCATTCAGTAAACAAAAGCAGAATTCTGTAATGATACCATGTTTGATTTTATTCGTATATTATGTAGGACTAATACACTTAACCGTGATAGCAAAAACACTACAAATGCACGAGTGTTAGGAGTTACATTAATACAGAATTACAAAGCGTCGGGATAATATTGCAGAGTCGTAATAGTAGCAGGGGTGGTGCGACCTTGAAGTTATTTGTAGCTGGTGCGTTTCTTGGCAAAAAAGCAGAAAACCATGACTGATTATTTTCAGAAACAGTAAAGTTAGCTAGCCTGAATATTTTGCTTTGCCTTATTAGTTTCACCGAAACTAATTGTGCTAAGTGCTTCTTTTACTGCAATGTATTGTGTGAGTTAATAAAAAACAATACAGTAGTATCATTTATTATCATTTTTACTGTACTTTCAGTAGTGCGCCTGTTCTATTTTTAAACTTTTGCAGGTTAACCGCGATCAAATCAATCAAAATCTCTTTATTTGCAAATGAGGTGTCTACCTCGGTGGCAAATGGTACACTAAAATACATTATTGTCAAGCACTAAATATTAAATTAACAAGAGAAGAAAATCTTCCTATAATACAATATTATACAATTTACGTTAACAATTTTTTCTATTAAACACACAGCTCATCCTTAATAAATTTATATTGTTTACAAAATTCTTCTTATAATATCTCCTGTACTACTTACAAATTTAGTCAACTGATATACTGTATGTGGAATTACTTCAAATGATTCTATACAACTGGTATAAGATTAAACTTTACATTGCATTTATTTACTTTTTTTTTACCCACTCTGGAACCTAAGTAACATAACGACCTTCTGCGTCTTAACCAGAGCCCCTTTTGCCACCACTTTTCAGAGTTCCTGAAAGGCCTTCACAGCTACTGTAGCGGTCTCAGGGCCCTCAAAGTCCCCACTGTACTTCACCCCTACAGACAGTCCCCTACTTTGGCTATCCAAACTCCTTAGACCAGGGGAAGGAATTAATTTATTCACACACATTTTTTTATTTACAATAACCTGCGCTGGTCGAATGCCCTCTAACACTTCATTTACTTTCTCTGTTGCTGTTTATTCTCTTCTTGAATATCTGTACAGATTTTGGAAAAGGATCAAACACTACCCCTGCTAAACTGTTCCACTCCTTCACACCCTTCCCAATGAATGAAAATTTACCCCAATCGCTTCTGCTAAAATTCCTTCTAATTTTATATTTGTGGTCTGTCCTGCCGATATAATTATTTTCCAACTGAAGCCTCTGACGGATATCTCCCCATGCTGCTTCTCTTGTATAGGCTCTATATAATCCTATAAGTCTAGTTTTCTCCCTTCTCTTACTTAAAGTTTCCCACCCAAGTTCTTTCAACATTTCTGATACACTAATCTTTCTCCTGAAATCCCCTGTTACAAATCTTGCTGCTCTCCTCTGCACACTATCTATTTCTTTTATTAGGTATTCCCAAACACTGTTTGCATATTCCAATAATGGACGAACCATACTTAAGTTACTTTTTTCTTTTAATTCTTTATTGCATCCTTTAAGTAGCCTCAATATGACATGTTTGGTTTCCCAACAATGTCGTCAACATGACCCTTCCAGTGCAAATTACTTTCAAATCTCACACCTAAGTATTTGCACTTGCCATCTTTTGGGATAACTACCTCATCCAAAGTATATTCAAATTCAGTTTTAAAGCTCCTGTTTGTAAAAGTTGTAACAGTTGATTTGCCTCCATTAACCTTCACATTATTTTCTTCAACCCATTGTTGGATACTTTCAAGGTCCCTTTGTAATTCTGAACAATCCTCAATGTTATTTATTTCCCTATAAACAATTATGTCATCTGCATACAATCTTATTTTTTATGTTATATTGTTCCCTAAATCATTTGTGTATATTAAAAAAAGTAATGGACCGTTTATACTACCCTGTGCAATTCCCTTCCAAACTTTCTCTTCCTGACTACATTATTTTTTACTTTGACTTTCTGAACCCTTGAATTTAGAAATGTTTTTATCCAACGTGTAACCCTTACGTCCAATCCTATTCCCTCCAATTTCTTTAATAATATTCCATGTTCCACTCTATCAAAGGCTTTGGAAAGATCTATGGCTATGCAATCTAACTGACCTCCTGAATCCAATTGATCTTATATGTCCTGCTGAAATCCCACCAGTTGTGCCTCACAAGAAAATTTCTTTCTAAATCCATACTGGCTCCTCATGAACCAATTTTTATCATCACATATCCCTCTGATGTACTTTGATATTAAACTCTCCAGTATTTTACAAACTATACTGGTCAGGCTGATTGGTCTGTAGTTCTCTGGTTTCTTTTTATCACCCTTTCCTTTATAAATTGGTATTATTATAGATTCCTTCCATTTCTTTGGTATTACACTATTATTTATGACATAGTCAAAGACAAATTTTAAATAAGGCACTATCTACCACCCCATTGTCTTTAATACCTCCCCAGTACTTTGATCACTTCCTGCTGCTTTTCCTTGCTGAAGCAGTTGGATTTCTCTGAAAATATCGTCATTTGTGAATGAAAAGCTTCTTGTTTCCCTCTGTGTCTCTCCCTCTCTATCTTCTGTTTCGGTTTCCGACTCTTGACAATCATCTACTGAATCTCTGAACTCTCTACTAAATAGGTTTGCTTTTTCAGTATCTGTTAAATAGTGTTGACCCCCTTCTCCCACCATTGTAGGAATTTGGATTCCTTTTCCTTTTTGATTCCTGATATATGAATACAGCTCTTTTCCATTTCCCTTTGTGGTCATTACCCTCTTGAAGTATGCCATTCATATAATTCTCTTTTGCTTCCTTTTTCACTCTATTCAGTTTCCTCATTAGCTGTTTGCTAGTTTCTCTACTCTCCCTACCCTCTTTGATTTTCCTGTTTACTATTCTACATTTTCTTTTTAATTTTCTTATTTCCCTTGTATAATAAACAGGGTCTGAGGTCATTTTACCCTTCTTAACAGGTACAAATCTCTTCTCTCCTTCCCAAATGATTCCTTTAAATTTAGGCCAAAGTGTATCCACATTACTCCCTTCACTTATCCAACAACTGAATTGTGATTTAAGGTAAGTCCCAAATTCATCAACTTTAGTTTTTCTGTACAATTTCTTGTCTTGTGTAACCCTCTTATTAAGCCTTTTTGGTACAAGTCCTACATCCATTATTACAGCCTTATGGTCTCCTATTCCTTCAATTACCTCAGTTTTATCAACAATTTCCCATGGTTTAACCAAGAATACATCTAGTAAGTTATTGAGACGAGTCGGTTCTTGTACTTATCCGGGAAGCCTTAACCCTACATTATCCCGGTTAATCGAGAATTAAGTGTATTTACTTTCTTTGAAATTTTCAATTCATTTACATAAAGATACTTTATAAATGCTCAGAAATTATAAAACAATGTGACACTTGGCTAATAATTGCAACGGTCTGGATCTTATTGCTGTTGTTGGATGAATGGGTTGGACTTCCAAAGACCAAGCGTTTTACAAGCATATTCGCTCGAACCAGAGATCCTCCTCTACATCAACTCTGTTTCTGTTCTTCGTTTTCATTTGTGTGGGAGCAGAAAAGTTATGCTCACACAGGTATGTTATCATGAGAGGCTTTTAACTCGGTATTTACTTTCTAGAAATTGTAGGGTATAGGGGATGTCATGGACCCAAAAGTCGATCAGAGACGTGTAGTTGTGATACATTCATGGAACTTCCTGGATATAAACACGCCACTCTATCTGGTTCTCCACACATATCATACTTCAATTTATTTATTTGTTTTTTTGCTAGTGGCTTTTCGTCGCACCGACACAGATAGGTTTGATATACTAACAATTTGTTGGTTGTTTTGATCCACCTTTTCAATACAGATTACAGTTTGTGTTGCTAAGTTGTAATGTTACAACACTAATTTACTGGGATATGTTTCGCTTTTATTCACAAGCATCATCAGCCTATGCAATTGCCTCAAGGTTTGTCATATTTGGATTGTTGTTGCAAATTTCATTACATTGAATATAAATCTAATTTCAGTGATAACAATATTTAAAACACAAGAATAATATACCTACACATTAAAAATTATGACAATATGATTTGCTATGTTAAAATGGAGTAACTCTTAATTCTAAAACACATTGACGTCCAAAACACAGTTTTTACAATTTGAAAATAGCAAACGCCCCGCCCAACATCTCTTCCCCTCAACCCCCTACCCGCCCTTCACAACAGCTCTTTCATACGTACAACACAAGGAGTAGAGCCACAACAGACAATAGTCACAGTAACGCAATAAGGTCCACTATAGCAGACAAAGGGGTAAGTGATAATGCAACATCAACAATCACATTACAAGCACAACACACACACAATATTACTTAAGTTCATTTCCATTTGTTCCAGATGCTTCTTCCATTCTATAAATCGAAAGAAACATAATCAGATACTCAAAATTTGGATTGAAGCCCCTTTTAACCATAACTTACATCAAAACAATCAACTTCCAACGGAGAGTCTGGTCGCTACAAACAAGAATTAAATATGTCAATACTTCCTCTGATCAAATTGCCAAACTGCAGCAGCAAGTCTCATCAAATCTAGAAGCCATTTTCCAGCGAACCCAAGACTTCAATTCTAGATTATCATCATGACTAATCACGCATAATGCAAAATTACAGTCTTTTTAAATAACATTATTTAGAGAGCACAATTCTTAACTAAAATTCTCAATACTGAAATGTTATCTAGAAACCAACGTACTTCAGAAACTATGGCTCATATATATTAACATCCAATATTTATATTTATGACTCAATTTTTAATGCCAAATTATAGTTGAATCAATTTTATTTTAACATTGTAAACAATTTTTAGCCAAATTTTCAAATTGTAAAAACTGTGTTTTGGACGTCAATGTGTTTTAGAATTAAGAGTTACTCCATTTTAACATTGTAAATCATATTGTCATAATTTTTAATGTGTATATTATTCTTGTGTTTTAAATATTGTTATCACTGAAATTAGATTTATATTCAATGTAATGAAATGTGTAACAACAATCCAAATATGACAAACCTTGAGGCAATTGTATAGGCTGATGATGCTTGTGAATAAAAGCGAAACATTTCCCGGTAAATTAGTGTTATAACATTACAACTTAGCAACACAAACTGTAATTTGTATTGAAAAGGTGGATCAAAACAACCAACAAATTGTTAGTATATCATAGCATAGTTCAATACGGGTCTAATAATGAGATTAGTTACATGTAACAGATAGGTCTTACGATGACGATGGCATAGGAAAGGGCTAGGAGTTGGAAGTGGTCGTGGCCTTAATTAAGGTAGAGAACCAGCATTTGCCTGGTGTGGAAATGGGAAACCATGGAAAGCCATCTTCAGGGCTGCTGACAGTGGGATCTCCCAGATGCAAGCTCACAGCTGTGGACCCCTAACCGCACGGCCAACTCGGCTGGTCAATTTATTTTTCACTTTGTCTCTACCAACATACTTTGGCTAGTTGATCTTCCTCGAGGGAGGGCATTTCATGTTCAATTTCAAAGAAGGGTTTTTTGATGCACAAGATTTTTTCAACCAGACGCGGAAAATATGGTCTGAGTGTGGATACTAGCAATTCTCAATTATATCACTTAACTGCCTAATAGCATTCCTGCTTTTTCCACTGCTAACTTGTACCATCTATTGGGCAAGTATGTATGTATGTATGTATGTATGTATGTATGTATGTATGTATGTATGTATGTATGTATGTATGTATGTTATACAGCAGTGAATACATAGTTCCTAAATGCAATATAATGGTCTATCCTATCCCATTGTCGCCATAAGACCTATCTGTGTCGGTGCGACATAAAGCCACTATTTAAAGTTAAAAACTTCATGATTGTTCCGTATTGAATAGAGAAATAAGAAGATGTACAATATTATAGGGAAGGATCCACCTTTCAATACTCCGTAGTAAGTTGAACTAAAAAGTAGTTACAACCTGTTTATTGGGACCGGTTTCAACACATTTCAAGTGTCATCATCAGCCAGTTAGCGAAGATCTTAAAACAACTAGTACATTGAATACAGGCAAAAAATTAACATTGTATCATATCGTAGCAATTCAGTTAAAGTTCAAAACACAATAATCACAGTCAAGAGTGCTGACCGCAGTTAGGGAATGGTTGGTCTACATCATACTTCCTTAACTTTATCTTTTTTTCCTGTATTGTGCTTGAGGTCATTATGACAATCAGCACAAACTGCATTTTCATCTGTTTCAAAACGAAAGAAAAAAGTACTCTACAGCCACCGCAATTGGTAATTGGTGCCATTTGACGACTGACTATGTAACATTCTTTACAAATTTAGACACTCTCTCTCTGAAACAAATTTTTGTGTAGAGGAAAGTGTGTTATTTCTAAATATTCCAAAAGTTATTACAATTATTGCTTTCCCTAGCATTGAAAAGAATGTCAAAAACCATTTCAAATCCCGAGATTTCTGGAGGGTAGCACATTCAGATATAGCCATCTCCAATGTGTTGTTTATTGAAATTTACAAAATATTCTATATGTTTACATAATGTACAGAAAATTCAGAATGATACTTGAATTTATACTGAAATGAAAGAAGAGAAGTGAAAAATGTTGTTAACAAGTGGAGTTAAAATGACAAAAAAGAGGTATTAACTGTATTCAGAGGGAAATATCACACCTCTCAGGCTGAAACCCGCTTTGAAATTCCAATGATAGAAGGGATCCTACATCTGCTCTAATCTGCTTGTCATATTCATAACTTAGTCTACCTGTACCATTCTTACCACCTACTTTTCCTTCAAAAACCAACTGAACAAGTCCTGGGGTCTTAAGATATGTCCTATCATTCTATCTCTTCTTCTCGTCATATTTAGCCAAATCGATCTCCTCTCACCAATCTCATTCAGTATTTCTTCATTCATGATTCGATCTATCCATCTCACTTTCAGCATTATAAGGCCACATCCAAAAGAAGAAAAATAGCTGTCAATTTAAACTGTAGGGTACCAATGGCAGCTCTGTATGCTTTTCAGATGCACATTCCTGCTTCAAATGGCGTAGATCATGAAGTTTGATTATGCTGCACAAGATAATGTGAAGTGACCAATATTGAATGGTAAAACACAAATTCGCTTTGCAGCCTGTGTAATGTACACTCAGTGGCCAAAAGTCATGGGAAGACACCAAATGTGATGTTAATAACGTGTTGCTCTTCTGCGAGCCCTCAAAACAACAAAAATATGGCAAGGCATCGACTGTACAAGTTGTAATACCAATATAAATGGTCCGTTATTGGACATTATATATTTTCCAACTAACTCATTCCTGGTTGCCTGCGTTTTGCCCTAGTGTGCCAAGTTCGGCTCATCAGTTGGTAAATACCACACCCACCAAGATGCATGGTTAGTGCATACCGTGGAGGCTACTGTGTAAGCTACTTGGAGCCACCGGCAGTGCCAATGCACTATGCCTGGCCATCAGATGATATAGAATGTTGATTTTCAGAGGGAAACTGAAATATTTGTCCCGAATGAGTAAATTTATAATACCAATATAAATGGTCCGTTATTGGACATTATCAATTTTCCAGCTAACTCATTCCTGGTTGCCAGCATTTTGCCCCAGTGTGCTAAGTTGGGCTCATCAGTTGGTAAATAGTACACCCACTACGCCCTTCCTGCGTCCATGTCGGTCAACGTTAAAGATTCCCAGCCAGCATCTCAGGGTGTCTTGAATTTTGATTAGATTTTACGTGGGATCCAAAAGAGGTATGATGCACTGATTACCACATT
Organism: Anabrus simplex; assembly: GCF_040414725.1. Lineage (NCBI taxonomy): Eukaryota > Metazoa > Arthropoda > Insecta > Orthoptera > Tettigoniidae > Anabrus > Anabrus simplex. The sequence goes on along the minus strand of NC_090266.1, from coordinate 1,213,039,736 downwards.
TATCTATTTCGGTCTTCCTGATGGACGCCTCCATCCGACACATCAAGGCAGTGATAAACCAACTCGAAAATACAATACCTTACTTCTAACATTCCTACTTCTACTGTCACTTCATAAATAATACATCAAATTATCCATTTTACTTTTTACTATTTAGTGAAAGGATAAAAAGAATTGGAAGAGATGAATAATATTTACAACTTGAGTTCCAAAATGATTAGTTACTGCTGAACAGCTGATTTGTCATATTCATGCGGTACGATCCTGCTTTACTGTTCACTTGCTCCACATCATTGATTGAAATGGGTTAGATTTTCTCTTTACACCCTCTTATGAATGAAAATTCTTGACTTACAATCTACACTTGACAATATATTATTCTAAGTTGATTTCTGTACTCTTGGTCTATACCATTAACTGAAGATTGAAGTCCAATATATCATATCTTGCAAACAATTTCATCATTCAACATCACAAGTTTGTCATCTAATTGAGTTATTGCATTCTTAAACTGATCAATCTGAAATTATTTGAATTAATCTGAATTTTTATCTGTACTTTAACGTGATATAATTTGAATTTTAACTGAATTTTATTATGATTTCTGTTATTTATTGAGGTTTCGGAATATTCAGTAAGTTTCTTGAATATGCAGCCAACATTCGCTGTTACTAACCTACCGTTCATGTTGTTGTTTGAGTCATCAGTCCATAGACTGGTTTGATGCATCTTTCCATGCCACCCTATCCTCTGCTAACCTTTTCATTTCTACGTAACTATTGCATCCTACATCTGCTCTAATCTGCTTGTCATATTCATAACTTAGTCTACCCGTACCGTTCTTACCACCTACACTTCCTTCAAAAACCAACTGAACAAGTCCTGGGGTCTTAAGATGTGTCCTATCATTCTATCTCTTCTTCTCGTCATATTTAGCCAAATCGATCTCCTCTCACCAATTTGATTCAGTATTTCTTCCTTTTATGATTCGATCTAGCCATCTCACTTTCAGCATTCTTCTGTAACACCACACTTCAAAAGCTTCTATTCTCATACTTTCTGAGCTAGTTTTCGTCCATGTTTCACTTCCATACAATGCCACGCTCCACACAAAAGTTTTCAAAAACATCTTTCTAATTCCTATATCAATGTTTGAAGTGAGCAAATTTCTTTTCTTAAGAATGTTTTTCCTTGCTTGTGCTAGTCTGCATTTTATGTCCTCCTTACTCCTGCCATTGTTAGTTATTTTACTACCCAAGTAACAATATTCATCTACTTCCTTTAAGACTTCAATTCCCAATCTAATATTTCCTGCATCCCCTGCCTTCATTCGACTGCATTCCATTACTTTTGTTTTGGACTTATTTATTTTCATCTTTTACTCCTTACCCAAGACTTCGTCCATACCATTCACCAGCTTCTCGAGATCTTCTGCAGTCTCAGATAAAACAACAATATCATCGGCAAATCTCAAGGTTTTGATTTCCTCTCCTTGGATTGTGATTCCCTTTCCAAATTCCTCTTTGAATTCCTTTACTGCCTATTCTATTGAAAAGGAGAGGGGATAAACTGCAGCCTTGCCTCACTCCTTTCTGGATTGCTGCTTCTTTTTCAAAGGCCTCGATTCTTATCACTGCAGACTGATTTTTATACAGATTGTAGATAATTCTTCGTTCTCAGAATCTGATCCCAATCACCTTCAGAATCTTAAATAGCTTGGTCAATCAACATTATCAAATGCCTTTTGTAGATCTATGGATGCCAAGTGCGTGGGCTTGTCCTTCTTGATTCAATCCTCTAAGATCAGACGTAAAGTCAAGATTGCTTCACGTAGCACTGCAGAATCTGCATGTTCCTGCATTTCTTCTGAAGCCAAATTGATCTTCTCCCAACTCGAATTCAACTTGTTTTTCCACTGTGCTGTAAATAATACATGGTAACATTTTCAGGCATGGGATACTAAATTAATGGTGCGGTAGTTTTCACACCTGTCAGCACTGGCTTTCTTGGGATTAGGTATAACAACATACTGCCAAAAATAGGATGGGACATCACCTGTCTTGTACATTTTACACACTAAATGGAATAGCCTTGCCATGCTGGTTTCTTCTAAGGCAGTCAGTAATTTAGAGGGAATATCACCAATTCCAGGTGCCTTCTTCTTATTTAGGTCACTCACAGCTCTGTCAAAATCTGACCTCAAAATTGCGTCTCCCATTTCATCAACATCAACAGCCTCTGTTTGTTCCAGAACCAAATTATCTACATCTTTACCTTGATCCAACTGCTGGATATGTTCCTGCCATCTTTCTGCTTTGTCTTCTTTTCCTAGAAGTGGCTTTCCATCTGAGCTCTTAATATTCATACACCTAGATTTCCTTTCCCAAAAGGTTTCCTTGATTATCCTGTATGGAGCATCTACCTTTCCTAAGACCATACAACCTTCGACATCCTTGCAGTTCTCCTTCAGCCATTCTTCGTTAGCTACCTTGCACTTTCTATCCACTTCATTCTTTAATCGCTTGTATTCTTTTCTTCCCTCCTCATTTCTAGCATTCTTGTATTTTCATCTCTCATTGATCAGGTCTAGTACCTCCTGAGTTATCCACTGTTTCTTAGTTGATCTTTTCTTCCTTCCTAACATTTCTTCAGCAGCCCTACTGACTTGATTTTTCATGACTATCCACACTTCCTCTATTGTGTTTCCTTCAGCCTTTTCATTTAGTCCTTGTGCAACATGTTCCTTGAAACAATCCCCCAGATTCTTTTCTTTCAACTTGTTTAGATCCCACCTTTTTGCATTCTTTCCTTTCTTCAAATTCTTCAACTTCAGATGGCATTTCATGACCTAGTTTTGGTCAGAGTCCACGTCTGCTCCTGGGAAAGTTTTGCAATCCAACACCTGGTTTCTGTATCTCTGCCTAATCATAATGTAGTCTATTTGATACCTTCCAGTGTCTCCAGGTCTCGTCCACGTTACAGCCATTGTTTGTAGTGTTTGAACCATGTGTTGGCAAGGACTAAATTATGATCAGTGCAGAATTCAACCAGCCGAATTCCTCTTTCGTTCCTTTATCCCAATCCGAATTCTCCTACTGTATTACCTTCTCTTCCTTGGCCTACCACTGCCTTCTATTCTCCCATCATAATTAGATTCTTGTCACCTTTTACATATTGTATTGTAACTATTTGATGACTACCAATAAATAAAATCATGAATAAAAATATATAAATAAATAAAATTACTCAAAAACGTAATAAAATTAATAAACATAATTAATCGAAATGTCCGTAGTATGGGCGCCAGAGTTCACCAGAATGGATCCCTCGAATTTAGATAGAGCATGATAATTCTTTATATCCCAGGGTGTGTATATAATGCTGCATACTGGTACATCTGTTTCAGGCCTTACCTAACCTACTGAAAATGACTAAATAGGTAGGAACTGCACCTAGGTTCATCAATCATTCCACTGGTTATAAAATATCTAACTATATTCTCAATAAAATCCGTGCATGAGCACCTCATCAACACACTAAAATACATTTATAATTAGGGCTGGGATTTTTATGTAGTATCAAGTGGTATAATATGAACATAAATATGTAACAAAAAGCACCAAAATATGTAGCAGAACATGTAGAATGAGCAAAATATGTAATATCATATAATTCATATAAACTTACCATTTTGTCAGTTACAACACACTAAACACGCTTTATATTACATTTTGCAGCACTGAACAATTAAGTATTTTTCAATGTTCTTTGGAGTCATATTATATGAATATATCACACACATATTCAATATAAACTTATTATTTTCAACACTCAAAGCACGTTCATTCCTTAAATTTTGTAGCACAGTGAACTATTAAGTATTTTTCGATGATCTCTGGGGTCATGGAAAGGCCTGTGTCACTTAGGATGTTCTTATATGCAGACAAAGATCTTTTAACATGACAGGATATAACTGGGGAAAATTTTAGGAGAGGAATTTTCACTGGAGAAATGTCCTCGGGAGGATCAACGTCATCTCCATTTAGAATTCGGCACACACTGTGAAATGTTGAATAACCAGGATTTCTCTTCAACACTTTTTGCAATTTACTCAATACACTTGCACCAGTTTCCCCATGCACAGCACTTAGTTTTTCAATAGCATTCTCTATGATGGCAATAGAATCTTGCAGTGGCAGTCCTGATGTTTCTAGACGTTTGATGGTTTCTGGAAGCCAGCAGAAGTTGCCCCTGATGTAGGTGATTGAGGAGACCACTTTGGAGTCGCTAAAGGCAGTTTGTGATTCACTAATAGATACAGCATTTTCAGGATCAAAAGAATCTACCACAGTCTTTATAGCATCTAGATGCTCACTATAGAATTTAACTGCTTCTATCCATCTCCCCCACCTCGTTAACACTGATTCCGGCCGCAGTAGTATCTCTGGCAATTGCTGTTTGTAAGATAGCACTCATTGTGGAGCTTTTAGAAAAACCTTTTTTTGTTGCTGAAATTAATCTATTCACTTCTGGAAACTTAGCTCTAATATCTTTGGCAACACGTTGCAGTCCATGAGCCAAGCATGTAAAATGGAGCATATTGGGATAAAACACCTTCAAAGCAGTTGCAGCCTTAAGCGTATATGCTGCAGCATCAGAATACATCACTAATACCTTTTCCTCTTTCATCTCAGTCAGCCACAGAGCTCTTAATCCATCATTCACAAATCTTGCAATAGTTGAGTGATTTGTATAGTCTAGCTCTTTACAGTAGATCGAACATGGTTTTGAGACGCTGTCAGGTTGTAGCTTCCCCACCACAAGATTTGCAATAAGTCTACCCTTAGCATCTGTTGTTTCATCAACAGCAACGCATATGAAAGAATTTCCTATATGCTGTCGTATGGTGTGCATTACCTCATCGTAGCAGACTTGAAGATAATTCTTGCATAGTGTTGATTGGTTAGGAACATGTTGCTTGCAGTATTTTTCCAGAAAAAGATATGAATTCAGGCAGTTCAAGTTTTTTTTTTTGCTAGTCTTTACGTCGCACCGACACAGATAGGTCTTATGGCGACGATGTGACAGGAAAGAGCTAGGAGTGGGAAGGAAGCGGCCGTGGCCTTAATTAAGGTACAGCCCCAGCATTTGCCTGGTGTGAAAATGGGAAACCACGGAAAACCATTTTTCAGGGCTGCTGACAGTGGGGTTCGAACCTACTATCTCCCGAATACTGGATACTGGCCGCACTTAAGCGACTGCAGCTATCGAGCTCGGTAACTTCAAGTTTATACCATGGAATATTGGCTGCAATCATTGCACTGCATAAGTCTTTATAAAAAGGGTTACTTGAAGGTGAAGGCTGCATCGTTGTTAAAAGGATTTGTTTCTTTTGTAGACCTAACTGTTGGTTTTTTCTATGCAGAGCACTTCGTGCATGTTGCTCAAGCTGGGATTTCATGGAACATGCAATATGTTTGTTGCATGCTTGGCAAATCACTACTTTGGCATCAGTTGCAAAAGACTCGTCAACTGCAATCCAGGATTTTAACTTTGAAGCCGGCCAGGACGCTACTGTTGCCATATTGACTCTAGAGGAAACTGATGTTCATGTTTTTCAGCTGTTCAAAAGAAACTAAAACCTAATTGAGACATTTCAAAGGAAGACAGCTCTAACAACAGATTTGGAAATTCCTAAGTACATAACAAAGAGATCACAGAAATGCGCTTAGAAAAATATTCCTGGAAACTCCAACATGAAAGTGGCTAGTTGGAAAGCAATTAACTCTAAAAGGGATGAAAGATTTAAGACTGGCACATGTAAAGTAACCGTTATCCTGCAGCTAATTGGAACCTTTAGAATAACCTCTTTTGCAAGGGTCTCTACCTGCACCTATCATCCTATCAAATACCTGTCTGACTTGAATAAAATATAGCTGTATGTGTGCCGATTAATCCTATCATAATCCAGAATCATGACATTTATTTCCACTATAGAGGTTATCAGATGATTATAGTTCATTATCATAGGTCTATTTAAGGTTGAATATGCTGCAATCATAGCGGTATACATCTTCTCGACGACAAAAATATTACTATGCCATCTCTGAGAAGAGTGATCGTATCTGGTATCAGCTAGCATCTAAAATATTCCATTTCTTCTTATAACCAACGATATATACATATACTTCCATATATTTCACATTTCCTTATATTCTTTATACAGCTTTATCACTTAATACATCATATACTACACCGCATATGGTCCCTCGATCTGCACGCATAACATTTCGTACCTTGAACCTCAATAGAAGTATGTGAGGAATAATACATGGAATTACTAGGAGGTAGGGGAGGTGGATAGTTAACATGGCATGATTCGTCACCATACTTAACGTCTTCGGCGAAGGAACATGCCTCCTCCAACTCGGCAAAATTAGTGGGAGTTCTAGATAACGACAAGAAGGATCTGTACTGTGGAGCAATTCCCTTAAGAATTCTGACCACCATTTCATCTTCAGAGAAAACAGTTTTGAAAACTTCACAATAAAACTTGAGGTCAAGAACATACGCTAACAAACTCTCATGAATAAATTGAGTCATAAAAATGCTTAGGACTTAAACTCTGTAATGCAAGAGACAGAATAAATTTAGATAACGTTGGTTCATGAAATTCAGTTATACTTTGATTGCTACTGACAGCGTTAGAAATTTCTTTCTTTAATATTCGCTTTCCGTAAGGAAATAGAACCCTAATGATACCTACGGCATCCATAGAGAATACATTGGCAGATTCTGTCAGTTCCACTAAAAAGCGCATAAATCTAATAGCTTCATCAATAGTTTACCGAAAATATTTTTACATTTTTGAACAACTCTTTAATAGAATTAGGAGTAGCATTAGGTTTAGCTAACAAGCCTTCCAAAACAGGAGCAAGAGCGCAGCAATGAGATGTCTCATTACGCGACAACTCGGGGGAAACAGTAGCGTTATTCAATTCATGACTGTCATTTTCATCTTTTCTAGATCCATCACTTAAAGAAAGTTCATTGACATTTTTAATACTCTTGATTATAACAAGATCAACAGGAAGATTAATTTCCAATGTTAACAAAGAGGTACACTGTGCAAGCATTTCAGGTTGGGGTGACAGTGATATTAAATCCTGAATCCTGTTAATGTAGTGGCTAGTTCTGGAATTTTATCTTTTTTACTTGATACGCCGAAGGTTCCATATCTCTTAATTCATTGACAACAGTAGAAATTTCTGATAAAGCATTTCCAATACGTTGTGCTGACTCACACAACTTGCAGGTTATATTACCTGGATTAACTGGGCATTCAAGGGCAGCTAAATGAAGGGCAACATCACCCGCAATAGACCCAGATGTCCCCACTTCCCGCACTTTCAACTCGTACAGCAATTCATTATTTCGTAGCATACGTGTGTGCAAGACATTCCGGGTAGACATTTTGATATGAAACAGAAATGAAAAAACTCAATAGAATACAAGATAATTGTGCCTTTCACCTTACACTTCAATTACAGCACTTTATTGTTGATCAGTATATTGATCTAGACCAACCGACCCATTAATTAATTCCAAGGAGCAGAAACAATAATAATGAGCATGAAAATAGGAGGATAGGTTACCGAGGAGAATGGCCGCTAGCTGCTAGTCGCACGCAAACATTCTCTCGCAAAAATTGTAAATTGCAGGTGACATAGTGCTTGAAGTGAGAAATACGTTGTTAGATTCGTGCTGAAGTTAAACGTGATTGAAGTGATAAAGACGTTATTACATTCATGCTGAAATTCAACGTGTGCAATTAAGTAAACTATCAGTGTTCTACTACTAAGTTGTCATAATGGCTCCTAAGAAGCTTCCCCAAACCAGCCCGCCGCATGGCCCCAGCATACAAGAACTCGTTAAGCAGGCTGTAGCCGAACAGTTACAGCCCCTAATGTTGCAGCTCTAGGAACTATGAGCGGAATACAAGGAAACTGTCAGACTATTACAAGATCAGCTTCAGGCTAAGGACAGGGAACTTGTGGAAATCAAAAGTGACTAAAAACAAGCAGGATGAACTGGAGCAATACCAGCGGTGGCAAAGTATCCGTATTTTCGGTATTCAGGAAAAGGAAGGGGAAGATCCCGATGTCATCGCAATAAGTATCGCAAGAGATCTTGGTGTCGACCTTGACCTTCGGGACATTGACAGGAGCCATCGCATTGGAAGACGACTGGGCGCGAAGCCATGACCTCTGATAGTGAAATTCGTTTCCTACCGTAAGTGAAGTGAAATCTTCCACAAGAAAAGAGGACTTAAGGGAACGGCAGTCACAGTAAGAGAGGATCTGACTGCATCAAGTCTCGCAGTCCTTAAGGAGGCAATTTCGAGGTTTGGTGTACGCCAGGTATGGAGCATTGATGGACTAATTAATATAAAAATAGGATCAAATAAGTGTAAAGTGTGCACTATGGAACAGTTAAAACAGTGATATGCAGGAGAAATGGTCACAACGTTTTGTAACTTTCTATCGTAGTTTAATTTTACTGTTATCCTTGTAGTATATTTTAATTTTAATTTTAATTTTTAACTTTAACTCTCTATTAGAACGTAATTAGTAATATAGCTTACTTTTGCTTGCCGTAGTGGTAGATCGGTATTAGTAGCAGTAGACTTGGTTCAGTGCCTTATTTTTGTCATGTTTATTTCCACATACATTATTCACACATTGCCATTATCGTATTGATCGCTGTAAATTGTTATTTCCATTCCCATTATTGTCATAATCATCTCCAACATTACTGAGAACAACGTAAGTTACAGTCCCCCTGATAACGAACTTCAGACAAATGAACAGGCTCCCCTCTCCCTTGCAAACATTCCTCAAAACCTTTCACTTACTCCACCCTCCCCCAGTGTCGCTGGAACCAGCTGTGCAGGCAAAACACACCTATTGTCATCTGAGCTTTCTTGCCATTCCCAGTCGACAAGGGACATCGTTAACCACCAGCTTGCTCCGTACAGTAATGCTTTAAAGATTTGCCATATAAATGCAAATGGACGAAATAAAACCCCTATTTATGCCTCCCAGTTTCCGCGCAATATTAATCTCTGAATCTTGGATAAAACCACACCATGCAATAGAAAGACTGCAGCTGGCGGGTTATACATTTCTTAGATCCGACAGATTAAGTAAGCCCTCCGGGGGTACTGCCGCATATGTTATGACCAGCTTACGCCCTAAAATAATCTGTAGGTCTCGAGGTCCGTACGAGCGAAAACCTGAGTTCATGTTCCTGAAAATAACAGTGAGTGAAGTAAAATGTCTTCTGGGTGTAGTATGTAAGCCACCGAAAGCGGGTTTTTTATGCGATCTAGAGACTCAAATACAAGATTTAGTCACTGATTACTCAAATATAATTATAATGGGCGACTTCACCATAAACCTTCTTGAACCTAACTCTCCTCAGACAACCCAACTTTTAACTTCCTTTAAAGCTTGCAATTTAACGTTTCTCCCTCTCAACGCTACACATCACACACTTTAATTGATCTCATTGCCGCTAACCAACCTGAATTAGTTCTTCATCACAGTCAAATTAGTGTCCCAGGCATATCGCGACATGATGCTATATTTATGGCCTATTCTATTAAAAGTCCCAAGTTCAAACCGAAAATAATTTCATATAGAGATCTATGAAGAATTGATAAGAATAAACTTTTACAAGACGCAGTTGCAGTACCATGGCATGACATATTTAAACTTAGACATAAATGACAAAGTGACTCTCTTCAATCAACATATGATTGAACTGTACGATAGGCATGCCCCTGAAAAGACGGCTCGAGTTACGCGGAAGCCAGCTCCCTGGCTCTCAGATGAGATTAGAGCACTAGAGGGTGAACGGGATGCTGCTTATAGACGAGTTAAGAAACATTGCACTCCTGACAATCTACTGAACTATAAGAGACTGAGAAATGCTACGACCCAACAGATTAGAAATGCGAAACTACGACACGCTCACAGTTTAATTCAACCAAATGTTTCAACAGCTGTATTGTGGAAATCCATAAAGATCTTTGGAATTACCAAAGGACGAGACGACAACGAAAAAAAATACCCTTGGAAAAACTGAACGATTATTTTTCATCTAACTGCACATTAAATGCAGCCCTGAAACAGGAAGTTATAGACGGAAATTATGCAAAGACGCGAACAGATAGAGAAAACTATTTCTGTCCAACAGCCCACTCACAAGTCAGGTTTGCTATACATCGGATAACATCAACGGCAAAAGGAAATGGCAGTATAGGAATAGAGATGATAAAAATTATTCTGGATGTGATATTACCTGCACTAATTAACATATTTAACTCTTCCCTTGTAGACAGCACATTTCCCAAAATATGGAAAGTGGGCATTATACGTCCTCTAAAAAAAGTAGCTTCCCCTTCTGAACCATCTGACTACAGAGCCATCTGCATACTTTCTGCTTTATCCAAAGCGCTAGAGTTCATCGCTCATAGACAAATAACAGACTACATCACGACTTATAACTTACTTGACCCACTATAATCTGGTTTTCGTCAAGCACACAGTACTACAACGGCACTACTGAAGGTCACAGAAGACATCCGAGAGAGGCTATGGACAACAAAGAAGTGACGGTTTTAAAACTCCTAGACTTGAGCAAACCTTTTGACTCTGTTGACATTGACATTTTGCTCTCGAAATTGTATTCCCTCTATTTCTCGGACAGTGCCTTCCTTTGGTTTCATTCCTACCTGTATGGCCGTCAGCAGTGTGTTACAGATAGAATAAACAAATGATCTTAGCGGTCTGTGTAGTGTGGTGTGCCCCAAGGATCGGTGATAGGACCCCTTCTTTTTTCTATTTACATTAATGATATCTCCCAAACCCTAACGCACTGCAAATACCATATTAATGCTGATGTACAAATGTACCTCTATACATCTCCAAATCTAATATTTTCGGCCATAGACAAAATCAATCAGGATCTAACATCGTATTCTTCTTGGTCTTTGAGATGTGGTCTGAGGTTAAACCCAGCAAAAACGCAAGTCATCATCCTTGGATACCTCAAACTACTCACGAATTTCAATCGACCAGAGATTCCATCTATAAGGTTGTGTAATTCTGACATACCATTCATGTCATCAGTAATAGTCCTAGGCATTACTTTCGATGATGACATGTCATGGAAAACGCATATTACGAACATCACTCAGAAAACATTCTCTGCATTGCACATGCTACGTGCGTATAAATACTTATATCCTGAAAAACTAAAAAAAATTATCGTAGAAGCTCTGGTTTTCCCTCATTTCGACTATTGTCACGCGATTGATAGAGACTTTCGGGGCAAGTTTTTGAGCAGATTACAACGTGGTCAAAATGCAGTTTGTGAGATATGTCTGTAACCTACGGTACTATGACCACGTAACTCCTTCATATAACCACCTATCTTGACCCAGACTAGAAATCAGTCGCTCTGTGCATACTCTATGCAATCTCCATAAAATCCTTCATATTTCACAGCCATTTTACCTTACTTCATATTTCAAATACGTATCTTATCACAGTCTTAACACCAGATCTGCTAATAATTCCATCCTTGCTTTATCTACCCATAGAACTGCCATCTAGGATAAATCATTCACAGTAATTGTCTGCCGTGAGTGGAACCTCCTTACCGAAAGTATCAGGGGGTTAAGCTCTATTCGCACTTTCAAGGAAGCACTTTGGAGACATTTTATGCACCAGTAAGGATCATGTGTAAACTTGAAGCTGCTACTTACAACCATTCTATTGTTATGGATATCTTGTAGAGAGTCTAAAATTACCTGATTTGGTTTTAAAATCAAATTTTAGGCACTGCTCTTTTTATTTTACATGTAGGATATTAGTTTTAAGAATTTATCATTTTATTATATCTGATTTATTTCATCCTAATATAATCTCACCATCCTTGTATTATTATTAATTTACTTTGTATTAGATCTAGTTATTGTAAGTAATACAATGTAATATATGTATATTTAAGTTCCTGGTTAGATGGAAGAGAAGGCCTGAAGGCCTTAATCTTGCCAGGTAAAATAAAATATTACTAAACTAAACTAAACTAATGGACTCTGTTGTGGAGGGTAAGAGAAGTAGAGGGATACCAAGACGACGATGGTGACCCGTTACGTAGTCAAAACACAACTACTATGATAACGGCAGTAAAAAGGAAAACTAGCAGTGCGAGAAATGAGTTAGTGCATAAAGAGAAAAAGGAAGCGTAATCAGACACCCTCAAACATCCCCAAAATAAACAAGAAGGGAAACTTACCTGAAATGATGGAAAGGTGTCTCAGTAAACCCGTGGATGAATAATAACAGTACCTGGTATCAAAATACTAACCTTTTAAAAGAATAACAACATATCTTTTCTTGAAAGAAAAATAAATAGGATTTATTTTATAAATAATATAAATTGAAATGGTAACAGGGAAAAACGTCCACCCAGGAAAAGTTTAAAAAGAAACAAATAGAAAATTAAGTTAAATTAAAACTCTAAAACTTAAGTTAATATTACAAATCATGGTCGGCCTACGAAAAGGGAAAAAAAAATGAACTAAGCATAACTTAAAACTAATCTTGGAGGCCTCAACATACCAGAGGAATAGGTTAAATAAAATAATTATTTGTTTTTTATTATTCTTTAAATATTGCTTCCGTAACCACGGAGTTCTTACCAACAGGAATGGCTACCGGCAGTCCAGATTAATCATCACAACGACTGCCACTCAAACAGGGAGAATAAGAAGCCAAATAAAAACAATAATGGCTCATTTACGAACTCAGAATTTCATAAGAACAAGGGAAATCATCAAATAAAATAGAATCATCACACAAGATAGCTAGACTCCGAGAAGGAAGCATCATCAATCTCCCCATCAATAATAATCATTTCAAAATCAACAACCCAACAACTATCAATTACCATGGCAATGCACACACGCCATGAACCAAGCCATTACCAAAATTACAACAGTAACAATGACACCAACAACTAAAGGTTAAGGCACAAATTTACACGAAAAATCAAAGAATGAACCAAGAAAATAAAATTAAGACAGAGAAAAATTAAATAAAATTACCGTCCTCTTGGTTAGAACTCAAATGGTTCAAAACTTTACCTAATGGGGTGATTTGGTAGCAAACATAATTAAAAAGTTTGATATCTATTCAATGTTTTCTTATATAATTTAGATCATAGTTCAGCTTCGCCCCAGGTCAATATCACAATAAGCGAGCTCGATAGCTGCAGTCGCATAAGTGCGGCCAGTATCCAGTCTTCGGGAGATAGTGTGTTCGAATCCCACTGTCGGCTGCCCTGAAGATGGTATTCCGTGGTTTTCCCACTTTCACACCAGGCAAATGCTGGGGCTGTACCTTAATTAAGGCCACGGCTGCTTCCTTCCCAGTCCTAGCCCTTTCCTGTTCTATTGTCACCGTACGACTTATCTGTGTCGATGCGATGTAAAGCCAAAGGCAAAAAAAAATCACAATACTTTCAGTACACGATCAATACCATGAACACTTCTATTACAACGAACCCGAATAATATTTAGAATACATTTTTTTAAGCGGAGAGGAGGAGACCGAAAGCAATATAGAGTCCCACACACCAAAATAGATCCATACCAAAAGGAGTTCCATTTCACGAAGGGACGGAAGAAATTCCGGTGCTTGAGATGATGCCACAGCGCCATTTTAATACTCGCATAGATGATGAGATCTTAAAGAAAATTAGAAATCCATACTGTCTGGGGACGTTCCCATGATGAAGCAGAACACCAAAACAATACTGAGGGCGAGAGAGAGAGCCCTCTCTCCAATACTACTTAGCCGTAATCCATCTCACAGGCTAGAAACTGCTCCTGCACAAGACACGAGGTACCGTGACGATGCATCTTCTTCTATTCACAATACCTTAATGGCCGCTCTCGCGCTTGGCAATGATGAGCGAGAAAGAGCTTCCACCACCGAGAGCTCTAATTGGTTAGGGGGCAGAGCATTGCAGCACGAATTCTCAGTAGAGAGAGCAGCACAAACAAGGTACTTTACTTTCCGTGAGTTCAAACCAAGACTGTGAGCGCAATACTCAGATAGTAGTGTATTAAATAAAGCTTGAAGTAGAAAGGAAAAGAAAGGAAGATAGTTTCAGGAAAATCAAGGTTATAAGACACAAATTTCAATGGCGATTTGCCCAGAACTAAAACGTTAGGGGGGGAAGACGAATAATTATGACACCTCGGTGTCAGTCTCCCTCCCCGAAGCTCAGCTTATCCATATATATATATCCATGGTACAGTGGTCTGAAATAAACTAAATTTTTATCATTGTCCAAATCAAAATGTCCACAAGTACTAAGTCCAAACTCCGAAGTATCGAGCATGTAAAGCTGTTTGGTATCAGTGGTAGTTTAAGTTCTAGTACCATATTTAGATCATGTCCAACATCATTACTTATAGTAAACACAGAGTTCGCCAATTTTCACCACATTTTCAGTTCCCATAACATCCATTTATGGATTACACACCACAGTACTTTATAGCAAATGGAGCTTCACAAAACACTCTAGGTTCGAAGAAGTTAGTAGTACATAGTCTAATTCAAATCATATCTTCAAACTTAGTTGATACCCAATTTAGTTTTTGTATTTTGTTTGCAATAGTATACACGGTGATGATTACTCACCGAAGATTATCTCTACCGTAGAGTTCACGAAAGATTATACACAATGCATTCGCAGTAGTTCTTTCTTCCAATTAATTCTAGGTAGCAATTTCTCTCGGCTGTACATTCAACATTAAACATTGAAATTGGCATTTCATTAGAAGTACTAGTTTTCGGGTTTCTAGTTTAAGAAATGCAGCCTCTTGTTTCATCTCCAAATTAAATAAATATAACCACAAAATGAAGACCGCAAAAGAGCAAAGAAGAGAAACATAGAAATATAGTCTAAATTGGTGAGCACCTTCCATTGGATAACTAAGATCCTAAAATCGGTTTAAATTTAAAATTTAAGTTACCATCGATTGAGCCAGGGCCAGAGCATACCATATAAGAACATAGGTTTGCCTACTGTGCAGTTACAAGAGCAAACTGCAAACGCATAAATAACGCATAAGTATACCACCAACACAGAATGGAGAACAATTAAAATAAGTGCACACGTCCAAAGTATTTAAGAAAATAGTAATTTTGACACCAGTTTCAATCAGCAATGCAATAATCAGGTTCAGATTCACCACACAACGGAAGTCCATAACCAGTTAGCATCAACCACAGTGCCAAAGAATCACGAACCCCAAGATAACACAGTGCTCCGCAGAAAGCTTAACTAGGTAACACGTAAACTCAAGGCATACATCACACGTACATTCAATACCAGGTCAAGACCAACTACAACACGATGAAGATAGCATAACCCAACCTTGATCAAGAGATACTATTTCCTGACCAGAACATATTACATTAGCAGACATTCAGAAAGTAGACTTAATTTCAAATTTTTAGAACAAAGGCGTTGCAAAACTATAGCTCGGTGAACAATTAATCTCTACAAATTACCCAAAATCTTATCGGAGGTATCAATTAAAATGACACCTCGGTGTCAGTCTCCCTCCCCAAAGCTCAGCTTATCCATATACATATCCATGGTACAGTGGTCTGAAATAAACTAAATTTTTATCATTGTCCAAATCAAAATGTCCACAAGTACCGAATCCAAAAGCATAAATAACGCATAAATATACCCAACAACACAGAATGGAGAACAATTAAAATAAGTGCACACGTCCAAAGGATTTTAAAAAAATAGTAATTTTGACGCCAGTTTCAATCATGCAACATGCAAGTCCATGCAACATTTACTGGCTCCATATTCCAGATCACAATACATCACCTAATTGAACAAGAAAAATGAGAAGAAATAGTACTTCAGTTAAACAATCTCACACACCTACTACAAGTTTTAGGAAAATTAAAATATCCTAGGGTTAGAGGTAAAGATATTCAAGACAAGGATAACGTTGGCAGTTACAGTAGGATACCTCAAATTCAATGAAATGGTGTGGTGCGCTTAAGGTTTGTCATCAACAACCGAACTAGCAACAACAATACCAAGCCAAGAATAATACTAGGATGGAGAAGAATAAATACATAATGACTCCTTCATTAACACCGTAGGAATAACGGAATAGAAAATGGATTAAAGAAATTCAGGAGGGAAAACCAATCCGAAGTCACATAACCTCCAACTTCATTGAATTAACAACAGCATGCCTTCACACAGGACACCCGATTTAATAAGAAAAGGGGATATAATCCACCTCAAACCAGATGACCATGAGGAAATTCAGAGGAATGACCTACTCAACATAATCTACCGGTTGCCTATTCGAGGCCTCGGTGATTAACCGGTTAAGCAATGTGTGACATCCGCAGATTCACAATGTCGCTATACCGCTAAACAGGTACCTTCTCCATTCTTCCAGGGGACTAGGTAAATAAAATATAAATGGCAGGACGTTAGAAAATGCTCAGAGACCATGCAGCATAAAGGAACACAACAAGTGGATCCCATAATCCATCAGTTGGGCGACTTTGGTACCGCCTAGGGATTACTAGTTAGTCCCATACCTAATCCATAACCCCATAGAACGGTAAGATGACAAACAACCCTGTCGACAGACGGTAAGTTTCCACTGAAGAACAGAAAACGTCATAGAATGACAGGTAAACATTAACTGAGCTTCACAAGGGTTACAGATCGAACACAAGGAAAAATTGGATCAATAGGTAATACAGGGTGACAAGAAGTGAAGTAATCAGGACACACCAAACTAACAAGTTACATTAAACCAGTTAAAATTATTCCATCCGAGCGACAGACCCATGCGAAAATTTATTCCCAAATCTACAAAGGCACAAGGTACAATCAAAGGCAACACACACTGCCCACCTGACATGCCATAACAATCCAATTACACAACACCTTAATAACCATACAACCATGACAAACTTCAACAGACATGCACCAGCCCCAACAGGGATAAAGGACATTACAACCCTCAATGTCATGCTGCAAAATCATCATGCACACCCCAAAATATAACCCCAACAATAAATACATGGTACCAATATCATCATCCAACACCGACCTATAACCAAATCCTATTGGGTCAAAAGGAAATCTTCCTCAGGTTAAGGTCCACACTAGCACAACACCAAAGCACAAGAATGGTAGATTCGGTAGGGGGACTGATGGACTCCACAACTCAAAATGGTATAAAATAAGACAAGAATAGGTTAACAAACTTTTACAACATAAGAATTCCATGGACATGATCACTACACCAGAGCACAACCCTAACTATACAGGAACCTAAAAGTCACCAAAAATATCCACACATGAACCAGAACTAACACAAGAAGGTTACCAGAATAAACTTTTCAGAAATGGCAAGTTAAGTTAATAAAAGCAAGACAGAAAATTCGTTAGGCAGAAACTTGAGGGAGGCCACACACTTGGCGACTCCACAACAACCTGGTGACAAGTTAAATTAATTAGAGGGTACGGGATCCATTAGAAATTGAGACCTACCAGCAACCAATAGACAGGGCAGATAACTAGTAAAGACCTGAATAGGTCCAGACACAAGGCCAACAAGTCACCCACACAGTTACCGGCTGACAAAATTCAACAATAACCAATACCTTCCCAACAACCCCACGTGACATGAATGACCTGGGTGAAATGACTCGAGTGACTGCCCTGCAACTCACGAACCCACACCAACTGTGAGACAAGGTAAAAATAGAATACTATTCATGCCATAGGTAACCACCAGCTTCACAATCGGCACAGGCTAGCCACAGTGAAGCACAAACACGAGCGCATCACCAACGACAGGTCCTAGATCACCAGAATAATTCGCCTACAGGAGATATAATTTTCAATACTGTGTCAAGATATCACACCAATCAATAATATGATCGACCCACAAGTTACCGCAGAATGATTAATAAATTAAAATAATTCAGAAATAGTTACAAGCCAAAGGTTACTAATACATGACTTTCCACATCAAAACCATAACTTGGTTAAGTAATTTACAACAGTTAGGTTTCAATAAATGCAGGAGAACCAGAACAGGCATGAGAATTATGCCACTTAGGCCAAAAGTAGGTACCAGCCACACATAATCACAGACGTCACAGGTAAAATGATCACAGGCCAACCACATAAAACCATGACCAATCAAAATAAACGGTATTAGGTAATAACGATGGTAGGGGGAAATAAATCACAATAGAGGTCGGCACTATACCACTCATACACGATGGTCATGCTTATAGTTAGGTTAAGTAAAGATACGGTTCACATGCCAGATACAACACAGCAGAACAATATTAGAAACAGTAGGTTCCTATCTAATATGTTGGTACGTACATGACTCAAGTACATATGCCAGGAAATAATAATAATAACAATAATAATTATGTTAAGTGTGAGAACTGAATTATAAGGCCAGGACCAATAATACACTAAAGTGTTCTCAGAGCACCAACAGTCACACGTAATCACACCATAAACAAAAATCCAAATGCACTTCGCACGAAAGATAATTACCACATAAACTCACCAAGTAGAAATAAAAATTAATGCACACCGAACTAGTAGATAGGATGCACACGCAGTTATTGAAAATATCAAAACAGATAAGCCACACGAAACATGGAGAGCACACTGTAATCCGTAGTATGCTCATGACCCAAAGCTAATCGATTTGTGTCCAAATATAAATACCTACCACAATTTCAAGATTTACAATAATACACCACAATCCTGAATACCAGAAAACATTCAGTACTCACCAATTTATAAAGAAACAAGAGAGGAAAGATACAGGGCACCTGAGAAGCAGAAAACAAGGAGACAGCTCACACCGGAACATATCAGCTGGTAAGAGGGCTACCAACTGCACAGACATAACTCGAAAGCACACCAAAACAGCACGAAGCGGACAAGCATGGAACTCCACGTTGACATTCACATGGAACAAGAGTTATTCGATATAAACAAGACTAATGCATTTCTTTTACAATAGTTTTTGTTTTACACCATTTTACCCCACTGTTCTTCCTTCAATCAGTTAGTACCTGATACCAGACAGTAAACAAAAGATCAAGGGAGGATACAATCAACCTACGGGTAGATACGAGCAAATGGTACACGAATCAAATAACCACACAGCTCTGCCTACCACTTTACTGACCCGTTACGTAGTCAAAACACCACAACAACTACGATAACGGCAGTAAAAAGGAAAACTAGCAGTACGAGAAATGAGCTAATTCATAAAGAGAAACAGGAAGCGTAATCAGACACCCTCAAACATCACCAAAATAAACAAGAAGGGAAACTTACCTGAAATGATGGAAGGGTGACTCAGTAAACCCGTGGATGAATAATAACAGTACCTGGTATGAAAATACTAACCTTTTAAAAGAATAACAACATATCTTTTCTTGAAAGAAAAATAAATAGGATTTATTTTATAAATAATATAAATTGAAATGGTAACAGGGAAAAACGTCCACCCAGAAAAAGTTTAAAAAGAAACAAATAGAAAATTAAGTTAAAACTCTTAAACGTAAGTTAATATTACAAATCATGATCGACTAACAAAAAAGAAAAGGAAAATGAACTAAGCATAACTTAAAACTAATATCTTGGAGGTCTCAACATACCAGAGGAATAGGTTAAATAAAATAATTATTTGTTTCTTCTTCTTATTCTTTAAATATTGCTTCCGTAACCACGGAGTTCTCACCAACAGGGACGGCTACCAGCAGTCCAGATTAATCATCACAATGACTACCACTCAAACAGGGAGAATAAGAAGCCAAATAAAAAAAAATAATGGCTCATTTAATTTATTTTCCGGGTTGAACCGTGTTGTACTTGTACGCATATCACGTACAGTTTGCCGACGTTTCGAATACATTGCAGTATTCTTTGTCAAGGCAACTGAAATACCCCTACTCGATCCGAGGTAATCAGTCTCCCAGGCAGAAATTACACTGCTAGAGTGGCCCGGTGATAATGACACGCACAGACTACACTCGGAAAATAGAACATTTACTCACCGATTCTACATACAGGAAAATTAGGAACCCTACCAACCGCATTAAGAACAAACTCCACACAGTAGTAAAAAATTCCAGTATCCCAGCCGAAATACAGAAGAAACTGATATCCTCGGACCCGATACCTCCAAAATTATATGGCCTGCCAAAAATCCACAAAGAAGGCATACCGCTGCGACCTATCGTGAGCGCTATAGGCTCTCCCACGCACAAGATCGCCCGTTACCTAGCTGGACTACTTCAGCCACATACAGGAAACACTGAAACCTACGTGAAGGACTCCCGACATTTCATCCAGCTCCTTAAGAACCAATCAATTGAAAGTACGGACCTATTAGTAAGCTTTGACGTCACGTCACTTTTCACCAAGGTGCCGCTAACAGAAGTATTTCCGCTATTAGATCAGAAACTTCCAGAAGACCTGTCAACACTAGCTAAACAATGCCTTAGCGCCACGTATTTCTATTTCAACGGGGAGTTCTACGAACAGACAGAAGGGGCCGCGATGGGGTCGCCACTCTCTCCAATAATAGCAAACATGTATATGGAACACTTCGAACAGAAAGCCTTAGCTACATCTGCCCTGAAACCGAAATGTTTTCTCCGTTTTGTGGACGACACTTTTATAATCTGGCCTCACGGGAGCAATAACCTACAGCTATTTCTCGACCATCTCAACTCCATACACGTAAATATTCAGTTCACCATGGAAATAGAAGTAGACGGGAAACTACCGTTCCTGGATGTGCTAGTAATACGTAACCGCAATGGGACGCTGAGTCACGCAGTATACAGGAAACCCACTCACACAGACAGGTACCTACACGCCTCGTCTCACCATCACCCATCACAAAAGCAGGCTGTCCTAACATCACTAGTGAACAGGGCCATAGCGATATCTGACGCAGAGCACCTCGAGGAAGAAAAAGAACACCTCACGGAAACCCTTAGAAAAAATGGCTACTCGCTCAATAACATCCGACGAGTCCTTAAAAAATCAGAAGAGAAGAAAGAAAAGACCGCCGCAGGAGAAAACAACGGGAAAGAAGAACTGACCCGCCAGAAAACAGCGATACTGCCATACATTAAAAACACTACAGACAGGATTGGCAAGATACTGGACAAATACAACATAAAAACCATCTATAAACCTCACCGTAAGCTAGCCCATTATCTACCACCAGTAAAAGACACAATAGAATTACAGGCCCCTGGAGTGTATCACATTGAATGTAGCTGCGGAGCTTGTTATGTAGGTGAGACAAAACGTCTGATCTCCACCCGCCTAAAAGAACATATCCGTCACACCAAGAACCAAAACACAGATATTTCAGCAGTAGCCAAGCATTCCTACGAAACCAGGCACGGAATATCATTTGACAAGACCAAGATCCTAGCAGCTATCCCTTGGAATCTGGAAAGGAAAATCCGCGAGGCTATCGAAATCAAGAAACATCCGAATAACATAAATTTAGAAGAAGGATACAAAATCAGTAATTCTTGGATGCCCATCATTCATAGTTTAAGACATACAGACCACAACATAAACACACGGGCCACAACCCCATTACATAACAGCGCGGGCAAGCCCCCACTACCTGGCTGTGACATAAACTTTCCAGAAGCCTCGCGAGACAGCCAGGGCTTACGTCAGCCAGATAGGCTAGGATATAAAAGGCCAAGATCAAGGCCACTCTAGCAGTTTAATTTCTGCCTGGGAGACTGATTACCTCGGATCGAGTAGGGGTATTTCAGTCGCCTTGACAAAGAATACTGCAATGTATTCGAAACGTCGGCAAACTATACGTGATATGCGTACAAGTACAACACGGTTCAACCCGGAAAATAAATTAAATAATTCTTCACACCGTGGAAGCTTCACTTCTAAAATAATGGCTCATTTACGAACTCAGAATTTCATAAGAACAAGGGAAATCATCAAATAAAATAGAATCATCACACAAGATAGCTAGACTCCGAGAAGGAAGCATCATCAATCTCCCCATCAATAATAATCATCTCAAAATCAACAACCCAACAATTACCAATTACCATGGCAACGTACACACGCCATGAACCAAGCCATTACCGAAATTACAACAGTAACAATGGCACCAACAATGAAAGAGTAAGGCACAAATTTACACGAAAAATCAAAGAATGAACCAAGAAAATAAAATTAAGACAGAGAAAAGTTAAATAAAATTACCATCCTCTTGGTTAGAACTCAAATGGTTCAAAACTTTACCTAGTGGGGTGATTTGGTAGCAAACATAATTAAAAATAGTTCGATATCCATTCAATTTTTTCTTTTATAATTTAGATCATAATCCAGCTTCACCCCAGATCCATTTGACGAAGGGACAGAAGAAATTCCAGAGCTTGAGATGACGCTACAGCGCCATTTTAGTACTCAAATCAAATCAAATCAAAATCTCTTTATTTGCAAATGAGGTGTCTACCTCGGTGGCAAATGGTACACTAAAATACATTATTGTCAAGCACTAAATATTAAATTAACAAGAGAAGAAAATTTTTCCTATAATACAATATTATACAATTTACGCTAACAATGTTTTCTATTAAACACACAGCTCATCCTTAATAAATTTATATTGTTTACAAAATTCTAATTGTAATATCTCCTGTACTACTTACAAATATAGTCAACTGATATACAGTATGTGGAATTGCTTCAAATGATACTATAAAACTGCATGTAGATGGTGAGATCTTAAAGAAAATTAGAAATTCATACTGTCTGGAGACGTTCCCATGGTGAAGCAGAACACCAAAACAATACTGAGGGCGAGAGAGAGAGCCCTCTCTCTAATATTACTTAGCCATAATCCATCTCACAGGCTGGAAACTGCTCCTGCTCGAGACACGAGGTACCGTGACGATGCATCTTCTTCAATTCACAATACCTTAATGGCCGCTCTCGCGCTCGGCAATGATGAGCGAGAAAGAGCTTCCACCTCCGAGAGCTCTAATTGGTTAGGGGGCGGAGCATCGCAGTACAAATTCTCAGTAGAGAGAGCAGCACAAACAAGGTACTTTACTTTCCATGAGTTCAAACCAAGACTGTGAGCGCAATACTCAGATAGTAGTGTATTAAATAAAGCTTGAAGTAGAAAGGAAAAGAAAGGAAGATAGTTTGAGGAAAATCAAGGTTATAAGACACAAATTTCAATGACGATTTGCCCAGAACTAAAACGTTAGGGGGAGGAGACAAATAAATATGACACCTCGGTGTCAATAGTTAGACTCGGTTTCTAACGATTTAAAGATAAGAGGTATAGAACTAAATGAGTCCACAGCATTAGTTGCAAATAGAAGGTTGTGGCGATGTTTAGTAAATTCAGAGGTTTGCAGACTGAACGCTGAAAGGCATCACAGTCTTTAATGATTATGTATGTATGTATGTATGTATGTATGTATGTATGTATGAATGAAAATACAGTGGTAATAGTAACAAGGCCTCTGATATCAAACACAGTAGCCAGGTAATCGTAGCAAAAAACCACGCGGCTAGACACCACAACACTACCGCGTATCTTCAAGTACTCACAGCAACATTTTTTACACGACCAGGGACCAATCAACATAAAGCAATAAACACAACCACCACACTTACCATAACAGTCCCCTACGAAATTCGTGTTTTAAAATGTGGAAAGGTGTACGCCGGAGGCGACGAACCATCAAAATCTAAAACCAATATACTGATCAAATAACAAGACCAAGCTTTAGGGAACCAACTTTAATTAATTGAAAGGAATTAAGTATTTGTGCAGATTTGCTCCCACAAGAAGGATGGAAACCAAACTCAAATAAATTAATCGCAGAACAAGAAAATCTTAGTTAAAATGAAAGTAACATAAATTATTTTACATACGGGTACCCCTTCAAGTAACAATAACCTGTAATGAAATTAGATCTATATCATCTCTTGATATACCACCATTTAATCAGGGGAGAACATTTTTTAATAAAAATAATAAATCGATGAATTTCTGAAAACTTGATTGCATTCTATGAGTGAAAACAGTTTCTTATGAACTATATTTAGTTGTAAGAAAAGAAAAGTAGGCATTATGTATCACTAAAATTAGTTCTACAAATAAGGAACGTCAGAAATGCAAATCAGAATAAGTACTGAAGTTGTAGAAAATGAGTTAATACTCGTGGGGAAAACTCATTAAATATCCAAATCATAAACGTGAATGCATGGACATTCGCTCAACTCCAAGGCAAGCCATCACATTTCCTAGTTAATTCACACAACACCAAACGATGAACGTCAAGAATTAATGCAACCAAGAGAACGCACGTCATATGTCAAATAACAAGGGTACATGCCCACTAATAGTTAAGAAATGAAACCATGGCAACAAAGTCACATGACCAGAAAGAAAAATGGCTTCCATAACCAAATAAGTTAGTCAAAAGAAACAGTTCCAACTCCCTAAACTTACGATTCAGTACGTGGTATTTTAGCAGATGAAATAATAATTAAGGAACTAGTGAATTACCGCAATCCACCATATACATGAAATAGGGAAACCTTTCCTAAATCCTAAGTACATGAGTAACACTTGTCTTAATGACATCGTACAATGAGTGAGCTTTAATACATCATTTAGCACGTTGAACAATTTGAAAAGGTCAGCAGACCTAAATATTGGTCGAGTAATTACTTTCGAAAAACCCCAAACTTTACAAAGTCATGGTGACTAAGAACACAATTACATTACCGCTTTAAAAAAAAAAAAAATCCCTTTCTTAAGATCAGACGAATTCACAAGCAAATTTAGGTGCACATAGAGGCCATGATTTAGTCACAGTTCCATATTAGGCTCGTACTCATTCTTCACGTTAGCACGGGGTCCCAGGAGAGGAAAGAAACAACTTACTTACATTCTTGCAGGAGACAAATTCAAGATAAATAAAATCGAAATTGCCTGGCCTTTGGCCTGATGGCGAATATTTCACCCGTGGTCGTGTTCCATCCTCCTTCCTTCCATCTGGATTTACTGAATTAGATTAGACGTTGATCAATAGTAGCAAGGATTGGACTTTTTCCAATAGTGATTGCGGAATAACAACTGAAAACAGAGTGATTATCGTACAGAATTCAAGTTGACGAACGACTAGAAATAGTTCTATCTCCGCTGCCAGGTGGCAGCACATCATGACAAACGAGCTCAATAAACCAGCGCTAATGGCGTATAAGAGAACTACCAGGCATTCACTGGCTAACATAAGTTTCATAACATGTAGATTAGGTCCACAAGTCCAAATTACGGATGATAATTCACGCAGATGCAGATTCCAATTATACTGGATACTCAAATACACACCATTATGGCAAGATACGCCATAAGACTTGGGCAGAATCCTCCCTGAGATAAGTTGGAGCCGGTATAATAGAATTCTTGCGAGAATTTTACCTGAAATTGATCAAAGCGATGTACTATGGTAGTTCCCACATACACTACGATCGCCTTTCTTGAAGACGGTGATGATGGTAGCATTCTTCAAGTCGTCAGGTACTTCTCGAGTTTCCCAAATCAAGAGGATGAGTGTGAAAAGTCTAGTCTTCAAGGGTACACCTCCATTTTGTATCAGTTCCAGAGGGATGTTATCAGGACCAGGAGCCTTAGTTTCAGGTGATTGAATGCTTTGGTGAAATCTACATATGTGGGTGGAACTGCCATCCATGGTTATTGGGGCTGCTGAGGACTATACGAAGAAAGTCCTCAGCGACATTGGAGACACGATTCAGAAGCAGAGAGAAATGTTCCTTCCAACGCTCTAAAATTTCTTCATTATCAGTTAAAATGATGGAGTTGTCAGCAGTCTTCAATAACCCCGATGAAGATTGAATTGGACCATGCATCTCCTTTATGCCAGCATAGAAGTTTTGTAGGTCATGGGCATCAGATAGTCTTTGCAGTTCTTCAGCTTTTTGTTGCCACCAGTTATTCTTGATTTCTTAATTTGTGCCTGACATTTTCCTTTAAGTTCCAAGAAACGTGATTTTTGTTTACATTGGAAGACAGATTTTGAAGATAGGATAGATGGGCTTCCCATTTGGCATTTATCAGATATTTAATTTCTTCATTATTTTCATCAAACCATTTCTGTAGCAATGGATTCAATTTGAAGTTTAGAAGTATTGAATTTCTTTCTGGGCAGTTTGTGGATGGATCTTTTTGGTTTGCAACGGATTGAAAATCTCAACCGGCAAAAAAGGAGCTTATGATCTGTCCAGCAGTCATCGATGTTTCTTGCAAGCCTTGTAACAAAGACATATTTCTTTATCACATTGCCTGGTGATGATATAGTCTAGGATGTGCCAGTGCTTTGAGCGAGGATGCATCCAAGTGCTCTTGTAGCGATTAGGCAGGTGGACCTGAGTATTACTAATAAAGAGTTCATGTTCAGCACATAAACCAAGGAGCAGTAGACCATTGGCATTACAGTTGCCAAGTCCATGATTTCCCATCACAATGCCCCATAATTGGTGATCTTTACCAACTTTGGTGTTGAAATCGCGAAGTAGTAAGTGTTTGTCTCTTGGTGGTACTTTGGTGATGGTAGTGCTCAGCAGGTTGTAGACTTTGTCTTTAGCTTCTACATCAGCATCCACGGTGGGAACATACGCAGAGACGAATGTCATAGATTTGGCTCCAGAAAATGGGATTCGAAGATTCGTAATTCTTTCACTGACAGCGGTTGGAGTTGGCTGATGATCATTCATCAATGTGGTCTTCACAGCGAATCCAGCACCTGAATGCGGTGTTCTCCCTCATCTTTTCCCTTCCAGAAGATTGTGTAGTCTGAGCTGAACTCTGGCTGGACAGTCTGGTTTCACTTAAGGCAGCAATATCAATGTTCATTCGTTCAAGCTCATGGGTGACAAGCTCTGTTCTCCTCTCAGGTCTGTTATTGTCTTGAAAATCAAGTATGGTTTGAACATTCCTGGTTCCTATAATCAAAGTTTTGGTAATCTTTCCTTTTCAACCGCATAAGAGGTGGCCCAATGGATGTGGCCTCCCAACCGGCTGAGAGTGTGACTACCGATGTTTAATCCATATTTTCTAGGGCCTTCCCCATTCAGGGTGGGCAGTGGTGATCCAAAATGGGCCTGCCCAAACTTAGATGCAGGACCGAATTCCTGAGTAGTCACGGGGTCTCAGAAAGATGACCATCACGCATGCTGCCAACGTGCAGGTCCGAACTAGAGGCTTCCAGTTTCACCCGAAAACTTGCCTCCACCATCCTTATCCCATCGCCATTGGACTTGAGTTGAAGGGTGTGACAGCAGGAAAAAGTACCACAACCGGGATTTTGTTTAAGGTGGATCGCAGCTTACAAGGAAGTGACCCACACACTATGATCTCGGAACTATAGCCTGTGGCAAAAATGAAATGTGACACGCAGGTTCTAGTACCACAACAGCAACAGACGACTCAAAATACCATTGACTTGTGCCTTCACAACCAGTCCGTCTGGCATGACCTCATCTGCCTCCACGACCGATGAGAACCCCGCAAAAAAGAGGTTCCTCTGTCCATTTTGCCATTGGGTCAAAGACACAGATGATGGGTTACAGTGTCATTTCCTACACTGAGGTTACCATCACCCTGCCCAGAGGGACTCATCCGCCCGAAACTGTTGGCCCCTATGGGGTTTAGAGTTATTTACCACCGCTCGACACTCAGTTGAGCTATTGCATCTGTAAAGAGACTTAAAAAAGCCAATATTTTAATTATTACTTTAAGTCGTACAATCCTCTCTCGAAAAAATACAATCTTTTTGGGGTTATTGTACGATCTTCACCATCTCAAAAGTTTTCAATGCTGCAAACAAGTCAAAATCCAAAAGAGAAAGAAATTCCAGCTTATTCAGTGGAACCATTGTATCAAGTACTTCATAATACAGTCTCAGTAGGATTTCTGTTTAGCAGTTTCCGCAATACCAGTTTGCTGCATTTTAACTTCAATTTCATTTGATGAAACTTATGAACGTTCGTCTGTGCACTGCATCCAAAACAAATAAAATTAATCACATTTGTCATTCGGAAATCTTTTTAAATCATCAGCCTTGAGAGCACAATATTTTATGTCATTAATTTTAGTTAAATGTAAAAAAAGGCTTTTCAGTCTGTCAAACACACAGCAAATATAATGTAAATCATAACACTATAAACATACCTGTAAAAAAACACACTAACATACAAAGAATTTTACAGGTATGTTTATAGTGTTATGATTTACATTATATTTGCTGTGTGTTTGACAGACTGAAAAGCCTTTTTTACATTTAACTAAGTCAACACTGAAAAACATGGCTTCATTCTTAACACATTCATTTTAGTTTGTAAAATGTGTAACAAGATTTCTGCTTGGCCTCTAAAAGGCAGCTCATGCTTCATCAGTAAACAAACAGCATCTATTTGTCAAGGTTTGCTTTAATATTTTCATTAGTTTTGTCTCTTAATTTTGAAGGCAAGGCTTAGGGATTCCTCTATTCTAGTGCTACTGAACTTCAGTAAAGCTATTTTGGACCATGGTCTGCAGACTGTTCATGTCGTTTCCTTAGTACATAAAAACTATTAACATCACAAACTCCCTTTGTTGTCTAAACATTTGGGTCTGTTGGCAATAAAAGGCCCAGCAATACAAGGAACATGGCTTCCTCAATAACACAGCCGCATTCATTGTTAATCATAACTGAATCTCCCTTTAGCAACAACAAAGCCACTGCAGGCACAAGACACGCTCATAACAATCACCACTTAACACTGTAAGCAATTACTTTTAAGTTAGCCTCTCGACTGCAGCAAGCACGAGAGCCTAGATGCCAGCGTAGTCAGCTCAGAGTAGTGTTTCTGGGTGCATCGTGTGCGCAAGCGCGCCCCGACTGAATTCAAGCTCCTCATGTTTGCCTCAGAGAAACGACAAACAGAACGCACAGTTGGTATATTTTCATCATAAAGATGTTGATTGCCATAGGGAACCTGAAATATTTGTTCCGAATGAGTAAATTTATAATACCAGTATAGTTGGTCCGTTATTGGACATTATAAATTCTCCAACTAACTCATTCCTTGTTGCCAGCGTTTCGCCCCAGTGTGCCAAGTTGTTCTCATCAGTTGGTAAATAGCACACCCACAGGTGGCTCTGCCGCTTGAGCCACTGAGGCTCAGCCTAATCTATATTATATGAAATTTTCACGTATTTTACTCTGCACCGATGGTCTGGCTAGTCCAGTCCACTACGCATACCTGCTAACCCTGCTGATTTACCTGGAAGCTTTCCGGTTTTTTAACTCTTCTTCCAATTTTCCGATTTATGTTTTTTCCTTCCTATTTTTAACCAAAGTAACCTCCAGTACGCTCAATACTCTTCCCTAGGATAAATGTTTATGTGCTAGTGTAATTTATGCAACCTCATATGCAAGTGCATTTATTTGATGCTTTATTTGCCGGCCTTCACGTATCGTGTTTCCCGCTCACTGCAACAGCTTGTGTGCTTTACAGCTCGGGATTCGGGACAGCAATATATACCAGCAAGAGAGGCTATCGACTCCGTTAACAGGGATGAAAGAATAAGTTTGTTATTGTGTGGTTCGCACCCTGTTAACATCGTTCCTGTGCGTACTTTTGTTGGAATTGTAGGCCACATGATTTTTTCTTGCGATTCTGTCCTTTTCCCCCTGTTGAAGTCATATGTTAATAATATATGAGACATATTGTTTTATTTTGTATGTGGTAGTTTCGTGTACTTCAGTGCATTTGTGTTCATACTTATTTCATATTTTTAATGACTTGAATGTATTTCAGAGAGTTGTGTTGGTGACAGTTTCTGGCATTTTCTCTTCATGTTATGGCCACAAAATATAACAATTATCTCCAAGATTAGTCCGGCCCTGCGTTGTAGAGGCCAACACATCTGCCTGTCACCCGGCGGCCCTGGGTTCGATTCCTGTCCAGGTCAGGGTTTTTTAATTGTAATGATTAATATCCCTGGCCTGGGGACTGGGTGTCTGTGATGTCCTTAATCTTCCTTTCCTCACACACAGCATTCCACACTACTGTCATTCCAATTACATGCAAGTTCACACAATATGGTGCCAGTAGGGGCAAAAGATCTACAAATAGCAAAGAAAAAAACTCCATGATTCCTATAAAATTAAATTTCTGTTCATGTTACTGTCTAATAAAAGAAACTATTATGCATTTTATTCCATGTGCCGGTGTGATATACATTCGTATGTATCATAATGAGAATGATTAGGTACATTTCCTTGTAACTATCTTTGTTTTCTTAGTTTAAGATTTTGAATTTAATGGTCAATTCGCATTGTAATTGTAGGTATTTATGCCTTTTATCTTGTCCTTTATTCACTGAGACCGTGGTGCAATATACGTGATGAAATCCAAGAATTAAAAAATCTTCCTATTTTTTATTTCTAAAAGTTGGCAGGTATGAGTTCGGTAATAGAGTAGACCATACACCCAGTGAGTTTGTGCCAAGTGTTAGGCGGCGAGAAAAAACTCTACCCTCTAAGAGATCAACGACTTTGGGCAGATGAGTTCTCTTAGGTGGAGTGATGGTACCCTCAGTGTAGGATGTGACACTGGAGCCCATCAGGCAACGTCTGTCCTCAGGTTAGGGGCAGCTGCAGGAGGCATCTGTACTCCATTTTAGGAGGAGCCTTGTCACCTGCGGGCAGCAGCTCTCTATGGAAGTGGCGAACTCATCGTAATGCAAGCCTGAAATGAGTTCAAGTAGGTTGAGGACCCGGAAAATGCTAGGGTGTCCCCTTTAGGTTCTGGAGGACCTGTGAGAAGTGGTCAACTGTACCATATTTTATCCGAATTGGGACAGTCAGCATCCTAATCCTGACAGACAAGACCAAAGAGCTGATATAGTTCATGAAGGAGAAGGACATAGCCATCCTCGGTCTTTGTGAAACAAAATGGAGAGTAAGAGGGGAAAGAACCTTGAAGGAAGGGTATAGGCTGTTTTATAATCGAGGACAGGATGCAGTAAACAGAGTAGGAATGATCATTAGAAAGGATGTCCTGGAATATGTGGAGGAACTCAAGAAGATCAATGACAGAATGATCATATCAAGGATACAGTTTGAGACAGAAACACAAGATCTGTTAAAGCTATCAAAATTGTATAACTTACATGAAAATGGAAATAATAGAACACTTGAAATGAAATTCCTGAAGAGAAAACAAGGAGTGAAAAATGAAGATGTACAAAAAGAGCTAAATGTGCAAAAACTAAATGACAAAGTGGATCAGAACAAATTGAGGTGGTTTGGACATGTCAAGACAAGCACTGGAAAGATAGATGACAGGAAAGAGAGGATGAGGAAGACCTAGATTACGATGGATGTACTCTGTGAAGAACAGCATAGGACAACGAAACCTGGACTGGAGCATAGCGTTGCATGAGGAATGGTGGAGAGATAGGACGAAGCGGAGTGGAACCATATTTGCCTACGCTAGCTGGAAGAGGCTAAGTAGTGGTGGTCATGGTGGTGGTGGTGATACCCTAACAAATTCCAGCTACTGCTCACACCAGCTTTAACCCTAGAAGTACTAAGGTGTGGCACAAAGTATCAAAAAACAGGTTTTTCTTCTACAATTTCTTGTAAGTGCGAAGGAGAAGTGAAAAAAAAAAATTATTGCTCCTTAGTGTTAAACCTTCAACTTTTTGTTATATTAGTGTATATTTTCCCCAATTAACCTTTTAAATTGATTTCTGAGCTTTGGTCACAAAATGCTACGCCTTAGTAATCGATGGTACCACACACGAAAATTATCCATTTCTGCAGTATCCCTTATTATTTATTTTCATTCTTATGCTACAGTGTGTCTGCTGTTCAATAATACCTTATAATTCACATGCTTCCCTTGTTTTAAGAGTTCAGTTATTGTTGTGAGAGCTGTTGATTGACAGTGGCATATTTGAAAAGGGATGATAGTTTGAGTGACAGCAGTATTGAGAGAGAAATGGAGCGTTTGGATGTGAGCACGGGTGGCCCAGATTGGTTACGCAGTAGATGTTAGTTTTCAGTCGTCCTGCTCGTGACGTCATCACAGGAGCACCGTGACTGTGTAGCATACAACCGCACGTGTATCTCATGTCGTTGTTTATATATGTCTGTCTTACAAAGAAAGGATTTCCACGTGATAACTATACGTAATTTCTTTCCGTATATTGCTGTTGGTTTATATAGTGGCCTACTGTATATTGCGTAGTGTGTGTGTCATAGTTCGTTTCTGTGAGATCTCTGTTAAGTTGCCGTGTTTCGTGCAGTGAGGTGCACTTATTTTCTTTTCGTTAGTTGCGTGAACAGTGTAATAGTAGCTGGAGTCAAATTTATTTGTTCATTGTACAGTATCATTGCGATGGAAAACTGTGCCGTTAATGATTCACCGACCGAGCTCGATAGCTGCAGTCGCTTAAGTGCGGCCAGTATCCAGTATTCGGAAGATAGTGGGTTCAAATCCCACTGTTGGCAGCCCTGAAGATGGTTTTCCGTGGTTTCCCATTTTCACACCAGGCAAATGCTGGGGCTGTACCTTAATTAAGGCTACGGACGCTTCCTTCCCATTCCTAGGCCTTTCCTGTCCCATCGTCACCATAAGACCTATCTGTGTCGCTGCGACGTAAAGCAACTAACAAAAAAAAAATGATTCACTGCAATCTACAGCGACACCTGATTGTTCAGCAGAGGGATTCCGGTACCTCGCCGACCGTGAAAGAAAATATGACAGGTCAATGCGAAGTCCCACTGGGGAAATGCTTTCCATTTCTTCTGGTACAGCCCCTGTGGGATGGATAGAAATGTTATCTCGGGGAGGTCTACTCGTTCCATCGTTAGAGTGGTAAACCAAATAAAGGAATTTGAGGTAATTTTCAGGGACACTCACGGACGAGCTGAACTGTGACGCATACCTAATATTATACGCAAAGTGTGTCAAATAATTAGCAGTAAATTCCCCGCTGTACCACCAGAAATATTAAAAATGTATGTTAGAACGAGAATATTTATGTGCATACGACAAATGAACATTCGGACAAGAGCTGAAAAATCCATAGCAGCTCATCGGCGAAAGGCACGACAGTGGATTTCATCTTCAAAAGCAACCACTCGATGACATCTAATCTCACAGGTAGAACTGTGTTCTAATGAAGTGTTTTTTCTGTTCTTTCTTATTGTTTAATTTTTAAAAAGTAGACTATCTATGCGGAGCCTCCGTGGCTCAGACGGCAGCGCGTCGGCTTCTCACCACTGGATACCGTGGTTCAAACCTTGGTCACTCCATGTGAGATTTGTGCCGGTCAAAGTGGAGGCGGGACAGGTTTTTCTCCGGGTACTCCGGTTTTCCCCGTCATCCTTCATTCCAGCAACACTCTCCATTACCATTTCATAGCATTTATCAGTCATTAATAAATCACTTTGGGAGTGGCGACCCCATTGTAATAATAGCCTATATATGGTTCATTCATTACATCTCTAACCCGGTCAAAGACTGGAAAACAGGTTGTAGGTTTTCCAGGACTATCTATGCATGGTTTCGAATATGAACTTACTTCTACTGCTGTTATAATATGTGTTAAGCTTTAAACTCGATACCTGCGGAAGTGAGTCAGTATATCGTATGTTAACATACGGTAGTTCCATCACGGAATTTCTACTGTAAAGATTTAATATGACAAAGATTTCATATCTCTAAATATTTATGTTTACAGATTTGAAAGCGCGTGACCTTCTCAAACTAGAGGAACATGGAAATGTTTCAAGCGTTGCTCAGTGTGCCGTCACGTTATATTTACGCCTTATTCGTAATGGAAATAATGAAAAGTTACTATGCTGTACTCTTTTTCAATCTTATAACAGCAGTAATCTTTATGTCTGGTCTGCAATTAGTTCTGAGAAACTGTAAAGTTTGCTGATATTATGAGATTCCTAGTGATTTGCGCGCTCTGGGCTCGGCTGCTTTGCTCCTACTGTGACGTCATTTCGTTAACCAATAGCAGCTCGGCTCGCGTTGGGCCCAACCTTTAGTAGTGTTTAAGAACCTTGGATGTGAGTGATGGTGAGGTTTCCAAAATAAGTGAAGCTGAAGATGGGACTGAGAATATGGAAGATATTCGAGAAAGAAACGAAGAGAATGAGGTTTACCTTGGGTGAAGATCAGGATGTAGATGAAACTAGAGCTATATCAAATCAAACCATTGATGCAGAAACTTTCATTGCAACTACTGCAAGAATTCAAAGAATCTATTGCAGTAAACCACAGATACATCATACTGTATAGGCTTTTGGGCTTATACTGTGTCATGAAAATAAGGTGAAATTCTTTACGTTTCTCAAAGAACTGTGCTCTGCGTCTTCAGAAGGAAATCTTTACTGTCCACGAGAAAGGCTTGTTAAACAATGACTTTTGAAATTTAGACGTTATAATAGAAGTGGAAATGGTACGTTCATTCATCACCAGATGGCTCCCCGGACGTGGCACAGCACTAGTGTTCGAAGCGGAAGCTGACCGAACAATCAGAATCAGTCTGAGGGGGTCATATAACATGTGTACGTAACATATGCCATTGACAGGTGTATGACATAGACACAAGCCTGGAATGAAACATCTGGCGATGAGGAATGTACGAATTTGGAAAACACCAAGAAGAAATAACAATAGTTAAGGGGCAGGGAAGGGAACTACCTACGTAAAACCTTAATGACTGGCAACCAGGTATTACTTAATTGATATACAGTGTCCCTGTTGAAATTGTTAGGATTTCTATGTATTTGCACAGCTTTCCATATAATCCTGGACCTGTAGTGTCTAGTGTGGGTAGGAGCTCGAGCATCTTGGAACATGACATCATGGCCCGACGATAGAGCGTGCTCAGCTATTGCTGATTTGTCTGGCTGGTTGAGACGAATATTATGTTCATGTTCCTTGGTACGGGTACCGATAGACCGGTATGTTTGGCCGATGTATACCTTATTGCAAGTGCAGGGAATTTCGTATACCCCAGAATGTAAAAGTGGGGACAATTTATCCTTGGTTTTACTCAGACTCTGAGCAATTTTAGTGGCAGTGCCAAACGCGGTTTTAATATTGCTTTTGCCAGGAGGACCTTGGCAATTCGATCTGTGGTGTTGTGAATGTAAGGCAAGTAGGCAGTTCCCTTCATTTCTTCCTTCTGTGAGCTTTGCTTGGTCGTTTCATTAGGATGCAGGGCTCTATGAATCTGCAAATTGCTGTAACCATTACCCTTGAACATGACTTTGAGCATCTCCATCTCCAGTTGAAAATAACAGCGATGAAGACCATATTGTGCCAGATAGGGAGGGTATTAGTAATGATGAGAGAATTAAGAAATTGAATTTTGATTTAGGAGTGAAAAGTGATGTTTTGAAATTTATGATTGATACAAGGTACGTCTAAAAATAAAATTTTCATTTACTTTGAAGCTGTTGAAAATATATACATGTCCACCCAAATTGTGGTTTTTGGTGTGGGTTCCTTTAGTAGCATCCTTGTTCATGAACCATGGGCAATGGCTGAGTGGCCTAGTAATTAGTCCTCGGAATCAGAATACCATTTGCTATGGAATGCGAGTGGGCATCTCAGATATATTCTAAATCATGCCCCCCCTTGTGCTCTGGCAGCTAGGACTACACAATCCACCGTGGTCCCTAACCCGTTAGAGAAGACATCCTTGCTTGGACCATGTGTGAGTAAGGGTAGAATCCTGCTTCACAGAATTTTCACCAAGCACACTCAGAACATTTTAAATAAGCCTTGGACTTGTGGGAGTAATGGAGTCCCACTTCCATTTGACAGGCGAGGGTCCCCTTGGAAACAACTTGGCGAACAAAGTGGGGTTTGATGGGGAGCTATCAATATTGTTACGAATAAAACTCTGTCTGTTTCATTACTCAAATAAATTAGAGTATGACCTAATAAATGCACACACAATTCTAACCAGTTATGAATGGCCAAACTTACTAATTACAAGTCTATTCACAAGTCCCTCTTGTTATGGCACAGTAGGAGGTCCAGCCTGTTCCTTTTTCTGGAATGCTAATCCTTACTTATCGAGCTCGATAGCTGCAATCGCTGAAGTGCAGCCAGTATCCAGTATTCGGGAGATAGTGGGTTCGAACCCCACTGTTGGCAGCCCTGAAGGTGGTTTTCCATGGTTTCCCATTTTCACACCAGGCATTTGCTGGGGCTGTACCTTAATTAAGGCCACAGCCACTTCCTTCCCAGTCCTAGCCCTTTCCTGTCCCATTGTCGCCGTAAGATCTATCTGTGTCAGTACGACATAAAGCCAATAGCAAAAATCCTTACTTTCACTTTCCCCAATTCCAGTCACCTCCTACAGCTGCTGTGCATATACCGCTGGATTTGATCACAGTGCCACTGGCTACACAACACACACATATTCATTGGTTCTATTCCAAAGACAGTCCAGTACTTTAGTACTTTACACAGTCACATGCAGTGAACAACTAAACAACTCAACAATTCCTGCTACTGCTCACACCAGCTGTAACAAAGTAAGGAGTGAGAAATGAAGACATACAAAAAAGAGCTAAATGACAAAGTGGATCAGAACAGATTGAGATGGTTTGGACACGTCAAGACAAGCACTGGAAAGATAGATGACAGGAAGGAGAGGATAAGGAAGACCAAGATTACGATGGATGTACTCTGTGAAGAACAGCATAGGACAACGGAAGCTGGACTGGAATGCAGCATTGCATGAGGAATGGTGGAGAGACAGGATGAAGCGGTGAGAAACCATATTTGTCTGTGTTAGGCTAGGTTAAGCAGCAAGGAAACCTTTCTGGACAGTAATAAAGGATCTTTGGAAGGGAGGAAAAACGGAAATGAATAGTGCTTTTGTTAAATCATGTGAACTTATAATAGATCCCAGGGCATCACTGGAATGGAGGACGATACAACAGTGAACATTAGCACAGGTCCATTTATCCTCATCCTCATGCTCATGATAGCAGGTTTCTTCGGTGGTTCACTGCGACCCTCAGTCCACAGAATTACACGAACACACAATACAGTCTTCCACTCTGTTGTTTCCAGTCCACGCACTCACTGGTCTCTCCGACACCACAACAGTTCCTGGTTCAGACCTCGGTGGGACACTAGTGACAGCCAACACCTCTGTCGCCCTCAGCCCACTCACCGAACCCTAACATACCGAGTCTCGCACCTACTCCACCTCAGACCCCAACTGTCGTTCCGAGTCCAGTACTGACTGACTGTCCACGGCTAGCCTCCCTTTTTATAGTTCAAGTGATTTAAGTGAGAAATTTCGTGATGTAACTAGAGGCAGAACATTCCCGTTGAATCTCCAAGAAACTTGCAGGTAAGCCGGCTGACGAGGTCAATACACGGAAAGGCCGGTCCCACTCTACAAGCAGGCTGGGAGATCCCAGGTCGTCTGAGTCACCAGCCCCTTCCTGGAAGTAACGAAAGGGGCTTCCACTGGGCTGGCATGTAACAATATGAATGGGGCTTATGAAAGAGAGAAAGTAGAACTGGCCGAGTCTACAAAGTGGATGTGTTAAGAGTTAATGATATTTGGGTAAGGGGAGATCAGGAGAAGGAGATATGAGATTAAAGAGTGCACTGAACAGGTGTTGAAAAGGGTAGGGCAAAATGTTGGGTAGGACTGTTCATCAGGAATACTATGGGATGCAACATAGTTTCTGCTAGGCAGGTGTATAAGCGAATAATGTGGGTAGATTTGGCAGTTGGAGGAATTAGATCTAGAATTGTCCCAGTGTATTCACCATGTGACAGTGCAGATGAGGATAAAGTTGATAAGTTTTATGCTGCATTGAGTGGCATTGTAGTCAGGGTCAACAGCAAGGATATGATTGTGCCAATGGGCGATTTCAATCTGAGATAATGGGCGATTTCAATTTGAGAGTTGGAAATCGAACTGAAGGATAGAAAAGGGTGATTGGTAAATGTGGAGAAAATATGGAAGCTAATAAGAATGGGAAGTGTTTACTGGACTTCTGTGCTAGTAGGGAATTAGCACTTAAGAATACACTATTAAAGCATAAAGCTGCATCGAAGAAACTACAGGTAAGCTGGTCGACGAGAACAAGACACGGAAATGCCGGTCCAACTCTACAAGCCGGCTGGGAGATTCCAGGTCGTCTCAGTCACCAGCCCCTTCCTGGAAGTACCGAAAGGGGCTACCACTGGGCTGCCACATAATAATATGAATGGAGCTTATGAAAGAAAGAAAGAAAGAAAGAAAGAAAGTAGAACTGGCTGAGCCTGTTAAGCGCTATGCTGCTACACATGGTAGGATAGGGGAACCAGATCCATGATAGACTATAACATAGTCTACTTTGAATTCAGGAAAACTGTTAGAAATGTGCAGGTATTCTGGTGATTGATGATATAGACCACTATCTGATCTGTAGTGAACTAAGTACCTCTAGGCTTAGGATGTAGGAAGTAATATGTGTCAGTGGACAAATGACAAATAAGGGTAGAAATTCTCTAGGATGAGGAAATTAGAAAGAAATGCATGGATATGATTAGTGAGAAGTTCCAAACATTGGACAGTAAGCAGGTTCAGGATATGGAAAGAGAATGAGTGGCATACATGGATGCTATAGTAGAAACAGCAAAGGAATGCCTAGGAACAACTGTGTGTAAAGACGGGAGAAAGTGAGCATCTTGGTGGAATGATGAAGTGAGAGCAGCTTGTAAACGTAAAAGGAAGGTATATCGGAAATGACAGGGTGAACAAATAGTTGTTGAATCCAAAAATAAGTTTAAGGAAGATTTTGGTAAAAACCTGCAAAAGCTAGGTTAAGCAGCAAGGAAATCTTTCTGGACAGTAATAAAAGATCTTTGGAAGGGAGGAAAAAAAGGAAAAGAATAGTGTTTTTGGTAAATCAGATGAACTTTAAATAGATCCCAGGGCATCACTGAATGGTGGAAGGAATGTATTGAAAATATCAACATAAAAGGAAATCTTTCTTGTAACATCGTGAACAATTAAGGTCATGGGGAGAAGGACAATGATATTTGTGAAAATATGCGCAAAGTGGAAAGGATGGTAAATAAACTCCATTGTTATAAAGCAGCAGGAATAGATGAAATTAGACCTGAAATGGTGAAGTATAGTGGGTAGGCAGAAATACAGTGACATCATACAGGAATAAGATTACCATGGAGTTTTAGTAAGGTACCTTCTGATTGGACAAAAGCAGTAATTGTTCCTGTCTATAAGCAAAGGAAGAGGGAGTATTGCAACAAGTGTCGAGGTATCTCATTGATCAGTATACCAGGCATCTTGTGCTTGAGAGGAAGTTTGTTACAGACTGCAGAGGTGTGGTCAGGATCCGAATTTCAGTATGTGCCAGGTAACTGAAAAATTCTACAAGAGGAATAGACAGTTATGTTTTGTAGATCTAGAGAAAGCATATGATAGAGTATCAAGGAAAAATATGTTTGCCATACTGGGGGACTATGGGATTAAGTGTAGATTATTAAAATCAATTAAAGGCATTTATGTTGACAATTGGGCTGCAGTGAGAATTGACAGAATGAGTGCTTGGCTCAAGGTACTTACAGGGGTTAGACAAGGTTAGACAACACCTTTGTTGTTCATAGTTTACA
The DNA here is from genome assembly GCF_040414725.1 of Anabrus simplex. NCBI lineage: Eukaryota > Metazoa > Arthropoda > Insecta > Orthoptera > Tettigoniidae > Anabrus > Anabrus simplex. The sequence continues at coordinate 1,212,999,770 of NC_090266.1, read as the reverse complement.
TGAATCATCTGCTAAAGGGTATTAAGGTGCAGGGACAGATTAAGTTAGGTGAAAATGTAGGAAGTAGTCTGGCCTATGCTGATGACTTTGTCTTTATGGCAGGTAGTGTCAAAAGCCTGGAACTTGTGTGTAATGAGTATGGTATGATGATTAGCCTTTCTAAGACTAAATTATTGTCAGTAAGTAAGAAATCCAAGAGAACTGAATGTCAGATTGGGATACAAAGCTGGAACAGGTAGATAATTTCAAGTATTTAGGATGTGTGTTCTCCCAGGATGGTAGTATTATAAGTGAAATTGAATCAAGGTTCAGTAAAGCTAATGCAGGGAGCTCACAGTTGCGATTAACAGTATTCTGTAAGAAGGAAGTCGGTTCACGGACAAAACTATCTTTACATCGATTTGTTTTCAGACCAACTTTGTTTTACAGGAGTGAAAGGTGGGTGGACTAAGGATATATAAGCCAGAAGTAACAGACATAGAAGTAGTGGGAATGATAGCTGGTATAATAATTTCGTGTGGCTATTTCTAGCCGAGTGCAGCCCTTCTAAGGCAGACCCTCCGATGAGGGTGGGCGGCATCTGCCATGTGTAGGTAACTGCGTGTTATTGTGGTGGAGGATAGTGTTATGTGTGGTGTGTGAGTTGCAGGGATGTTGGGGACAGCACAAACACCCAACCTCCGGGCCATTGGAATTAACCAATTAAGGTTAAAATCCCCGGCCCGGCCGGGTCCCTGAACCGAAGGTCAGCACGCTGACCATTCAGCCAGTGAGTCGGACGATAGCTGGTATGAAGAGTTGGGAACAATGGCTGGAGGGTACTTGGAATGAGGAGATAAAGGTTAAGTTGGGAATGAACTCGATGGATAAAGCTGTATGCATAAACCAGCTTCAGTGGTGGGGTCATGTGGGGCGAATGGAGGAGGATAGGTTACCTAGGAGTATAATGGACTCTGTTATGGAGGGTACGAGGAGTAGAGGGAGACGAAGACAACGATGGTTACACTCAGTTTCTAACGATTTAAAGACAAGAGATAAAGAACCAAACGAGGCCAGGGAATTAGTTACAAATAGATGATTGGTGGTGGTGAATAGTAAATTTACAAAGGCTTGCTGACTAAACGCTGAATAGCATAACGGTTTATAGTGATGATGTATGTGTGTATGTATCCAAACTGTACTAGTAAACAGAGGAATCGTTTTAGTGCTGTAATACTGGATAACAAGAAAAGTAAGTGCTCTTGACTTCAGAGATGCTTTAATAAAATGTTATCTAGAAGAGTTCCATAGGCTTGCATCTGACCTCTTGCACATCTTTCAATTGGTTGAGCAAAGAAATTTTACTCCACCTAAGGATTTTTGAAATTTTTATGTGGTTTGCTGTGACTTAAAATACTTAACCCACTTTTTAATATTCTAGTAGTACATTATTCAAATCGAACTGGTACATTGAATCGCTGAGCAAGCTGGCCTGCAGATTCTGTTTGATAAAACAAAAATACGGACTAACATCAAAGACGCACCACCACAACTCCGGATAAAATACGGGGACATCAGCCAAGTAGAAAAAAATATGTGCCTGGGTGAGATCAACATGAAGAATGGACTCAACAAGGAACCACTTTGGGAATGAATATGCAATCTTGGAGTAATCTAGCGAATGTCATGGACGATGTACAACAAAATTGCCTTTACAAAAACTGGAGATAAAAGTGCGCAGAATCATTAGAGGAATCATGGGATCCAAACAATTACAAGAATGACATCCACCAAAAAAAAAAATTCCAACAAGGAAGTCTATAGCAAAATACAGAAAATTACAGACACAATCTGCAAAATACTGCCACCATTTTACAGTCAACTCAAACAAATGGATGGAAACAGGTTGACCACACAGATCTTTCACTTTATTGTTTCAAAACCCATAATCACAATGCCCTGTTTTAGAAACAACTATCAAGACTTCCAAATGCTACAAATCAAACTCGAAGATGCCTTTGACAGAGATCTTTTCCAAAAAAAGGATAGTAGTGAGAAATACTGCAGCAAAAGAGTTAAACATGTCACTTCTCTGCACTGATCTAAAAGAGATTTTGTGAGCTATTTGCTGATGTATTTCTCTTTGTAACTCTTAATAGCTGGGATTGATAGATAATGTTTCCTTTCATTTTTGACAGATATGGATGCTGATCTTGCTTCTGTAGTGACAGCTGTTAGCAAGAACAAATCTATCCGGCACCTGAGTATGGGACGAAACCTTGGAAGCACCAAAGCAAAACATGTAGCGGCTGTCATGGATGCTGTGGTGCAAATGATACAGGCAAGGACCTTTGGAACCTCAATAAATTATTTGCATGCAGACCCAGAAAACCTATTAATTTTTTAGAAAGTTTAGTGTCTTATCATCATCATGTCTAACTCGTTGGCTGAATGGTCAACATACTGGCCTTCAGTTCAGAGGGTCCTGGGTTCGGTTCCCGGCTGGGTCAGGGATTTTAACCTTCATTGGTTAATTCCATTGGCCTGGGGGCTGGGTGTTTGTGTTGTCTCCAACATCCCTGCAACTCACCCACCACACATAACACTATCCTCCACCACAATTACACAATTACCTACACATGGCAGATGGTGCCTACCTCATCTGAGGGTCTGCCTTACAAGGGCTGCACTCGGCTAGAAATGGCCACACAAAATTATCATAATCATCATCATCATCATCATCATCATCACCACCACCACCATCATGAACACCACAGTCATCATATGTTAGTAGCACCTTTCCATTTTCCATTATTACTGCTCTTCAGCTGTGTTCATAGAGTCCAATGGTTTGTGTTGTGAATTACTTTAGTCATGTCCTTATTCGTGAATGGCTGAGTGTCCTAGGAAATGGTGCTGAGAGTTGGGATACTAGTTGCTAAGAAATGGGAGTGGGCATCTTGGAAATATTTTGAGCCATGGCCCTCATTGTGCTCAGGTGGTTAGGACTAAAAAATCCAACGGTGGTCCCTAACCTGTTAGAGAAAACATCCTCACTTGGACTATGTGTAAGCAAGTGTAGAATCCTGCTTCAAAGAATTTTCACCAAGCACGCTCAGAACATTTTAAACAAGCCTCAGTCCCATTTCACAGGTGAGGGACTTCTTCGAAACAACTGGGAGAACAAAGTGGAATTTGACAGATAGCTGTCAATGTTAATGGGGCTTATGGGAAAAAGAAAGAAAGAAAGTAGAACTGGCTGATTCAGCAAAGAGGATGCCTCTGGATTTGTTAAGAGTTAATGATATTCGGGTAAGGAGAGATAGCGAAGAAGAGATAAGAGATTATAAATTTGACTTGGCGGTGTTAAAAAAGGGAAGGGCTGTTCATCAGGATTACTATTGCACGCAACATAGTTTCTGCTAGGCACGTAAATGAGCAGATGATGTGGGTGAATTTAGCATTTGGAGGAATTAGGACGAGAATTGTCCCTGAGTATTCACCATGTGAGGGTGCAGATGAGGATGAAGTTTACAAGTTTTATGCTGCATTGAGTGACATCGTAATCAGGGTCAACAGCAAGGATAGAATAGTGCTAATGGGCGATTTCAATGTGAGACTTGGAAATCGAACTGAAGGATGCAAAAGGGTGATTGGCAAACATGGGGAATATATGGAAGCTGATAAGAGTGAGAAGAATTTGCTGGACTTCCATACTAGTATGGGTTTACCAGTTACGAATACACTCTTCAATCACAAGGCTATTCACTGCTACACGTGGGAGGGTCGGGGTACCAGATACATAATAGACTATATCAAGGCCGACTTTGAATTCAGGAAATCTATTAGGAATCTGCGGGTATTCTGTGGAATTTGTGATGATACAGACCTCTTCCTGATCTGTAGTGAACTAACTCTAGGCCAGGGATAGGGAAAGTGAAATGTGTCTGCCAATGAATACGCATAGAAAATCTTCAGGACGAGGAAATTATACTGAAGTACATGGATTATTAAAAAATTCCAAACAGTGGTAGGCAGGTTCAGGATATAGAAAGAGACTGGGTGACACACAGGGATGCCGTAGTAGCAACAGCAAGGGAATGCCTAGGAACAGCTGTGTGTAAAGATGAGAAAAAGCAAACATCTTGGTGGAATAATGAAGTGAGAGCAGCTTTTATATGTAAAAAGAAGGAGTATCAGAAATGGTTCCAAACCGGACTTATGCAGAAAGGGAATTGTCCATAGAGGAATGAAACAGAGCGAAACAAATAGTTGTTAAATCTATGAAGAATTCTAGGGGAGATTTTGGTAATAACATTGAAAGGCTAGGTCAAGCAGTGCGGAAACCTTTCTTGACTGTGATAAAGGATCTTAGGAAGGGAGGGATGAAGCAAATGAACAGTGGTTTGGGTAAATCAAGTGAACTCTTGTTACTGGGAGAGGTGGAAAGAATATATTGAAAATTTTTCTGGTGATGTCGCAAAGAACTATGCTCTTGGGGAGGAAGACAATGATGTTGGTAAAATTAGGCTTGAGGAATTGGAAATTTTAAAGCAGCAGGAATAGATAAAATTAGACCTGAAATGGTGAAGTGTAGTGGAAAGGCCAGGGTGAAATGGCTTCATAGAGTAATTAGGGTAGCATGGAGTGTTAGTAAGGCACCTTCAGATTGTACAAAAGTAGTAATTATACCTATGTATAAGCAAGGGAATAGGAAGGATTGCAACAACTATCGATGTATCTCATTCATCACTATAGTAAGCAAGGTGTTCACTGGCAACTTGGAAGGGAGGGTGCCATGAGTGGTTGAGAGGAAGTTTTATGAAAACCAGTGTGGTTTCATACCACAGAGGGGCTGTCAGAATCTAACTTCCAGTGAGCACCAGGTAATTGTAAAATGCTATGAGAGGAGTAGACAGTTATTATCAAAATCAAAAGCATTTGTGCTGGCGATTGGGCTGCAGTGCGAATTGATTGTAGAATGAGTTCTTGGTTCAAGATACTTAATGGGGTTAGACAAGGCTGTTATCTTTCACCTTTGTTGTTCATAGCTTACATGGATCATCACTTGAAAGGTATTAAGTGGCAGGGAGAGATTCAGTATGGTGAAAATGTAGTACGCAGTGTGGCCTAAGCTGGCGACCTGGGCTTAGTAGCAGATTGTCCCGAAAACCTGCAGTCTAATATCTTGGAACTTGAATATAGGTGAAATAAATATTGTACGAAAATTCGCCTTTCTAAAACTAAATTGATATTAGTGGGTAAGAAATCCAAGAGAATTGAATGTCAGATTGTGGGCACAAAGCTGGAACAGGTAGATAATTTCAAGTATTTAGGATGTGTGTTCTCCCAGAATGGTAGTATAGTAATTGAGATTGAATCAAGGTGCAATTCAGCTAATGCAATCACACGCAGTTGCTATCAACAGTATTCTGTTAGAAGAAAGTCTGCTCTCGGACAAAACTATCATAACAGCAGTCTATTTTCAGACCATCTTTGCTTTACGTGAGTGAAAGATGGATGGGCTCAGGATATCTTATTCATAAGTTAGAAGTAACAGACATGAAAGTATTGAGAATGATTGCTGGTAGAAACATGTTGGAACTATGGCAGGAGGGTACTCAGAATGAAGAAATATAAAGTTAGGAATGAACTCAATGGGTGAAGCTGTACACTTAAACCGGCTTCGGTGGTGAGGGCATGTGAAGGGAATGGAGGAGGATAGGTTACCTAGGAGAATAATGGGCTCTGCTTTGGATGGTAAGAGGAGTAGTAGGAGACCAAGACTATGGTGGTTAGACTCAGTTTCTAATGATTTGAAGACAAGAGATACAGAACTAGATGAAGCCACAGTATTAGCTACAAATAGAGGTTGTTGCAGTGATGAGTAAATTCCCACAGGCTTTCTGACTGAAAGCTGAAAGGCTTAACAGTCTATAATGAAGATGTATGTTTGATAGAGTCCAAACGCCTTGGTCTGGGTCTCCCTCCTACTCTTCCTCCTTCAGTCTTAATTGCTTTTGTATCCTTAACTCTCCATCCTTTTAACATGATCAGATCATCTCTGTTTGTTTCTCTCCATTCTGTCAGAAAACTATTTGACACCAATTTCCTTCCTGACATCCTCATTTGTTACCCTGTCCTTTCTTGTCTTTGCAAACACACTGCTTAAATGTTCATCTCTGGGAATCTTATGATGTGTCCTATAATTCTGTCCCTTCTTCCCATCAAATTTAGCCAAGTCGGTTTCCTCTCACCAGTTCAATTCTGTATCTCTTCCTTCGTGATTCGATTTACCCATCTCACCTTTGGTATCGTTCTGTAATACCATATTTCAAAACCTTCTATTCTCTTTCTTCCTGAGCTAGTTATCATCCATGTTTCACATCTATACAATGCCATGCTCAAGGCAAAGTCTTCCAGAAACATCTTCCTAATCCCTATATCAATATTCGAAGTGAGCAAATTTCGTTTCCTAAGAAAAACCTTCCTTGCTTGTGCTAGTTCGCATTTTATGTCCTCCTTACTTCTGCCATCGTTAGCTATTTTACTACCCAAGTAACAGTATTCATCTACTCCCTTTAAGACTTCATTTCCTAATCTAATTTTTGCTGCATCACCTGACTTTGTTCGACTGCAATCAATTACTTTTGTTTTTGACTTATATATATTTTCATCTTATATTCCACCCCCCCTAGACTGTCCATACCATTCAGCAATTTCTCCAGATCTTCTGCAGACTCAGGTAAAATTACATTATCATTGGCATATGTCATGCTTTTGATTTCCTTTACTGCCTGTTCTATATAAGCATTGAAAAGGAAGGGTGAACAAACTGTAGCCTTGCTTCTCCCCTTTCTGGATTGTTACTTCTGGTTTTTATACAAATTGTAGATAATTCTTCTTTCTCATTATCTGATTCCGATCACCTTCAGGATCTCGTGTAGCTTGGTCCAGTCCACATTTTTGAATGCTTTTTCTAGATCTCTGAAGGTCATGTATGCGGGCTTGTCTTTCTTCGTTCAGTTCTTTAAGAACAGACGTAAAATCAGGATTTCTTCATGTGTTGCTACATTTCTTCTGAAGCAAAACTGATCTTCAAACTCAGCTTCAACTTGTCTTTTCATTCTTGTGTAAATAAGCACTAGCTTTCTTGCAAATAGGTATAACATCGGGCGAGTTGGCCATGCGGTCAGGGGCACGTGGCTGTGAGCTTGCATCTGGGAGATAGTGGGTTTGAATTCCATTGTCGGCAGCCCTGAAGATGGTTTTCCATGGTTTCCCATTTTCACACCAGGCAAATGCTGGGGCTGTACCTTAATTAAGGCCACGGATGCTTCCTTCCAACTCCTAGGCCTTTCCTATCCTATCGTCACCATAAGACCTATCTGTGTCGGTGCGACGTAAAGCAACTAGCAAAACAAAAAACAAAAAAAAAAAAACAGATATAGGTATAACAACATTCCGCCGAAAATCGGATGCCACTTCTCCTGTATCATACATCATACACACAAAATAAAATAACTTTGCCATGTTGGTTTCTCCTAAGGCAGTCAGTAATTCTCAGGTTACATCATCAATTCCAGGTGCCTTGTTACTATTTAGTTCTCTCAATGCTTCATTGAATTTTGACCTCAAAATTGGGTCTCCCATTTCATCAGCATGAACAGCCTCTTCTCGTAGAACCATATCACCCACTTAATTACCTTGATACAACTGTTGTGTACACGTTTCTGCTATCTCTTTGCCTTGTCTTCTTTCCGTAGAACTGATTTCCATCTGAGCTCTTAGTATTGATACAGCTGGTTTTCCTTTCCCCAAGGTTTCTTTCATTTTCCTGTATGCAGCATCTACCTTTCCTCGGACAATACAACCTTCAACATCCTTGCACTTCTCTTTCAGCCATTCTTCCTTAGCTGTCCTGCAGTTTCTATCACTTCATTTTTTAATCGCCTATATTCTTTTTTGCCGGCCTATATTTTTTCCTTGCATTCTTTTATTTTGTCGTTCACCAGTCAGGTCTAATATCTCCTCAGTTATCCATTGATTCTTAGTTGATCTTTACTTTCTTCAGCAGCTCTACTGACTTCATTCTTCATGACTGTCAATCCTCCTCTGCTGTTTCCTTCAACCTTTTCATGTAGTCCGTGTGCAACGTGCTCATTAAAACAATCCCTCACTCTCTTTTCTTTCAACTTGTCTAGATCCCATCTCCTTGCTTTCCTTTCTTTCTTCAATTTCTTTAACTTTGGATGGCACTTCTTGATAAACAATTCTGGTCAGAGTTCATGTCTGCTCCTGGGAAAGTCTTGCAATTGAACACCCGGTTTCTGAATCTCTGCCTAATCATAATTAAGTCCATTTGCTACCTTCCAGTGTTTCCAGGTCTCATCCATGTACAGCCAAAAAGGTGGTGTGATATTCTTGGTCCCTTGATCGGTTGCATTAAGATATATGTATATTTTTCCGGGTTAAACAATTCAGATTTCGGATCCCCTTGAGATAGAAGATGTCCGCTCAAAGCAGCTCATGGTTGGAACCCTGCAGTCTCCACGCAAGTTGCACCCTGTGTTAGACTGTTTGCGCACTTGTCTGGTATCACGGAGCCCGTGTGGGCTTGCCAAGACCATACGACATCACGCTGTGACAACACAAATACCAGATGCTCACTCTCACCTTTTGGAATTGAATCGAACCCATCATTACATGTAACTATTCTCATGTTTAGACCCGTATTGAAATTTGCTATAATTTGCACACAATTTTTTTATTTTTTATTTTTCTATTCCACCTATTCAATACAATTGATTTTGTGTTGTTAGAAATTCATATTTGCATCCGGGAGATAGTAGGTTCGAATCCCACTATCGGCAGCCCTGAAAATGGTTTTCCGTGGTTTCCCATTTTTGCACCAGGCAAATGCTGGGGCTGTACCTTAATTAAGGCCACGGCCGCTTCCTTCCAACTCCTAGGCCTTTCCTATCCCATCGTCGCCATAAGACCTATCTGTGTCGGTGCGACGTAAAGCCCCTAGCAAAAAAAAAAAAATCATATTACTACAACACTACATTAAAAGGGACATGTTTCACTCGGTTTTGAGCATCCTCAGCCTTTGTAACGTATCTCAAGGTTAAGAACTCTCATTGTTAATTTGCTTATAACTAATTTGTACTTAATTATTATCCTAGAAACTAAGTGGTAAAATACATGAACATAGGCATTTGTGAACACAATGGACAGTTTAACAATTTAAAATGACAGTGCTAAAATTGGGATATGCATTGATTCTAATAACACTGATGTCCAAAAACACAGTAATATCTTCACAATAATGAGATTTAGGCATGCTTCTGTAATTTATTAGTTGTAAACGGTAAAATGCAACTTATTGGTAGTTTTCTCAAACTGGTCTTGATTTGATGAGCTGATTTTACATTGGAAGCAGTTTGTTTTTATGACAGCTTGGTCAAGAGGAACGTCAATCTGAGAATCGTGAAATGTTGATATGTTTTCCTTGTTCGCAATATTTAAATGGTGGTGCATCTGTAATGAAGGACATTACGTGATAATGTTGTGTGTTATCGTGCTTTCACAGTGGTCATATTGGTATGCGTCACTTACCCCTTAGACTGCTACTACAATGCCTCGCGGTGCTTGTTACATTACAGTGACTGCTTGCTTTCGTGTTTCTACTTCTTGTGTTATACATATTAAGAAGCATTTGTGAAAGGCGAATAGGGGACTTAGGGGAAGAAACAGTAGGTGGGGCGTTAAACTTTGGCATATCGTGTGGCGAAGAGTCTTTATGCATTGTCAAGGTGGGAGTAGGGGAGGAAACGGTAGGCGGGGCATTTGACCTTGGCGTATTGTGTGGAGGGGAGTCTTTATGCGTTATCAGAGTAGTAATTGTGTCTATTTTTGTGGTGGGAGTTTTCAGATTAAATGTCTTAAAGAATTTACTATTATCTGATGTGAAACTTTGTAGTAATATTGGCAATTGCTCTATTAACGGACTTTTTATTTCGATCACACCAATCAGGTTTTTTTCCTTATTAAAATATTGGTCTAAATGAATATAAATATTCTCAAACTCAGTCATTAACTTCCCTTTTTCAATCCTTGTGATTATTTTGAGGTCTGTGTCTATTGTGGTATATTGATTGCCGGTTTCTTTCATGTGGTTACTCATTGCGGAATGTTTGTTATGCTTTAAAGCATTTAAGTGTTCTATGTACCTGGTAAGAAAGCTGTGGCCAGTTTGGCCATCGTACGAAAAATTGCATTGTGTGCATGATAGTCTGTATATTCCAGAACCTTGACATTTGTTATTATTGGAGTTTACTATGTTGTGATTAAAGAATAAGTGTTTGTTGGTGTTGTGTGTCTTGAAAGCTATTTGTATATTCCGTTTTTTTCAATGGGTTAGATATTTGATGAATCGCTGGACTGGTGTAAGTAAAAGTTGCGTATTTTGATTTTTTAGGCTTTTCCAAGGTAAGATTTTTGGCTAATTTGAGTTTTACTTTATTGATGATTTGATTTACCATCTCTATTTTATATCCATTGACTAGTGCTAGTTCTTTTATGAAATTTAGTTCCTTCATTAAATTCGCGGGTGAAGGGTATTTGAAAGCTCTGTAGACCATGCTTAAAAAGGTTGCCTGTTTGTGGGATTTCGGGTGAAGCGAATCATTTTTTATTGTTACTGAAGTATGTGTCAGCTTTCTGAATATTTGAAAATCGTCTTTAGAATTTGTGCGTGTTACGTTCATCATCAATCAATCACTACTGTTCTGCATTTAGGGCAGTCGCCCAGGTGGCAGATTCCCTATCTGTTGTTTTCCTAGCCTTTTCTTAAATGATTGCAAAGAAATTGGAAATTTATTGAACATCTCCCTTGGTAAGTTATTCCAATCCCTAATTCCCCTTCCTATAAACGAATATTTGCCCCAATTTGTCGTCTTGAATTCCAACTTTATCTTCATGTTGTGATCTTTCCTACTTTTAAAGACACCATCCAAACTTATTCGTCTACTGATGTCCTCGCTCGCCATCTCTCCACTGACAGCTCGGAACATACCACTTATTCGAGCAGCTCGTCTCCTTTCTACCAAGTCTTCCCAGCCCAAACTTTGCAACATTTTTGTAACGCTACTCTTTTGTTGGGAATCACCCAGAACAAATCGAGCTGCTTTTCTTTGGATTGTTTCCAGTTGCTGAATCAAGTAATCCTGGTAAGGGTCCCATACACTGGAACCATACTCAAGTTGAGGTCTCACCAGAGACAAATATGCTCTCTCCTTTACATCCTTACTACAACCCCTAAATACTCTCATATCCATGTGCAGAGATCTGTACCCTTTATTTACAATCATATTTATGTGATTACCCCAATGATGATCTTTTCTTATATTTATACCTAGGTATTTACCATGATCCCCAAAGGGAACTTTCACCCCATCAACGCAGTAATTAAAAGTGAGAGGACTTTTCCTATTTGTGAAACTCACAACCTGACTTTTATCCCCATTTATCATCATACCATTGCCTTCTGTCCATCTCACAACATTATCGAGGTCATTTTGCAGTTGCTCACAATCTTGTTATTTATTACTCTGTACAGAATAACATCATCTGCGAAAAGCCTTATCTCTAATTCCACTTCTTTACACATATCATTGATATATATAAGAAAACATAAAGGTCCAATAACGTCCAGGAAGTTTAATGAACTGTCTTTTTCATCTTCTTTAGTGAATTTTATGTAATGGTCAATATTATTTAAAAAATCTAAGAATTTTTCGCTGTTATATTTCCGGTTATCTATTATTACGAACGTGTCGTCCACAAATCTTAGCCAAAGGCAGAGCCCTTGTATATTAGCTTTAATTTTTCTATGTTCCATGTTGTCCATGTAAATATCGGCCAATATCCCCGAGCTGGGGTCACCCATAGCCAAACTCAACTGGTGGTAAATTTTGTTATTAATTGTGAAATAGTTGTTATTTAACACAAATTTAAGTAATTTAATAAATTCATCTATCTCGAGCTTACTTAAGTTGCTGTACTTGGAGAGGTTTGAATTAATAATTTCCACAGTGCCGTTAATATGGATGTTTGAATACACATTAGTAATATCAAATGAGCTCATCCTATGGTGGGGTTGTAAGTTGAACTTCGTTAGTTTTTCGCAGAATTCTATTGAACTTGAGAATTTTAGCCAAATCTCATTATTGTGAAGATATTACTGTGTTTTTGGACGTCAGTGTTATTAGAATCAATGTATATTCCAATTTTAGCACTGTCATTTTAAATTGTTAAACTGTCCATTGTGTTTACAAATGCCTATGTTCACGTATTTTACCACTTAGTTTTTAGAATCATAATTAAGTACAAATTAGTTATAAGCAAATTAACAATGAGATAAGTTGCAAAGGCTGAGGATGCTCGAAACCGAGCGAAACATGTCCCGTTTTAATGTAGTGTTGTAGTAATATGAATTTCTAACAACACAAAATCAATTGTATTGAATAGGTGGAATAGAAAAATAAAAAATAAAAATTTGTATGCAAATTATCGAACCCATCAGTCAAAATTTCCACTCCACCGCTCACATCTAGCGGAATAGAATCAAACTGGATTCTGCGCAGAAACATAAAGCACGCAATGAATGGTTTGATAAAACTTTAATGCAGTAAGTTGTGTGCCGCGACAGTTTGAAGTCATTAATCGAGGTGGCCTCAACATTAATTAAAAACCATAAATGAATTAAAGGCCAGAGTAAAAATTCTGACAATACCCATTTCAAGATTAAAAGTTTGTGGAATTGTACCCAACGAAACTACTATTTGCAAAGAACAAGCCTTATTAGATCTAGAAATAAGAAATTCAACAGTATCACATCCTTGCGTTATCCTACTGCGCATGGAATATAACTTCATTTTCGGAGCTGACTTTTTAGGAACTTACAATGCTGTGATTGACATGGGCTCAAATACTTTAATTTTTCGGATGGAAGATCAAAATGAAAATTTGCAATTAAATCAAGCCGAGGAAGATTTTGGCGAAGAGCAGATATGGACAACAGTTGTGGATGAAGGAAAGGAAGTGCATGATTTCCCTGCAAATTGGATTTCAAATTGTAAAGAACTTAAAGCAAATTTTGAAATTATGTTATCTAATTTAGAAGAGGATGTTGAAGAAGCAAAATTTAATCAATTATTACCTACCGAAGTAGCAGAATCACCAGTAGATGATGAGCAACGCGGAAAGCTATGGGAAATACTAGTTAAACATAAGACTGTTTTTGGTTCAAAACCCGGTAGAATACCAAATTTTGAGTATAAGATTGTAGTAAATAACTGGGAACCTTTTAAACAATGCCCATATCCTGTACTGGAAAAGCTTTTTCCTCAGGTGAAAGAAATTATTGAGGCAATGGAAAAGAACGGCATTATAACTAAAGCATCTAGTCCGTTCCTTAATCCAATATTGGCCGTACCAAAGGCAAATGGAACTATTAGAGTGTGTCTTGGTGCACACGCCATTAATAAATGCTTAGTCCCAGAGTATGTGCAGGCTCCACCGATTTAAGATTTATTGAAGTAATTTGGAGGAATGGAGTATTTTGGAACCGTAGATCTGACGTCATCATTTCATCACATTGTTTTAGATCCTAGCACAAGTATGCTGACTGGTTTTATGATTGAACATCAGGCATATATTTTCCAGAGATTACATGTTGGTTTGGCTAATTCAAGTTCAGTGTTGATCAGAGTTTTAAAGAATAATGTAAGTCCAGCAGTCAAAGAATTTACAGTCAAATATATAGACGATATCATATTTTGCTCTAAAACATTAGAATAACACTTGAAGAAGATTGATTTGTTACTTGAACATTTGAATAGCAGTAATTGTAAAGTGAACCTTGAAAAATCTCACTTGCGGCACAGAAGTACTGTGTTTCTTGGCCATGTCATTGACGGAGAAGGGATTAGGCCAAATCCTGTCAAAATTTTAGCAGTACAAAATTTTTCAAAGCCAACTCGAATCAATTAGGATATCCACAATATGACAGGCAGTTTATTATCCAGACATATACGTCGACCGTAGGAGTTGGAGCTATTTTATACCAGGAAATATCAGAAAAGGACCAGAAGACGACGTATCTTGCATTTATGAGCAGAAAACTCAGGTCTCATGAGTTGAAATAGACGACAACGGAATTAGAGATGCTATCCATTGTCGTAGCTCTAACTCAATGGTGTAAATGCCAACATGGCGACTACTGTGTGTGATTCGATGATATCCGTAGTGAATAATGGTGTAAGGTGCAGTTAAAAATGTGGCAAATGCAGAAGAATAGTTAAAAATGGGATTCTGTGCCGTAAGTGTGATGAATGGTACCATTTTCGTTGTGCAAATATTGTAAATGGGACTGATATTGAAGAAAGTGTGTTGGTGTGCCCCGAGTGTAAACAAACAATAGTGAGGCAGAACAACAAGAAAGAGAGACTTATGAAACTATACTTAAGATTTTGGGAGCGCTACGACAAGACTTATGTGCTCTGAAACTTGAAAATGAAAGCTTAAAGGACAGAATAAAGAAACTGGAAGATACGGAAGACATTGGAGAAGAAAGATTACCGTTGACGGAAGTGACGCGTAGCCATTTTAGGCCTAATGTTAAACTTGTGCGAGAAACTAAGTACAACATAAAACCGGGAATAAACTCTTTGCAGTGCCAAAATAGATTTCAGTCATTGCAACAAGTTCCTTAAGAAGACATATCAAGTTTTCTGAATAATTTTAAATCCAGTGGAGGTAACCTACAGAAGAAGAAAACCAACCGAAAATCAAGATCGCCAAAAATTCATCTCTCCGCAGACAGTCAAGGGCGGGGTATGGCAGAAGGCATCAAGGATGAGCTGCAGAATCCAGAAACTGAGGTTTTAGGACTAATAAAACCAGGTGCCAAAACTGAAGACGTCCTTTCAAGTTGTGATCCTGTGTTAGAGAAGGACAATTATGTGGTGATTGTGAGTGGTACAAATGACATTGCTGCAAATGAAGGTGAGGAACTAATTACGACCCTCAGAGGTAAGATTTCCAAATTACCTGACTCAGAAGTAATTGTAGTTAATGTGCCACCCAGATATGACCTTTTAGAGGACTTGTGTGTGAACAAATCTGTACATGATGTAAATATAAAAATCAAGAGATTATATAAGGATTTTAGAAATGTCTATGTAGTAGATACTTTAGGTCTTGGCAGGCAAATGTTCACTAGGTTGGGTTACATCTGAATGGTAATGGAAAAGCAACTCTCTGTAGACAAATTGCTACAATTATCAACAAAGATTTCAAAACTAATCTGCACTTCAGAAAACCCATACCACTAAACTGGCACTTACAGGGAAACTCACCAGAAAACCCAGATCCTTAAATCAAGATCTATGTACAAGGATCTGGGTTCCACGGAAGTTCTCAACTCATGAGTCAAATGTTACCCAATTGCAAGAGTCAAGTTTTAGGGAGGAAGGGGTTCTGAGATTGCTCTTGGTAAACTGTCAGAGTGTAGTAAATAAGCAATTAAAATTCGGTACATTGATGGAATCTTATGAGACTGATGTGGTGATAGGAGTGGAATTGTTGTTGAGAGAAGGGGTGGCTAATAGAGAAGTATTTCCAGAGGGGTATACAGCCTATCGTAGAGACCAAGGAGATAAAATGGGAGGGGGGTGTTTATTCTGGTGAAGGAAACTTATTGTTCACATGAATGGTTTATTGATGAAAGGGATGAAATATTAGGGATAAAATTAGTTTGTGATAATATGAAGGAGGTGGGAATTATAGGAACATATAGGCCTGGAAGAGAGTAAAGAGGTGTGGAAATATTTGAGAAAATAATAGATTATACTCATAAAAACAATAATAATGATGTGGTAATAATTGGGGAAGATCTAAACTTGCCTGAAGTTGAATGGAATGGAACTGCAAGTGAAGCCCATGAACAGAAACTGGCAAATAAGTTAATTTGGGAGGGAGGATTTACACTAGTAGTACAAGAACCAACTCGTCTCAATAATTTGCTAGATATATTCTTGGTTAAACCATGGGAAATTGTAGATAAAACTGAGGTAATATAAGGAATAGGTGACCATAAGGCTGTAATAATGGATGTAGGACTTGTACCAAAAATGCTTAATAAGAGGGTATGTGAGGGTCACACAAGACAAGATATTATACAGAAAAACTAAAGTTGATGAATTTGGGACTTACCTTAAATCACAATTCAGTTGTTGGATAAGTGAAGGGAGTAATGTGGATACACTTTGGGCTAAATTTAAAGGAATCATTTAGGAAGGAGAGAAGGGATGTGTACCTGTTAAGAAGGGTAAAATGACCTCAGACCCTGTTTATTATACAAGGGAAATAAGGAAATTAAAAAGAAAATGTAGAATAGTAAACAGGAAAATCAAAGAGGGTAGGGAGAATAGAGAAACCAGAAAACAGCTAATGAGAGAACTGAATAGAGTGAAAAAGGAAGCAAAAGAGAATTATATGAATGGCATACTTCAAGAGGGTAATGACCACAAAGGGAAATGGAAAAAACTGTATTCATATATTAGGAATCAAAAAGGGAAAGGAATCCAAATTCCTACAATGGTGGGAGAAGGGGCTGAACACTATTTAACAGATACTGAGAAAGCAAATCTATTCAGTAGGGAATTCAGAGATTCAATAAAAGATTGTCAGAGTTGGAAACCGTAACAGAAGATAGAAAGGGAGAGACGCATAGGGAAACAAGAAGCTTCTCATTCACAAATGAAGATATTTTCAGAGAAATCCAACTGCTTCAGCAAGGAAAAGCAGCAGGAAATGATAAAATTACTGGGGAGGTATTAAAGACAATGGGGTGGTGCATAGTGCCTCATTTAAAATTTCTCTTTGACTATGTTGTAAATAATAGTGTAATACCAAAGGAATGGAAGGAATCTATAATAATACCAATTTATAAAAGAAAGGGTGATAAAAGGAAACAAGAGAACTACAGACCTACCGGGCGAGTTGGCCGTGCGCGTAGAGGCGCGCGGCTGTGAGCTTGCATCCGGGAGATAGTAGGTTCGAATCCCACTATCGGCAGCCCTGAAAATGGTTTTCCGTGGTTTCCCATTTTCACACCAGGCAAATGCTGGGGCTGTACCTTAATTAAGGCCACGGCCGTTTCCTTCCAACTCCTAGGCCTTTCCTACCCCATCGTCGCCATAAGACCTATCTGTGTCGGTGCGACGTAAAGCCCCTAGCAAAAAAAAAAAAAAAAAAAAAAAAAAAAAAAAAAAAAAAAAAACTACAGACCAATCAGCCTGACCAGTATAGTTTGTAAAATACTGGAGCATTCAATAGCAAAGTACATCAGAGGGATATGTGATGATAAAAATTGGTTCATGAGGAGCCAGTATGGATGTAGAAAGAAATTTTCTTGTGAGGCAGAACTGGTGGGACTTCAGCAGGTTATATCAGATCAGTTAGATTCAGGAGGCCAGTTAGATTGCATAGCCATAGATCTTTCCAAACCCTTTGATGGAGTGGAACATTGAATATTATTAAAGAAATTGGAGGGAATAGGATTGGACGTAAGGGTTATATGTTGGATAAAAACATTTCTAAATTCAAGGGTTCAGAAAGTCAAAGTAGGAAATAATATACACAGGAAGAGAAAGTTTGGAAGGGAATTGCACAGGGTAGTATAATCAGTCCGTTACTTTTCTTAATATACGCAAATGATTTAGGGAACAATATAACATCAAAGATACGATTGAATGCAGATGACATGATTGTTTATAGGGAAATAAATAACATTGAGGATTGTTCAGAATTACAAAGGGACCTTGAGAGTATCCAACAATGGGTTGAAGAAAATAATATGGATGGACATTCAATGCTTCTAATTTAAAACTTTATTACCCACCTGTTCAGATACGTATTTATGAAGCACAAGAAGATGATGACCTAGGAGGTGATGATGATGATGATGATGATGATAACATTGACGAAGGAGATGACCCAGCAGAAGAAGATGTGGATCAAGAAGATGAAGAAGCAGCCACAGAGAATGTAAATATGGCAAATTTGGAAGATATAGACCCATTACCAGCAGAAATTCGTCATGAATGCAAGTTCCAAGCTCTTTTGGAAATATTTTATGAAGCTCGGAAAGAGAAGGAGAGGTTGCTAGCTCATCGTGAACTATTATTATCAGAACAAGAAACAGAATTGGAGCCACAGTAGTGAACCATGAGAAAAAATTAGAGAAAAAATACGTGGTCACATATATTTTCAAATCGAAAATTCTAAATTCCCATGGCGGGAATTAGATATTTTTCACCAATAGAGCATGTCAAAAATGTCAAAACAGATCAGATGTAAGGCTTTTCAGGCGTTTGCTCTATTAACCAGCATTTCGTCTTATGCCCCAAGAGTAAAATATATATTATTATGTAATGCTTTGGACTTATTGCAAGTAGGGAGCTCTGGTGTAATAAGGAAGTTGCGTAATGCAAGATCTCGGCAGCGTGTGGCATTAAAAATAACTTATGTTCCATAGTAACAGCAAGCAGTTGGTATATTTCACATGAGTCAATCGGGGAATTTACGAGATTGTTTGAGAGCGGCAGATTCGAAAGAGACCAATCACAAGCTTGGAAGCGAAATTGCCCAATGAAGGGATATACAGAACAAACGAATACAGACCTATCAACTTTTGATTTTTACAGTGCTGCACCATCAATGATTTAATTAGGCAATCTGTTATTAAGCCATACTCCACGTTTTTGATATGAAATAGAAGTAAATAATGTATTTAAAACTACTTGTAGACAGAAACAGTACTTAATTTTTGATTTAATTTAGTAATGAATATATTTTCATTGAGTCAGCTCTTTCTACCAAGTATGCGGCTGAGCAATTGCGTCATTTATCAGTGGAGATCCCCGAAGTATTACTAATACAGGAAGTTTGGTGAATGCGTGCGGCTAGAGGAAATGGGACAGGCGCTTTGCTCTGAAGTTGTAGACCATGCGGATCCGAATTTCTTATACTAAGCCTATGTTGAATGGTGGTAACATTAAGAGTGACGATTTTTATCAACCAAGTAGTCATATTTGTATTGTGAAATGTGAGACGTTATTTTACGAGTAATATGCATTATCTAAGTGCAAGTGATATTATTTAATCATGGTAGTGTACAGTACAATTTACAAAGCAATTACCTTTGCTATATATATAAAATTATGTATTATGTTGCAGTATGCCAGAGTGCGGTTTTGGCACGGGATTGTTAATAACTAAGATGGTATTTATTATCGATATCTCCAAACCCGTGCATGCAGTTTGCATTCGTTTAGTGCAAAAGCCGTAGTCGGTACACGTTATCGCGAAGACCGTGTGCGAATCGTTTATCGTTCGGAATAAATTAATGGTGTGTGCGGAGCACCATATTTCAAAGACGGCGATAGAAGAAGCAAAGACCAACAGTGTATCTTGTAATGCCATGCAGAGTGTTGCAATGATAGTGTAATTTACACAGACGTAGCGGCCTAGGGACCATGAAGAAAGCCGAGACGACACCAGTTAAGTTTAACTTAAATTACAGGCATGCTTAGATAGAGGAATTAGGCTAGTTCGATCCTGATGTAGTTTAATTGTAAATGTCAGTCTCTTTGTGGCTGTGGTATGTTTTATTTTTATAAAGTAATGGTATGTTTCAGGGAAAATGCATGTTCGAATGCTGAAGTTTTCTTAGTATTATTTTTCCTTTTTATTAGATGGGAAAGAGGGAAATTATTAGGTGTAGATAAGGATATATATATGTCATGAGGTTACTGTGTATTCCAATTTGTGTTATGAGATGTAGACTCTTTCATTAAGGAGGCTGCACAGCCTTAAGTTTGTTTGGGAATAAATTTTAGCAGGAAATAGTTTGTTTTAAAGCATGGCAGATGTAACCAGCTCGAAAGTGCATCGTTGAATTAGTGTCCTTTAGATAGGCAAAGAGAATCGGCTAATTGTGATTGAGTTGAGATACTACGAGGGAAAGGCAAGATTAGCCTAATAAACTGAGATTCATATAAATGTGTGTTAAGATAGGATGGAAATGCCTGCTAATTAATATAAGGGGAAAATATAATGGTTTAGCTGCATTGTGAGGGAAAGGCTTGATTTGCCTAGAGTGTTCATTAATACTATGAGAGTCGAACTCTTGTACTTCGAGGTGCTAAGCCAGATGTGCCGTGTGTCATATATAGTAGCTGTGTTAAATTTATATGTGTAATTAAGGCCGTAGTAATGTGTATTGTAAATGTAGCAAAGGCTTTTCAGTCTGTCAAACACATAGCAAATACAATGTAAATTAAAACACTAAAAGCATATCTGTAAAACACACACTAACATACAAAGAATGACATGTTTCGTTCTACAAGAACAAACTCAGATTCTATCAAATCACTTAAAATAAGCTTATATATGTGCAGTATTGTTTACGTAGTGTAAACTTGTCAATGATAGAGAGATAAGTGATAACATGAAACAGTAATGACAAAAAATAAAAAATAAATTATATACAATTATAATATAGTGAAAAACTTACATATTTATCTAGACTGCCGATGTTAAGTCTGTTGTCACCAAACACTATTTCAGGACTGTGGTCATGGAAAGTTTGTGGTGAGCCACGCTGTGCGTGGAGAGGGGAGGGCAGGACAGGGAGGGGCCTAGTAGATCGATGTGGATCTCTCCTATTGGATGATAAAATCGGGTAGACTATAGAGTGGAGAGGGGGGGGGAGAGATGTAGGGCGGAGCGGCTGGAGCGCTGTGGAACTTTCCATCAACATTGGAGGGGGGGGGAGAGATGTTATTGACCTATTTCATGTTAATTGTACCTGTATGTAATATGGATGAATGTAATTATTATAATTTTTTATTATTTATAATAGGTGAATGAAGTACGGAACGGTATTATTATTATTATTATTATTATTATTATTATTATTATTATTATTATTATTATTATTATTATGAAAAAAGCAATTCACCTTCCGTCAACATGCGTTATTATTATTATTATTATTATTATTATTATTATTATTATTATTATTATTATTATTATTATTATTATTTACGATAGAATCAATTTAAGGAGTAGGTGTTGTCAGATATTATGCGAGTAGAGCAAATAGGGGGGAATTATTTAATGTGTATTATTATTATTATTATTATTATTATTATTATTATTATTATTATTATTATTTACGATAGAAGCAATTTAAGGAGTAGGTGTTGTTAGATATTATGTGAGTAGAGCGAACAGGGGGGAATTATTTAAATGTGTATGCTCATTCAGGTTATTGGCATTAGTATTTTTTGCGATGTAAATTTCTATTGCTTCTTTTATATTCAAAGATTTACTTTTATTTTCGAAGTGTAAAATTTTTAGATCAGTGTTGATGTCTGTGAAATGGTGTGAACAGTCGTAGATGTGCTCCCCGAAGGCTGAATGCCGATTATATCTGATCGCGTTTTTGTGTTCTTTGTATCTTGTATGGAAATTACGTTTTGTTTGACCTATGTATGTGGCGTTGCAGTTAGGTTCTTGGCACTTGAGTTCATACACTCCTGACTTTGAGAAAGGGTCCTTTTTGTTTAAGTTGCACCTGCTGAAGTGTCTCTGTAGTGTGTTATTCGTTCGAAAAGCTACTTTTAAACCTTGTTTCTTGAAAATGTTAGCTACTTTGTATGTGTTATTGTTAACATAGTTGAGAACCACGTAGTTTTCTTTGTCGTGTGTGGTGCTTTCCCGGCGACTTTTCTTATGTTTATTTAAAAGTTTATCCACTGTGCCTGGAGGATGGTTGTTTTCTTTCGCGATTTGTTTAATTATTTGCATTTCTTCATTGAAATCTGTTGTGCTCATTGGTATGGAAATAGCTCTATGTATCATTGTATTCAGTCCTGCTATTTTGTGTGTGTATGGGTGGTTCGAGTTGTTGTCAATAGTGTGTGACGTCTGAGTGGGCTTTCTGTATACCTTGTAAGATAGGTTGTCATTATTCCTGTTGATTGTGATGTCTAAATTGTTTATTTTCTTGTTATTTTCTGGTTCCATTGTGAAGCTGATGGATTTGTGTAAAGAATTTAGAGTGTTTAATAACTGGTCTGCATTAGTGACATTATCATATATGCATATGACGTCATCCACAAATCTGCTCCAATGTAAGCATGAAGTTGAGCTCAAGGCCTGTTGTTTGTATAATGAACAGAGCAGTGATTTGTGGCGTTAATATGTGTTCCGCTAGATATTGGAATTTCAGGCAGGAATTAAGAATCCAATTAGCTGCTGTCTTCTCTTGCGAAGCAGGCTGTCTCATAGCTGGAGAATTAGTAGTGTCAGAAGATTTATGATACGATGTGAAGGTGAACGCCCATCAACATGTGTAGCTGAGCCAGGATTCTTGTTTTTTTATAAGGAGTAGTTAAGCATCTCATAAATTGTATTTCAGATATGCGGATACATAGTGATAATTTTATTAATTTTTTTTGCATGATATTTACAGGTTTCTTTGAAGTGTGTTATTTATTTTGATTTGTGTCATATATGTTCTTGATGTTCATGTCATTGTCATCGTTGTTAATGACTTGCTTATTATATGTGAGTCCGTAGCTCACTTTACTGGGGAGTCTGCTTTCTAGCCGTCCAACTTGAAACAGAACAGTCTGTTTGTGAAATCAGTGTAGACTTAAGTTAGGGTCTCGTGGAACAGTGATTGTTTACAAGTGTTGCACATATAACTTGTAATATGGATCGGATCTAGTATAATTCTCTTGTATCACAGTATGTCCTATGAATAGTAGTTGAATGATATCCGTCAGGATTTATTAAGATAAATTTAACTGCGTCGACTTGAAGTGAAGTGTGTATTTTCCCTAGATTTATTTGTAAATATTTCAATATTAATACGGGATATTACCCGTCTTTTCATGTCATGTATTAATTATTTGTTAAAAATGTGCACGACACTTATTGGAAATTTGGCAGTTGTTTGAGCCAATTTTAAATTATTTTACTTATTAATTTGTTTATTTTGCGAATTTTCAATAATGTTCTTAGACAGTAAATCTATTTTACCCCCTATTTTGAATTTTATTTACACAATTATGTTTCTGTTTCCCATTCACATACCTATGGCATATTTATCCTGAGATTTTTTATTTATTTTAGCCCTGATCTTATTTTTGCGAACCGAACACACAGTTCTCCGATGGCGCCGGTAGACTAAGACGGGAATGGTATAGTAATAATTGCAAATTGCTTCAAGAAAGCAGGCTTCGGTGGTGGTACCAACAGCATTGTTATGGAAGTTCATGATGAAGAGCTGGAAATTTATACAGGGGAAGATGGAGATTATCAGTAGTTACGACGACTTCACTGCCATTGATGATATGGTTATCACTTGTAAGGAGCAGACTATCGATAAGATCTACAAGGAAATTCAGGCAGGGGATGAGAAGATTGAAGAAGAAAGGGAGGTGACGGAGGAAGATAATCCCCGAAGACCATCTTGCAGTGAGGCAAGCATCTGTCTTGAAAAACTGAGGCATTTTATGGAAGGTTCAGCCAGTGTCCCTCAGAACACATGGAAGGCAATGTGGGAAATGGAGAGGTTTATACTTGAAGAAAACAATAAAAACCTGAAACAGTCAACCCTGGACAATTTCTTTTCCAAGTAGGAGCCTAGACTTTCGTGCTTGGAAATGTATTTAATGCCTACTGCAGTACAGAATTTACATAATGTACAGTTACCATCTACTGTTTTAGTGTTCTTAGTATTTCTTCTTATCTCTTGTGCAAGGTTTTATATAATGTATTCCCTTCTCTTTTCAAGTATTATTATAATACCGTATGTTCTATTATTTTACTTTATCTCCAAAAATACATGTCATGTTAATCAATTTTTTATATTGTAGCTTTCTTTTAGCAGCTCTTATATATCGGCCTAATTTGGTATTGTTCACAAACAAAGAAACCTGTTGGCTGCTGTGTGTTTCACATGTATTTCAAAGTATAGAATAAGTTTTTGGGCCTCTTTCAATAAGTTTCCTGCTTAAGAAGTTAATTTTTTGTGGTCCCTTGAAAAACTTCTTAACAAAGTTTCTTTGTAATTGAAATGCAAGCAACGAAATACAGTTGGACCTACTGTTTTACAATGGAGTTGGAGAGTTTGCTTGCTACCAACCCCCTCTTTGCTCTCTGAGAGCTTGTGCTGAATTTAGCCCTTCCTTCTTTTTAGGGGATTCCCTGGTTTGCTCCTTTGTATCTCCCTGTCCTGCTATGAGGATGGCTTGGTCGATGCTTCTTAATGCTGCACACTTCAAAATATCGCGAATTTACTCCAGGACAATGAAATATACTTTCTCAAATATCTTTTAGTCCTTGCTTATTGACCCTGTCGGGTACAGTACAGAACAAGATTCAGTATTATTGTATTATTAGGTTCAGTCTATAATACTGATTTTTTTCAGCTCTACAGTGCTGTTCGTTACAGTGTGTAACAGCACCACATAATTAGTGGTTTTTTTTAATTAATGACTGCAGACTTGGTCAAGTTACTTATGTAATTTTGTACTTATTGTCTTACCTAAAGTATATTTCTTGTTACATTATAGATCAGACAATTTATCACATTCTGAACACTGTTTCTCTTTGTACTTCAGTAGTCGTATCATGCGTTGTGATGAACAGTAGTGGTATGTTGGAATGAAAAGAAGGTAAACACGATGTTTTGGTAATGTTGCAGGAAGAAGACTGTGTGCTTCAGTCTTTGGCAATTCCTGACTCCAAACTTAAGTCAGATCTTTACAATCTCATAAATGCATTGGGCAGCAATCATTGTCTCCAGACTATTGATATCAGGTATTGTTGTCAGAGATCTTTGGACCTAATATTGTTTTCTAATTTGTTATTTTATCTTAATAGTTAATGTATAACTGAAAGGTTTTTCACTCAGTCGAATGCCGGTTAATTAAAATTACTTGAGAAAGTAATTTAAAAACGAATTATACCTGAAAAGGACATCATTTAATTTTTATTTATAATTTGTTAAAAAGTGTTTTCGTATTCAGGTATTTAACATGTATTATTTTCATCAAAAGTGAAAACCAATGGCTTCCACCATTTTCCAGTGGTAACCTGATGGGTGATGCTGGTGCACGGCTCTTGGCTAAAGCATTGCAGATCAACTCGAAGCTCCGCACCATTGTTTATGATCGCAATGGGGTTACTCTTCAGGGCTATTGCGATCTGGCTTATGCACTTGAGAGGTAACTCAAATTTCAATTCTTATGATATCGTATCTAAGTTTGATTAAATATTTTAATACCATATTCGCTTTCAGCAATTACACTGTTCGCTACATGCCATTTCCTGTGCACGATGTTGTGCCGTGCATGAAAGCATCGGCTGAACGAACGGAGAGTTTGATGAGAAAAATTCAAGACTTGTTGCACCGTAATGTATCCCCAAAGAAATATAGCAATGGCCAGGCTTTCAGGCTACAGCAGGTTTGTTGCATCTTATCATCGAGTGCTTGAGTGGTTTATTTGTTTGAGTGATTTATTTTAAACACTACTTTGTAATCTTTTCTTGTGTAGGGATTTTTATTGAGTTCTACACAACAAATGGTAGATCGGCTTGTGGTACAGACCCAAGATACAATTCGAAGTCTTGCTCAAGAGTCCATGGAAAACAACAATGACATCAACCATGCTACAGGACTTATCCATGATGCCGACAATTCAAAACAGGTAGAACTAACGAAGAAAGTATTTTGAAATAATTTGGTTTATTGAATAATATTTATCATACTTACACAAAAACAAATTGAGAAAATATTGACTTGAAATTTCATTTGGAATTGCACTTTCATGTTTGAAAATTAATAATACAAATTAATAATACAAATGTTGTTTCTAATTGATTTCTTGCAACATATCCATGACACCTATTATAAATTTATTGTAGACCCAACCCCACATATAAAATAGCACAATTTGCACATAAATTCCTGAAAAAAATACTATTATTTTAAGGCTAACAAAACCATTAAAAACCCAATAGCATTTTGCAACAACACAAAATCTTCAAAGATCTATTCTTATCATAATATAGCATCATATAACATCAAGGATATGTACCTAAGTATACTAACAAAAGATACTATTTCACTAATAGAGAACAATCTTAAATCACAGGGTCATCTTAGTAGAAACGAGATAGATGTTTCTTGAGTAGAGGGTGATTCTTAACTCTCTTCTCTCTAGAAATTAAGTTTTATTGTGTGGGCCAATCCACAATGCTGTAATGTTTATCTTTTGCCTGGGTGTCCCAGTTGCAAACAAAGCAACAAAATTTGGTAAACACAGTCTGCATGCCTAACAGTATACCAATCATTTTGAGGTCTCTGCATATCTGTCAACCACAATTTTAATAGTTTATCACTTTCAATATAGTATCCATATTTTCATGTTTCCTTTATGGTGAAAGAATAGGCAAGGGGTACTTGAGACCTGTGTAGAATCTCTTTTAAAGGTTTTCTCTATGATGTGGAAGGTTGTTGTAGAATATTTTATTTGTACATTTTTTTTTGGAAAATTTAATTTGTAAATCTTTTTTAGGAATATTCACTGTTGTGGAATGTTGTGGTAGAATGTTCTATTCATATTCCATTTAGCTACCTAACCTGTATGGTGTAAAATATTTTGTAGTATGTTTTATTTGTATTCTCTTTATCTACTTAAGTAACTGCTGGAACAGTCCAGAAAAGGTTGTGACGCGGACTTTTAGAACAGTGTGTGTTGGTTCCTGTCAGTTGTGGATTTTAGAAATATGTCCTTACTAATTCTGGAAAATGGAAAGCTCGCGATTAGTGTCTGTATTATGTTCGAGAACATTGTATAAACATCGCGACTGGATAAAGAGTTGTGATTGGAGAATCTGGGTGACGATAGCAAACTCCTGCATTCTGATTGGTCACTCGATAATCGGACCAAGGCCAGTCTTCCCTTCATAAGTGAGTGAGGCAGTATTTCGTGATCTTTCGTTCTCTCGTGTGTCCAACTGTTTTGACGCATGTCAGCATGTCCTCGCTCCCAGGATGGGCTACCTTGGGGTAAGCACGGTTAATTTCAGTCCCGTTTAAATTTGCATTTATGTTATCACATAGGAGTTTGCCTTAGTCGCCACTTTATTGCTCAGAGGTTTTGAAAGCATGTTTCGTTCACTCTGAATTATATTTGCATCTTATGTGCCTTGTTACCTTCAGTATCGTATTGTAGAACTTAGGTTATGCTAAGATGTTTCTGGTTAACTTCTTGGCCTAAAGGAACACTCTTGTCAAACGACGTCTAATCTTGTATTCGCAAATTATGAGACTGCATCGTTTAGATATATGTATTTTTTTCGAAACTCACCTTGTAATGTTCATTTTGAGAATAATATTTTGAAAACGACACATCACTGTTGATTTTTCTGTAAACCCACAACCTTCACATTTCTATGGCCCTTGGTAGGATCCCAGTCCCCGTTCCACGTTCCTTGTTCATAGTCGTCAAGTTGTTTAACCTGATATTTGTTGATGTGTATTTGGCACAGTTCATCGGATGTTTATTGCGTGTCTAGGGTTTAAGGTACCATGTAATTTGATTTATTTTCCTCCCTTTTAATTGTGTATCATGTAACCGCTGAAGTATCGATTACATATTGGTAGGAGAAGCAAGTGATTGGTTGCGGATGAAAGGAAAGTGAACGGTGATCATGCCTAACCTGAAACAGGGTAAAGTTTGAAATTCGTAAATTGCTTTGAAATTTGGTTTCTACCCATCAAGATGGCTCTTACTGTTCCTAATCCTTTGCACTTGAAAAAGTCAGATCTAATTTATGAACTTCGTATCCACAAATCGAATTCTACAGGCAATGTCAGAGATAACATTAGCCTGTTGAAACAGTCCCTTGATCTACCTGTAACCATTCCCGAGTTAACTACAGACAAGTTGCGTGAGTCTTTGGCTGTGGTTGAAGATAAATTGGCAGAATTTAAGGCCATTCTTGTGCCTTTTGGTGCTTCTAAGCCCTCGTGTGGCCAATTGGCGCGGGTTAAGGCACACTTATCACATTACCTGGACAGAATTAGTGATTTGTTGTCCCTACAATTGCCGACAAACGTGCGGCAGGTGTGTGAATCCCTATTAGTACAGTTTTCAAGAATATCGGACAGAATTATTGGCTTGCTTGAAGGGAAGGAGTTGAATAACACTAGTTCTGAGGTTCAAGTGTCTACCCTCTCTGGATCGTGTGAAAGTGTTAATTCTTGTTTCGCATCTGCAGCTTCTCGAGTGTCTACTGTAGCAACTAGTGCTAGTGTTTTTCAGGAGTCTGATGTGAGTAATGGTTGCCTGGGATCTTGTGCTTCATTGTCAAGAGCTAGGACACCTGTAAGTGATTCATATAATGTATCTTCTTTGCATGTTGGTATCTCTACTAATTTTCCTGTAGTAACTGTTAATTCTGCCCTGGCTCAGTGTCTACCCTCTATTGTTACACAACCTGGTTCTTATGCAATGGTGCAAAACCGTCTCCCTCTCTTAGCGCCACCGGTATCAAGTGCTCTTTTAGGTTGCATTACCCCTACGCAAGTGGTTAATGCCCCGATGGTCTCTCAGATTAGCGAGAACCTTTCACAGATGAGATTATCTGTGCCTGTAACGTTGCAGGCTGACGGTAGTCCTAACCTAACCTTCTGTACTCCATCCTTTTTGCAAGAGCACCCGAATCAAGGGTACAATGCCACTGTGACCCCTCAGGTCCACTCTAAGCCTTCCCAGGCACCTCCTGCACCTGCTTTCCCTCAGATTTTTCTCTAACCTACCTCACTCATTGACTACTGTGTTTAAGGGAACCTCTAAATTTTCGGCTAACTCCGTTGATGAGGTTATTTCTTTCCTTCGGTTCTTAATTGAGTTCAAGGATCAGGCAATAGTGTACAATCTCAGTAATGACCACGTGTTTCAAATCCTGTACCCCCATTTATCTGGAGCTCTTTCTGAGCATATCGTCAGGGCCATTTCCGAAAGATGGGCTGTAGATCAATTTCATGCACATGTGCTTGAATTTTTCATTCCGTCTCGTGCCTTGTCTTCATTAGTGCAGAAACATTATTTCAGAGTGCAGCATTTCAACGAGTCATCTGAATATGTTCAAGATATTAAGCTCCAGGCTAGGATTTTCCGGCTCGACTTTTTTGAGGTCCAAATGGTTGCCAACTT
This sequence comes from Anabrus simplex, assembly GCF_040414725.1. Lineage (NCBI taxonomy): Eukaryota > Metazoa > Arthropoda > Insecta > Orthoptera > Tettigoniidae > Anabrus > Anabrus simplex. The sequence continues at coordinate 1,212,970,416 of NC_090266.1, read as the reverse complement.
TATTGAAGGTCTTGCCCCGAACTACAGATCATATCTGGCTCTTTCACCGCAACTAGCAACGTTCGCTCAGTTGGAAGCCATCTCAGTTTCTGCAGAGGGTGTTCGGTACGCCGACTAGTTACGCCTTGCATTAGCACCCCCTCCTATGAGCATGCCCTCTCCTCAGGATACTAAAACTGCCCCTTCACCTGCTTCCAACTCACGTAATCCTCGTTCATGTTTCAATTGTGGCTCCTCTGCTCATCTCAAGTGGGACTGTCCTAAGGTTGGGGCCTTAGGCAATGCAAAATCTGCCATGGGTACAGGCTCTTCCACCAATACTTCTTGCCGTAACTGTGGGTTTACTAGGCATTTCTCTAGGCAGTGCCCACATAATACTTCAGGCTCTGGACCTCCAGGCAATAGTAACTCTAGATTACTAACCTCCAGTTCCGATGGCAAAACCCAAAGTATGGCTTCTTGTTTGGTCTGTCATAACTGTACTGAGGAGGACGGTTTACTTAATTCTGAGGCTAATGATTGGTCCAACACTTATCAGCATAGAAACCATTATGGGTTGTAGGAGATATAGTTTGTGTGATCAGAGTCTGTCTAATGTTACTCTTCATGGCTGCTTTCGCCTTGTGACTGGCAGTATCTGCATGCTGCTGAAGGTAGCATTTTTTTCTCATGTGAAATCTAAAACACAATAAAGTGATGTCAATTAGAGACTAAGATAAGGAATAGAAAAGGTGAGCTATTGAATAAAATTTGTAATTTTGAACTATTTAAATTAAGCCATTATTACTCTAAAGTTAATTAAGAACAAGAACACTACAGTCCTCAAAGGGCCTTGGTTTTCAATAACAGTTGCTGCCTAGCTCATGGCCTGCAGATATTGGGTGGCATGTGGTCAGCACGATACATCCCTCAACCGTATTGCTTTGCCTCCGTGACCCCTGCCCACTGTAGCTTCTCAATTGTCCTCACAATGCTGGGTCAACAACGTTCCAGACCTCATAGATTTCTAAATTACTGCCGGTACTGGAAATCGAACCCAGGTTGCCTCAACTAGGTCTCTACAATTAATTAGAGGAGCCAGTATCAAAACCTTAGTTTTAGATTAATATGACATTTAAGATATATGCACATACCTGTTTATTGCAGTACTGGCAGAAAATAATCTTGCCATCGAAAGTCATCCCTGGAAATTATACTAACCATTGTTGTATAAGCACACTCTTAGTTGATTTTGTTTTAGGCATGATGAACTATATTCACTTAAACAGATGTTCTTTCATTGGCGACTTGACACAGTATGTACCTTCTTACTACCTGCTCCTTGTTCTTCCTAAATAATCCTCCCCCTCACCCCGTCACTCGACACAGTACGTTCTTTACTACCTGTTCGTTGTTCTTCTGAGCTAATCCTCCACCCCCACCCTTCACTCAGCATTCATTTGGTGACAGTTGTCTGGGAAGAGCACATTTCTGTGAAAAACCCACCCTCTGCTGTTCTACTCATTCCAGGGATGTCCATTGTGTGATTGTAAACATTACAGAAGTTGAATTTTATTTTAAATTTAGAAAATAGGCAATTTTAGGCATTAAAATAGGCTCTAAAGGTCGAAATAGGCATTTTAGGGCACTATAAAACTCTATTAATATAAGGGATTTATCATGAAATGTCAACATATTTTTAAAAAATCATGTTATTTTGTAAGGAACGAAATAGGCATTTGCCTTAAAATCCCAGGTCTGCTCATTACTAATAGGAAACAATAAATAAGTGTCTGTGATTGTTGGCATTTCTGGTATGACATCTTAACACCATCTTGTAATAAATTCCACCCTTGAGGATGACAACCAAATAATTCTGCTTGAACGTTAGGAATGTTGAGGTCTTGGTTGGGATTGGGAAATAAAGTGAAGTATATTTGGATCAGGAAAATTTGGCTAGTGCCTGGAGAACCACGGCGTGGTTCTGTTTCATCCACTGTCCATTCTTTTAGGAGGCTTAAGAATTAGTGTAAAATCCTGACTCGTAGGCTCCTTGGCCGAAGGAACATCAGGATAAAATATAGAATATTTTGATTTAGAATAATATTGCACTACGTTTGTTAAACAGATGTAATAATCCGTAGTATGACCTTTCTATTCTGTACATATTACAGGGTTTCCAATGGGCATTGATTTGCGAGTGCCATTACATCAACCATGGAAAGTTTGTGAACAATTACTACGACTCTTAACTGATGCCCAGTTTTTCCCCTCGTCTATTTCACTTCCAAAATACAACTCGTATGTTGTTTTCACTATATGACCCGCAAACATAACAAAAGTGTTCAGATTATTGACACATTTGTGTGACATGATGAGCTCATTGAGTTACAATATAAAATATAGAATATTTTGATTTAGGACTATATCGCACTACGTTTGTTAAGTAGATGTAATAATCCGTAGTATGACCTTTCTATTCTGTACATATTACATATTTGTAACAAAAATGATGATGAATGTTGTTACCGTTTTGTTAAAATACAACTTAAACTTCACTTCACTATACGCAATATTATATTCACAATTTCACAAATATACGAAAACATAAAAGACAGCTATTCACTACCTGCACAGTGATCGGAAAGGAAGTAAAGACTTGACTAACCCACAAAAGAACAATTTTTAACAGGGAAACAGGTAATTACTCTACAGCCAGGTGTTTCCTTCACAAAATGTTATGTGCCAGTCATAAACATACAAGGACACTGAAACGTTCTTGTCCATTTACTAGGAACCAACCACTAAGCTGGATGCGGAGCGGATGCGGAGACCTGAAAACATAAAACTATAAATGTGGGTGTTCTGCAAACAATTTAGGTGATACAGGAAAATGGATATGATATTCATTATCAGCACATCTGATTACATAAAGATCACATAGTTTTATTTAACCCTATGTGTTATGCCCACCTATAGACGGTCTGACGCGGCCGGTCCACGCACTGCTACGCCCGTCTGTAGACAGTTTGCGAGAATTTCAATTTTTTTGAGTTTCCCGGTTCACTCTCGAGTGCCAATTTGATCTCTGACATGTTCTGCCATCTGTGGGGCATTATGTAGAACTAATTGATCACAGATTATAGCTTACAGAGCTTTTTGTAGATGTCTGGAGTTCATCTGTGATGTAAACAAACATGGCGGGACAACAATCTAGTTGCTCTTGCAGCGATTTTATTTCGGATCAAAGAATCTTTGAGTTATTATTCACAGCAGAAAGTGATTATGGAGATGATGATTTTAATGAATTATTGAGCAATTTTGAAATTGAGAGTGATATAGAGAATGCCGAAAATATTATATGAGAGAGAGAAACAGAGCCTCCTTCTAAATGAAAGAAGAAAAACATGGTGAGTTCAAAAGCTATTTTATCACTATTTTAATGTCGGACGAATTACTTTTCTCCACCAGACTTTCAAGTAACTGTAAGAGATTCTGAGGGCCAAATAGTGTTTGATGACAACCTGAAAATCAATGATTTTTTAAAAAACCTTTGTGCCTGTGGAGTTGGTGCAGATAGTTGAACAAGTCTGCATCACAAACAACCAGTAAAAAACATTTAACTATCACCACATTCCAGGTTTAGAAAGTATTTTAAAATATCAACTTATGTACTACTACGAAGTTACATGTATTAGTTGCCTACAGATATTGGGAAGTAATATTATTTTGGGCTCTTTACTCTCATAGGATATAAACTTAACGAATTATTGAGTGATTTTGAATGTATAAAGATAACGTACGCCTGGGCACAAAAGTGTAATTTTGTTTTCTCTCAAAATAATATTAAACATAAGTGTAGGATTTTCCATTTGCATTTATATTTATAAATAAGCTACATTTATAAACATTTTAAGCTAATCACCCCACTGATAAGTTACAAATTGAGGCTTCTACAATTTTTTTTTATGTACGAATGGAAAATCTCAGCACTGAGGTACCAAACAGTCAACTGGTAACTCGGCACTTTGAAGGTTAAGAGAGTCTCATTGTTTATCAGTGTAATCTCGCCAACAAAGATCATGTGCATACAAGCGTAGTGTACAGGATACAGGAATTTTTTTGTCTTTCGACGACTTTAGTTATGGACATGACAGGTTCAATCAAAACATCACTTCTTCTGTTTAGGTGTTCAGAATCTCAAACCAGCAGAGTACTTCATTTAAAAGTGTCTTAGTAATAGATCTGATTGTTGTTGTTTGAGTCATCAGTCCATAGACTGGTTTGATGCAGCCCTCCATGCCACCCTATCCTGTGCTAACCTTTTCATTTCTACGTAACTATTGCATCCTACATCTGCTCTAATCTGTTTGTCATATTCATACCTTGGTCTACCCCTACCGTTCTTGCCACCTACACTTCCTTCAAAAACCAACTGAACAAGTCCTGGGTGTCTTAAGATGTGTCCTATCATTCTATCTCTTCTTCTCGTCAAATTTAGCCAATTACATGTAATAAATATCATTTTTGGTCCGTATTGATGATGTAGATTGAAATAATAACATTAAGTTATTTATTAGACCACCTAATCAATACAAAATCGTCTTGGATGATTTACACTATTAGCTAACAAATTTATGTAAATCATCCAAGACGATTTTGTATTGATTAGGTGGTCTAATAAATAACTTAATGTTATTATTTCAAATTTAGCCAAATCGATCTCCTCTCACCAATTCGATTCAGTATCTCTTCATTCGTGATTCGATCTATCCATCTCACCTTCAGCATTCTTCTATAACACCACATTTCAAAAGCTTCTATTCTCTTTCTTTCTGAGCTAGTTATCGTCCATGTTTCACTTCCATACAATGCCACGCTCCACACAAAAGTCTTCAAAAACATCTTTCTAATTCCGATATCAATGTTTGAAGTGAGCAAATTTCTTTTCTTAAGAAAGCTCTTCCTTGCTTGTGCTAGTCTGCATTTTATGTCCTCCTTACTTCTGCCATCGTTGGTTATTTTACTACCCAAGTAACAATATTCATCTACTTCCTTTAAGACTTCGTTTCCTAATCTAATATTTCCTATATCACCTGCCTTCGTTCGACTGCACTCCATTACTTTTGTTTTGGACTTATTTATTTTCATCTTGTACTCCTTACCTAAGACTTCATCCATACCATTCAGCAACTTCTTGAGATCTTCTGCAGTCTCAGATAAAATAACAATATCATCGGCAAATCTCAAGGTTTTGATTTCCTCTCCTTGGACTGTGATTCCATTTCCAAATTTCTCTTTGATTTCCTTTACTGCCTGTTCTATGTAAACATTGAAAAGGAGAGAGGACAAACTGCAGCCTTGCCTCACTCCTTTCTGGATTGCTGCTTCTTTTTCAAAGCCCTCGATTCTTATCACTGCAGACTGATTTTTATACAGGTTGTACATAATTCTTCGTTCTCGGTATCTGATCCCAATCATCTTCAGAATCATAAATAGCCTGGTCCAATCAACATTATCGAATGCCTTTTCTAGAGGTCGATTGATGTAAGGTCCATATTTTTAGTAAGTATATTGGTAAAATATGGATCTCTTATGGATGAAATTATTAGAAGTATATAAACAAGTATATAAACAATATAGTCAACATACAACACTAAAGTTCCCAATTTTATGTAACAGCATTTAACTTCAACCAGTCTTTGTACTTTGTTTGTCAGCAATCTCAAAACTATCAGAATATGTCTTTCTTGTGTGAAATTTCCAAATATTTAAGGGGTAATATAAAGGCAGGTTATATTATACAAAGTTGTACCATCTGCATCTTTTCCATTCATGCAGGCAATAGGCACGGTATTTCGTGTAGCACTTCAAGACCCATTGTAACTATCACAAAGTTTACATTTTTGTTGGATGGTGGGGGGAATTTGTAATAAGTATTTTTTAAAACTGTATTACTGTTGTTTCAGTTACCCTGTTGTAAGTAGGATGTGTTTAAGTGCAGTTGAGAATTGTAGTATCAGTCACCACTGATCTACATTTAGGGCAGTTGCACAGGCGGCAGATTCCGTATCTGTTGTTTACCTAGTCTTTTTGTAGCGTTACTGTTATGTCAAGGGAATTATTATCATCGTCGTCATCATCATCATCATCGCCATAAGTGATATTCCCCTCCAAATTTTAAATGGAACATGTTAACAATGCACTATTGACCGTTAACCAGTTATTGGATGTCATTATAAATTCAGTGTACTGTTGCCATTGGACAATTCACAGTATTCGTATGTAGTGCTATGTTGTGATTGGTCACCATTCAACTGTCTTGCATTGCCCCTGAACGGACTAACTTGTGAACTTGACTTGCTGCGCGTTGGTCAAGCATATTAAATCAATAAAAGTATACTTCCACCTGCTTGATACTGTATATATTTGCTTTAAGCAAATTAATTATTTGTTGAACATGTTTCATTCCTTGCTAACATCTTCAGCTACATAACATAACATTACAGAGAATTGTTTTCTTAAAAAACCATCTTAAAATAGTACTTTTGTTATGCTTAAAATAAAACTAATTTAAATAAAGATAATAATTAAAACATGTGGAGAGGGTTGAGTGGGGCAGTTAAATTACTTATGATTACTTATGTTCTAATCCAATTTAAAACAGTTTCCTATTCACTCAAATGCTGTAGATGTTAAAAATTTGTTACTGGAGAATATGTAGAGAGAAGAGGCAAGAAAGTCCACAAACGTAAACAAGGCCCACCATGTGGTTGTGAAAATAAGCGTTATGAATGTTTCAGTGAAGAACAACATGGAACAGTGTTCAAGAAGTTTTGGAATTTGTGTGGCTTTAGTTTACAAAATGCATATATTAGTCAGTGTGTGAAAGTAAACTAGTGAAGAAAAGATATGGTTCAGGTGGAAATGAGAGCAGGAGACAACCCACCTGTGAGTATTATATTTCTGTACATGGTAGTGATAAGAGTTTGCAAACAGGCATTCATATCTTTGCTTGGAATCAGTAATGGTAGTCTTTTGAGGGTAGTTTCAAAGAAACAGGCGAAGGGAACACCAAAACTAGATGGTCGTGGGAGATATGTAAATAGACTAACGTTAAGTTATAAGTAGGTTCCCCACCTTCCAATACTTATCAGTTTCTATATATTGGAAGGTGGGAACCTACTTATAACTTAACCTTGGTTGTGTTGAGCCAATAGGGATAAAATATGAGATTTATAAGATGTAAATAGACCCAATGAATAGTGAATGGGTGGAACATTTTACAATAGTCTGGTATCTCAAAATAGAACTAAAGAAGATGAAAATATACAACATATTGTGGAGGATGATAGTCAAGACATGTTTGATATTCCTGATTATGTGTAGTACTGTGTAATCATGAGAAAAAAAAAAAAAAATACAAGACTGTAAAAGTTTGCTAGCAGTGATAAATGTATAATCTTAATATTTTACTTGCAACAGAACCACTTTGTGTACTGTGTAGTACTTTAAATTCATATTAAAACTTGTAAAAGAACTACTGTATTTACTCATGTATTAGCCCCCCCCTTGGGTTTTTGAGACAAGGAAAATGAAAAAAATAAATCTCGCATACGAGACCCCCAACGTAATTCGTCAGAGAAGAAGCTTCGAAGTAGGTACAAGTCTTATTGCAGCTCTGATGACATCGCACAAATTTGTGAATAGTTTCGTCCATACGACCCATGCAGTGAAAACACGTGTCAAAGTCATGCGGTAAATCTGTGTTTCGTAGTTAAGAAATGTCCGCCTCCATAGCATAGGCCTACTGCAGCTCTGATGACGTCGCACAAATAGGTGAATAGTTTTGTGTCTAACGCGCGCATTGCAAGCATGCGTCAGTCATGTTATACGTCTGTGTTTTGTAGTTAAGAATGTCCACCAGCGTAATGATTAGCACAATTAACAGCTGTTCGCGGGAATCTGAGGTCAATTCCTGGTACCATAATGCTAGAGATTTACGAATGGCAGGAAGGTTGATATGCGGTAAAAATGGTACATATAACTCCCCTCCACTGCGAGCATGTCTAAAAAGAGTTGCACCACCTCGGGGGTCAGGAGACGAGTTTACTTTTGTTAAGAAATATTCATGATTGTTGCTATTAATATATCAGGTGAGATCATTAACAATGTGATCGTTTAGTATTTCGTTACTTGGGCCAATATAGGTATTTTTTGGAGAGAAGTAAGTTTGAAATGTGATAAAAACTACCCAATCATAACAATCGTTTTTACTTGCCAACATACCTAACAAATAATAATAAAAATGTTTTTATGTCCCCATGTACTTTTAAACAATTATTGGAGACGCCAATCAAAACATACTTGGCCTACCAAGCGACCGCACCTCAGCCCAAAGGCCTGCAGATTACGAGGGGTCGTGTGGTCTGCACGAAGAATCCTCTCTCAGCCGTTATTCTCGGCTTTCTAATCACGTAGGCTGAGTGGAAGTCAAACCTGCCCTCAAATCCAGGTAAAAATCACTGACCTGGTCGGGAATCGAACCCAGGTTCTCCGGGTAAGAGGCAGGCATGCTACCCCTATACCATGTGCCGGCACTTACTGTGTATAGATGATATAGATGTTAATTCCCATAGGGAATCTGAAATGTTTGTTCCGAATGAGTAATGGTCGAATGGCCAAGTAGGCATCAATTTTTGGTAATGAGACAAAAGTCTCGCATAGTGCACTGGCACTGCCGGTGGCTACAATTAGCCTACACAGTGGCCTCCACGGTATGCGCTAGCCAGCGTCTTGGTAGGTGTGCTAGGTACCAACTGATGAGCCCAGCCTAGCACACGGGGGCGAAACGCTGGCAACCAGGAATGAGTTGGCTGGAAAATTTATAATGTCCAATAACGGACCCTTTATATTGGTATTACTTACTGGACATGCATTTATTAAAAAAATTGAGACAGCAAAAGTACAAAATTAAACATTATGATAATAAAACGCACTACCACTACACCTGTAAATATCTATAAATGCGGCAAACTTTTCTATTATTATTATTTTTGTTCTTTTCGTCGTGGAACTTTTGGCACTATCAGGGTGATAGCATACCTAACCTAAACAATGCAGTCTCTCTTATCTCATTTACAGCTGTTTAGGTAAATCCTGATGTGATAAATGTAAAGTACAAGCATGAAATATATTTAATAGTAAGGGTCTGGCTTTCAACAGCCGCAGTTATAAAAAGAATGCTTCCAGTCACTGTGTATTACATTTGGAAGTGCAACTCGTAATATACGCTAGTTATCAGTTAGTGGCTTGGTGCGCTTTCTACAGCACAGCTTTATTCGGAGTGGCTTCTGCTACACATACACCAACTGGGAACATCAGAGACCATCTCCAGAAACCATTTGGAAATTGATCACGGCCGATTGGATTCCTCGCTGCGCTCCTTGTACCAGCCTTGACAATAGCTTGTGAAGCCCAGCATAAAGCTGTAATTGGAAAGTTTCTCCAAGATGCTGCTGGAGCGCTGGCCACCTAAGTCACTGACAGCAAGCTGTATACTGCAAATTACCACATTTCCTGTTAATTTATATTGTTCTGCTGTCATAAGTGTTGGTAATGTGTTCGTAATGAGGTGTTTGTTGGCTTGTTATTGAGAGTTGATAGTTGTGCGCTAATTAGTTTGTTTTTAATTGTGTAGTGATTTGGTTTTTTAAATTGTGTTTACAAATCTTGGAATATGTGATATTGTTGTGCGCCTTTTTGTACTTTGAATAGAAATTTTCTGCAAACAAGAAAAAATGTAATGAGTGGCTCAAAGTGATTTCTTGCCGTAACTTTATCCTAAACAAGAATTCTAATTTATGTGCTAATTTGTTTTTTAAATTGTGTAGTGTAGTGATTCATTTTTCTTTTAAATGTGTTTTGAAATATTCAAACATGTATTCTCGTGTGTCGTTTTGTACTTCAAACAGGAAAAAGAACAAAGGGACACCATCATTTCACAAATTCCGTGTAGATCAGGACAAAACTAAGGAGTGGCTCAAAGCAATTTTTCGCGATAACTTTGTCCCTAAAATTAATTCTGCTTTTTCTGCTGTCTGTAGCCTTCATTTTGAAGAACATGATTGTTCATTTGATAACCATTTATCGTACTAAAGAAAGGTTCTGTACCGTCAGTGTTCCATAACTATCCTAGTTATAAGGTGACTAGTACCAAGAGTCTTAGAAGAAAATTACTAGAACTGCACCATCCTCACCCAAGAAATGCTAAGGAGTTTACTGTAAGCTGCTTAATATCTTAAAAATCCTGATGCAAGCTGTTCAACAGCTAATGACGAAGTACAGGCAGTTTTTCAAATGTCAGTTTCACTGTAGAACAACTAGCATGAAGTGAAGATATGGCTGAAGAAGAAATGACATTTCATGCTCAAGAATGACTGAAACACAGAAGTTCATATTATAGCTCCCTACAACCCCCCTTGAATTAGCACTTTCATATTAGTTTTACATTTCTATTTTCAGGTATTTATTACCCCTAAATTTTCTTTCATTGAACAATCCTTTAGGCAGAGTCACATTTGCCACCTGACAACAACACATTTTTATCCAAGATAATCCGAACTTTATCATTTAAACACTGACAAGTAGGAGCCATAGTTGTTATGACAGGAAGGCCAATGTATGAAGCTAAGTGTTACCTGTGCAATGAACAGTTTACCAAGTATGTACTCAAAATACTTTTATCTCACTGAATTTTTATTTACAATTCTAGTGCAGGGTATGAATGAAATGTAATCTGAAACTGTATGTGTATTGTACCAGGAAATGACTATGGGGCTAGAGCATGGGAAGGATCTAAAGTAGTGTTCGGTTACTTATTGGAGCAGGTACAGAGATGGATAGTTTCGCAGGGCGAATAATAGATGGTAAAATCTTTTTGACAATATTTATTAAAAATGTTCATGAAAATCACCCTGCAGTTCAATCGTCAAACTTAAATTTTCAAAAATGCAAAATAAAATATCGATGCTGTTGTATTCTGAGACATCCACTTGATTAGAAATGTCCAAAATAAATATAACATTTTAGAGATCGTAAACACCCTGCAGTTCATCTAGGATGGATTTAAGTACCAAAATAGCACTTTGCACATTGAATTTCATTAAGTCCAATACTTGTGATGTAAACCTACAGTTTTTCTAATATTTTTGAACATAATATTAACACACACTTCCATGAATAAGTTGATAGTTCAAATAAAAAATATTTGATCACTTGCTGTATACTCCTACAGTTCATCTAAGTTGAAAATAAAATAGTGCACTTGCAAACCCTAGAGTTCATCTACGTGAAATTACTTCAAGTTATAAAAGATTTTAAAGATGAATTTACAGTTCAAAAACAAGACATGAAAGTCTTCTTAAATTATTAGGAATAGCAAGCTGAAATTCACACGAAGCACTTTTCTGTTGTTGGATGGAGCACTATGATTAACTGAGTGCTTTGTTAAAAGTCAGTTAGTGTAATTACTCACTCAAAATATAAGAAAATCGCCTGGAATCTGCTTATAATGGTTGGTGAAGAACTGTCCTGTGGCTTGGTGACTGAAACATTCTGCAGTGTGCAGCCAAGGCTCGAACTCAGCACCAACAGCGTGACACGTCCGTTCAATGAAGATACCACGTTATTATCCCTCGTCGACATCCCTCGATGTGTACCGTGATTGAAGAAACCACGTTAATCCCACGCTGGCAACGACGTTCAACGCAGCAGAATCTCTCAACACTTTGCCAAGATTTCCGATGTTCTTTTGAAGATAATTTCGTAACACGGAAAGTTCAATTGGCACCAAATAATGGACTATATAGCTCTCAATTATCATTAAGTTTAGTTTGATACACTGGCACAAGTCTCAATGCACAGTTTGTATTCTCACGTTGGTTTTACGGTGTTGAATACGTGACTTAGAATATCACAGTCTATGCTACCATATGATTCGTAAGTCTGGTTAATGAAGTAATGACTTCCAATCGTTTTCAAAATGGAAAACACAGTTTTTCACACACACAGTTTATGGAATAAGGATTTAACACTGTTACAGTTCATAATAGTCACTGATTATGTCTTAGGTTCGACCATAGAATAATCATCACAGTCCATCACTTGAAAAAATGTCATTTACAACAGTCTCTGGAATAACACTGTTCATAGATTAAGATGATTTTATGACTGAATTTGCTTAACACGAGTCCGTACGACTTAATATTGCCATAAAAAGTTCTTTATATTCAGTTAGTTTCTCGTAGTAGTGATCAAAAGTTGGAGAAAATGCACAAAAAAATAGTCACATTTAGCCCTGTTATTGGTTGAATGTTTAGTGGAATAGAATCTCACACAGTTCACAATTGTACTAGTATAGGAGAAATGTGTCTCAGAATCATTGAAATGGTTACAAATTAGAAGTTTAGTTATCTCACGCAATGTCTTAGAATACTGTCACAGTCGATGACAGTCTATTTCAATTACATGAAATTGACAAAGTCCACAATATCGTTAACTGGTAAATGAAATACTTGAGTCTCCAATTACACTTCAATTCACAATTTCTATGGTAACTTCACTCGGTTAACACACTCCTAAATATTATACAATGACAATTTAGTCGGAGAAAATTTTATAACATACTATTCGTCATGACACTGTAGAAAGTTTACTTGCGACGTCTTTGCATAATTTCAAAGTGCGGCGGAGCATACTGTCGTTCTGTCATAATCGTAGAACACACACTGGCTACAACCTCAGTTCGTTGACCTATTTATCTCCGGCTGTGAGCAGCGCTCTGGGTCAGGTGATGAAGGGGTGATAACACTTCCCAAACTTCCCAAACCACTGGACGGATTAATCTCAAATTTGCAGGGATGCACTTTTAAAATATGGGCTACAATTTAGTGTTGGCTCATATTTGTTGATCCAGTTGTTGAGAAGCTTAAAAATGGTTTCGAGAGAATTCTAAGGAGAGGTAAGCTACAGGCAGTGCTGACGTCACTTCACCTTGCTCCACTCATGCGGTCTCCCGCACGCAGTGCAGTGAGAACAAGAACATTCTCTTGCACAGCTGTTTGTGCATTGTAACTTAGCCATTCGTTCATGAATAAAGATTTATAACTTGTATGTGCCAAGGCCTATGCCTTCCTGGTACAGTATTGAAATTAAAATCTAAACCTGTTTGAGTAAAAATATTTGTTATCCGTACACCAAATATGTAAGTAGAAAAAAAAATTAGACTTTTGATGTTTTAATCATGCCCTCTTCCTGACAGTAGCACTTGAAGAATTTTAAAACTCTAAATAAACAATGACTCTTAATCTCAAGATTAACATCAGAAGACAAAAAAGTATTGTGCTAAGTTCTGCTATGTATCTAAATGCTATCCTTAATAAAAGTGATTACTATTATTCCTCACAGTTAAGGAATGTCAGTTTGACTACTCCATCTCTCTGTAGTTTCATTTCACAGCACTGTTTTGGCAAATATCAACTTAAGTAACCTTTTAGGATTGATGATTTTAACAGTATTAACCTTAGTAACATTCTCCATAACTCTAAATTACGATAAATCGGCAATCAAAGTCAATATCTCTTCCATAGAGGCGTATGTATTTCTACCGCAAAAACTTAGGTCGCCAGTGCCGCGTGTAGAGCTATGAAACTACTCCGATTACAGTGAGTGGACCCAAATACAGTAGAAACAATACGTGGCACTTCCGGATTTAGCCTTGTTAAAATGGGAGACAAGTCGCAAGTGGCGCTCCTAGTGGCTTGACCTGAAAATTCGAGCTAAATCCAAATATCAATGCAAATGTATATACGGAAATGGATAGATAAATTTACGTCTAGAAAGTGTTACTAAGATATTAACTTCAAAGTTGTTAAAGCAATTCTGGATAAATGAATGAAGAATTATTATTAATTATTTAAAGACTGAAATTAGACATATAATTAAGATGTGAAATGGACTGCTGTGAAAGGGCTTGATCTATTATTTATGCATTACTTTTTTACCTTTAGAATTCCTTCCTGAACGTTCATGGCTAGATTTTCTTTTTTTCTCATTTAAAAGCATTGTATCATCATGTTAAAAATCTTGTCAACAAAAACACATTCCTTCAATGAATGTACATTTTACGTACATACATACGTACATTATCATTATAGCCTGTTATGCTTTTCAGCGTTCAGTCTGCAAGCCTATGTGAATTTACTAAATGTCGCCACAATCCTCAGTTTGCAACTACGGTTGTGGCCTCATTTAGTTCTATACCTCTTATCTTTAAATAATTAGAAACTGAGTCTAACCATTGTCATTTTGGTATACCTCTACTTCTCTTACCCTCCATAACAGAGTCCATTATTCTCCTAGGTAACCTATCCTCCTCCATTCGCCTCACATGACCCACCACCGAAGCCAGTTTTGCATACAGCTTCATCCATCAAGTTCATTCCTAAATTAGCCTTTATCTCCTCATTCCAAGTATCCTCCTGCCATTGTTACCACCTGTTTATACCAGCAATCATTCTTGCTACTTTCATGTCTGTTACTTCTAACTTATGAATAAGCTATCCTGAGTCCATCCAACTTTCGCTCCCGTAAAGCAAAGTTGGTCTGAAAACAGACCAATGTAAAGATGGTTTCGTCTGGGTGCTGACTTCCTTCTTACAGAATACTGTTGATCGCAACTGCGAGCTCACTGTATTAGCTTTACGACACCTTGATTCAATCTCACTTACTATGTTACCATCCTGGGAGAACACACAACCTAAATACTTGAAATTATCGACCTGTTCTACCTTTGTATCACCAATCTGACATTCAGTTCTGTTGAATTTCTTACCTACTGACATCCATTTAGTCTTCAAGAGGCTAATTTTCATACCATACTCATTACACCTATTCTCAAGTTCCAGGATATTAGACTGCAGGCTTTCGACACAATCTGTCATTAAGACCAAGTCGTCAGCATAGGCCAGACTGCTTACTACATTTCCACCTAACTGAATCCCTCCCTGCAGTTTTATACATTTCAGCAGATGATCCATGTAAACTACGAACAGAAAATGTGAAAGATTACAGCCTTGTCTAACCCCTGTAAGTACCCTGAACCAAGAACTCATTCTACCATCAATTCTTACTGAGGCCCAATTGTCAACATAAATGCCTTTGATTGATTTTAATAATCTACATTTAATTCCATATTCCTCCAATATAGCGAACATCTTTTCCCTCGATACCCTGTCATATGCTTTCTCTAGATCTACGAAACATAAACACAACTGCCTATTCTTCTCGTAGAATTTTTCAATTACCTGGCGCATACTGAAAATCTGATCCTGACACCCTCTCTGTGGTCTGAAACCACACTGGTTTTCATCCAACTTCCTCTCAACGACTGATCGCACCCTCCCTTCCAAGATGCCAGAGAATACTTTGCCTGGTATACTAATCAATGAGATACCTCGATAGTAGTTGCAATCCTTCCTGTTCCCTTGCTTATAGATAGGTGCAATTACTGCTTTTGTCCAATCTGAAGGTACCTTACCAACACTCCATGCTAATCTTACTACTCTATGAAGCCATTTCATCCCTGCCTTCCCACTATACTTCACCATTTCAGGTCTAATTTCATCTACCCCTGCTGCTTTATGACAATGGTGTTTATTTACCATACTTTCCACTTCTTCAAGTGTAATTTCACCAACATCATTTTCCTCCTACGCATGAGCTTGGCTGTTCGCAACACCACCAGGATGATTTCCTTTTACATTGAGAAGATGTTCAAAATATTCCCTCCAACTCTCCAGTGATTCCCTGGGATCTGTTACGAGTTCACCTGAATGATTCAAAACACTGTTCATTTCCTTTTTCCCTCCCTTCCTAAGATTCTTTATTACAGTCCAGAAAGGTTTCCCTGCTGCTTGACCTAACCTTTCCAGGTTATTACCAAAATCTTCCCACGACTTCTTTTTGGATTCAACAACTGTTTTGCTGTCTTTCTTTCATCTATGTACAAATCTCTGCCTGCCTCGGCCCTTGTTTGGAGCCATTTCTGATAAGCCTTCTTTTTACGTTTACAGGATGCTCTCACTTCATCATTCCACCAAGATGTTTGCCTTTTCCTATTTTTACACACAGTTGTTCCTAGGAATTCCCTTGCTGTTTCTACTACAGTATCCCTGTATGCCACCCATTCACTTCCTGAACCTGCTTATTGTCTACTGTTCGAAACTTCTCACTAATCGTATCCATGTACTTCTGTCTAATTTCCTCGTCCTGGAGATTTTCTACCCTTATTCGTTTGCATGCAAATTTCACTTTCTCTGCCTTAGGCCTAGAGATACTTGTTCACTACAGATCAGATAGTGGTCTATATCATCGATAAATCCCCAGAAAACTCGTACATTCCTGACAGATTTCCTGAATTTGAGGTGTGTTAAGATTATGGATCTGGTACCCCCAGGCCTCCCATGTGTAGCGGTGAGTAGCCTTATGTTTGAAGAATGTATTTGTAACTGCTAAACCCATACTAGCACAGAAGTCCAGCAAACGCTTCCCATTTTCATTAGCTTCCATATCTTCCTCACATTTACCAATCACCCTTTCGTATCCTTCAGTTCTATTCCCAACTGTCACATTGAAATCGCCCATAAGCACTATTGTATCCTTGCTGTTGACCCTGACCACAATGTCACTCATTGCTTCATAAATTTATCAACTTCATCCTCATCTGCACCCTTAGATGCTGAATACACGGACACAATTCTTGTCCTAATTCCTCCAACTGACAAATCTACCCACATCATTCGGTCATATACGTGCCTAACAGACACTATGTTGCGTGCAATGGTATTCCTGATAATGAACCCTACCCCATACTCTGCCCTTCCCTTTCTAACACCCGTCAAGTACACTTTCTAATCTCCTCTCTCTTCCTTGTTATCTCCCCTTTCCCGAATATCACTTACTCCTGGCACATCCAGATGCATCCTCTTTGCTGAATCAACCAGTTCTACTTTCTTTCTTCCATAAGCCCATTAATATTGATAGCTCCCCATCGAATTCCATTTCATTCGCCAATTTGTTTCCAAGGAGTCCCTCGCCTGTCAAATGGGAGTGGGACTCCGTTACTCCCATAGTTCCACGGCTTGCTTAAAATGTTCTGAGCTCGGTAAATTCATGAAGCAGGATGCTACCCTACTTGCACATATTCCAAGTGAGGATCTCTCCTCTAACGGGTTATAGACCACCGGTGAATTGTATAGTCCTAGCCGCCTGAGCACAAGGAGGGCCATGACTCAAAATATGTCCGAGATGCCTACTCTCATTCCATAGCAACTGGTATCCCGACTCTCAGGACCACTTACTAGGCCACTCAGCCGTTGCCCATGGTTCACGAACTAGGACGTGACTACAGTAACCCACACTATGAACCATATTTACATTTAAGAGCTGAACAATTTTCCTTTTAACTTGAAACCTACTAACAGAAAGAAAATCTATAAATTTAGCCTCAAAAACATTCAAACTTTCTCTATAAGCAATACTTGCCATAATGCCATTACATTAGGGTAAAGCATATTTTCATCATCATATTGTTTCAACAAAATATGTACATTTCTTAAATCACCCATATTTTCTTTAGTGCTTGACAACGCATTACGACATTCCAAATGGGGTAACTTGGAAGACAACCAGCCACACTCATATGCAAATGTAATTTCCTGAATTAAATCAAACCCACAGATCACACCTACAACAACACATTGGTATTGAAGGTTAACTGCTGCACTAGAAAATAAAATATGCATATTATATTTTAAGCCATTTAAAATATGGGTCAAGTAGTTCAGAAGATTATGAAGTACTATAAAAATCTCTTTGTCACTGGAAGAATATATATGCAAACACAATACTACTTACATTTTCTTGTCACAAGGGAAATGGGAGAAAGACCGCGCATTCTTCTCTACTTCATAGTTACTGCAGCCAAACACAACACATACCTTTCCCCTCATGTTGATAGGAGATGTCAAGGAATGACACATGCTACTATTTAATTATGTCAACTCACTGAAAACGCATAAATAACAGCAAAAACTTCACACACAAATACATGTGCTCTTATGTCAGAATCAGTCGTTCTCAGGTCAATCCGCTAGAGGGAGCTCTAATTGCTGTCCCTCGATATCTCACTGAGTGTCGCGTATTGTCTCTACTGTATTTGGTGGACTTGATTGTCAAGGCTGGTAAGGAGCTAGCTGGAGCAACGCATCAAGTCGGCCGTGGAATAGATTCACACTGTTTGGACACTATAGTCGGGAACAAAACTATTTTTTAAAAGGTTAAAAAAGATGGAACCTTGAATGTTCTCAATCGCAGCTCATGGCTGATGAGATAGCAGTGAAGATGACGTCACTTAGAATGAGGATACCCTGGTAGCAGTTGGTGGTGTAAGGTGATAATTCTAATGAAAGCAGTGATCAGGTTTACTGTGTAGTAGGCCTGCTGCTCTACTGTCAGAGACAAATGACTGGCCATTAAGTTATTTTGTATCAATATTGCATAATATGATAATACGATACCCTTATCCCTTTTCTCTACGGGGTCAAGTATGAAGCGAGACGAATCTTTGTAGTGATTTTTTACGACCGCATGCCCTTCCCGACGTCAACCTCATCAGAGTAATTAATGAGATGAAACGAATGACGTGATATGAATAACTAATACTGACTGTATTTTTTTAAATTTTTTTATTTATTTCATTTCAATATAGGCACCTGAGCCAAGGCTCTTCTTGGTGCAATACAAATAAATGACAATGGCAGCTATATTCACAATTTGATTACAAAATAAAATACAGTAAGTATATAATTTAACATGGTGTAAGAGATAAGATAGGACAAAGCTTCCTAACCATAATTACCATACTACTTCAGGTATTTAGTTAAATTACTTTTGAAGATAGATAAAGTTGGTAACATTTTTATATTTTTTGGAAGCGAGTTATACATAGTTATAGAAAAATGCCAAAGAGAGTTTTGACCATAACTAGTGGAATGAATCTGATTGTAGTGAATATTATAAATAATTCTTGTTTCATAATTATGAATCTGTGAATTGGTAATTACTGATGTGTTTGAGCGGACTAATTTGTTTTGAATTTTATAGATCATAATTATAGAAGCCTTTATGCGGAGGTTTGGAAGTGATAATATATTACAATATTTATACAGATCTTTAGTCGGTGTCAGAATGGGCAGTTTGAAAATTATTTTTAGTGCTCTCTTCCTAAGGACCTCTACCTTTCCAAATAATTCTTTATTACAGCATGCCCAGACATGTATCATATAAGAGATGTGGCTTTCAATAAGAGCATAGTAAATACCCTTCAACAACCCACGAGAAAACTTATATCGCAATCTACTGAAGATACCAATCACAGGGATAATTTTATTACAGATAGTCTCCACGTGATTACTCCACGACAGATTTTCATCTATAATCAGTCCTAAGAATTTAGTACTGTGCACTTTCATTACTCTTTGATTGAAGAAAAGCAGATTTTTATCCAAATTTAATACATATAAAGGTTTGTGAAAATTTATGTAGTTTGTTTTTGTTAGATTGATAGTTAATCGGTTGGAATTAAGCCATGTTTCAAGTAATCGAATATCCTGCTGCATATTTTGTTCAAGTTCATGATTGCTAGAGCCTGTATAAAAAATTATTAGTGTCATCAGCAAAAATGGATAGTCTTCCATTTAATTTAAGGTTACCAATATCATTAATGAAGATAAGAAACAATAAAGGCCCAAGCACAGAACCCTGAGGCACACCAATTGAGATCACCTTCACAGTACTCTGATTATTATTACATGTAACAAACTGCTCCCTATTAGAGAGGTAATCAACAAACCAATCCAATGCAATGCCTCTAATGCCTGCTGCTTCTAATTTATGTAATAAAATTTTATGATCAACTGTGTCAAAAGCCTTTTTAAGATCTATAAATAAACCAGCTGCTAACATACCTGAGGCTAAAGCTTGTTGTAGTTTAATAATAATATCCTCAATAGCATTACTGGTACTCGAGTGTGGTAGGAAACCATACTGAAATTGATAAAAATATTTATTATTTAACAAAAAATCTAATAATCTTTTTTTAACCACTTGTTCTAAAATCTTAGATAAAGGAGGTAGTACGGAGATTGGTCTGTAATTACTTACATCAAATTTATCCATGCCTTTATAGATTGGTACAACTCTGGCGATTTTAAGTTTGGCTGGTACTTTACCCTCTGATAGAGATTTGTTAACTAATTTTGTGATGTGAGGTATAATAAATTTGGAGAGTCTCTTTACAAGAATATTACTAATACCAAAACAGTCAACACTACAACTGTTTTTAAGATTATTAATTATTTGTTCAATTTCATTTTCATTAGTAGGGGTTAAAAATAAGGAATTAGATGGGCCAGGCTCAAGGTGAGGGTATTTACACTGAGGAATTTTCATAGCTAAAGACAGACCCATATCAGTGAAATAGTTATTAAATATAGTAGAAATTTGACTAGAATCAGTCACCAACTTATCATTTACTTTCAGTTGTATTTCTTCATTGTTACTGTTATTAGTTGTTAGAATATTATTAATAACTTTCCACTGATTATTTGTGCTGTTTAACTTATAGATATAATGATTATTTTCTAGATCTCTTTTCATTCTAGTAACCCTGTTACGTATGTCTTTATAGTCTTGTATTAACTGCTGTGAAACATAGCCACATCCCATACTAAATCTCATCTGTTGTCTTTTAATTTTATAATATAATTTATTTTTTTGTTTGATTAAATTTAACAGCTCTGAAGTAAACCATGGGCAAAAGGGTCTAACTTTCTTATTTAGATTAGGACTTTCAGTTTTAACTAAAGCAGTACTTTCTTTAAAATATGTCATTAATTTATTTGTTATGATATCCGAGCTATCCTCTTCATTTATAGTTAATGGCGTTTGAGACATGTATTTTTCCATAGATGGGACATGGTATTTTGTAGGTTGAATTACATAATTTCTTTGTGTATTCATTTTGGGTGTAATATTAATATCCAAGATTAATAAATTGTGATCACTCAGATCATTTATTATGTTATATATTTTATATTTGCAGACTATGTTTATGTAAAAATGATCTATAAGTGTACTAGTTGTCAATGAAATTCTAGTAGGAAAGACAGTGTTACATGAACTCTGATTATAACACCCACAGAGATTCTGAAGCTCAGTAGATATATGACTATTTTCTAATTTATTTATATTAAAGTCACCAACAGTAATACAAAATGTTTTACCACTTTTATTCCAAATATCTTCTAAACATTTTAGAAAATTTTGGAAAATTTGGTATGAGGGTTATATACTGCTACTAAGTGAATGTCATTCACAAAACCCTTTATCTCGATTAATAATATACTATATGAACTGGCATTACTGTTAATAGATAATAATACATTAGCCTTATATGGTTCCTTTATATAAATGGCAATTCCACCACCCCTATTATGTGATCTAGAGCAAAAGAGACCATCATATCCATTTAGATTAAAATATTTTTCTTCCTCAGGGGAAACCCATGTTTCAACAATTACAATGATTTCCGGATATTGTGCTTCCTGTATTGTATAAAGTAAATTACTCCACTTATTACGAATAATTTGGGAGTTGATGTACAGAATTCTAATTCCATCTTTGTTAGTAAGCTCCTGTAGTTCACTTAGTTGGAATTCAGAACCTTCCATAAAAAATAATGTTGATTTTTCATGTGTCTACAAGTAAATAGCCTACCTAAGTCCTAAGGGGAAGAGAGAGCTAAGACATCATCTATGTTTTTGATATGTATAATGCTGGAAGTATCATTTCTCCTTACAAAAATTCTCCCATCCCTTGACCACACATACTTGAAGCCTTTCGCTCTAAGGTCTTTAGCTCTCTTAAGAAGACCTTTAGATTTAGCTGTTAGGTGGTCATTGATGTAAATAGTATGGTTAGTGGCATTAATATTAAGTGCAGTGGATGAAAGTTGCCTAACATTTTTCTTTGCAACCATAAGTTCATGCTTCTTCCATCTATTCACGAACTTAACCACAATAGGTCTAGGCAGAGATTTATTGGATGTTGGAATTCTATGAGCAATGTCAATGTCTGTTTATTTTATCTGTAGGTCTAAAAGTTGGGATCGCCATTTATTGTCTTTTTACATTTAGAAATACTGCCTTCCGATGAAAATAGCGAGTATAACTCAAATACATTCATAAGTTTGTTGAGGAATAGTGTAGAATGTTTACATGTACAATTTATAGCTCTTTGTAGCCTAGAAGTCATGTGTTCACTGCACAAAATTAGAGCTTTTCACATATTGGACCTCCCTTTACTTCTTTTGGCTGTAAAAGTTAAAAAAAAAAAAAAAAAAAAACTATTACTGAAGTAAATACGGTATTAGGATGAAAATATGATTGATTACATTTATTCAGTTAACTTTTTTTCTTCTTTCTCATGTACGAACAAATGTCCGCGCAACAAGGAAATGTGTTACAGGCTCCTCATAAAAATTGCAATATATCTATAACATTGTGGTTAAGTTAACCCAACATCATGCAATACACCACTACAAAAAAAGTGGGACTTCAAAATTCCGAGAAAAAACTGCAATTGCTGTTTCCCTATTTTCTTAAGTGGCTTAGACCACTGTTGCCCTGACCCCCTCAATTCATCAATACAAAAACATTAGAATCATTAAAATCAAATAATTTTCTCAGTTCTTAACTTCTCCAGTAAATCATTCAATTTATTTTGTTTACAAAATTCTACTTATAATATCTCCTATACTTACATAGTCAACTCATGTACAGTATGTGGAATTACTTCAAATAATACTATGCAGCTGGTATAAGATTAAAATTTACATTGCATTTATTTACTTTTTTTTTTTTTTTTTTTTACCCATTTTGGAACCTAAGTAGTATAACGACCTGCTGCGTCTTAACCAGAGGCCCCTTTTGCCACCACTTTTCAGAGTTCCTGAAGGGCCTTCACAGCTACCGTAGCGGTCCCAGGACCCTTTAGGCCCCACTGTAGTTCACCCCTACAGACAGGCCCCTACTTTGGCTGTCCAAACTCCATGGGCCAGGGGATGGAATTTTTTTTTAACACACATTTTTTATTTACAATAACCTGCACTGGTCGAATGTCCTCTATTATTTCATTTATTTTCCCTGTTGCTGTTTATCCTCTTCTTGTAAAGTGGGGTGACTTTGAACATTTTAAAATTATTTTTGTAAATAAAACCAAAACTTCTCAAGATATTGACAATATATTTTTTGAGAAGTTTCAAGAGGTGTTACTGAATGTGACAAAGCAAACTATATGTTTTTATCCCCCCCCCCCACTTAAAAAAAAAAATATATATATTTTTGGCTGTTCAATTTCACCCCATGGTTCGGGGTCACTTTGAACATACATTTGTCTACTCTGTGGAAGTCATACCATGTACTGGTCAATGACACCCCTATCATATGAAAGAGCATAGTATTTTGTATATAAATGTAGTTTTGAAAGTAACTTATTTTAAAAATTTGAGTATTATTTATGAGTTTTCTTTAACGACCTCAAATCTTTTCATACAATTATGGATAAATTTTGCTAATAATGGAAATGAGTGCTAACCTACTTATGAAATAAGAAAATTATATAAAAACAGGCCTTTTGAAAACAAATTGAATGACTTTAATCATAACAAACCATCAGCCATCACTGAACAGCTGATCTGTCAGTGTCAAAGGACATCGGAACTGCTGTTCAAAGCTTGGTTCAAAGTCGCCCCTTAAAAGACAAGTCTTCATATTTTATTTTTTTACGTCACCAAAGAATAAATATAAAATGTTTTGCTTTCTGTAAATGTCCATTTAAGATATTTACCTTGCCCACAAAGACTCGTTTTGAATTCTGAAACATAAAATACTTCTAATATTAGGCAAATGTATTTGAGGTTAGAAAAAAGAACGACATTTCCAGAATGTATTTTATTTTCTGGAGTTGGTATACTACGTTATTTCATATCGACTGTTAAATCATCTGAAAGTATCGATTATTGGCGATTTTTAATGCTTGTAACTACAGTTATTTATCTACACAGTAGAGTGCAGCATTAAATTTAGAAAAACGCTAAATTACTGTTCAAAGTCACCTCGCCGTTCAAAGTCACCCCACTTTACGGTACCTGTACAGATTTTGGAAAAGGATCAAACAGTACCCCTGGTAAACTGTTCCACTCCTTCACGCCCTTCCCAATGAATGAAAATTTTGCCCCTGTCGCTTCTGCTAAAATTCCTTCTAATTTTATACTTGTGGTCAGTTCTGCCAATATAATTATTTTCCAACTGAAGCCTCTCACGGATTTCTCCCCATGCTGCTTCTCCTGTATAGGCTCTATATAATCCTATAAGTCTAGTTTTCTCCTTTCTCTTACTTAAAGTTTCCCACCCAAGTTCCTCTAACATTTCTGATACACTACTGTTTCTCCTGAAATCCCCTGTTACAAATCTTGCTGCTTTTCTCTGCACACTATCTATTTCTTTTATTAGGTATTCTTGGTGAGGATCCCAAACACTGTTTGCATATTCCAATAATGGATGAACCATACTTAAGTAACTCTTTTCTTTTAATTCTTTGTTGCATCCTTTAAGTAGCCTCATTATGACATGTAATGATCTGTATGCTTTCCCAACAATGTCATCAACATGACCCTTCCAGTGCAAATTACTTTCAAATCTCACACCTAAGTATTTGCACTTGCCATCTTTTGGGATAACTACCTCATCCAAATTATATTCAAATTCAGTTCTAAAGCTCCTGTTTGTAAATGTTGTAACAGTTGATTTGCCTCCATTAACCTTCATATTATTTTCTTCAACCCACTGTTGGATACTTTCAAGGTCCCTTTGTAATTCTGAACAATCCTCAATGTTATTTATTTCCCTATAATCAATTATATCATCTGCATACAATCTTATTTTTGATGTTATATTGTTCCCTAAATCATTTGTGTATATTAAGAAAAGTAATGGACCGATTATACTACCCTGTGCGATTCCCTTCCAAACTTTCTCTTCCTGTGATATATTATTTCCTACTTTGACTTTCTGAACCCTTGAATTTAGAAATGTTCTTATCCAACGTATAACCCTTACGTCCAATCCTATTCCCTCCAATTTCTTTAATAATATTCCATGTTCCACTCTATCAAAGGCTTTGGAAAGATCTATGGCTATGCAATCTAACTGGCCTCCTGAATCCAACCGATCTGATATGTCCTGCTGAAATCCCACCAGTTGCGCCTAACAAGAAAATTTCTTTCTAAATTCATACTGGCTCCCCATGAACCAATTTTTATCATTACATATCCCTCTGATGTACTTTGCTATTAAATTCTCCAGTATTTTACAAACTATACTGGTCAGGCTGATTGGTCTGTAGTTCTCTGGTTTCCATTTATCACCCTTTCCTTTATAAATTGGTATTATTATAGATTCCTTCCATTCTTTTGGTATTACACTATTATTTATGACATAGTCAAAGAGAAATTTTAAATAAGGCACTATGTACCACCCCATTGTCTTTAATACCTCCCCAGTAATTTTATCATTTCCTGCTGCTTTTCCTTGCTGAAGAAGTTGGATTTCTCTAAAAATATCTTCATTTGTGAATGAGAAGCTTCTTGTTTCCCTATGCGTCTCTCCCTCTCTATCTTCTGTTACTGTTTCCAAGTCCTGACAGTCTTCTACTGAATCTCTGAATTCCCTAATAATTAGATTTGCTTTCTCAGTATCTGTTGAATAGTGTTCACCGCCTTCTCCCACCATTGTAGGAATTTGGATTCCTTTCCCTTTTTGATTCCTAATATATAAATACATCTTTTTCCATTTCCCTTTGTGATCATTACCCTCTTGAAGTATGCCATTCATATATTTCTCTTTTGCTTCCTTTTTCACTCTATTCAGTTCCCTCATTAGCTGTTTTCTAGTTTCTTTATTCTCCCTACCCTCTTTGATTTTCCTGTTTACTATTCTACATTTTCTTTTTAATTTCCTTATTTCCCTTGTATAATAAACAGGGTCTGAGGTCATTTTACCCTTCTTAACAGGTACAAATCTCTTCTCTTCTTCCTAAATGATTCCTTTAAATTTAGCCCAAAGTGTATCCACATTACTCCCTTCACTTATCCAACAACTGAATTGTGATTTAAGGTAAGTCCCAAATTCATCAACTTTTGTGTTTCTGTATAATTTCTTGTCTTGTGTGACCCTCTTATTAAGCATTTTTGGTACAAGTCCTACATCCATTATTACAGCCTTATGGTCACTTATTCCTTCTATTACCTCAGTTTTATCAGCAATTTCCCATGGTTTAACCAAGAATACATCTAGCAAGTTGTTGAGACGAGTCGGTTCTTGTACTACTTGTGTAAATCCTCCATCCCAAATTAACTTATTTGCCAGTTTCTGTTCATGGGCTTCACTTGCAGCTCCATTCCATTCAACTTCAGGCAAGTTTAGATCTCCCCCAATTATTACCATATCATTATTATTGTTTTTATGAGTATAATCTATTATTTTCTCAAATATTTCCATGTCTCTTTCCTCTCTTCCAGGCCTATATGTTCCTATAATTCCCACCTCCTTCATATTATCACAAACTAATTTTATCCCTAATATTTCATCCCTTTCATCGGTAAACCATTCATGTGAACAAGTTTCCTTCACCAGAGTAAACACCCCCTCACTCTTTTTATCTCTTCGGTCTCTACGATTGACTGTATACCCTTCTGGAAATACTTCTCTATTACCCACCCCTTCTCTCAACCATGATTCTACTCCTATCACCACATCAGTCTCATAGGATTCCATCAATGTACTGAATTTTATTTGTTTATTGACTACACTCTGACAGTTTACCAAGAGCAATCTCAGACCCCCTTCCTCCCTAAAACTTGACTGTTGTAATTGGGTAACATTTGACTCATGAGTTGAGAACGTCCCTTGAACCCAGATCTTTGTACATAGATCTTGATTTTTTTTTTTTTTTTTTTTTTTTTTTTTACATGCACTACATGCACACTGGCACACTCCCAGAGGCGCTGATCTTTGATCAGAATACAGAATATTTTGTACTTGATCATAACTGTGCTAGTTTGCGATGCTGCTCTATTGTCTACGCTGTTATATTAATAGAACAAAAACAAAAAAACAGAATATTCAGCTTACAGTTTAAAGGGTGCACTAAATGCGGAACAAAATGGGAAAAAGACCTAATTGTCCAGGCAACCTTACATTAGTAGGAAATAGCTACTACTTGTCTTAAATGAACTGACATGTATTGTTTAACCTTTTAATCATATTCGAAGTAAAGAGGGGAGGAAATGCTACCATGTACTATGAACTATGAACAGTGCAAAATTCAGGCATGGTGTTCATGGAAAAACCACACCTTCCGCTTCCACCCTAATTTTTGCAGCTGTAGGCATCAGAGAATAGCTCACAGTTCCATACACTTCTTCATCCCGGCCTTTTCTTTAATTTTGTATTGGGGTCAACAGTTGGTGTGGATTTGGCCCAGTTTTATGGGCAGACTCCTTTCCTGATGCCAGCCCTAGGTAGGGGAATATATTCTGTTGTGGTTGGTTGTGTGATGTGTTGTACGTAGGTGAAGAGGAGTATGTTAAGATGAACACAAATGCTCAGTTCCCCAGCCAAGGAATTAATGACATGCTGTTAAAATCCCTGGTCTAGCCAGGAATCGAGCCCAGGATGCTCTAAATCATAGGCTAGTATGCTAATCATTCAGGCTAACTTACTTCAGCTTCTCCCAGGTGTTTCTGGGCTCACTGGAACTATCTAGGCTCATTTTAGTCTTGGCTGGGGGGTTAAGGCCGGATTATATAATTCCTAAAGCCACGTGATTTGGGGATGAAAATCTGAACCCAGGGTCAATCGGGATTCAAACCTCAGACTTCAATCAGTTTCCTCTCAACAGCTCGATCATCTCTCTCTTCATTTGTGATTTGATGTACCCATCTCGCCTTCAGGATTCTTCTGTAATGCCACATTTCAAAAGCTTCTCTTCTCTTTATTTCAGAGTTGGTTATAGTCCACATCTGGCTTCCATGCAGTGCCATGCTCCAGACAAAAGTCATCGAAAACACCTTTCTAATTCCTATAACATTGTTTGAAGTGAGTAAATTTCTTTTCATAAGTAGGGCCTTCCTTGCCTGTGCTAGTCTACATTTTATGTCTTCTTTACTTTTGCCATCATTAGTATTCTATGATCCAAGTAACAATATTCATCACTTCCTTTAAGACTTCATTTCCTAATCTAATATCTTCTGTATCATTTGACTTTGTTTGATGGCACTCCATTACTTTAGTCTTGAAATAATGTATTTTCACCTTGTACTCCTTCTCCAAGACTTTGTTTGGAGCATTCAGCAATTTCTCCAGATCTTCTGCAAACTCAGACATAATTTCTCAAAATAGTATGGTAACATACCAGAATGTCCCAAACAGACAAATTTCTCCAAACTATTTACTGAGTAACAAGACACCTGTGTCTTACCATTGTCTTACCAATTTTCTAGTCCTCCACACATCCACAAATAGTGTTTAATTTACCCGAGTCACAGCTATTTGTAAGGTCTGCAAATCCTAATTTATGAGTTACAGGTATTCGTCGATTCTCATGTTATCTTTAATTTGTACGACAAAAAAAATCATAAATCTTATGTTTGGATTTTTTTTTTTTTTTGTCATTTCAGAACCTGTTTGTGGCTTAAAAAATTTCGAAGCAGTCAGACATGTGCAAAGCCACAAGGCATTTATCGCATTCGTATCGCTTTTCTCAATTTTACTGTCGCCCACCACTTCCACTACGTACTTCACAATCTGACATTTCTGAGTCTCACTCTTTCACTCTCACTTCATCCCCTGTGGGTGAGGGACTCCGACAAAGGATACACCCGTGGTATCCCCTGTTTGTTGTAAGTGGTGACTAAAACAGGCAACCAAGGGATGATGGAATTGGAGCCATGAGTTTACTTGTTTTTAGCACTATTACGTGAGGAACATCATGGGCCGACGTCACTTGCGATCAGTTCCATTATGTGAGGAACACCATGGATCTGGGCATTGCCTGTGATGAATACCATCGTGAGCATCCCACCGAGGCTGGGGAGTGGCTGTGTGGCTGCACAGACTAACGTCCACACAGGAGAATATGCCATGCGCTGCACTAGATTGTGTTGGTTCCCCTGTATTCAGAATGGGTCTGCATCACCTATGAGTAGTACTACTGTATGGGGAACACCATGGATCTACGTTACCTGTGAAGAGTACCACCATTACATGTAACAAACTTTAACAGCTTCATTTCTAATAATAATAAAATAAAAAAAAAATAATAATAATCCCGTATTGACTATATATCAAACAGTGAATATTTAAGATAAACTTAATATTATAAACAAGTGGTCCACCTGTTCAATACAATATATAATTTATTATGTTTAGTACAAGTTTCGTCCCCTAAAGGACATCATCAGCTATAATTAATTAACATTAATATATTAGAATACAAAATAGATATTATTAAAATTGGAAAGACACCTTAAAAAAAGCATTGGTGTATGGTAAGACATTTAAAATAAAATCTTAGCAAATTTTGTTAAAATTGTAAGTCATATGATCGATAAAAACAGTTGAATTGTCCATAAAACTCTTGATAATCTTCTTGGGAATAACAGTTGTGCTTTATAAAATATTAAATGATCACTGTTGTGAATAGCACTCTTGATTGATGTTGTTTAAAGGGACCTAACACTAGGTAATCGGCTCTTTATGATACATAATGAAGTGCAATGATATGATTATCAAAATTCTAAAATCCTCCCACTGACTAGAATTCAAATATCGTAATTTATAAGCTTCATATCCGTATTGATAGTTCACACAAATGCAAAGAGGAGACGAACTCCACCTAATCCATACTTGTTTATTTTTATTATTATTTTTATTTAAAATACAGGACCGGTTTTGACCCTAATGGGTCATCCTCAGCTGAACATACATATACATATAACATATCATACAATTGCAAACATTACCATATTTAGAAAGGAATATCATGTGACGGTAACATGTCAGGTTGTACTCATGAGTAGGGCATTCATCAAATTGCTCATCTTAAAAAAGTGAATATTCCTAAACTTAAAACTAACTTACGAGCGTACATAAAATGAAAACAACATGTGCGTAAAACACTTTCATGCTTGTGAATGTTCGAGTTTATGACTTGCACTGTTTCTTAGTTCTTCAGTTTGACTAAACTTAAAACTAACTTATAAGTATTCATAAAATAAAAACATGTGCGTAAAACATTTTTATGCTTGTGAATGTTCGAGTTTCTTGCACTAATTGAGGCTTTCACGGCCGGCGTTACAAATCAAGTCAGTGTTTTCCGGGCTTGTAGGCCGTGGTCCAGGAGCAAGTGAATGTCCCGATGTTTCACCGAAGACTGCGTTCGGCATTGTCGAGGGTTCCAACTGACTACGATAGCAGCGAAGCTCACAGTGGAATGAAGTGCTGTTGTAATTCCACCTATTTATATAGTGCAGGATACGGTGCGCTGCTCGCCTATTGGCCGCTATGGTGGGGGCGGTCGCTGATTGGCTGTTCTTTGGCCAATGGTTGAAGCGTTAGGGAGCCAGAAAACCACCAGAAGACACACCCAACTCCACCCCTACCCCCTCAAACAGCCAGTCCTCCCGCCCCTCCGCCCCTTCCCTTCACAGCAAACGGCATTAGCCCAAGACTTACACAAAGTAGTATACAACGTGCTCCCAAACCACATACAACCTCATGACCACAATAGCAGTAAGTACACGTATAGATTCTCTCACATGTCCTAAGACATTCCTTCAACATATTAGTACCACGCACATCGTACTTTTATCTTTCGCAGACAATTCTTACAATATCACACAACTACAAGAAAGAAGGAGCCTCCACTCCGGTTTAATGTAACACATCATCATCTTAATATGGCAAAGGACATTCTGACTCATGTTTTAATGTATTCAACTGGATTTTATATATGACAAGCTGCTAGCCTCAACTGAATCCACACTACGTCTATATTTTGCCTTTTTTTTTTTTTTGCTAGCGGCTTTACGTCGCACCGACACAGATAGGTCTTATGACGACGATGGGATAGGAAAGGCCTAGGAGTTGGAAGGAAGCGGCCGTGGCCTTAATTAAGGTACAGCCCCAGCATTTGCCTGGTGTGAAAATGGGAAACCACGGAAAACCATCTTCAGGGCTGCCGATAGTGGGATTCGAACCTACTATCTCCCGGATGCAAGCTCACAGCCGCGCGCCTCTACGCGCACGGCCAACTCGCCCGGTATATTTTGCCTTTTAGAGATGCAAAGTGTTCTTATCCTTTGTGCACATACGTGACAAAATATTTTTTTAAATGAGGTATTGGTATTTTAAATGTAACTCATATTACAATTCAAGCCATTGAATTTTTAATATAATGCACAGTTGTGGACAACTAGACTTAATGATAACACTCAAACTGAAGAATTAAGAAACAGTGCAAGTCTTAAACTCGAACATTCACAAGCATGAAAGTGCTTTACGCATATGTTGTTTTCATTTTATGTACACTCATAAGTTAGTTATAAGTTTAGGAATATTCACTTTTCTCAGATGCGCAATTTGACGAATGCCCTACTCATGAGTACAACCTGATATGTTACCGTCACATGATATTCCTTTCTAAATATGGTAAGGTTTCCAATTGTACAATGTGTTATATGTATATTCAGCTGAGGATGACCCACTAGAGTCGAAACCGGTCCTGTATTTTTAATAATAATAATAATAATAATAATAATAATAATAATAATAATAATAATAAACAAGAATGGATTAGGTGGAGTTCGTCTCCTCTTTGCATTTGTGTGAACTATCAATACGGATATGAAGCTTATAAATTACGATACTGTAGCCAACCAGGCAAAACAGAGCGCTTATAGATACCAAAACTTGAAGACCAAATTAATGAATACAATTAAGAGCGTTGCCTTTCTGAAGGAATGTCTAATCAAAGATTTAACACCTAAATTTCTCAGGAAGTTCAATAACAAACACAGAAATACTAGTCAAACACGCAACACACTAAAAAGAACAAATAAGATTTGGTTAAAGGAGGAAATTAAATTCCTATACCGTAAAAAAAAAAAAAAAAAAAAAAAAAAAAAAACCAACATTTGAATAATGAATTGTACCAAGCACACCTAAAAGCATCCTACGAGCTACCACACAGCTACTGGGACCACTTCCAACAGATATCCAAAGAAAAATTAGAAAACTTAGTGATTCTCAAACAAAACACACTGAATAGGAAACTAGAAGCACTAAAACCAAAACCGCAAACCAAGATTCCGAAAATGAATCCCTCCACTCATCCTAACGACGTTAATGAACACACATTCCATCCACCTATTAAAAATCTAACAGAAACGGAATTCGATGAAACGGAAACTGTCATTTTGAGCAAAGGACCCAAACATAACTGGGGAAATACATCACAGAAACCGAAAACGCTATACAAAAAATCCCATTCGATTTACGCGACGAAGCCAGATACGAAATCAAAAAAAGACTTCCACAATATATGAATAGAATTCACGATAATATTAAAAACTCAAGGACAAGATTAAACAGAACAATCTACTCGTAACTAAAGCCGACTAAGGTAATACTACTGTTATCATCGACAAGGACGAATATATAACAAAAACTGAAGAATGTTTTCAAGATAGTACCTTTCATATCAAACGTAAAGATCCAACTACTGATATACAAGAAATTTCAAAGCATTACTAAAAAATACACATTTTTTTAACGGAAGAAGAATCTGCGAAACTTATCGTAATGAATCCGCAAGTACCGACCTCGAAAGCTTACCCCAAAATACGTAAAGAACACATACCAATGAGACCCATCATAAATTATAGATCAAGTCCGACCTATAAACTTTCACAATTTAGTCAGAAATTCCTTAAGAAACACTACGTATTCTTAGCCATAAAAACAGTACGGAATACAATAGAATTTTACAATATTATGAAATAACTAAAGATTGAACAATACCATAACCTTGCATCATTTGACATAATAGATATGTACCCTAACATACCTACACAGAAAACCATAAAAATAATTGAATGCAATTTAAAAAAACTAAAGTAATTTAAGCACCTTGGAAATAGAAGAGATTATAAAACTACTCGAATTTGCCATCAGTAACAATTATTTCAAGTTCCACGATACTATTTATCAACAGCAAGGCCTACCGATAGGATCTCCAGCCTCAGGCATACTTGCCGAAATCTACATAGATCATTTGGAGCATCAATCAATAAAATAGATAACATATTTTTCTGATGCTGATTTGTTGATGACATTTTTGTTATCATCGATAATAGATTTACCAATGAAACCAACATATTGAACCAATTGAATACAATAGACCCACACATAAAATTCACTTAAGAAATAGAAAACAACTGTACCCTAAACTATTTAGACATATCCGTAACCAGACATGAAAATCACCTATCTTACAGAATATATAGAAACCCACACACACCTCTAACACAATTAAAATGAATTCTACTCATCCTAATATACACAAAAGAGCAGCATACTATAGCATGATACATAGAGCAGTTAGCATACCGTTAACAAAAGAAGAATTAAATAAAGAATTATGACTAATTCATGAAATAGCCAAACACAATGGGTATAAGAAAGAAATGATTAACAGAATTATTCATAAAATAAAATTTCAATCCAAATCAAAATTAACAAAAACAGAAAAATCCAAGAAATATGACGTATTATTCACCTTCAATAATACGCATATATATCCCATAACCAACATTTTCAAAAAATACAACCTAAAAATAGCATACAAAACTATACAGAACAGTGCCAATATCATACACAATGCTAAAACAATCAACAGCAATAATAAATACAACCATTCAGGGGTATATCGGATAAAATGCAAAAACTGTGACACCAGCTACATTGGACGTACTGACAGGAACTTTCAAATCCGTTATAATGAACACCTAAATGCCATAAAACACAATCATTTTTCCTCCATAGGCCAACACATTGAAGATTATAAATACAAATTCACAAATATCAAAAATGACATGCAAATTTTGAATATAAACACCAAGGGCCTCTTGCTCAACATACTGAATCCACACTACGTCTATAATTTGCCTTTTAGAGATGCAAAGTGTTCTTATCCTTTGTGCACGTATGTGACAAAATATTTTTTTAAATGAGATATTGGTATTTTAAATGTAACTCATATTACAATTCAAGCCATTAAATTTTTAATATAATGCACAGTTATGGACAACCAGACTTAATGATAACACTCAAACTGAAGAATTAAGAAATAGTGCAAGGAACTTGAACATTCACAAGCATGAAAGTGTTTTATGCATATGTTCTTTTCATTTTATGTAGTTTTAAGTTTAGGAATATTCCCTTTTCTCAGATGTGCAATTTGACTAATGCCCTACTCATGCGTACAACCTGACATGGTACCGTTGCATGATATTCCTTTCTAAATATGGTAATGTTGCAGGTTATAAATATCATTCCGTACTGACGGTTATCACTTTACAAAAGAAAATTTTTAAAAATCCTCCTTATCAATACAAATCAACTCATCTGTTAGATGAAGCAAAGTCTAAACATGTTTCAGCCTAATCTCAAGGCCATCCTCAGTAGCAGAACAGTAATTACATAATACACAAACAAATTTAAAATCGTATTGAAGTGACAATGATCATGATTAGTGAATTAAAAAACATATTGAGGTATAAAGTACTCTCGTCTAATAGATCATTCTTGAATTGTCAATTAAAACTGCTGACTGTTAAAATGAAGACACTGTGCTGAGGAGTATAGAGAGACCGTCAATACTATGGATTAAAACATGTGTAACATCTGTAATGAGAAAAAGGAAATATGAGTGGATGAAAAACAAGATAAAAAATAATGTACGAAAAGAAAACTCATATAACTTACTTGTAACAAAAGTTGTCATCTCAAATGGAGATGACCTTGTCAGTCTCAAGTCACATTGCCTGTGTGTGGCTTACTGTGTATCTGTGTTGATGTGGTTGGGAGGGGGAGGGGCAAGGAGGGAGGGACGATGTGAATCACGGAAGGAGTGTGTTGATGGAAGGGGGGGGTCTTGTTCTAGAATGTTGGTAGTGAAACTCGTTTTTACTACTGAATTGTTCACAGATGAGCGGGACAAAGGTTTCCAATAAAATATTTTTCTTTTCATTGATTTCATTCAAGTTGTGTACGGGATTGTTATATTGGTCGATATCTATATAAATATTCTGTAGTATATTAAGTAAAGGACCTTTCTGTTCGTAATGCAGGATCTTTAAATCTTGATCAATTGTTATGTATTTATGATTTTTCTCTCTACAATGTTCGCTCATGGCTGAGTAGAGATTATACTTTAGGGCATTGAGGTGTTCGGAGTATCTTACATTGAAGCTGCGGCCAGTTTGTCCAATATAGGTTGAAAGACATGATTGGCATTTTAATTTGTATATCCCAGAGTACTGGTATCCGGTACTGGTAAACCCAATAAAGAACAAGTCACCAACATATGCAATCTCAAAAAGAAAATTAAGGATAACGCTTTAATAGTAACTAAAGCAGATAAAGGTAATGCTACTGTAGTTATGAAGAAAAGTGACTACGTAAATAAAGCACAATCCTTCTTTACTAACAATAACTTTAACGTAATAAAAAAAAGATCCCACTAATAGAATACAAAGAGAACTGAAAGCTTTAATTAAGAACATTTTATTCTTGTTTAATGACCTAGAAAAATCAAAATTGATCATCCTGAATCCCAAGTTACCTACGGCGAAAGCGTTACCGAAGATTCACAAGGCGGATGTCCCCATAAGGCCCGTCATTAACTTCAGAAGTGGTCCGACGTACTAAATATCCCAATATATTCACAATTTTCTTAAAGCACATTATTTCTTTCAAGCTAACACATCAGTTAAAAATTACCATGAATTCTGCAATAGAATAAAAAAAATCTCACGTTACCGAAACATTACACCCTTCACTCCGTGGACATATTCAATATGTACGCGAATGTACCCGTCAATTAAACCATCGAAATAGTAAAAAACAATCTTTCCAAATTCAGTAAATTGACCGTAGGGGAGATAGAAGAGTTTGTTCAGATCCTCAAGTTCACATTAAATAATGGGTTCTTCACTTTTAACACCATCATATATCAACAGAAGGGTCTTCCTATGGGGTCACCGGCCTCGGGAATCCTCACTGATATTTACGTAGATTTCCTTGAATACACTCACATTATAGGTAAAATTAATGGGATCAAACATTGGACTCGGTATGTGGATGATACTTTTATTATCCTGAATTCTCACATTACTGATAACAACACTGTTCTTGAATTACTTAATAATCTGGATCCACACATAAAGTTCACGATAGAATCTGAGAACAATAATTCCCTTAATTATCTCAATTTAACTATTACCCACAATCAGAACAAAACCCTTTCTTTTAATATTTACAGGAAGCCCATCACACAGTAAACACAATCCACCAAACTTCTCTACACCCAGGGACACGGAAGAAGGCAGCTTACAATAGTATGATTTTCAGAGCTCTCAATGTTCCGTTATCCCGTAAGAATTTTAGAAAGGAAATCAACACCATTTATGCAATAGCCGAAGGTAATAGTTTCAGTAAAGCTTTCGTGAACAGAATTCTCAATAAATTTAAAAGTAAAACCAAGACCACCTTAGAAAAAGAATCTTCCCCTAAAGAGAAGTTCACCACATTTACCTTTAATAATAATAATAACATATATCCTATTTCAAACATCTTTAAAAAACACAAGTTACTGGTCGAGTTGGCCGTGCACGTAGAGGCGCGCGGCTGTGAGCTTGCATCCGGGAGATAGTAGGTTCGAATCCCACTATCGGCAGCCCTGAAGATGGTTTTCCATGGTTTCCCATTTTCACACCAGGCAAATGCTGGGGCTGTACCTTAATTAAGGCCACGGCCGCTTCCTTCCAACTCCTAGGCCTTTCCTACCCCATCGTCGCCATAAGACCTATCTGTGTCAGTGCAACGTAAAGCCCCTAGCAAAAAACAAAAAACAAAAAAAACCACAAGTTAAAAGTAGCTTTCAAGACCGTTCACACCAATGCGAAAACGTTTTTTAATTCTTATACTATCAACAGCCACCAAAAATATTCAAACTCTGGGATATACAAATTAAAATGCCAATCATGTCTTTCAACCTATATTGGGCAAACAGGCCGCAGCTTCAATGTAAGATACTCCGAACACTCAATGCCCTAAAGTATAATCGCTACTCAGCCATGAGCGAACATTGTAGAGAGAAAAATCATAAATACACAACAATTGATCAAGATTTAAAGATCCTGCATTACGAACAGAAAGGTCCTTTACTTAATATACTGGAGAATATTTATATAGGTATCGACCAAATAACAATCCCGTGCACAACTTGAATGAAATCAATGAAAAGAAAAATATTTTATTGGAAACCTTTGTCCCGCTCATCTGTGAACAATTCAGTAGTAAAAACGAATTTCACTACCAACATTCTAGAACAAGACCCGCCCTTCCATCAACACACTCCTTCCGTGATTCACATCGTCCCTCCCTCCTTGCCCCTCCCCCTCCCAACCACATCAACACAGATACACAGTAAGCCACACACAGGCAATGTGACTTGAGACTGACAAGGTCATCTCCATTTGAGATGACAACTTTTGTTACAAGTAAGTTATATGAGTTTTCTTTTCGTACATTATTTTTTATCTTGTTTTTCATCCACTCATATTTCCTTTTTCTCATTACAGATGTTAGACACGTTTTAACCCATAGTATTCTCGGTCTCACTACACTCCTCAGCACAGTGTCTTCATTTTAACAGTCAGCAGTTTTAATTGACAATTCAAGAATGATCTATTAGACGAGAGGACTTTATACCTCAATATGTTTTTTAATTCACTAATCATGATCATTGTCACTTCAATACGATTTTAAATTTGTTTGTGTATTACGTAATTACTGTTCTGCTACTGAGGATGGCCTTGAGATTAGGCTGAAACATGTTTAGACTTTGCTTCATCTAACAGATGAGTTGATTTGTATTGATAAGGAGGATTTTTAAATATTTTCTTTTGTAAAGAAATATGGTAATGTTTGCAATTGTACGATGTGTTATATGTATATGTATGTTCAGCTGAGGATGACCCGTTAGGGTCGAAACCAGTCCTGTATTTTTAATAATAATAATTATAAACAAGTATTGATTAGTTGGAGTTCCTCTCCTCTTTGCATTTGTAGAATTCAAATAGATGATGATAAAGAATAATTATGAACTTGAAACAATCGGTGGATCCGATCCGCAATGCCCTACCTTCCCTAAGTTAAAACAATCGTATAAAGAGAACAAGCGACTGCTTCCAAAGCAAAGGGGTCCAAAATCCTGGTCACCGGCCCCTCGTAATGGCACTAGTTACTGGTAAAGTGGACTCGTGGTGTTCCTTCCTGTAGTGGTACTAATCACAGGTAATGTAGACTGATGGTGTTCGTCACATAGTGGATCTAATCACAGGTAATATAGATGTATGGTATGTTGCATATTATGGTACCACTCACTGGTAGCACAGACCCACCTCATATAATGGTACTACTCACAAACAACGCAGACCCATGGTGTTCCTCACTTAGTGGGGTACTAATCACGGGCTACGTTTACTCATGGTGTTCCTCACATAGTGGTACAAATTGTAGGCAATGTAGACCCACGGTGCATCAAATATTATGGTACCACCCACAGGTAACACAGACCCAGGGTGTTCTTCACATGGTGGAACTAATATCAAATAGTGAATATTTAAGATAAACTTTAATTCTTCTGGCCAGAATTTCAGAAATATTACCACTTGATAACAGCTGCTTCCTACATGATTACATGACATGATTACTACTACTGGGGTTCGATGGAGACAGGTTCATCTGGGACCACAATCAATGTTGAATAGAATGTGAATCAGTCAAGATAATCAAACACAATTTTTCTCATGAGAAAGATGAATTCTTCCTCTTTTGAATGGTGTGCAGCACGTAATGCCGTCTCTTGGCAGAACACAGAAATATGTGCTCAAATCTGACCAAGCTTCACACGGCTCTTATACATTGTGTTCCACGTGCTATTACACAGCTGCGAGCTGTGAGTGTATGCCATTGGATAAAACAAATATTAAAAAATAAATGAATCTTCAGGAAAGAAACAGTGTGTATACATAAACTAGTGAAGAAAATGCTAAGGTGG
Source organism: Anabrus simplex (assembly GCF_040414725.1). Lineage (NCBI taxonomy): Eukaryota > Metazoa > Arthropoda > Insecta > Orthoptera > Tettigoniidae > Anabrus > Anabrus simplex. The sequence continues at coordinate 1,212,930,792 of NC_090266.1, read as the reverse complement.
TACAACAGTGTTTGTGAAAAACATTGTAACACAGTGTATTCCATTGGTAATATGAATTTTTTGTTGAATGGTTTTCTCATTTGTTTGAGAACCACTAATAATATTATAAATTACTTCTTAAGTCTCTTTCCCCTCTCTATTTCTGTTGTTTAGTTACTACCACGGTTGCAAGAAGTTGTGCAGCGCCGAGATGATGGAGATAATCCTATTGACATAAAGCTCCGTCAAGTGTCAGAGGAGCTACACGGCGTTGTTGTGTCTTACCTTGGTGCTGCATTGGATGGGATGATGAAGTGTGCTGAAGATCAGTGTCCCCATGTTCTGGCTGATGCTCGGGTCCAGGCAGAGATACGTAAAATGTGCCGCGAGAAGAATTATTTGCCTGCTGAATTTGTGCATTCTTGTGTTGTGGAGCAGGCTGGCACTGATATCATCAATAAGGTGAAGTAAGTATTTTGTTTGTGTGATTAATGCTTGTGTTGGGTAGTCTGTCCCTGAAGATGGCCCATTATTTGTTATTGTGTTTACAGCGAACTTAATCTCGCTGTAGCGGCCCACGTTTCTGATCGCATCACGGATGAGGTGATAGAGTCTCTCTCAAAGTGTTACAAAACATTGGTGAGTATAATCTTCATTGTGCTAGACTAATTCTCATATACTTAGACTATTTACTTTTTTATTTATGATGGTAATGATGATGCTTATGCTTGTTGTTTAACCTTTTAAGTGCTGCGTTACCAGCTGAGTTCTTTCATTCGTGTGTAAGAAAATTGTACAAGGCTCTATTTTTAACTTATCAGTGGGGTGATTAGCTTAAAATGTTTACAGATGTTGGTTCTTTATAAACCTAGATGGAAAAAGAAAATCCTACACTTATGTTCAATATTATTTTGAAAGAAAACAAACTTACACTTTTTGTGCCCACGCGTACACCATCTTTATACAAAGTAAAGAGCCCAAAATAAAATTATTTCCTAAAACCTGTAGGCAACTAATACATGTAACTCCTTACAAGTTCGGTACGTAAGTTGATATTTTAAAATACTTTCTAACCCTGGAATGTGCTCACAGCTCAATGTTTTCCACTAGTTGTTTGTGATTCAGTACACATTTGTTTCATCAACAACCAACTGCACCAACGCCACTGACAGAATAGTTTTAAAAAAGTGAATGATTTTGGGGTTGTTTGAAAGTCTGGTGCTGAAAAGTCATCCATCCGCCACAAAAATAGTGATGAAATAGCTATTGAACTCGCTGTGTTTTTCTTACTGCATTTAGGAGGAGGTTCTGTTTCTTTCTCACTTACAATATTCTCAGCACACTCTGTATCACTCTCACTTTCAAAATCGCTTAACAATTCATTAAAATCACCATCTTCATCATCACTTTCCACTGTAGTCAATAACTGAAAGATTCTTTGATCAGAAATAACATTGCTGCGAGAGCAACTAGCCTGTTGTTCTGCCATGCTTGTTTACATCACATGAGCTCCACAGACGTCTACAGAAAGCTCTGTAAGTTACTTCCCGAAGCTATTAGTCATGATCAATTAGTTCTAAATAATGCCCAACAGATGGCAGAACATGCCATAGATGGAATCGGCATTCGAGAGTGAAGCGAGAAACTAAAAAAAAATTAAAAGTTCCCGTGCACCGTCTATAGACGGGCGTAGCAGTGATGGACCGGCCTCGTCAGCCCATCTATAGGTGGGGCCTGACATGTAGGTCATCAGCCCCTAACTTGTTTATTGAGGTTATAAAGGAATGATAAGTACGGCATATAGAAAACAAAGTCGGTGCACTTACTATGCACTGGCAACAGATCATGTTCTTGTCGCTACAGCTACGATGCATGACAGAATGGATGAGGCAAATGTAATTTAAAGGCTCTTCAGTGTGTCGAACACACAGGTTAAATAGGTTTATCCTCTGTTTAATAATGTGTGTTTGACAGACTGAAGAGCTTTGCAAGTGATGATACTATACTGTAGGATGCTAATTAGTTTATTAATAATATCACCTATTAAGCACATTAAATTTTTGAACAATTAGGAATTTATCATTATTACCACATAAATGTGAGACATGTTTTGCCTTTCATAGAACGCATCATCAGTCACTGTACCTCCTCAAGGTTAAATCAGGTACCTGATTTATATTTAAATTATAATTAATAAGAATTAATATTGACACATTTACTGTAGGAGAAGTCTAATGAGAAAAACAATGTTCGGTATTAATATGAATAACAACATATCAGCCATTGGCTGTTGATTGCTAGTTATTTAAGGCACGTAACAGTGTCCCACAGCAGTAGTCCGACATTTCTAAGAATGTAGTGTCAAAGTTTCATGTCGGACCGTGATGATTTGGCTGATTTTCTTTATATTGCTTCATTTCCCACTTAATTTTACTTTTCTTTTCTAAACATTCACTTACATACATACATTATCATTATAGACTGTTATGCCTTTCAGCATTCAGTCTGCAAGCCTGTGTGAATTTACTAAACGTCGCCACAATACTCTATTTGCAACTAGTGCTGTGGCCTCATTTAGTTCCATACCTTTTATCTTTAAATCGTTAGAAACTGAGTCTAACCATCGTCATCTTGGTCTACCTCTACTTTTCTTACCCTCCTTACCCTCCATAAGAGAGTCCATTATTCTCCTAGGTAACCTATCCTCCTCCATTCGCCTCACATGACCGACCATCAAAGCCGGTTTATACATACAGCTTCATCCATCGAGTTCATTCCTAAATTAGCCTTTATCTCCTCATTCCAAGTACTCTCCTGCCATTGTTCCCACCTGATTGTACTAGCAATCATTCTCGCTACTTTCATGTCTTTTACTTCTAACTTATGAATAAGATATCCTGAGTCCACCCAGCTTTCGCTCCCGTAAAGCAAAGTTGGTCTGAAAACAGACCGATGTAAAGATAGTTTCGTCTGGGTGCTGACTTCCTTCTTACAGAATACTGTTGATCACAACTGCGAGCTCACTGCTTTACCTTTACTACACCTTGATTCAATCTCACTTAATATATTACCATCCTGGGAGAACACACAGCCTAAATACTTGAAATTATCGACCTGTTCTAGCTTTGTATCACCAATCTGACCTTCAATTCTGTTGAATTTCTTATCTACTGACATCAGTTTAATCTTTGAGAGGCTAGTTTTCATACCATACTCAGTACACCTATTTTCAAGTTGCAAGATATTAGACTGCAGGCTTTCGGCACAATCTGTCATTAAGACCAAGTCGTCAGCATAGGCCAGACTGCTTACTACATTTCCACCTAACTGAATCCCTCTCTGCAATTTTATACGTTTCAGCAGATGATCATGTTAACTACGATCAGCAAATGTGAAAGATTACAGCCTTGTCTAACCCCTGTAAGTACCCTGAACCAAGAACTCATTCTACTATCAATTCTTACTGAGGCCCAATTGTCAACATAAATGCCTTTGATTGATTTTAATAATTTACATTTAATTCCATAGTCCCCCAATATAGGGAACATCTTTTCCCTCGGTACCCTGTCATATGCTTTCTCTAGATCTACGAAACATAAACACAACTGCCTATTCCTCTCGTAGCATTTTTTAATTACCTGGCGCATACTGAATATCTGATCCTGACACCCTCTCTGTGGTCTGAAACCACACTGGTTATCATCCAACTTCCTCTCAACGACTGATCGCACCCTCCCTTCCAAGATGCCAGAGAATACTTTGCCTGGTATACTAATCAATGAGATACCTCGATAGTAGTTGCAATCCTTCCTGTTCCCTTGCTTATAGATAGGTGCAATTACTGCTTTTGTCCAATCTGAAGGTACCTTACCAACACTCCATGCTAATCTTACTACTCTATGAAGCCATTTCATCCCTGCCTTCCCACTGTACTTCACCATTTCAGGTCTAATTTCATCTATTCCTGCTGCTTTATGACAATGGAATTTATTTACCATCCTTTCCACTTCCTCAAGCATAATTTTATCTACATCATTTTCCTCTTCCCCATGAGCTTGGCTATTCGCAACACCACCAGAAAGATTTCCCTTTACGTTGAGATGATGTTCAAAATATCCCCTCCACCTCTCCAGTGATTCCCTGAGATCTGTTATTAGTTCACCTAAATTACTCAAAACACTGTTCATTTTCTTTTTCCCTCCTTTCCTAAGAGTCTTTATTACTGTCCAGAAAGGTTTCCTTGCTGTTTGACCAAGCATTTCCAGGTTACTACCAAAATCTTCCCACAACTTCTTTTTGGATTCAACAACTATTTGTTTCACTCTGTTTCTTTCATCTACGTACAAATCCCTGTCTGCCTCGGCCCCTGTTTGGAGCCATCTCTGATAAGCCTTATTTTTAAGTTTACAAGCTGCTCTCACTTCATCATTCCACCAAGATGTTTGCCTTTTCCCATCTTTACACACAGTTGTTCCTTGCTGTTTCTACTACAGTATCCCTGTATGCCACCCATTCACTTTCTATATCCTGGACCTGCTTACTGTCTACTGTTCGAAACTTCTCACTAATCATATCCATGTACTTCTGTCTAATTTCCTTATCCTTTAGATCTTCTACCCTTATTTGTTTGCAGACAGATTTCACTTTCTCTACCCTAGGCTTAGGGATACTTAGTTCACTACAGATCACATAGTGGTCTGTATCATCGAAAAATCCACGGAAAACTTGTACGGTACATGGAAAATTCTAAATCCCCATTGAGGGAATTAGATATTTTTCACCAATAGAGCATGTCAAAAAATGTCAAAAACATATCAGATGTAAGGCTTTTCAGGCGTTTGCTCTATTAACCAGCGTTTCGTCTTAGGTCTGACACTAGACTCATCAGAGTGGGATGTGTCAGACCCTACCCACTGACGCTGGGGTGTATGCAGGTGAACTTATCAGAAGCCCTTATAAGAGGCACAGTCTGGTAACTGCATCGGGAGATAAATCTCCACAATGGAATTATTGCCCGCCTAGCAATTCCGAATGGAAAATTCTACATACACCCCAGCGTCAGTGGGTAGGGTCTGACACATCCCACTCTGATGAGTCTATTGTCGGACTTAAGACGAAACGCTGGTTAATAGAGCAAATGCCTGAAAAGCCTTACATCTGATATGTTTTTGACAAACTTGTACATTGCTAATAGATTTCCTGAATTTGAGGTCAGTTAAGATATAGTCTATGATGGATCGGGTACCCCTATCCTATGCTTGAAGAATGTATTCGTAACTGCTAAACCCATACTAGCACAGAAGTCCAGCTAACGCTTCCCATTCCCATTAGCTTCCATATCTTCCCTACATTTCCAATCACCCTTTCGTATCCTTCAGTTCTATTTCCAGCTCTTGCATTGAAATCGGCCATTAGCGCTATTCTATCCTTGCTGTTGACCCTGACCACATGTCACTCAGTGCTTCATAAAACTTGTCAACTTTGTCCTCATCTGCACCTTCACATGGTGAATACACTGAGACAGTTCTCGTCCTAATTCCTCCAACTGCCAAGTCTACCCACATCATTCGCTTATTTACATGCCTAACAGAAACTGTGTTGCGTGCAGTGGTATTCCTGATAAACTCTCATAGGTCCGAGGCTTGCTTAAAATGTTCTGAGCTCGGTAAATTCATGAAGCAGGATGGTAACCTACTTACACAATCATAGTCCAAGTGAGGATCTCTCCTCTAACGGGTTATGGATCACCGGTAGATTGTATAGTCCTAGCCGCCTGAGCACAAGAAGTGCCATGACTCAGAATATGTCCGAGATGCCCACTCCCATTCCATAGCAACTGGTATCCCGACTCTCAGGACCACTTACTAGACTACTCAGCCGTTGTCCTTGATTCATGAACTAGGACGTGACTACAGTAACCCACACCATGAACGGAATACGAAATAATTTGAGAGATCACTCCACCATGTCAGAGAACCACAGATTCATAAATACCACAGAAATGGCAGTTTGCATTCTCTTAGCAATGGTTGGATCTATGACCAAAGACATCTGTCATATATGGACTATCTCTTCAGCACCAACAGTAATGCAAGATAAAGACATCATAAGAAATAAGTGTCATATTAACCTCATTATTTACATCATAGTGTAATGTTTTGTATTAAGACTACGATTTTCTTGAAAGATAAAGTGACAAATAAGTGTTGGATGCATGTTTAGTTTTAATGGACTCATGTGTAACCACAGCATATTTTATCTGTATTTCAAGACATGCCAGTAGTATTATATTAGGTGTTGGTGTTTGCAAGTTGCTTCTAATGTTCTTTTATATTTATATTTTAAGATTGAAGATAACCCAATACAAGGGTTGAAACTAGTCCCGATATGTAATAAATAATATTAACTTTTTTCTTTTTGCTAGTTGCTTTACGTCGCACTGACATAGATAGGTCTTATGATGACGATGGGACAGGAAAGGCCTAGGAATGGGAAGGAAGCGGCCATGGCCTTAATTAAAGTACAGCCCCAACATTTGCCTGGTGTGAAAATGGGAAACTACGGAAAACCATCTTCAGGGCTGTCGAGTGGGGTTCGAACCCACTATCTCCCGAATGCGAGCTCACAGCTGCGCGCTCCTAACTGCACGGCCCGGTATTAACATATTATATACAGTGTTGAATAGTGGAATTTCTCATCTTTGTTGATAGTGATTTATCATCTATATGGACCAAAATGAAATTAATTTCATATGATCCCTTAAGTATTTCAAAAAGAGCTTGATTTTCTGCAGCGTATTTCAGATAATAATACAGTAGCTGCTATTCATTCTGAGACCAAACAGAGTAATTAGATCTGGATGTGCCGCTCTTCTGAGCTAGATTTTGTTAATGCAGTGTCTAATTAAGCAAAACAGGCGGTTTATCTTGTAGTACATTGTTAATAAGCCTGCATTCCTTTATCCAAACGGCATGAAGTTGAATTCATATATGCCAAACGGGATGATACAGATTTTTATTTTTATTTTGTTGTGCCAGTAGGATCCGATAGAAAGCCTGCGGGAGGTCCATCTTGGAAAGAATTCTCCTTGCCTTGGAGGACGTGTTTGACATAATTTACTGGAAGGGTCAGATTGTTAAGGTGGTGATAAATCTCCACAGACACGCCCTTGACCATTACATTTTGTGACCATGTGCAGAGGACCATCCCACTGAGATTTAGAAGATTGAATGATAATGTGATTGTATTGCATTGAAAGTCCTGTTTAGCAGGACTGTTTATATCAATCAAATCTGTGGGGTTTGCAGAAAACTGGAGGTTCACTGGATGTTGTAATGTAATACTGCACAACATGTTTAACTCCTGCTCAGGAAATTTCTCCAAAATTTTGTAAAACTTGCTGGTGGTATGGAGAGAATCCACTGCCTTATCCGCATCAACGATTGTGTCATTCCCTACAACATTTAACTCACTGCTGTTATCGAGGAGCCTTTTTCTTTTGAGATGAACCACAAGTTCAAAATGATGCAGAAATTCGGCATCTAATATGCCTTTTGAGGTATTTGTTATAATGAAGTGCCACTCAAAACTGCATTTTAAACCGAAGTCAGTATTTAGTATCTTTGAGCCATAGGTTCGGATTTCTGATCCATATGCTACATAGAGTTTGAGTTTAGTTTACGTTGCTCTCCGCTAGGAACATCGGCTCCAAATTATGATGATAGTGATATTGGTGGTCTTGAGTGGACCATTCAGCCGCTTACGTGTTTGCCCTTACTAGTTTTCTAATCCTGCCAAGCACTAAGGGAGAGCAATTTTTCAGGTCGATAATTTGCATGAAAAGAAAAGTGGTAATAATTATACCTCCCATTCCTCTCATGCCTTTGTCTACTATGACATCATACGATTGGCCATTTGTGCCATCTTACCATCTTATCAACCTGTTCATCAGAAATTGTTTAAATACATTGAATATAACTGGTCAGTTTATCTAGCCATAAAGTTTATACATTAGCCCTTGAATAACCTTTGATTTTACGCAGACACAGGCTGGGTTTTAAGTCACTCGGCTCTAGTTCGCTGACCAATGGCTTTATCTGACTGTAACTTCTTCACGATAATTAAACATTGAAATGGATAAATTGTAACTAGAATATAATATAACTGACAAATTCGGTACCACATGCAAAAGATTTACGGGAATAAATGACTCTGTAGGCATCGGTCATTAGGCCGATGGGGTTCCAAATCTTCTTCCATTACCTTACCTGCTCCTATTGAACCCTGAAAAAATGAATCTGGGTAGCATGCCAAGTTTTTCTTTACTCCACCAGTAATAAGATTTCCCGTAAGTTTCACTGTGAAGTTACTCCATAAACAAACAACAATAATCATCCATTCATTCTTCATGACATTTATTATTTTATTTTGGTTAGTGGATGAATTTGAATTTTTTGTTGTTTCATTTCGTACCATTAGGGGCCGATGACCTCGATGTTAGGCCCCTTTAAACAACAAGCATCATCATCATGATCATCATCATCAAACCTTTAGGAGAGCTTCTGATCGTCTTAGGGCTGAAGGTGGAATATTGCTGAGAACAGGAAGCCGTAGTGTGTTCATGCATCAAAAGTTTTAATGTGGATCGCAAGAATGCCATGGAACAATTCTAAGTTTAAGAACAATGTACCTGACAAATTAATTGTTACTTATGAGTAGAATAGTGGAATTTTAAGTCACAAATGCAGTTCACGTGAACTTCGATCGTTTTAAACACTACAACTCCATTATTCATATCATGACATTCTTTACTAGCTCTAGCATGTTTTATACTTATAGTTATGTTAATATTAGATAATACGGTATGATATATTAATGCAGTTAAGTAGCATAAGAACTGAGGAGTGCACGTCCCAAGACCAACAATCCATACTGATGAAAATACTAGAACATTTGCATAAACTCACCTGTATATTTACATAATGTTTTATCAACTCAGATCAAAAGTTTTAATGTGGACCGCAAGAACGCTATGAACATTTCCAAGTTTAAGAACTTTGTATTTTAATTAATTATATGTTATTTATGTGTAGAATAGTGAAGTTTTAAGTTTCTAATGCAGGTCATGTCAACTTCGACGATTATTCTTCATATCATATGACATTATTTATTAGATTTAGTGATGTTTTATAATTATATGTTACGTTAACATTAGATTATATGACCAGCTGAGGATGACCTCAGAGGAGGTCAAAACCGGTCCTGTATATTAATAAGATAAAAAAAATTATTGATTAGGTGGAAAGCTCCCATCTTTTTAATTGTGTACAGTATGAACCTTATTGTTCATACAATGAAACCTACATAAACCATTGATAGATCATCAAATTTCTTGTTTGAAAATTAGTTGATATTCTGTGTATTTTTATTTAACTGTATATATTCTTGATTGTTTATGGTGATTGTAATTAATAGCTTGGTGATGCAAGTAAGAAGCGCTCATCTACACCAGATGTACTCCGGACACGATCACGGGTCAGTTCAGATTCATCACGCAATGATCCAAGTGAGAGCTATTCTATGGCCGATACCCTGAGTCAACAGTCAGATCAGTCTCCCATGGTAAGTTTATCGAGTGCATTACCTGATATTACGTCCTTGGATTTTGGCAAAGCTAAGGGCTGCTTTCACCAGACATGCTGGCTGATTCTAAAGCACACTGAAATTGTGAAGTCAACTAATGTCACGTTTGTTTTCAACCAGCTGTGTAATAAGGTTAGGCACTTTCTTCATTGGCTTAAAATCCTAGTGTTGTTGGATGATATTTAAAGTACCAAAATGCAAGAGAACCATGTAGGTAGATTTCCTGGCATGTTAAAGAACATGTATCCAAGGTGAAGGTTCTGAATACTGTTGTTTCTTAACCCGCCGTTGGTCGAGCCTAACGGATGAACGCGGATGGTCGAGGGTGAGCGCGGCGCTCACCTATCGTGTTTGGTAAGGTTTCCTTAACTTTTGTAGACTATTTTTACTTTTTATATTCTTTGGGGAGGTTATTTTTCACTCTATTTTTAAGCCGCAGATCGCTTTTTTCTTACAATTTGTTTTTTTTTTTTTTGCTAGGGGCTTTACGTCGCACCGACACAGATAGGTCTTATGGCGACGATGGGATGGGAAAGGCCTAGGAGTTGGAAGGAAGCGGCCGTGGCCTTAATTAAGGTGCAGCCCCAGCATTTGCCTGGTGTGAAAATGGGAAACCACGGAAAACCATCTTCAGGGCTGCCGATAGTGGGATTCGAACCTACTATCTCCCGGATGCAAGCTCACAGCCGCGCGCCTCTACGCGCACGGCCAACTCGCCCGGTTACAATTTGTTTAACATTGCACCGACACAGATACGTCTTATGGCGTCGATGGGATATGAAAGGTCTAGGAGTGGGAAGGAAGCGGCCCTAGCCTTAATTGAGGTACAGCCCCAGCATTTACCTGGTGTGAAAATGTGAAACCATGGAAAACCATCTCCAGGGTTGCCGATAGTGGGGCTCGAACCCGTTATCTCCCAGATGCAAGCTCACGGCTGCGTGCCTCTAACCGCACGGCCAACTCGCCCAGTAGATCGGTTTTTAGATCGTTATATGAGGCTCTTTTGTCTGTATGAGATCTAGACCCAAGGTTTTCAGGAATTTTCCTCTTGAAAGCTTTTTCCAGTATTGCAGTTCAGCCGGGCTGAGTGGCTCAGACGGTTAAGGCGCTGGCCTTCTAACCCCAACTTGGCAGGTTCGATCCTGGCTCAGTCCGGTGGTATTTGAAGGTGCTCAAATATGACAGCCTCATGTCGGTAGATTTACTGGCACGTATAAGAACTCCAGCGGGACTAAATTCCGGCACCTCGGCGTCTCCGAAGACTGAAAAAGTAGTTAGTGAGACGTAAAGCAAATAACATTAATTATTATTGCAGTTCATAATGATTTGTGAATTAATTCCACCAATGAAATATTTCAGGTACAGTTGCGTCATTTGCCCAAAAATCTAACATGCTTATCTAGGAAATTTCATCACCCCAGCCAGAAAAAGCAGTCCCATAAAGGCTTTAATTTCTTCTAGATTATGTCAATCACGTCTGATATACGCATGTACTTTACTCTAATTTTGTCTTCCGTACATTCGTATGGTAGGTTATTTCTTCAAGAACCGACACTGGTAAAAAAAGGTTCCATACTTCGGTAATCGTCTCTGAATTCCGGGCTTTCCCTGTCACTTCTGGAAGGTGAATTACGATGCTTCCCCTTGGTCTGCATCTGTGCAGATTTGGTATGTGGATTATCGACTGTGTTGTCTTGTCATGGTCATGTAATAAGGCCCAAAACTTAATGGAAATTCCTTCCTCTTCATTTTCTTCAGCATATTATTCATATTGTGGTCAGTATTTCCAACCTCATCTACCTTGGAAAATCATCAGAAGATCTGTTACCGTCTAGAAACATATTCTCTTCATGGTCAGGTTCCCCTTCAAGCCAATTGGCCATTTGAAAATCATCATTCACAATGTAAAAAATAAACTACACATAAAAATGTAACTATAACTGGATATTCAAAGTTAAAAACTTCATGATTGTTCCGTATTGAATAGAGAAATAAGAAGATGTACAATATTATAGGGAAGGATCCACCTTTCAATACTCCGTAGTAAAAAGTAGTTACAACCTGTTTATTGGGACCGGTTTCAACACATTTCAAGTGTCATCATCAGCCAATTAGCGAAGATCTTAAAACAACTAATATATTGAACACAGGCAAAATATTAACATTGTATCAAATTGTAGCAATTGCAACATCACCTCACAAAGCCATCTCATTGGCTAACTTCAGAACAATGGCGTGAGGTGAGTATGACCAATCCTCTAACACACATGTTGTTTCTGACCACCCTCTATATTCCGTTGTGGTAATCCGCATCACACACGAGTGTTCAGAACTGGAATATTATTTTTAAGCCCCTTCCCTTTTCCCTATTTAATGTGTGCTAAAATATTTTATTTTAAACAAATGTCCAACTTTCAGGATAACCATCGCCTTTTGGTGTGCATTACATGCCTTTCCACTCCAGCTGAGAGCGCCTATGTTGAACTAGTGTACAATTTCTCTACTACTTGCTCCTCAGTTCTAGTAGGATGTCGGTTGCTCAGTCAGTTAGCTGGCAAGTAGTTTACACACGCAGAATTTTCGTACTCACCAGAGTCGCGTTGTGAACTTTAACACGCTCAAACCGTTTGGTTACTTGTGAAGCAACGTTTTTCAATGTTTCTTGCGTGGTTCTTGTCCGAAGAGGCAATTTAGGGCAGGACACAATTCAACTTCAGGAAGAATGCGCCGTGTTACAATTTTGCATGTCCTAGCAAATTTGATCTTCATATCTTCAACAACAAACTTTAAAAGTGTGTTCAGTATTTACACTAATATTCAGTTGGATGGTACAGCTTATCGTAATGTCCTTCTTGTAAATTAAGTCCATTAAATGGAGGCTATAGGTCTGTTTGCTGACCAACCAACAGCAGAACTTGTGGTCGACTTCCTTCCATACTTGCAACACAAAAACTCTCAAATATATCTCAGTGTTGCCAATTCCATTGTTACATATGCAAGATCTAGAAATACATGGTTACCGTCGGAGGAACTCTATTCATTCACTTATGGCAATGATGTACTATTAAAATGTACAATGGTAAAGCGATTGCCCACAGTTATATTAAAATTTAAACCCAATCGTTAATTAGGATTTCTGACAACAATAATATGCCAAATTTAAGCAGAATTTGAAGCAAAGCTTAACAAACATGTCCAAACAATAATAATATTATCCTTTTAATTGTAAAGCTGCATAACCCTTTGGAGAAATAAATTGCCAGATAATCCACCGTTTTTTGCAGTTTTCTGACCAATGTAGTGACAACTTGTTGTAATTTAAAATTTGGTCCAATAGGAATGAGGTCTTCGAGTTTTCAGTATTGTGTTCATTGGTGTCCATTATTGTTTCTAAATTAGTATGATACTGACTGTTGAACTCATCATCTTTGTTTTCTCTATTTCCAAATCAACCTACAGCTTCTATATTTTGTGATTGGCATGCCACAATTTGTCTCAAAATTTATACTCCGTGGTAAAACTTATTATTATTATTATTATTATTATTATTATTATTATTATTATTATGCAGTTACATTAGAAAATACATCAAAACTGTCTGACTTCATCCCCTTTGATGGTACATCCACAGTTAGGAGAAAGTATTTGAGCACTTTTGAATTCCACTGGACTGAGCGGGAATCAAACCTGCCAGTTTGGGCTCAGGAAACTCAGCCTGGCATCACATTCTCAATATAAATTATCACAATAAGATACCCAAGCAAAACTAACTTGTTATCTTCACAATTTGTGACTTGTGAGAACTCAGGAGTCTCACCTTGGTGTATGAGAGACATGCTCGTCACAAAATATATTCTTATATGAAGAGATCTGGGCTGGGTTGTCGGTTGTAAAAAATACATAAGATTTTCTTCATTGACTCTTTTGATGTATGGGAGATTACACCATATTACTGGAAGTGCTTTAGTTTTGCATAATCAAGTTGCTCTATAAACTCTGCAACAATCCTAATGTAAACGATAGTGCCAGTGTATTCCGTAGCCCAACAGTTCTTAAACAAATAGGACACATTACTCCCACTGAGTGTAGCTGTGTTTAGTGTATGTCATATGGGACAGACTAATGCCAGGTACTGACATCCCGACAGTTTCATGTGTAAACAACATGGTGTCCAACTCTCCTAGGTTATTCTGAACGAGATCTTGTATCGAGCCAGAAAATAAAATCCTTCTTTTGCATTATCAGCATTCTGTAGATGCTGCACTTCATTTATTGTATATGGGCAAAGTTTTCTTTTTTTCATTTCCCTTTGGCATGTTGAGTAACAGTATTCTCTTCCCTGGAACCATCAACATAGACTTCTTTGGTGATTGTTGTAATCTGTTACATTATTATAATCAGTGTTTCCCACATTCATTCAGAAGCGAGCCTGCCCTTCCAGTTTCTGGATAAGGGAGCTGTCGCCCTGTAAAGAAGGTTTAAGAGATAAGATCCTGTGACTCATTTGAGTATTTTATTGGTTCATGGCTTGAAAGAAATCCATACCGTTTATGCTGATATTTACTATTTCATTAGTAGATTTGTGGGTTAGAATCACCCTGTGTCTAAGAATAGAATAGAATATTCAAGAGAGATAGCACTCATTTTGAAAAATTTTTAAGGATATATCTTTAGGATTAATATTTTTGTTCTGTAAAGTCAAGTGTAGACTATAACTGTGAGTTGCTTTAGTCTTTTGAAAACTAATTCAGGATAAAATTAATTTAGATAACACCTGAAAAAGAAAACATTAACAGATTATACCTGAACAAGGTGCTATTAAATGAAATGTTGACAAATAATGAAGACCCTCACAGTTATAGATCGACTAAGAAGAAATGGCTTCCACTGTTTAAAAAGAAACATATTTTTAATCAAAAGCACTAAATTTTTGTATTAAAATAAATTAAATTAAGCTATATCATTTACAGGCATAATCTGTTACTAAACACTATCTTTTTCATGTATTTTATCATTTTACTTCACCTGCATTAATTTTGATGGACTGAAAAACCTCGCATTTATAGGTTTGCATTGTTTTAAGGGGCGACCCATGTCCGGAAATTCATGCATAGGGTACTCGGGGGCATTAGAGTTTGTTTATGACTTCCCAATAGTTGGTAACCCATTAGCCATAAAAAAAAAAAGAGGTGGATAGACTAACTACGCCTGCTTTCCTGCTCACGATCAGCATCCACTCCACAGTCCATTTGCATCCTATTTGGGTTCTTTGTGGTGTGTTCCACTATGTTAAGATATGTACTAGTTGACAACTATGGAAATCGTCATAAAAATTAAAGCCTTTTTATTTTTTAGTTTTGATGGCTATGGTACAATTTATTGAGTTAAATTACATTCTATATCAGCACAATATGTCTAACTCATTTAATCAAACTAGCTTTCAGAACTTTTATTCCATCGTCAGTCGATCTAATTAAAAATGTAAAATGTTTATAGTGGCACATTGGTGTGTTGTCAAGATTTTAAAATTTTGATGAGGACAATTACATGCAAAACAAAATAAACAGAGATACAAATGAAGGAAGTTAAAATAAAATGTCTACTTCAAAAGATACTGTTACAACTTACCTTGCAACAGGACATATTGCCTCAGTTGTTGCTCAGGTACCTCTGTGCTGCACGTGACCTTACATCATTCCAGTGTTGTGAATAAGAACAATTTAAAGCAATGCAATATAATTAATATTTAGGTTTCGCCAAACACATTTACAGCAATAACCACAGCTGTCAAGATATTGAAAGGATATGAAACTAATCTCCAAAGGTAATTAAGGGTTAGAGTCCTACATCTATGAGAATATTTCTAATGTAGAAAAAGGAACTGGACAAAATCTTTGCTGACAGTATCTTATTCACAACCTTGAACTTGATTCAGACATTTTATTTTAACTTCCTTCACTTGTATCCCTGTTTACTGTATAATCCCGAATACCACCCGCCACCAAATAAGACCCGCACCCTAAATTTGAGACGGTAAAAAACAGGGGGAAAAAAATAATCAAATAACTTACATACCTATTTAATTTTATACAAATATACCACAAATATAAATTCCAACAGCTTACAATTCATAAAATCATCACAAAAATCATAAATAAAATCGGTCTGATACTTGTTGTGTACTCGCATATCAAACACATCTCAGCCACACCAACAACTGTAAATATAACATCACTGCACAGCTACAAATGGGAAAGGAGCCACTACTTTGAACCCAATGTCACTCAAATTTTATGAACGTCACAGGACAACATGATTTGATTTTAACATAAGGCAACACACACAGCAGAGCTGAACATATTTTAGCCTAATTTTATCCATACGTCTGGCACCATTTTAAAATTGGAAAGTGTTTTATTCTATGTACATACATGAAGACAAAATCTTTTACTTATACGATTTTACAAGCAAACCATATCATTTAAACTCCAGGAACAGCAGCTGAGTGTACAACTGTGTAAATAAGACTTGGAACACGGGAGTCAGCCGATGAATTGAACATCAAGCAAGACACGAACGTTCATGTGCATGAAGTGCTCCTATATATTATATTCATCTTGTACATATATATATAAGTTAGTTTTAAGTAGAGATGTGTTTTATCAACTAATTTTAAGACCTTAAACATACTATTTTAGACATACAATGCATTGTTGTACATAGTGACATATATGTCAGTTCACGTTACGACATGCCCCATTTGGATGTGACCTAATGTTTTTTATCGTATGGCATTCCTTTGACAATACAATCTTAATCATAGCTTCATCACATAGATATGTATGCATGGTTCAGCTGAAGATGACCTTATGTAAAGGGTCAAAACCGGTCCTGTAGCATAATAAGTGCAATAAACAAGTATTGATAGGTGGAAATCCTTTCCTATTTCTAATTGGGCAAGCCTTTCGGAAGTGTTTTTCTTTTCAGAACCACGTATGGAGGGAGTTTGGTTCCATCCGCTAATACGCACAACATTACCGTGCGTCGTTGTTTTTTGTTTTTTTTTTTTTGCTAGGGGCTTTACGTCGCACCGACACAGATAGGTCTTATGGCGACGATGGGGCAGGAAAGGCCTAGGAGTTGGAAGGAAGCGGCCGTGGCCTTAATTAAGGTACAGCCCCAGCATTTGCCTGGTGTGAAAATGGGAAACCACGGAAAACCATTTTCAGGGCTGCCGATAGTGGGATTCGAACCTACTATCTCCCGGATGCAAGCTCACAGCCGCGCGCCTCTACGCGCACGGCCAACGCGCCCGGTCGTCGTTGTTTTTCATTACCACCTGTTCTGATGGTTACACTTTTAGAACCCTTTGTATCCACTGTATTTTCCAACGGCATTTCAAAATAGACAGGTGTCTGGTCAGCATTCCCAATTTGCAACAGCAAATAAGAATTTTGCTTCCTCAAATGAATAATGTGACGCTGAAAGGCCATTAACTTTTCTTTATATGCCCCAGGGAGACGTGAAATAGACGTACGTCTCCGAATGCACAATCCTTTTCTCCGATAAAAGTTGCGGATCCATCCGCGACTTGCAGTAAAACCCTGTGTTTTGAGTTTTTTGAGATCTCTAATGCTTTCAATTGACATATTTCACTAGAAACACCATATCGTAACTCACGTTTTTCTATCACAAATTGGTGAGTCGTTCTTCAATTTCTGGAAACGCTGCACTCTGCCTGCGGAACACTCTGCGATCGCCGTTACTTTTTAGAAGTTTCTTCTTCTTCTTCCACCAATCACGAATACACAATTCATGAACATTGTACTTTCTGCCAACAGCACGATTTCCGTATATTTCAGCTTTGCTTACAACTTTAAGTTTCTCACGCACAGTAAATGACCACAGATGCCGTTTTGAATCCATCGCTTACTATCGAGACAGCACTTTCACGGGACAGATACGGAACTCAAGTGTGAACGAGGTAGACTTCTGTAACCAACAGTCTCGACTCTCCCAAAGTACGATATCCCGCGAGATCAGCTATTCGTGCACCCAACATGCCAGCAACGCTTGCAAAACAAATGACGATCGAGCATCCGCAGCAGCGGCTTTCATATTTACTGCATATTTACCCATATTCTTTGATTTACCATATTCGTTACCTTACATTTCGCGTTTACATGCCGCTGAAACTTGTTGTTGTTAGTGTTGTTGTTAGTCGTTCAGTCGCTTTCGACTCCCCGTGACCCCATAGACCAAAGTGCGCCATTTCTTCCTGTTGTATACTATTTTCCAAAGTCTTTCTAAATTGAGAGCTGTGGCTTTCTTGATGCCATCAATCCACCACATCCGTTGTCGCCCTCTTCTCCTGTTACCATTAGTCTTCCCCAGCATTAAGGTCTTTTCCAGTGAATCATGTTTTCACATAATATGACCGAAGTACTTTAGTTTTTGTGTGAGTATTTGACCTTCCAGTCAGCAGCCTGGGTTGATTTCCTGTAATATGGACTTATTAGATCTCCACTGAAACTGTATAAAGGAAAAATCAATCTTGTTTTCTAGAACACAAACACAATAAGACCTGAATGCCCGCTTACATGTGGTATATTGAGTACGGTAACCGTATTCAAATCTATTTCAATACTCCATGTATACGTAGTAAATATTTACGAGAATGAACGGCTTGAAGATTTAGATTTAGAAGATTTAGAACCAATATTTTGGGGAAAAAAGTGCAGGTGGTATTCGGGATCGTACAGTATTGTGTTTTGCAGTGTAATTGTTCTCAGTAACATTTTAAGATCTTGACAACACACCAATGTGGATTTTAGCATATTATAAAAATTTTAAATTGGATCCACTGAGGGCTGGTTTTGGACTAACAGAGCTAGATATATTGTGCTGCTGTAGATTGTATTTCCAGATATTAGAATAATTCTGTATTGACGGTTTTAACTTTACAAAGGAAATTTAATATGTCCTATTCCATACATATCTCCATCATTAGATGGAGTAAAATAGTCAAACATGTTTTAACTCATTTGAGTCCTCTTCAGTGAAATAAAGGGTAAAGATTTTACATAATTGATGCTAAAAAATGTGTTAAAACATAATGAAGAAAAGAATGAAAACAAGTGAGATATGGCAGAATTAAAACAATTCAATATATACACATTTCCAACATTGGATGGAGTAGTAATCAACTCATTTGCGCCAACTTAGTGCTTTTAATTAAAAGCACTAAAGTTTTGTAATTAAGTAAATGAAATTATTTTAATATTAAATTAAAAAAGGATCAGTTTGCTGTCCTGTTGTCGGTATTTTGAATCACCCTGTATAATTTCCTGATTCATGATTTTGGAATAATTTAGGGGAAATAATTTATTTAAATATTTGGAGATTGCATAGTTTATATGCCATATGTATGTCCAATATTATCGTGTATAGTCACTGAAGTTGGCTCAAACGAGTTGATTATTACTCCATCTAATGATGAAGATGTGTATATATTGAATTGTTTTAATTCTGTCATGTCTCACTTGTTTTCGTTCTTTTCTTCATTATTTTTTAACAAATTTTTTAGCATCAATTATATTTTAAAACTTTATGCTTTTTTTCAATGAAGATTACTCAAATGAGTTGAAACATGTTTGACTATTATTACTCCATCCAATGATGAAGATATGTATGTATTGACTAGGATATATTAAATTTCGTTTGTCAAGTAAAATAGATTGTATTTTAAATCAATAAATTGTATAACTATGGACATGACCGATATGGTCAAAGGTCGGTGTATGAGACTCTTAGATCATTGAAGGAGGACTATCACATGAATCCATGCAGTGACTGAGGTACTGAGTAAGCAACCATACACCAGTCTAGGCTCTGCAATCTAATTGGAGGTCGATAGTTTGAGCCCCTTTTGTTATGTAATACTGTATATGATGTGATGCTCTTGTTGATTTGATGGAGGTCTCTCAACAAAACGTGGGACCCTTGCCAATCACATAACTGAAGCGTTGTCATATTTGATGCCCCATGGGAACCAAACAAAGCTTTTCTGGACATTTCTCTGTTGTACAGGACAGCATATTCTTTATTAAAAGCAGTAAATTTTTTGTATTAAAGTAAATGAAATTATTTTAATATTAATTTGAAAAGGACCAGTTTACTGTCCTGTTGTCAGTATCTTGAATCACCCTGTATAATTTCCTGATTCATGGTTTTGGAATAATTAAGGGGAGATAATTTATTTAAATTGTGGGAGATCGCATAGTCCAATATTATCGTATATAGTAGCTCAAAAAAGAGGAGGATTATTGTTTGTTTTTTGGATTTAATATTTTATCAGATTTGATTTCAATTATTATCAAAATATAATTCACCTCCCACTTATATGAAAACCCTTTGGATACCAACAACAAAAATGATATCTGTAGGTTGATTTGTGTGTACTTGTGAGGAACTTACACAATGCAATGTGCTGTACATAGTTCTGTTTTCTGATTTTATGGATATCAGTGAAAATAATTTAATATTGCTCTTAGGTTTGGCAAGTATTCAAGGTGAGAATTCTAGTGTCAAAAGCTTTATATCTTCCCTTTACATCTGTTTGGTTAATATATTTATGAATACTTATATTATTGCTTGCTTGGACAGGATTGGTTATCAGTTAAATGCAAGATATGTGACAGTGGTACACTTCAAATGATCCATATACATTTTCTTCAGTCCTTGTGTTTTTGATAAATATAACATCACCCATAAGATCTGTTTAATTTTTCTTTTCCTCAGTTTACAACATTTTACACATGCCATAAATGCACAATTTGAAATCAATGTGCATTCACAAATCAGAATAAAGCAAAATAAAATTGTTTATTCATACAGATTTCAATTTACTATCTCAGTAATAGGAAATAAAGATCTGGTATGAATGAGACAAACCACAACAGTTTTATATATATTTGGAAGTATCCATCAGTGTAAACCATTTTTGCATAACCCACAAGGTAGGTGATGCTTTAATGTAGTCATTAGTTGGTTTGTGTTTAAAAAGAATATAAACCTGGGTAAAAATATTTTAAAATAGGAATACATGTATGAAAACAGAATTTTCCTCACATCCTGTTCATGTTATTTGCAGTTACTGTCAAACTTTGGATTGTAGTTAATGCAGTGTATTTTAAACCATACTGTAAGTTATTTACTAGAAACTAATATATTGCTGTTTCTGTTCTTGATATCATTTCATTCGCTTCATAGAAATTGGAATACTTAAACCTTGTAAGTACTCTATAAAACTTGTTTTACATTCATCATATCACTAACTGGATGTGCCATGTGTGTGAAACGATGCATGGTTTTGATTTGTAATTTTTAAAATGATGTAATATTTGAGGATTGGTCATGATTTTATCTGCATGAATATGGTATGAATTGCAGAACTCCCTGCATGTGTTATGAGTGTATTGTTAATATGGTTTTTGCAACCTCTCTTGGTCCTCCATTCCATTTATGCTTGCTGTCTCCCCTTCCTATTCTTCATTGACCTATTGCTTTCTTTTGTTTGTTCTTGAATGCCACAGCTATGTGAAGATGGTACATAATGAAGAAATACGAAGATTGTGATTGTAAAGTAATTGGCGTATTTCAGAATTTCATTAGTAGGTAGTATCTCCTAAAGTTTGTTTTCATTCAATACACTTGTCAGAAATGTTTGCATCATCTAGGACTAAAGAGTCCCTGACTCTCTACAGAAAAATGAGAGAGACTACAGAGGTACCATATCAGCATTGTTTATTGCCCAACAAAACAACAAATGATAGCCTCTACAACAATACAGCTTTGAATTCTTAATTTGAGTTACTGAATACAGCATTCACCAGTACCTTTAATACCAGGTAACACGACCCCCTCGGATTGATGCATGCCGGAATTTGCCTTGGTATATTATCCTCTAGTTCATCAAGGTCCAAACTTCGATTTGTTCTGGGTGATTTCCGACAAAAGAGTAGCGTTACAAAAATGTTGCAAAGTTTGGGTTGGGAAGACTTGGGGGGGGGGAGGAGCTGCTCGACTTCATTGTATGAAAATTCTTCAAAATTTATAAGCATATAAATGAAAATCAATATTTATTAACTTCAAGAACCAACGGCCTTTACCCTTGCTCAACTTTCCTCAAGTTTTTAACAACACACCATCTGACAATGAAATGGAATGTGCTTTCTGATTTTTATTTTTTTGTAATATCTTGCCCTTGCTGGGAGGACCTAGTGTTTACGGTGCACTATGTCTTCTGGTATGGGCTAGAGTAATTTTGTTACTTTCATTGTCTTATACTTGGCTTGGACAATATCAAAGTGACTGAGGTATGAGCAATGCTAGTAATGTTATTCCTCCTGCAGCCAGTCCCTGCTATGAATGGTGTTAAAATGTTGCTCATAGGGTCAGTTGGTGCATGCATTTCAGTGGGCTTGCCACACTGATACGTAATAGCAACTTCTGGCTTAGTGAGGAAAGCAACGAGAAACTACCTCACTCCTCATTTCCCTAGTACGCCTTTTCAGTGATGCCTAGGCCATCTATGACAGCTGATAGCAGAGCTGTTGAGGATCCAACCAGCCTTAGGGCTGAAGACTGAACATACACACATTGTGATATCTTTTAATATCAAGAACCAACCACCTATGTCATAATCCTCATATAATTGTCATGTTTTTAGACTCAAATATAAACACAAATAGTATACTACATTTTATATTGAAATAGTTGTTTAACAATCTCTAATCCAATTTAAAAGACATAGTTTTTAACAGCATTCATAAGTCATTTCCAATCAGGTCCTGATCTATTCCTAAGGTAAAAAATATGGCTGGTGATGCCTACTATTGATAGGCGAAACATTAAAAAATTCCACGTGCTTCATAAACCAAATAAATACATTCGTTCGATCATTCCACACCAGTTTATGAAGTAGAGCTTTTCAGTGAATGCTTACACGAAGCATTGGAAAACGTACTCGCCTTAGATGACTCTGTACAAGATCTGCTCGACGTCGTAGAATACAATGCAGATACAGTAGCATGTGAAGAGTACACAGACATAAGCAAATGAGCTATTAGATAGGCAAACCATCTTCTGGAGCAGAGTCAAGTTGGAAATAGCACGAATGTCACCACCCAACCTTCTACAAATCCAACAGCTCACAACACTGTCCCAGAAGTCAGGTTACCAACGATAAAACTACAATATTTTGCGGAAAAAATTGAAGAAAGGTCCTGGTTTTGGGAACGGTTTGAGGTGTCCGTGGACATAAATCCATTATTCTCTGCCATAAATAAACACGTCTTCCTGCGCGGATACTTGGAAGGAGAACCAAAGTTGCTAGTTGACAGGATAGCCAGTATCTAAAGCAGATTCTGATATCATGCTACGGGGATAAAAATAGAATTATCCAGTCTCATCTAGATTTCTTAGAAAATCTTGAGGTCGCAGCTTCAGAGAGCCCAGAAACACTGAACAGTACATACATCGAATGCCACAGGCTAATTGAAGCCTTGCGAGCATTAGGAGAGCACGTGGATTTATTCGGAAGGATATTCGCTCCTAAGCTACTGCCTGCCTTTCCAGAAGACATCCGTCGCTGTTGGCTCATTCACAGGGAACCTTTAGAGGTTAAAGTAATTCCTTAATGAAAAGGTCAAAGGGGCTGTCAATGCTCAAAAAAATTATGAGGAGATATTTCTCCTGCAGCACCTCACATACGTACAGCCACTGCTGTTCAGGTGAACACAAAAGCAAACAATACACCGAGAAGAAGCAAGCAAGAAATGTCACCATTCTGTGTATGTTGTGAAAATGAAGGCACTGAGGACAAGATTGTCAACAAATACAAGACTCCAATGTTGGAACTAATGAACTCAAGACAGCAAAACGTTGTTTCCTGTGTCTCAGGAAATTTCACAATAAGAATCTGTGTTTCAAATGAGGAAAGGCATTCTGCAACCAGTGTAAGGGTTTCCATCATGTACCTATCTGCACTAAGGCGGACACCCTCTGTACATACATATATACATACATACATACATACATACATACATACATAATCATTATAGACTGTTATGCCTTTTTAGCGTTCAGTCTGCAAGCCTCTGTGAATTTACTAAACATCGCCACAATCCTCGATTTGCAACTAGTGTTGTGGCCTCATTTAGTTCTATACCTATTATCTTTAAATCGGTAGAAACTGAGTCTAACCATCGTTGTCTTGGTCTCCCTCTACTTCTCTTATCCTCCATAGCAGAGTCCATTATTCTCCTAGGTAACCTATCCTCCTCCATTCGCCTCACATGACCCCACCACCAAAGCCTGTTTATGCGTACAGCTTCATCCATCGAGTTCATTCCTAAATTAGCCTTTATCTCCTCATTCTGAGTACCCTCCTGCCATTGTTCCCACCTGGTTGTACTGGCAATCATTGTTGCTACTTTCATGTCTGTTACTTCTAACTTATGAATAAGATTTCCTGGGTCCACCCAACAAGTTGGTCTGAAAACAGACCGATGTAAAGATAGTTTCGTCTGCGAGCTGACTTTCTTCTTACAGAATACTGTTGATCACAACTGTGAGCTCACTGCATTAGATTTACGACACCTTGATTCAATCTCACTTACTATATTACCACCCTTGGAGAACATACAACCTAATACTTGAAATTATCGACCTGTTCTAGCTTTTTATCACCAATCTGACATTCAATTCTGTTGAATTTCTTACCTACTGACATCAATTTAGTCTTCGAGAGGCTAATTTTCATACCATACTCATTGCACCTATTTTCAAGTTCCAAGATATTAGACTCCAGGCTATCGGCACAGTCTGCCATTAAGACCAAGTCGTCAGCGTAGGCCAAACTGCTTACTATATTTCCACCTAACTGAATACCTCCCTGCCATTTTATACCTCTCGGCAGATGATCCATGTAAACTACGAACTGCAAAGGTCAAAGATTACAGCCTTGTCTAACCCCTGTAAGTACTCTGAACCAATCAATAAACAGAACACGACACGCGACAGTGAAACATCAAACTACAAACCTAGCTCCACCCCTACCCCCACAACAGCAACTCTCCCTACCCCTCCTTTCGTACCCCTCCTTCCCTTCCCCTCACAGCAGCTAATATGAGCCCAAGAAGAACACGAAGTAGTACACAACAAGCTCACATATCAATCACAACTCAGTCACATCAATAACAGTAAGGACATATTCATATTAGCACACTCAACACTTAGACATTCCTCCAACATAAAATATCACTCACAGCTCAGTCTTATCTTGCACAGATAATATAACATCACTGCCGAGCTACAAATGGGAAAGGAGCCACTACTTTGAACCCAACGCCACTCAAATTTTACGGACGTCATAGGACAACACGATTCGATTTTAACAAAGCTACAAGATTGAACACACAGCAGAGCTGAATATACGTATTTTAACCTAATTCTATCCATATGTCTGGCACTCTTTTGTAAAATTGGAAAGTGTTTTATTCTATGTATATACATGAAGACAAACTTTTTTATACATACAATGTGACAATTTTACAAGCAAATTATATTATTTAAACTCCAGAGATAGCAACCAAGTATACAATTATGTAAATAAGGCTTGAACACAGAAATCAGCCGATGAACTGAACTGAACAACAAGACACGAACGTGCATGAAGTATTCCTACATATATTGTATTTATCTTTCGTATGTATAAGTTAGTTTTAAGCAGAGGTGTGTTTTATAAACTAATTTTAAGACCTAAAGCATATCATTATAGACATACAACTGCATTGTCGCACATAGTGACATGCACGCCAGTTCCCGTTTCTACATGCCCCATTTGGATGTGACCAAATGTTTATTATCATATGGCATTCCCTAGACAATGTAATCTTAATCATAGCTTCATGATATGCATTGTTCAGCTGAAGATGTAGTGGGTCGAAACCAGTACTGTAGCTTAATAAGTGCAATAAATAAGTATTGATAGGTGGAAATCCTTACCTGTTTCTAATTGCATTGTACCACTTAGCACAATGAATTACACAATTACCCCAAGTGACAGCACGAATGCTCTGACCATACTTTTAGAAAGGTACAGATCAGAGTTGTGGAAACATGTGCGTCCAAACAAACATCAATTAAGGAAAAAAAAAAAAAAAAACAAGTACTCACCATTAAGTAAACCAGTGACACCAGAGAGGTGGATAAAATGGAGACCTAGTCATCATCTTAAAATGTTTACCCACTTTCAAAAAAAAAAACAAAACTAAAAATGACCTCTTACTTGGAAACAAGGATAAATTTAATAATAGACCTTCAGAATCTTACAATATAATTAAAATAATCCTCGCTGGAAATAAACCAAGAAAAACTTAGTGCTCAAAGGTTTTAAAGAAAAAAATTACGGTCGACCGTTTCATTAGAAATTAATTGAATAAAATAATTAATTAACTAATGAATTAATGAAGACTACATGCAATTCTGAACACATCTTCAACCTTCCAATATCCTTCAGAAACAATGTTCACTTATTGTCTTCAAAACTGAAATGTTATTTGGAGTATATTCCAAGGAGTTCCTACAAGGAAGGGTGAAATATCACGATCAAGTTTCAAGAAAAGTTCATCCCAAAATAACTTGTCAGTCAATGAAGATATTTTAAATGTGACAACATTATAATGTATTGAACAGGTTGAATAGAATAAAAACTTTGTTATTACAAATAACACATTTCAATACGGATTAAAACATGAGATTAGTTACTTGTAGGAAAGCATACCAACAGGGAGAGAAAAAAAGCCAAATAAAAGTAAAGAAAAACAGGTTAAACCACCCACAATACTAAATTCATAACAGGAACATCAATTCATTTCCACCAACATCCATAAACAATCAGCATCACCAACCATCAACATTAGCATTCCCTGGGCAACGAAAACACGCTAGGTCAGTTGAGGGAAAGGGCCAATCACAGGCCACCAATCAACAATAGGCAAATACATATTAAGAGACAAAAGGAAAACAGGACACCAAAAAACCATGAAAATACTAAGCAAATTAATTTTAAAATTTAATAAAGATGAAAGAAAGAAGTAAAATTTGAAGTGGAATACGAATGTACACCCCACACCCTTGTAGCAACTCGCTTGGTTAGTAACCTTGCCAAAACATTGCATTAACCCCTACCTATCAGGCCTAGAAGGCCACAACCAGACATTAAGTATTAAGTTTACAATTTACAAGAATAAGAATTAATATTAATTTACAATAGATGCAAGTCCCTAGTGAACAAAGGTGGTTAACATGTAATTTCTTTTTTCATAACTGGAAAAATGTTCGAAAACCACAAGGCTAAAGTACTGAATTTAGATGACGCAAAGCTTCATTATGTCCTGGTACGCACTTCACTTTTTGAAATATTCAGTTCACCACATGGAATCAGTAAAAGGAGAATTGGAAAAACACTTACAGTGTACCATCTTGCCGTAGTCGAGAAGTAGCTTCAGCCTCATATGCTTACTTACGTATGGCAGAGGAAATCTTTAGAAGGCACTTAAAATTTCCAGGCAAGGAAGATGAAATTATGATAAAATTCAAAGAAAAACCTTCAAAGTTCACGAGGGCATAAGCCCTATCTAAGTAACTTCACTCTGGGTCCATCTTATTTCCACCATCCATCCCACCAAGCAGAGAAGCACGCCGCCCTTCCATCTCTCTTCACTCTCAGAACGATAATGGCGACTACCCAGAAGCCTGGGAGTCAGTCAGTACCCGCAATGATCAGGTGCGCATACACGCCCAGTGAGGGGGGTGGGGGGCGAGTGGCGAGGTAGTTCATACCGACAACACTAGAATGCAAGAGAATACAGGAAAAGGCACCGTCTTGCCATACACCACAGATGGGCATATTAATAACCTTTTAAGCCTGCGGAAGTTCATGTTTATAAGTATTGAAAACCAATAGCTATGCAGCCAGTCCTAAAATAGTTACGGAGAAGGTATAAATTATTAAACTGGTAATAGTCTCCCTCCCCGAAGCTCCACATATACAGCATATGATAACTTTTCGTAAGGAGGTGCTCTTGAAGCAAGCTAAGTTTTTGGTGGAATAGTCCGAATAAGGAAATGACCACCAATCACAAGTCCCAGTCTATGCACCACCAGCAGGATGAATCCAACAGTCATCAAGGACCAAAACATAATTATATGAATTGAGTAAAAGAAACAATTGAGTGTGTTTAAATGACACTAGATGTTCAGTCACTTTCAATCGTTAAGGAGTCCCATGCACCGAACTGGTGCTACACACAAGTCGCAGGTAAATTTATTAATGTTCTAGATCAAAGGTGACACTCATCCTCCAGATCACTTGCTAAGTTTCAATTCAAATAATCAAGTCCTGCAAGTTCATATGCATCATCTGATCAAAGATTATGTTACCTTGTGGTACACACACACAATTAGAACAACTTCTTAAATGTTCACTGGTAGAACATTAGACCAACTTAGTCTTAACTGCCGCGATCACATACCTAAACGGAGATTAGTACAAGTTAGACCATCATGTTAGTATTGTTTAACGGACTTGCGTTGGTTAAGAAACGTCTTCATTTGGTTTCCACTTTATTATTACCAGAATGGCAACAACAAATTAAAAAGAAAAACACCCAGAAGGGGAAGGAACAAATAGAGGAAAACGAAATTGGTGAGCATGTAACCAGATCACAAAATACAACAGGTGAATTCTTAACATAATCTTAAACTAGATTAACATGACCTAAGACTACAGTATGGCATTGGATAAAACTACTAGTTAAAGCAAAGGGAGTTCAGGATTACAATAGAATACAATAATTACTTAAACAACTCTTGACCAGGTACAAGGATATATATTACCATAAATATATCATGCTAAAATTAAATATATCGCCAGAAATTTTATGCACACCATATAAGGAAAACGATTAACTTGAAAATTAAAGATAGTCATTTCCGTAAATTAGTTTTCTATACACATTACCAACCCTATCAGAATGCCACATAATAATGGCACCACCTACAAACTGAAAACAGGAAGCTACCGTTGCATAGACATAATACTTTAAACATACACCATACACAGAAATAAATTAAGCTTAGGAATGAAAATACTAACAGAATACAAAAAACAGCAAGTAGGGTAAGTTCAATAAGCCCAGGCATCAACTAAGTAAGAACACGTTGCAGACCATAACACCTGATCCAGCAATACATGATAACAAAACTGCAAGGAACACATCCATTAATGAACACAGCCACACCATTAGTACCCTACCCACAGATGCCGAATCGTTTCCAGAATAGAAATACTAAGAGAACACCAATCCACACAAAAATTACAAAATATCCAGACGTTGACCAAGGGAGAACGTGTTGCAAAGCAATAACACATTACACAGTAATACAAGTTAATTTAAATTACAACCTCCTCTCTTTTTTTGTAATTAGCGGAGTAGAACCACTAATCAGTGAGCCAGTAAATACATTTTTGAACCCTTTAAATACACGACCAAAATCTAGAAATAAATTTTGCAATTAATCAGTTTAACGCTACGTATACACTCCATGCATAAGCCAACTAAACAAGAAATAGGATCAGATGTAGTTTCACTCACAAATAAGAGAAGCACCAAGAAATTTTATTTAAGATAAAGATCAAAATCCATGGGTTACTGTAAATAATTAGTCAAGACAAGAAGAATATAGTAGCTGCAGTTGGAGACTTCATCAGATGGTGTGTACGCGTATAGTTGGTCATCAGCAACGAGCTGTCAGCAACACCAAGCCAAGAATAATATTAGGATAGAAGAACTCATAATAACACAATCATTAACACCATGGTGGAACAGGACAGGAAATGGCAGAAAGAAATGCAGAAGTGTCACCCAATCTTAAATCATATTCCTCACAACTTCACCGAATTTTCAAACATATACATCAACAATGGAATAGCCAATTAAATTAAAGGTTCAGTAAAACACCTCGATTAAGCAGTCAATTTGGAAATGTAGGAACAGAGACCTGACAAGTTCCCTACCGGTTATCCACAAGAGATCTCGGACAAATCCAGACTAGAAATAAATGATATCCGCAGACTCACACTGTAGCCACACAGCCACAGGTACCGCACGAAATATATATGGAACAAGGTAAATAAAATATAAATGGTAGCTCACGAACCAGTTCGATGGAAAACTCTCAAAATAACTGAGAAGAAGGAGAAAACCCCACTAAACGACGCTTTCATCAAATAGTGGGAGGCTTCCGTGCCACCTATGAAGCACTAGTTAATCCCATACTCAACAGGATGACAAAACCAATAGCAATGGATACTAACACTCCAGAGAGAGAAAGGGCCAATAGGCTGGCAGGTTAATCCAAAATGAACTTTATAGTACAGGATAAATACATGATGTCTGATTACCAGGGTATACAGAGAATAAAAACAAAACGAACAGACCAGGTCACACAGGAACCACAAATTACATGCAAGCCGAGAAGGTACTTCTAAAATGAGTTGTAGACACATGCCAGGGGTTATTTCCCAATCTGCAGGGACACAAGGGTATATTAAAGGCAACACCGCCCACACCGAAGCATCATAGCAAATAACTTATATCACACGATAACAATACAACCATAGTGAACCTGATTGGACATGCGTTAGCCAAAAGGGGGAAAGGAGCACTAACTACCCTCAACGACATGCCGTGAAGCCATTATACCACCTCACAATGTAAGCAAAAACCAAATCACAGTACCGTTTACCACATTAATAACTCAGGACCAAAACCAATACTTACTGGGTTCGAAAGGAGATCGCGCTCCTCAGGTTGAGGATCCATTAGTGCAATTTGTGCAAAAATAACACCACAATAACAAGTAGACGAGGTAGGATGACATGGATACTATAACTCAATAGAATAACATACTACAAGAATAACACACCACCGAGCTCGATAGCTGCAGTCGCTTAATTGCGGCCAGTATCCAGTAATCGGGAGATAGTGGGTTCGAGCCCCACTGTCGGCAGCCCTGAAGATGGTTTTCCATGGTTTACCATTTTCACACCAGGCAAATGCCGGGGCTGTACCTTAATTAAGGTCACAGCCGCTTCCTTCCAATTCCTAGGCCTTTCCTCTCCCATCGTCACCATAAGACATATCTGTGTCGGTGCGACGTAAAGCAAAAAAAAAATAATAATACACCAAATTAGAGGTCAAAACCCGGCGAGTAAAGAGTGCAGAATTAATACCACATGCAAGCGAAAAAATACAATAAGAAACCACCTACTTAACCACTACTACCAGGAAGGAAAACCCAGATGCAAATTTGCAAAAGGTAGACAGGGCAGGATATTACTCACCCGAAAATCAACAGGACAAGAATTACTAGCAATAGATTACTCAGCTAAGGGGTAATTCATAACCGATTACAGAAATGACCCAAAGGAGGGCATTAGAGCAATCAGAAGTTAGGAAATCATACCACCAGAAGTTGGAGATCGAAAGCAGTGAAGACGGTTAAGTCCATGCCCTAGAGGCAAACAGTTGACCACCACCAACTACGATTGACAGAGTTCCGCAATAGCCATCATCCACAGGCAAAATCAAAACTTAACAAACAGGACCTAACACTGGGTGTTATCCAGTTCCTAGTCAACCTACCCAAACAAAAGTAACCTAAAAGATAATTTGGTTCGTTTAATGCACACCTAACAACACCACAACCAGAATAGACAGCAGTTACATCACCTAAATAGAGTTGGATAACAAGAACTAGGCTCAAAAAAACTAGAACAGTTAAAGATAAATATAGGTTAGGACAGCTTGACAGTTTTCATACCAATTAACAAATTACCTACAATTTTCCAAAATGACTACAAGACCAAGGCAACTACAGCACAAGGGCCAACAAATTTATGATCAAAATTTTGCAATCATCAATGATCAGTATATAATCAATATATGATGCACTCAGACTAAAGGAGCAGTGAGATATTGACAATTAAATAATTAGGCACCAATAGCGCAAGTGAAAGTATACACACTCCCCACAAACCACAATCACATTTTAAAAATGCAATGGTAACAAGTACACTGTAGTAAGTTACTTCACAGTCATATACAAGATTCACCGGAGACATGAATGTAGAAGTTTTGGTGCAGAAAGACTTAACATGTGGTAATCAATTCACACCCTACTAAACAACCTTTTTTTTTTTTTTTTTTGAACAAAAAAGGTGGAAAGGTTAAGAAGCAATGCCCAGAACACCCCAAGACAAAATACTATACTTGGAAAA
The DNA here is from genome assembly GCF_040414725.1 of Anabrus simplex. NCBI lineage: Eukaryota > Metazoa > Arthropoda > Insecta > Orthoptera > Tettigoniidae > Anabrus > Anabrus simplex. The sequence continues at coordinate 1,212,898,763 of NC_090266.1, read as the reverse complement.
ATTTACTATATTAAATTCACACCCAACCAGAATAGTTACATAATAATCTAAAGGTAATCAAACATATTTGTTCCCTGAAATGTAGCTCTCATCCGCAGATCCAAACACACATTAACCTGATTTTAATTGGGATAGATGAACCCATCTAATCCTCTTGGCGACGGGGTCCTCGCCAGCACTGACACTGGAGACAAAAACTAAAATAGTACAGGGGCCTTTATACCTAGGAGCAAGTTTAGCAGAAAATTTGTTAATGGCTTTACTAATGGGATAGGATCTGACAAAAACTTAAATCACCAACCTTCAACCTAGGTGACTTTCTACCCTTGTTATACTTATCTCTGCTTCTCTCATAGGATACAGACAGTTTCTTCTTGGCTTCATCCCAGATTTTCTGAACATCATTGGGTTTAGACAGGTCGGGAAGAAGATCATCAATACCAACTACGTTAGACATAGGAGAATACGGGGTGTAACGGAACATAAGTTACATGGGGGTTTTACCATGAGATTCATGTGTGGCAGAATTGAAGGAATGGGCCAACCAGTGTAGGCAAGAATCCCACTTGGATTGGTTATTGTGATGATATGCAATTAGGGCAGATTTTAGGTTCCTGTTCATTCTCTCGGTGTAAGATGGGGTTGGATAGTATGAAGTAGTGGTAACATGGGAAATGCTCAACTCAAATAGGGACTTCTTAAAAAAGTGGCTAGTGAATGCACTGGCATTGTCAGAAACCAGAAACTTGGGACGATCAAAGGATGCAAAGATATAATTAAGGCAACTTATAGACGTATGAGACGTAGATCTAGTGGAAATAATCCAGGGAAACACAGAGAATGGATCAATACTAACAAAGATATGAGTGTTTGTTTCCCAAGGTAGAGCGAAGGAGCGGACCTACAAAATCGATGAATAACCTATCCATCGGGCGAGAGGTTTGTGAAGATGATAAACCCACACGATTGTTCAGGTTAGGTTTACTGATAGCACAAGTTTTACAGGACTTAAACATGTTTTGGATATCGCCATCCATCCTTTTTCATATGAAGAATTGTCTAATTTTCTGCCTAGTTATAAAGGTGCCTAAGTGACCACCAATGGGACAAGAGTGATAGTACTTGAAAATTGGCACTAGGACCTTGGGAACAACAATTTTGAAATTAGCATCATTTCAACCTATACAACATAGGACACCCTTCACCAGAGAATAAGGTTTTACAACCATTCCGTCACTAATTTTGTTGACGACTTCTTTCAACGCAGGATCAGCTTTTTGATGATCGCCAAACTCATGGTTTAACAAGGGCAGATCTAAAAGAATGGCACCCACTCTAAAAACATTAGTTTCATCAGTTTCTTCAACTTCAGATTTTACATCAAGACCAAAGCTTCCGGCAAACATTTTTCTTAAGCTGTCAGCGATGACATACTCCAGACCTCTGATATGCTTAACTTGAAAACTAAAAGCGGAGATCCTAAGTGCCCATCTAGTGATTCTGCCTGTTCTTTTGGGTCCGTTCAAGACCCACGAGAGAGCCTGATTATCTGTTTCAAGGTCGAAATTTACATGTTCAATGAAGGGTCTGAATTTCTCAAGTGCAAATAGCACTGGCAAGCATTCCAACTCATAGATGGAGTACTTACTCTCCAGATTATTGAGGATCCTAGACACACAGGCAATGGGTTTACGACCATCCTCATGTTCCTGCAAGAGAACACCAGCAACGGGTTTTCCTGAGGCATCAGTTTGTACAATGAAACGTTTACTGAAGTCTGGTATGGCCAACACAGGAGCATTTGATAAGGCAAGTTTCAGGGTTTCAAAGGCTTCTTGCTGGGAGGGGCCCCAGGTGAACTTGACATCCTTACACCTCAGATAGTTAAGAAGTGCAGCTATCTCAGCAAAATTTGGGATAAATTTGCGGAAGAGTTCACCATGCCCACAAAGCGAGCAACACCTTTCACATCCTGAGGTGGTTGGAATTCCCTGATAGCCTGGGTCCTGGAATGATCAACGGAGACTCCATCGGGTGACATGATGTGCCCAAGAAAGGACATACTCGGCTTGGCGAAGGTTACCTTGGATAGTTTCACAGTGAGACCAGCCTTTCTCAAATGCTCCGGGACTTCCCTGACATGATCCATGTGTTCTTTCAAAGGTGTTCAAGAAGATCACCAGGTCATCGAGGTGATTGAAAACAAATTTAAACTTGATATCCCCGAGAATAGAATTCAGTAATCTAGTTAAAACAGGTGCTCCACAAGATAGACCGAATGGCAAACGGAGGAACTCATAAAGATTCCAGTCTGTGATGAACTCGGTCAGGGGAATAGCAGGTTTAGAAAGCAGAATCTGATAATAGGCTTGATTGAGATCTAACACAGTGAAAAACCTGGCTCCGGAGAACCACCCAAAATAAGTATGTAAATCTGGCAAGGGAATAGATTGCAAGATAATCTTCCGGTTCAGGGATCTGTATTATTGTTTATAGGTTTCATTTTCCGTATTGATTGCCAGATGTCTAATGGGAATAAAATATATTGCAGTAGTGTGAGGTTAAAATATCTGTCAACAAAAGTGGTGGTGAAGGTTACAATAAACTAAAACCTATTGAGTGTACATTGGACATGAGTACATTAAACACAATAAAACATATAGACCACAGTATAAAACACTTAAAAAATTAAACACATTAAAATATGGTATATATGTTAAAATGCTTATTAAAATTTGAGTTCGTGTTGCGTGGATTTCATATATGATATTTTATTTCCATCCCCATTAGACATCCGGATGATCTAACATAACAACATCTTTGTGATTTTGTCTAATGGCTGTAATATAATTATATACTAGCTGATGATGGCCATGAAAGGCCGAAACCGGTACTAATATAAATCCATTTACAATAAATAAGTATTGATCGGCGGAACACATTTCTTGTCTATACATCAGGGATCTGTAATCGATAGTGGCATGGTATCCTCCAGAGGGTTTAGGGACCAGAAAAACTGGAGATGCATAAGGAGAAGTAGACAGTCTGATGACCCCATCGGCAAGCATCTGGTAGATAATCCTTTTGAGTTCTAACATTCGAGGAGGTGAAAGTCGATAAGGAGGGGATCTAACAGGTTGATTGTCAGATAGTTCAGTCTCGTACTCCAATACATCCATCAAACCTAACTTGTTGGTGAACACCTCTGGAAATTGATGGCACAAGTTACAGACTTGATTAACTTGTTGATAGTCCAAATGATCAGGATCCAACTGATCTATTTCATTGTTCTACCGTGGTAGCGACCTACGTACACAAGAAAGTCTGAAGGTGCCTGATGGGGCATCGACAATATCAAATTTACAATTTGTGGAAAATTTAAAGTAGAATTTTCTAGCCCGGAGGTAAAACTAATCCGGTCCTTGACAAGAAGTCAGTGCCCAAAATCATGCTACAAGTTAGCTTCAGAGTTACCAAGCAATGAACCTTCCAAGTAAAATTACCAACACGCAATTTCACATCAACAGATCCTAAAATTTCCATATTATCCTTATTAGCCGTGACACATGCAACTTTGACTTTCTGCAACTCAGGCAGTTTACAAGCGGACCTGATTTCATCATACCAACTGGCATCAATTAACGTGACAACGCTACCCGAGTGAATTAAAGTGACAATCGGTTCATTATTCAGCTCAGCTCGCGGAAGTGCTTTTAGACTCAACCAAAGTGGAGATTTTATTACATTCCTGCGGACAAATAACTCTTTCAGAATCTACAGAGAATTCAGGGGCAAGAGATTCACTAGGTTTACTATTAACCTTTAGTCATTGATTGCGTTTTTGGAAAGATGTTGGGCAGTTATTCTTAAGATGCTGCCTCGACCCACACAAATAACAGCAAGGAGCAGTACTATGCTCCACCGAGGGGCAAGGTGATCACGTGACCCACATTGTAACGTGTTTTTTTTTTAATTTCCACTATCCCTAGATTGAGGCGAAACTGGGTTCACAGGAGGAGGATGGTAGATAGGTCTGGCTGCGTCCCTGTGCTTCAAGTCTTCAGCAAAGGTACAAGCAGCCTCTAATTCCACAAAATTAGTCGGACTGTTCGTGTGGTAGAGGTAGAATCGGTAGGCAGGAGAAATACCTTTCGGATTACGAGCCACCATTTCTTCTTCTGGCACCGAAATTCGAAATACCTTGCAATAAAACCTCAAATCTAAGATATAGCTTAAGAGATTTTCATTGAGCAGTTGAGTCCTAAAACAATATTGAGGAATCAAACTTTGCAAAGCCAACGAAGGGATAAATTTCGATAATACAAGCTCATGAAATTCCGTAATCTTTAAATTCTTTGAAATAGCTTCAGAAATTTCACGTTTCAAGATCCCCTCACAATGGGAGAACAGGGCATGGAAAATACCCAATTACCAGACTCGGTCATTTCTACCAGGAACTTCAGAAACCTGGTACTTTCTTCAATTGAATTGACTGAAATTTTTTTAACTCCGTTGAAAAGGTCCTTTAATGAGCAGTGAGAAGGAGTAGAATTTAAACGGGTTAACATATTCTCTAAAACTGGGGAGGCTGCACAACATCAACCTTGATAATTAGGGGAGGCATCAGTATGATTAGTAGCATTACTAGAGGGAGGAAAAGAGCAGCTTCCCCTTTCAACAACCGATAAGTTCTCCATATCCTTACTTGCCAACATTATGTCTAGTTCAGCAGAAATGCTAGAAGCAATGGTCAACAGTTTAGTAAACTCGGAAATAAAGCTAGGTTCAAGACTCATAGTAATTAAATCTTGGATGCAACCTAAATAATGCCATACCCTAGACTTAAGTCTGTTAATCTGCCCCTTAGTGCGGGAGGTTTCAGTGATTTCCTCTCTGATTATTTCTATGTAAGTTAAGGCATCAGCAATAAAATTCAACGACTCACCAAAGTTGTCTACTTTGACAAAATCGAGATTTATAGGACCCTGGACATGCGAGGTCAACAAAGCGCACTCCACGACTGTGTTAGCAGGTTTGATGCCCCGGATAGTTAGTTCATATACTTAACTCGGCCTTCCGGAGCTGGTATGGAAACAGAACCGCCCTCGACATTGTTGTGATACATGAAACAATAAGTTAGCACATTAATCCAAATAAAAGCATTCCTTTCGCAGGGAGATACTTTACATGGTTCAATTCTTACTTTCTTTGAATCCCTGAACAAGTCAAAATTACACAACCACCAGGTTTTTAAAGGGACACAGCAATCAACCCACTGGTAGTCAGCACAAACACAATAGATAACAGTTTTAAAGAAAGGGATATTAAAGCATATAGCACACAGTTAGCTTCGAGCACCAGGAAAACAAATGAATAAACCAGAGCTCTGCTAACACTGACTGTACTACTTAGCGCAATTAATTACACAATTACCCCAAGTGACAGCACGAATGCTCTGACCATACTTTAAAAAAAGTACAGATCAGAGTTGTGGAAACGTGTGCGTCCAAACAAACACCAAGTAAGGAAGAAAAAAATAAAAAAACAATTACTCACCATTAAGTAAACCGGTGACACCAGAGGGGTGGATAAAATGGAGACCTAGTCATCATCTTAAAATGTTTACCCACTTTCAAAAAAACTAAAAACGACCTCCTACTTGGAAACAAAGAGAAATTTAATAATAGACCTTAAGAAGCTTACAATTTAATTAAAATAATCCTCGCTGGAAATAAACAAAGAAAAATTTAGTGCTCAAAGATTTTAAAGAAAAACTTACAGTCGACCGTTTCATTAGAAATTAATTTAATTAATTAATTAATTAATTAATTAATGAAGACTACACGCAATTCTGAACACTTCTTCAACCTTACGATATACTTTAAATACCAACAGATTTCATGGCAACTTTCATATCACCATCGTATACCTTGTTAGGCTCAGACACAATGTTCACTTAATTGCCTTTTATAAAAAAAAAACTGAAATGTTATTTGGAGTACATTCCAAGGAGTTCCTACAAGGAAGGGTGGAATATCACGATCAAGTTTCAAGAAAAGTTTACCCCAAAATAATAATAATAATAATAATAATAATAATAATAATAATAATAATAATAATAATAAAAAACAGGTCCGCGACACGGGGTAGGAAAACATGCCAACAGGGAGAGAAAAAAAAGCTTAATATAATTAAAATAGAACAGGTTAAACCACCCACAATACTAAATTCATAACAGGAACATCAATTCATTTCCACCAACATCCATAAACAATCAGCATCACCAATCATCAACATTAGCATTCCCATGGCAATGAAAACACGCTAGGTCAGTTAAGGGAAAGGGCCAATCACAGGCCACCAATCAACAATAGGCAAATACATATTAAGAGACAAAAGGAAAACAGGATGCCAAAAAAACATGAAAATACTAGGCAAATTCATTTTAAAATTTAATAAAAAAGAAAGAAATGAAGTAAAATTTGAAATGGAATATGAACGTACACCCCACACCCTTGTAGCAACTCACTTGGTTAGTAACCTTGCTGAAACATTGCATTAACCCCTACCTATCAGGCCTAGAAGGCCACAACCAAACATTAAGTATTAAATTTACAATTTCCAAGAATAAGAATTAATATTAATTTACAGTAGATGCAAGTCCCTAGTGAACAAAGGTGGTTAACATATAATTTCTTTTTTTCATAACCGGAAAAATGTTCAAAAACCACAAGGCTAAAGTACTGAATTTAGATGACGCAAAGCTTCATTATGTCCCAGTACGCACTTTACTTTTCGAAATATTCAGTTCACCACATGGAATCAGTAAAAGGAGAATTGGAAAAACACTTACAGTGTACCATCTTGCCGTAGTCGAGAAGTAGCTTCAGCCTCATATGCTTACTTACGTATGGCAGAGGAAATCCTTAGAAGGCACTTAAAATTTCCAGGCGAGGAAGATGAAATTATGATAAAATTCAAAGAAAACCTTCAAAGTTCACGAGGGCATAAGCCCTATCTAAGTAACTTCACCCTTGGTCCATCTTAATTCCACAATCCATCCCGCCAAGCAGAGAAGCACGCCGCCCTTCCATCTCTCTTCAGTCTCAGAACGATAAGGGTGACTACCCTGAAGCCTGCGAGTCAGTCCATAGCCGCATTGATCACGTGCGCACACGCTCAGCGGAGGGGGGGCCGAGTGGCAAGGTAGTTCATACCGATGACCCTAGAATGGAGGAGAATACAGGAAAAGGCACCGTCTGTCCATACACCACATTAATAACCTTTTAAGCGTACGGAAGTTCATGTTTATAAGTATTGAATACCATGGTATCTGTGACCATGAATTACTTGATGAATAACGTAGTGGCAAACCACTTTAAGACAAGAATTTCAATAGCCATGCAGCCAGTCCTAAAATATTTACGGAGAGGGTATAAATTATTACACTGGTAGTAACGTCTCATTTGAAATGATGGGATTTTCTACTAATGCTCGTATTTCAGTTGGTGTTTTCGACAGTTACAACACCTATGCACCACAACTGATGCCACAGCACGATATAATGGTCCTGGCTTCACTCAAAAACTCAGAACTACCAAGGCAAAAGCAAACTTCCAATAGAAGTTCTCATGGGCGTAGACAACCGCTGGAAGATAGTGACTATGAAACAGTCAATGATAGTATCTCTTACTCCTGTTCTATTGCCTACCATATTTGGATACGTCGTTAGCAGAAGCAGATGCAGCGTTACAGTCAAGCAGATAATGGTCCATCATATTTTATTTGCTGTAGATGAAATCTCCTATGACAGTGTACGTCAATTTTGGGAGTTGGAAGCCATTGACATTAACCCATTGCCGTGCAGATATTTCCCTTGAGAAATGTACCTTGGAATGCGGTTATTTTTCCTACGTTTTATGTTATGGATGCTAAAATGGTTACAAACGCATACTGCATCAAACTAACAACATTTTGGGTTAGAGTTTAACTTACTGCAATTAACTGAAGTCTTTTTAAGGAATGGTACACTTGGAAACTTCCATCCACATGGAAGGGAACTTTACATTTGTTGCACTCGAAGCAAGATTCCTTCCGGATTCGACGCTCAAAACATACTTTACATCTCCTTGATGGGGCTGATTTACTTGCTGTAGGATCAATCATTTCAGGAAAATGACCCCTGTGCCTTCTCTGTAGTCTCATTGGTGTGATACCTTGAGATGGACGTCCTCTAGTGGCGTAATCAGAAAGGGTGACATCTTCCAGAATTTTATTTTCATAGGCATTGGTTTCCTTGCAAATTCCCTCTCAAAAAAAGTGTCAGTAAGGAACTGACTCACAACGTCATATTCTGTAGCATTATCACCCAGACGCCTCATGACGACTATAGTATTTAGCTCCCCAACATCTGCACACGCATTGCCTTTCGGAACATTACTGGCCAAACTCCATTTTCAATTGTTTGATGTGGTGAAGTTATGTACGAAGTTATCTTTATCCTCACTATCACATTCACGAGCGGAGTCACAGTTCTCAGACGCACTATCACTGCTAAAACAACTATCAGATAATTCCGAGTTATCTTCATCACCACTGTGTGTTCAGTCTTCAGCCCTAAGGCTGGTTGGATCCTCAACAGCTCTGCCATCAGCTGTCATAGATGGCCTAGGCATCACTGAAGAGGCGTACTAGGGAAATGAAGAGTGAGGTAGTTTCCCATTGCTTTCCTCACCGGGCCAGAGTTGCTATTACATATCAGCCTACCAAGCCCACTGAAATGCATGCTTCATCTGACCCTATGAGCAACATTTTCACACCATTCATAGCAGGGACTGGCTGTAGAAGGAATGGCCTTACTAGCATCGCTCATACTTCAGTCACTTTCATATTGTCAAAGCCAAAGATAAGATGGAGACAGATCAATGGAAGTAACAAAATTGCTCTAGCACATACCAGAAGACATAGCACACTGTAAACACTAGGTCCTGCCAGCAAAGGCATCACCACTATCATGAAGAAATTACAGAATTCCTCCTCGTGATGTTGCACATCTTGCTCCGTGGTAGCATTCATTTCATGAACAAGATGACCAAATTTAGAAACAAAATAAACATTGACAAAATGGCCTTCAGATAATAAAATTGACATGTAAACACACTAGAACTATCCAGGAACGTAATAATTCTAAAGTACATCAGAAGAAATCGGTAGTCAGACAGACATATTTCCAACTTGAGTACACGGCGACAGTTAGGCTCGCCCTTGCATGTTAATGAAAGCGGAACTCTTGATGGCTGTACCCGTCATTGTAGTGGAATGGGTTAAGCAACATCAAAGGTGAGCACTGTCACCCAAGGATCATGCCATTTTTCAAGATTTCCATAACACTTTCCGTAAAGAAGATGGGAGGAGAGTTGTCTCATTGCCTAGGAAGGAGGACGTTCTCTTTTCCACCAACTTCACCGCAGCAGAAAGGTAATTCTCATCTTTAGAAAATAGACTACAAGGGAATGTTGAGCTGAAGTCCATTTACTATAAACACATGTTAGATTATATATAAATAGAGGCTTCCCCTCACAACAACTGTTCTGGACATGTGTTTTACCTTTCCCACCACATTGTGAAGAAATCCAATGCAAATAGCACAAAATACAGTCATTTTCGACGTATCCTCCCATGGAATAGACTCTCCATCACTGAATGACAGTCTGGAAATGGGCCCTAAGCTGTTACCTGAAATTGTAGAGACTTTGTTAAGATTTAGAAAACGCCATGCGATGGCCAACAAGCATTCCTACAATTAACACTCAACGAGGATGATGGAGATCTTATGATATTTCTATGGTATTGTGCCAAGCGGAGGGAGGACAGAACCTATGGCACATCAAACGAGCTGATATCCTATCGCTTTAAACACCTGCCCTTTGGATTGACATCTAGTCCATTCCTCCTGTTGGCTACTATAAAGGAAATGGCTACAATGAATCGGGACAGATGTACAGTTGCATCAGATTTAGTTTAAAAATCTATGTTTATGGATGACTTCACTGCAAGTGTTCATGATAATCGCTATATAGGAACTTGCCACACTGTTACAATGGATTAAACTCCCACTCTCCAAGTTGGTGATCAACTTGGAGCCATTAAAGATGTTATGGTGCAAGAAAAAACTGGAGGAGAAAGAGTGACGGTCGTTCTGGGAGTAGACTTGAATACTGCTGAAGATTGTCTCTTCACCAATAAGGAGAAGATTGCTAGTGATCTCATGAACAAACCAGGAACAGAGTCTTTGTGCCACCGCCCAGTTCTACGATCCTCTTGGACTTTTTGCACCTGTAGGAATTGTTGCTAAATTAATCCTTCAGGATATCTGACTCAGAGGTTTAATTTGGGAGGAGTTACTACCTCTGGATATAGCAAAGAATTAACATTCTTGCATTAGCAAACTTCACTTCCTGTCATCTGTACACATCCCTAGATGGATCCGCGTGGGGCTGACAAATCATGAATCACATGTGCACTTAATCTGTGATGCCTCTGAGAGGGCATATGGAGCAGTTATTTATGTGAGGTAACGCGGGACTATACCAACCCTGCTTGCATAGTTTGCAGCATAAACAGACTAGCACCAGTGAAGAAGATGACTCTTCCAAAATTAGAGCTGCTCACCGCACTTATAGGCACACACCTCCTGCGCTACTTTTGTGAGGAAACAGGTTTTGACCTCAACACGGCCACTCTGTAGAGCAACTCTACAGTGTCGTTGGGATGGATAAAAAACAACGGAGACAAATGGGAGACCTTCGTTGCCAATCGTGTCATGGAGATAATTAGCCGCACAACTCCCAGTCAGTGGTGACACTGTCCCGGAGGCCAAAATCCTGCTGATTATCTCACGCGAGGGCTAGACGCAGACTGGCTACCGTCCTTAGACATATGGTGGTGTGGTCCCTGCTGGCTTACCCACAGCGACATCTGGCCACCTGACATAACAACGGAACACCTGCCTCTGCCATAGATCAGAAAGTTTCCAAATGTGTTCATGATTATCACAACCAAACCCGTATTAGATTTATTACGGTTCAGTGCCTGATGGAAACTACTACATAATTCGAAACTGCCCGAATATTTTGGATCAAAAATGTCCAGCAAGAAAAAATTCCTGCCGAAGTAAGCACTTTGCCGTGAGGTGCACAGCTACTCAGTGCATCTAAGCTTGAATGCTTCAACCCCCTCATGTACCAAGGTATAATCCTACTAGGCAGAATATTCAATGTGCAGAGTTGACCAACAAACAGAAACACCCAGTTATACTACATTGTGAACACCACTTCACAAAACTGCTAATTAGACATACCCATGTACGACTTCATCACTTAGGAGTTTGCATCATAGTAGGAGATCTACAACAAGAATACTGTATTCTCCAAGCTAGGCGAACAATTAAGAAAGTACTCCATGCCTACCATGCAAGAAAGCACGAAACACTCGCTTTAGCGAGATAGTGTCTCCCCTACCACTTGATCACGTACAACCTACATAGCCATTTTCTGCAACAGGTGTGGACTTCGCTTGCTTCATTTATGTTAAATGGGTCAGAGATATCAATAAATTGTACATAGTTCTGTTCACTTAAGCCTCCACTCATGTACTCCACCTAGAACTATCCACCAATATGTCAACAGATAAATTTCTGATCGCTTTGCAAAGATTCAGCAGCCGACACCATATACTTGTACAATGCGCGCACTTTCTCTCCAGCGAATAAAGAACTCATGGTCCTCAGAAACGTTTCAGCAGATCCTAGTATGCGTCGCTACTGTGCTCACCAAGGAGTCCATTGGAAATTCATCGTGCCACGGGCGGCTTGGTGGGGAGGATTCTGGGAGACGCGCACTTTCTCTCCAGCGAATAAAGAACTCATGGTCCTCAGAAACGTTTCAGCAGATCCTAGTATGCGTCACTACTGTGCTCACCAAGGAGTCCATTGGAAATTCATCGTGCCACGGGCGGCTTGGTGGGGAGGATTCTGGGAGAGGATGTTCGGTTCTACCAAACGATACCTGCAGAAGGTTCTAGATCGCTTGCAGCAGTACGAGGAAGGCCTGTACACAACAGTTGTTGGCATGGAAGCCGCCCTTAACAGTAGATCGATCACCAAGGACACAAATACTGGCGACGTTCTGACCCCCTCTCACTTCCTAGTGTGAAAAAGGTTAATAGTCATCCCGTCTGGAGTAGAAGCTACTATAAGGAAAAATTTGACATTGAAATTTCAAAACTCTGTAATTGTGAGTCGGAATTTCAGACAAGACAGCAAGTTCTTCAAGATTTCTGGAAACGTTGGAAGGCAGAGTATCTTCTCCAGCTGCGAAGCTACCATGAGATGAAAAGACCACACAATCAACAGGGTTCACCAAGGATCAGAGACGTTGCACTGCTCCAGGAGGACTCTAGATCAGGACACATACGGAAACGAGTGAGAGTAGAGGAGTTACTTGCAGGGAGACACGGAAATATCCGAACAAACATCCTACGCCAGCCAGATGGCTCCAGAATGAGTTGACCGGTGCAGCTGGTCGTTCCTCTGGAAATTGACCAGGGTGGAGAGGAGATGTGATGGACACTAGATGATGCCACGTGTTATCTAGCGGTTGTTGTAACGATATGTGTGCGTGTTTTTAAGAGTCCAGGAATTGTTAATAAAAGGATTAGGTTGTAATAAACACGGTGTTGTTATTCCATATGGCGTCTATAAACAGCCTTTCTTAATTTATGTTTTGGTAACACGGCGGCCACTCTAGTTGAGCGATATCATGATCATGAAGGAAGTCATTAATGAGAACCATACCGTGGATGCACATATTGTCATCCATGAAGATAAATACTCCTTCAAAGTGCTGGTGTCACGATGGGTCGGAGAATCGTAATGAATGATTTTCATTCCGTGCTGATATAGACAATACCTTAAAACAATTGGAATAGATGCTCCACTTAATCAGCACTTCAATATACAAGTAGAAATATTTTTTTCTTATTGTTATACCAGTTTTGGTACCTGTGGTACCATCTTCAGTAACAGACGTGAGAAAATATTAATGAATAAATTAGCACAAATGTTAAAAAATCCTTAAAACGACCTAAATAGACAAATACATTAAAAATCCATGTATCCAAAAAAAAAAGCATGGTGGCATTGCGTTCAGGGTTTTTCTGAGCTTAAATTTGAAAGCAGTTGTAAACCTGTGCAAGGCTAGTCGCCAACAATTTCGTTCTCTGATTTTTGTACCACAACACTTTGACCACTCTTCCTGGCATACCATGGTTATGTGTACGTGTTCACCTGTCGACATTGCACGTCGTCCATCCTTGACGCACACTACAATGCTTAGAACGCACATCTAATGCTTTCACACTAGTTCTACAACTTCAACTGAAATACTGCCACCCATTTGAGCATGGCTTTCTGCTTGTGGGCTGGGTTACATGCAGTTGTAAGTATTGTGATTGTGTCCACCATTTTATGCAAAAACCTTGGGGAGGAGCAAGATGGGTCAGCTCCAGTTGGAAGCTGCTGACGTCCCTAGTTAGATATTGACTTAAACTGATCAGCCAGAACATTACGACCACCTACCTACTATAGATATAAACCTGTCTAGGCGATAGCACCATCACCTGACGAGAAATGACTGCTAGTTAGACACACACACGGTGCACGTAGTATCAGTGAGCGTGTTGTCCGTGTGTAGAATGGGGAGGGCGCACGATCTATCTGAGTTCTACCAAGAGCAGATTGTAATGACCCGGAGGCTTGCACGAGCATTTCGAAAGCTGCAGGACTTGGCGGGTGTTTGAGGAGCGCTGTGGTGAGTGTCTTCAACAATTAGTGAAACCAAGGTGAAATCACATCCAAACATCGAGGTGTTGGGCAGCCACTCTTCATTACAGATACTGGATGTCGTAGGCTGGGCAGACTGGTAAAACAGGACAGGCGGCGGACTGTGTCGGAACTAACATCAGACTTTAATGCTGGGGAGAGTACAAGTGTGTCTGAACACACAGTGCACCGAACACTCCTAAGGATGAACCTCCGCAGCCGACAATCCATGCAGGTGCCAATGTTATCAACATGTCATCAGAAAATAAGACTGAAGCGGTCACATGACCATTGTCACTGGACGTTGGAGCTGTGGCAGAGTGTTGATGAATCCCGATACCTTCTTCATCATGCTGATGGGAGGGTGCGAATCCGTCGTCTTCCAGGGAAATATACTATATAGCATACAAGATTGGCTATAATAAAGAATTTGTAAACAGGATTATAAATAAAGTTAAAAATAAGCCTATGACTACGTTAGAAAAAGAACAAAAAGAAAAGAATGAGAAATTTGCAGTATTTACGTATAATAACAGTAAAATATATAGTATTACGAATTTATTCAAAAGATGTAATTTAAGAATCGGTTTTAGCACTAAAAACACGAACTCGAAATTATTTTATAACACTCATATCGTTAATAATTGTACCGGGTGGGGGTGGTACACCTCAACTCCACACGTTTAAGAGAAGCGCCTTAAGGAACCCTATCTATCAAACAAAACTTTAAACGACTAATGCTTGAAGTTGGGACATTGACCAGAAGATATCGCCATTGAATTATTAAGTAATGTGTTATTTTGAAGTTGCCTAAACTGACTGGATTTATTTGTTTTGTTTTGGTTTACGTCAAAAAGTTTGAACTTTTCCCCATAGATGTCATCACAAAAAAGCTGAGGTAATGCACTCTTGTGCACGAATTAGTGATTTAAAGAAGTTATGTGTTCATAGGTTTTCATAACTAAACTAACTTTCATTTGTTTCAACATTTCAAGGTTTGCAACACTTCTTTCTCGTTCTGCCAGCTTTTGAATCTGGCCAGTCATAAATTTTCTGTAATTGTTTTCAGCCAATTATAGGCTTCTTGTACCTTTTGAATTTGCCAATAAAAATGAGAGGATGTACTTGGATTTAGTTCAGAACCCTCTCAAACCATCCCCTCGGGTAAGCTACAACTTTCCAGCTACCTTGTCTTTGATCGCTGAATTTGTGTGTGTGTGTGTGGGTTAAGACAGGAGGCGGGGAGCCTCGTTCTTCAACAGGCAGAAGAGCAGCCCAGGTAATGGCCACCAGTTTTATATCTCTGTGGTTACCTCCGCAGACTTACACAAGGGTAAGATTCTAATTTCTAACTATGTAATCACTTGTTTTCTAAAATTTAAACTTTATTTCGGCTAATGTAAAATTTCATAAAGACTTAAATTGTAAATCGGTGATAGAGAGTGTGTTACCCTCTCGAGTTCCCCTTCAATTTATCTTGAGGTGACTACGATTTTTGCAACCATTTTTTTCCTGTAAATTACCTAGTAACTTGTTTTTCTAGTCAGCTCATCGGGCCACAAGCCCAAGTAGGGTTTTAAAACAGAGTTTTCAAGGAGCGCGAGTGTACGCCTCCATATATTTTGTGTTCGGGCCAGTGATTTCACCTGTTTTTCTTTTCCACGAAGGCCCATTAGTTTGGGTAATACAGGTAGATACCCCTGTGTGCAAATTGTAAATTGTAAGTTCGGCCTAGAGAGGCCAGAAATTTGTAAGATTTTTGGTGTAATGTTGCCTTGAGTAGGCTGTACGAAATTGGGAGCCAGTCTCCTTTGTTGAATTCGGAGAGATTGTAAATTCTTTCTGGTTTTTGTGTAATATTGAGGGGTGCCTCTGGAAGGTTGTAAATATGTATCGGTTAGAGCAAGGTGATATGTCTTGGGAGATTTCTCTCCTTATCTGTGTAAACACTACATTGGCGACATTGCCAATTTGTAAATTAGGGGCTTGAAGCCCAAAGGTGTTAAATTCCCTATTCCGGGGTTTTCTATTCTGGTATCAAAATTGTCATTGTATCTGATAGATTGGTTTTCCTTCACTATGAGAAGACTTTGTTAAGTTTTGAGATTTGAAAAGAAATATAACCTTTATTTAAAGTTTCAAGTCAATTTTGCTATAGTAGATGGACACATTCAGCCCGCACCTTCTTTCACCTCTCTGCAGTCCACAGAAAGACGGTAACAAGTGGTAGCAGAGCGTGGTTGAATGGGTCTAGATTGAACTCTTTTGATGGCTAAAAGGTGGATCCGCGTCGAACTCTAAGAATTTTCTCGATTGCTGGGAATTTTTAAAAATTATTAATATTTCTATCAACGTGTTGGGTCCTCGCGAAGTCCTCGCTCCCAGGTACTTGCTCAAGATGGAATTGATCTATGAGTTACTCATTAGAAAGGTCCAGTCTGGAGGCACGGTTGTGGCAGATATTGCCAAGCTCAAAGAGTCATTGGAATTTCCTATTTCCATCCCAGTCTTTGGGGAAAAAGAAATTGATGAGGCTCTATCCACTATCACAGACAATACCACCAAGCTGGCATCTGTATTTAGTTTTTTTGAAGTGAGCTATCCATCTGCTAACCAACTTAAGAGAGTACAGGCTAGACTGTTTCATTTCTATAACAGGGCTAGGGACCTATTGTCTCTCAAATTAAAAGAGAATCATGCTTTGGAGGGTAGTAATCTGGTTGAACATCTTTCAGATATGTTTAATAGAGTTTGTCAGTTGTTGACTGGGGCAGCTGCTCCCAAAACCGACCAAGTCCCTTTAATAAACTTGGCTACTGAGGAGGATTCTTGTAAAGCTGTAGAAAGTGGGAAATCTGTGGCAACTCAACAAACTTCTGCCCCATTGGAAACTGAGTCTGGTCATCCTAAACAAATTTCACCTTTCTTTTTGAATAATGCTTTGTCAGAGACCTCTCAGCATTCTATGCCGTCACCAATTATGTCACCTGGTTTCAGTAGTGTGCCTCATCCATTGACTATGTTGCTGAAGGGCATTTCAAAATTTTCAGTCAACTCAACTAATGAAGTAATTTTTTTCCTAAGGTTCTTGGTGGAATTTCAAGACCATGCGTTAGTGTTGTCCCTATCGCATTCTCAAGTACTTCAAATTAGGTATCCATATTCCGTAGGCATCCTCTCGGACAAAATAGTTAAAGCCATAGCTGATCGCTCATCCATAGAATACTTCCACGCCCACCTCTTGGCAAACTTTATTCTGGCTAGACCAATGTCATCTTTGATACAAAAGTTTTAGTTCAGAATACAGCGATTGGATGAGAATCTTGCAGACTTTATCCAAGACATTAAATTTTGCACCAGGACTTTATCCAAGACATTAAATTTTGCACCAGGGTGTTCTCCCTTCATTTTTCTGAAGAACAAATAGTGAAAACTATTGCCAAAGGTATCTCTCCACCCTATAGGTCTTAACCTATGTTTCACGTCCAGTCCTCAGACCTTTTCAGAGTTGCGAAGGAGCCCCTTCCGTCTTCTAACAGTTCTTGGCCTCCACCTTGCCGAACTTTCGCCACCCGCAACTGTTATGCTTGTGGTTCAATGGAACATCTTCGCAATAAATGGCCATTGATAAAATCGAGTGGGACAAAGAATGGAGCAGAGTCATCTCAAGGTTGCTTTAAATGCAGTTCGTTTACTCACCTCGCCAAGAATTGCACTAATGTCAATAGCACCATTTCCTGCTCAACTTCTGGTGCGACCTCCGCTAATTCTGATAATAGGAAATGGCTAGTGTTATCGGTTGAGTCAGTATGTTCACCTTCCCAAGGCTCAGCCCCTGTTGAACCCAGTAAAAGTTCTGGTAAGGGTAAAGTTTCTTCTAATTTATCGTTTGAAGGCCCCAGTGAATGCCTCAGTATTGCAGCAGAGACACCCGCATTGGTGCCATTCCTTAAAATTGAAATAGATAATGTACCCGTCACAGCTCTATTAGACTCAGGGAGTTGCGTGTTCCATAATTTCGGAAGAATGGTACTGTGGCTACTCCAACCACTACTCTTATACCTTCATATCTTCCACACAATATAAATAACATTTGTTTGAGCGCCAGTTGCTTTTTTAAGAAAAACAACAAAATTCGGTAGAGCATACCTCTTATATCAATTATCTCAAGGCGTGAGGTGATAAACTCACATATTTGGCAATATACAGGGATATGGATCAGGAAAATATTAAATTACTGTTGCATTTCCACAATTGAGGATTGTACATGGAACTGGAATCACTTATTATAATTAAAATAAAACTGAGTTTATGACTATAATTTACGTCACAATGAACAATCATTGACGTCTTTTAATTTAACAAAAGAAATATATCGTGAGATTTGCGGTACTAATAAAAGGAAATTTTAATCTAAAAAAAAAAAAGCTATTGGCATGAACTTGAAGTGAGATGTGATATCGTCGCTGATTACATTCTTCTTCATGTTATGAATGCATAACATGTCTGATGCTTTAATTACCTGATGTCTGCATTCACCGCTGTTGAACTTGAAATTCTTGGGAAAACCTCTGAGCTGAAGTCGGGAGCCGTCTGCTGTTATCTTCTTATATAACAAGGAGTTGGCCTACATACCATGTACGCGTGTAGGGAGCTCCAATGTAATTACGTCCACTCAATATATAATAAGAAATTTGAAAATATTATTGAAACATCTTGTGAAGTCCATCCTCACAAGAAGATGATGTTTCTTTATCAGCATAGTACCCGTCTCTGCTCGGATACCACCACCACTTGTAGACCTCCTCGATGATTACAAGACCTCTTGAAAACACAACTCTTAGCTCTGACCATCACACTAAGACCACTTCTTCCATTTGATACATCTGACTGTTACATATGATCTGCACAATATGATCTGAATACTATGAACTGAGTAGATATGAACTGAGTACTATGAACTGAATAAGAACAGAATACCTCTCCCCACCGTCGCCTTGACTTATATAACCTCGCGATGACGACTCCTCTCCCTACTCACTGTCCATCCCTTCCACTTCAACATACAGTAGCTGGCGAATACTGACACTTGGTCGCAATCACGTGCCCACGCACTGATGTCATCAGTCAAGTGTTGTCTAAGCGTACCCAAGCAGCTTGAGAATGACTAAACTGAATGCGTCACCGGAAAATCTACTTGCACAGTTAAACATAGCCTCGATTGCAAAATACTATGCCAGCTCATCCAGCCAGAGTTACAAGCCACAGCATGACAATATGAAACCAACAAATCTCACTTACTACAATACAGAATAATTACAAATAAATTTCACTTAACCTATGATTAAATACAATAATATACGTGATACCTAATTATTACAGTCTAAATGATGAGAAACAGAATATATAAAATCTAATGAATCGGGTTAATAATAATAATAATAATAATAATAATAAATACTGAATGGAATCTGTAACCCTGTTGTACGGTTACAGTACTCTAAATTTAAAACTATTTGTAAGTTTCCGGATTATAGTTCCTCTTCTGTTAAATGCATTTCGGCTAACTCATCTCCTATTAAATGTTGAACATTAAAATGAAAATAATCACTTGTAATAACTCATCTCCATTAGAAATTTTAGGTTTCATTTTTGCTAAAGTTCTTATTTCAACATTTACCTGGAAATGAAGTTATTTGTGGCTAAACACTTGTCTTGCCCTGTAATATTGGGACCGATTTCGTGTCTTCTAAGCGATCTTGTGCTTGACATTCAGAGCAAGTGGTGGCCCTTCAAATTTGCTAATAATTGTAAGATTGTTTTTTGTTATGTTTGTTATATTTTATTATGAAAGTTTATGTTTGTTTGGCTAAACACTTGTCTTGCCCTGTAATATTGGGACCGATTTCGTGTCTTCTAGCGATCTTGTGCTTGACATTCAGAGCAAGTCGTGGCCCTTCAAATTTGCTAATAATTGTAAGATTGTTTTTTGTTATGTTTGTTATATTTTATTATGAAAGTTTATGTTTGTTAAATAGTCTGTTGACAGTGCAAGTGAAATTTGCTCAGTGTAGCTGTATCTTGTGCTTCATGAATAAATAAATAAATAAATAAATAAATAAATTCCCCTTTTGAAGTATAATTCTGTGTCATGTTCATCTGTTTCACCTACCCGGGGCGAGATGTTGTAAGACCTTAGACATCTACCGGAGGAGCAGGCTGAAAGTATTCGTAAGTTGTGTCAGTCCTTTCCTGATGTATTTTCTGATACTCTTGGTGTTATGACTGTATCGAATATAAGATTGAGGTTATGGATTCGACCTTATCGAATATAAGATTGAGGTTACGGATTCGATTCCAGTTAGGTTTCCACCTTATAGACTGTCCCCACCTAAAATGAAGGTTCTTCAGGAAATAATTGATCAGATGTTAAAGGATGGAATAATTCGACCTTCTAAGTCGGCGTATTCATCGCCCATTTCTCTTGTGCCAAAAGCCCAGCGTGGCTTCAGGCCTGTGATTTATTACAAGTCTTTGAACCGTAAGGTGGTGTTACAATCTGTGCCCCTTCCTGATCTTCACTCTTCTTTTTCATGGTTTTGTAAAGCCAAGTTCTTTACCATTCTTAACCTTAATCAGGCGTACAACCAGATACCTCTAGCTGAAGAATCGAAACATCCAACAGCTTTTGCCACGGATTGGAAGTTGTATGAGTACAACCGCATGCCTTTCGGGCTCCCTACGGGGGCAGCTGTTCTTACTAGACTGCTAGATAGGGTCTTCTCGGACATCAAATTTAAATACCTTTATCACTACCTCGATGATGTTGTCATATTCTCAGAGACCTTTGAAGAACACCTATATCATCTAAAGGAAGTACTCAATCGCCTTCATAAGGCTGGGTTCACTGTGAAGTTATCCAAGGTAGCTTTTGCTAAAGCTGCCATGTTGTTCTTAGGGCTTATTGTGTCGCCCGATGGTGTTTCCATCGATCATTCCAGAAGACAGGCTATCTGGGATTTCAAACCTCCTAAGGACATTATAGGCTTATAGGTTTATAGGCTTGGTGGAATTTCTTCAGGTGATTTATTCCTTATTTCGCCAACAGAGTGCGCCCTTGAA